>NC_136723.1:11830114-12507614 GCF_936440315.1 Barbus barbus
AGAAAACTGTCCTTGTGATAAGCTTAGAAAGTCAGTTTAGATTAAATCATCTGCTAAATCACTGCTTATAAATCATATCCCATCTCTCTCTTGCTCCAGGAGTCTCTAAGGATGTCACCTACACTATCTCTGCTGGGGATCCAGATGGCTATTTCATGGTCGATCCTGAAACTGGAGCGCTCAGAACAAGCCTTCCTCTGGACCACGAGTCACGGCCCTTTTTTGACTTGGAAATTCAAGCGCGCAGCGGTTCCCCTCCAGCTTTTGGAGAGACTTGTGTTCGGGTCACCATTGCAGATGTGAACGATAATGCCCCCATATTTTTCCCGTCATCCTCTGAATCTCTGCTCCTACCAGAAGCCACAAAAATGGGTACCGTGGTGTACCGCGTGCAAGCGGAGGACCGCGACTCCGGCCCTAACGGACAGCTGAGCTTTGACTTGATGTCAGCTGGAGGGCAGCGCACGTTTGGGGTGGAGCGCAGCAGTGGGGAAATACGTCTAATTGGGAGTCTGTCGTACGACAGCGTACCACGCTATGACCTTCAAGTGATCGCAAAAGACATCGGTGCACCTCAGCTCAGCGCTACGTTCAGCCTGGTGGTCCACATCCAGGCAGAGAACGACCAGGGTCCTGTGTTTGATACGATGACCTACCGTGTGGAGCTGAAGGAGAACATGCCACTCAACACCAACTTCTTACAGGTCCGGGCGCTCAACAGAGACCCCAGTGGAAATGAAGGGTCGTCCAAAGGCTCCACAACATCTTCCATGCTGGCATACCGGCTCCGGCCTGATGGGGACGCGGCAGGTTTTGGTATTGCCCCGGACAGCGGATGGCTGTTTGTTAAGAGCGCTTTGGACCGTGAGGCCAAGGATATTTACTTGTTAACTGTGCTTGCCACTTCTGGAAGCGGCCAGATGGGGAAGACCGGCAGCGCAACAGTGAGAGTTTCTGTCACAGATGAGAATGATAATTCCCCTCGTTTCTCCCAGGAGAGGGTGTTCTTGGCAGTGAGAGAGAACTTGCCTGCGGGAACTGGTTTCGGGAGGGTGTCTGCTACCGACCGCGATGCTGGTCTCAACAGCCGTCTTACGTACAGATTACTCCACACGGACCGCTACTTCCAAATCAATTCCCAGACTGGTGAGCTGCAAAGATGTTTATTATTTATACATTTAGGAAATGTTCTCGATGAGGGATTTTCAAGCTTTTTGACACCAAATTTGTTTCCTAAAAAGGCAGCTACCTGTATTTATAGTGTGAAAAATTGGGGACTAATTATACCTATCAATAAACTAAAACAATTACGATTATAAGGGAGGGGGGAAGTGGTGTGTGGCCAAGTATGGTGACCCATACTCGGAATTTGTGCTCTGCATTTAACCCATCCAAGTGTACACACAGTAGTGAACATACACCCAGAGCAGTGGGCAGGGGAGCCCAGGGAGCAGTTGGGGGTTAGGTGACTTGCTCAAGGGTCTCACCTCAGTAGTGGTATTGAAGGTGGAGAGAGTGTTGGTTATTCACTCCCCCCACCGACAATCCCTGCCGGACCTGAGCCTCAAACCCACGACCTTCGTGTTACAAGTCCAACTCTCTAGCCATTAGGCCACGTTCTGTTTTGTTGTATTATTTTATTTTTAATTTATTACCTTCTGGGTATTATTATATTTAATTTAATTTAATTTAATTTAATTTAATTTAATTTAATTTAATTTAATTTAATTTAATTTAGTTTAGTTTAGTTTAGTTTAGTTTAGTTTTGTTTTGTTTTGTTTTCTGTTTCCATCTGGGCATGGTTGAAAAAGCCTTCTATAGACTCTAAACTTTTGACCATCAACTCAGTGCAACTAAGGTCATCAAAAATCAACTGTTATTTTAGTATTATTTATATACTGTATACTTGTATAGTATTTATGAATATTTCAAATAAGATTTTATTTTATATTTGAGTTTTTCAATTATTTAGTAATATGCTTTTGTCATTTTTATTTTTAATATTTAGTTGTTGTTTTTTAGTATTTCTATTTAGATTTCATTTCTTTTTATTTCTTTTTTAGTCATTTTAGTACTTCAAACTAATTTTAGTTCAGTTTAATTTCAGTTTGTTGCCAAGGCTATTTTTTCTTCTTCTAATATTTATAATAATAAATACTATAATATAATAATATAATATATTTATATTTATTTCAGATTTATTAGAAAATGTTTTTTTTTTATATAATTTTAGTTTCGTTTAGTTTTTTATAATTTTATTTTGTATAATAACTATGGACTAAAAATAATTTCCAGCATTCTAGACTGAGTATTCTGACTAACTTACATATTTCACATGTAGGTGAAATCAGTACCAGAGCGGCTCTGGACCGCGAGCATCAGTCCAGTTATCAGCTGATCGTGGTGGTTCAGGACGGTGGTACTCCTCCACGTAGTGCCACCGGAACAGCCCACATAACAGTGCTGGATGAGAACGACAACGCGCCAGTGTTCAGCCACACACAGCCTGGCAGGGAGATTCTCATTCAGGCAAGAAACAGGCTGGCACAGACTATATTTAAAGCCTTAAATCAGTGTGTTATAACATAGGTGCTTTTGTTTATTAAAGCACAGTTTACACATCATAAAAACGTCATTACGTTTGTACATAATATCTTTCAAAAATTGTTTATGTGACCTTGGATAGGTTCCCGCTCTTGAAGTTGTTTGTATGAAGTATAAGCAGCCAGAATGTTTTGTTTGAAACTTGCTTGATGTTTTGCAGGTTCAAGAGGGTCTTCCTGCCGGTTCTTTATTAGGAACTCTACACGCCAAAGACCCAGATGAGGGAGAGAATGGCACTATTTTCTACTCATTATCAGGTGAGCAAAAGTCTAAAATATTTCATAAGTTTTGGGTCTTCTTTTTGCCAGAGGATGTTATTGCAAAACGTAAACATACGTCCTTACAGTTATCTTTGCACCTAATGTGATGTATTGTATGGATAATTATGCTACCATATTTGTCTATATTTATGCTTCCATTTGTCCTTGCTTTTTAAGGCTCCAGAGCGGAACGTTTCTCCTTGAACCCAAACACTGGAGAGCTGCGCTCCTCGTCCCCCCTGAGGCGAGCAGAAAAAGCAGAGTACAGCTTCACCGTCACTGCCACGGACCGTGGAGCTCCATCTCAGAGCTCTTCAGCTGCCTTACTTATACAGGTGAGATTATCCAGGCACTTTTTAAAACATCACTTTCAATGATAGAAGCAAGGTAAGTAGACCCATGGCCTAGTGGTTAGGATGCATGTTGGAATTTGGTGCTCATGCAGGAGATGCAGGTTTGAATCTAGCTTGCGTCATGCCACAATCCCTCCCTCATAATTTCTCCTTTTTAGATCTTATCCTTTTCTGCCTGTGCAAACCTTTCCAATAATTAGTGTGTGTGGTTTCCAAGGCACCTCTGTAGTGTTTTTAGCATGTTTTAGCTGGTTGCTTCAAGTCATAAGACTGAACTTAATACATTTTTTTAGTTAATCTGCCAAAATCTTAAAATCCTGCTGCATGAGCACCAATGTGGACAAGTCGTCCTTCACTGTGCCAAATTATCATACTTACAGTCCCCTGAGCTGTGGTATCATTAATCAAGCTGGGAAATGAGCTGTGACCCAGAGGCCTGCTCCTGTCTATACAAACACAAACACCTCAAAACTCCAGAGGAACATACTGTAACAAAAAACCCTGTATTAATCCCAACGCTCAGCATGGAACCGTGTGAATCAGACATGTCAAACTATATCTTTGACAATAGGATAATTTTCATGGCTTTTCATTCCAACGTAAAATAATACATATTCTAAAGAGTTTGTTCTCTGCAGAATGATTCTTGCCAGTTCTCTTTTGTACCAAAATATCTTTAGTGCTTTTACAGATGTGATTTCAAAAAGGGAATTGCAGGCTAATTGGAGAGTGTGCAGTTGCATGTGATTTCTGTTCTCCCTGTTTGTATGGGGAAGATGAGAGTGAGAGAGAGACAGAGGGAGAATGCACCTTTGAATCAAGTGTTCCCAGATGGCTCTGATGAGGCCCAGCTGTGGTTCCCCATGATCAAACAGAAAGCTGCAAACCTCGGTAGCGCTAACACCGATATGCTCGCACCACAAAACATTGCAGCGTAGCAATCTCAAGATAATATTTTACATACCATCAGTAATGCCAGCTTCATTTTGAAAGTCCAGTGTTCTTTGCACCTAAAAGAGAGCCCAGAAATGTTGCTTTCAATCCTTCTGTTGCTTTCCTTCCTGTGATCCGGTATGCGTGTAGTGTTTTGTTTTTTCATGGGTATATTAGTATGAAAGGCTTCACCTGTCAACCATTTTCCAGCTTTTACTGTACTTCAAGGCCTTGGGAAATTATATCACAGATTTTAATGTTGCAGGTCCACTCCATTTATTCTTTCAGTATTGAAAGAAGTCTTTTATGGTAAACAAGGCTGCATTTATAAAAATACAGTAAAACAGTAACATTATGAAATATTGTTATACTGTAATTCAAAAGAACTGTTTATCTTATTTCATTTTATTTTAGTCTTGCTTCTGTAAGTGCAAAGCTTAATTTACTCCAGTCTTCAATGTCACATAATACTTCAGAAATCATTCTAATATTTACCAACAGCTTGCGCAAACCAATAAAAATAATTAGCACTGAAAAGGCATGGACACAATTATTTTTGTGCCTGACCTTATTGAATATGTTTCCCTTTCATACACAAAATTTATGGGAGGAGAGTATTAAAATGTAGGAATGCACATCCTCACAGAAACTGATATATGATGTTACAGTCTCTGTGTGCTCGTCCAGATCGTTTGCAGCAGCTTCAAAAACACTCCAATCAGTAAGGTTGAGACAGGCTTGTAAAACCCGCTCTGTTTCATTAGTCCATCTCTTTACAGTCCTTAATACAGGTTTAACAGATTTAAGTTTCTGCCTGTAGGTCAGAATAAGATGAACTGATCGGAATCAGTGATCAGAGAGTCCTAAAGCTGCTCGTGGGACAGAGTGATATGCATCCTTTATTGTTGTGTAACAGTGATCCAATATATTACTGTCTCTGGTGGGACATGTAACATGCTGTCTGTATTTTGGCTGTTCACATGAGAGATTTGCTTTATTAAAGTCCTCGAGAATGATTAAAACAGAGTCCGGGTGTTGTTGTTCTGTGTCTGTGATCATATCAGCGAGTTTCTGTAAAGCTGTGCTCACGTGCGCTTGAGGTGGAATGTAGACACTCACGAGAATGAACGAGCAGAACTCCCGCGGCGAGTAGAAAGGTTTACAGTTGATGAAAAGCGTTTCAAGATCTGAACAGCACATCTTCTTTAACACTGTTACATCTGTACACCACCTTTCATTGATGTAGAAGCATGTCCCGCCGTCGTGCATTTTTCCCATTGATTCCGCGTCGCGATCTGCTCTGATCAGCTGGAAATTAGGTAGATGTAACGCGCTGTCTGGAATGGCGCCGTTCACAGAGCAGCAGAGTTTGAAAAGTCCTTGTTTAACCGGGAAAGCAGGAGTTCGTCCGTTTTGTTGGGTAGAGAGCGGAGATTCGCCAGATGGATGCTAGTCAACGGCATTCAAAATCCACACTGTCTGAGCTTCACGAGCGCGCCAGCTCGCTTTCCCCGTCTGCGCGTTCTGAAGCGTCTAAACAACGTTGCATCTCCGCCGACTACTATGTTCAGCAAAACATCCGAATAATCGAAAACCATTTGGAGATTTTGTGGTGTGTTCTGCAGAATGTTCAGCAGTTCTTCCGTGGTGACAATGATCGTGATTGACAAACAAAAAACAAGAAAAACTAACAAAAACACTAAAACAACTGGAGAGCCAAGCACAATGGCTGCCATGCACGGTGCTATCTTGAGTAAGGTAATAATCTGACTGCGTCTGTGTTCTTCAGTGTATGCATTGTTAGTAAATCACCCGCAGAATTTTCCCCTCCCATCTGCGCTTTTATGGAATTGTACTCTAATGCTATTTTGCCCTGTTTAGTAAATCTGGCCCTTGGTCTCAAGAAACATTTCTTATTATTACCAATGTCGAAAACAGTTGTGCTGCTTAATATTTTGTGGAAAAAAATGATAGTTTTTCAGGATTCTTTGTTGCATTTATTTGAAGTAGAAATCTTCTCTAACATTATAAATGTCTTTACTGACACTTTTTGTCAATTGTTTGGAAAATTTCATAGTTCAAGGAGATGTTTTGTAAAATATACAAGTTGAGCTAAAAATATAACTAACGTGTCTTCTGAAATCTTCCCAATCTGTAGGTCATTAGCACCACAAGGACTCCTCCAAAACCCAACACCTTATCCATGATGCTCAACTCAGTGGAGGGAGCCAAGCCTGGCTCTGTTATTGGCTCAGTTAGAGCACATGACCAGCGTGAAGTGACCTCAAACGGTCAGGTGACCTACTTTGTAGTGGGAGGCACAGATCATGAAGGAACCTTTATGGTTGACCGTCTCACAGGAGATGTGTACTTGGCTAGAGAGCTGGACTATGAAAAAGTTTCACGGTATACTCTCCAGATCGAGGTGGACGATTTCTCCAAGGCCTATCCAAGCACTCACATGGTTCAGTTGGAAATCAACGTGCAGGACAGTAATGACCACGCACCAGAGTTTCCAGAAGATCCAGTCACCATTGTTATTCCTGAGAACATACAAGCCGGTTCCTCCATTTACACCTTCCAGGCGACTGATAAAGATGGTAGTGGACCCAACAGCGAGATACGTTATTCTATCCAACAGCAGTGGCCTGACATCCCAGACCTTTTTAGTCTTGATCCTATCACGGGAGTCTTAAAACTGGGCCGAGAGCTGGACCATGAAGAGACCTCTAGCCTGTTCCTGGTGGTCCATGCCACAGATTCAGCCTCAGATCCCAATCCAAGACTCTGGGGATCGGTGACGGCACGAGTGTTTGTCACTGATGAGAACGACAACGCTCCGATCTTCAGCTCCCCGACTGCCGTTAGTGTGATGGAGGACCAGCCGGTGGGCTTTGTGCTGCTTTACGTCATGGCCCGGGATGCAGACCAGGGCGAAAACGGCCGAGTGTCCTACAGGATCCAGTCAGGAAACACAGCGGGGCGGTTCGGCCTCAGCTCGAACAGTGGTAAGACTCATTACTTCGCTCTATTTGAAAAACATCTCTTTCTCACACCATGCTGCTTTATGGGCCATTCACTCAAATCCAGAAGCAATTTAGCAGAAAAGAGCATTTTCTTGAACGGTTATTCATGGGAGCGCAGTTTTATTTTGGCCCATCGACCACACCTCTTTGATTTGGTACTGGAAATATGCATGTATTAGTTTGAAATTCCTCCCATTATCCAAGAATACGCCCATTTACAGCTCACGCAAAATTAGATTAAATAGACAAAGTCACCTAATCAACTGAACAGCTGTAGTCGATTTTCCTTCCATTATTGGTTTATGATGTAGGTTAGTGTTTTATTTCTGTTCTAAATCAGCCGTATACTATATACTATATTTATATTAAAGTTGGTTTAAAGCACACGATAAAGTCACAGCTGATATTAGCCAGACACTGAGGAGAAAGTCTTCAAACTCTTTGGACACTTTAAGTAGGAGGTCTAGAGATGGACGTTAAGCACAAAACCAGAGCTACCGTATTCAGAAGCAGAAGTGTTTAAAACTAGAATGTGTTTGGTGGATTATAAATAAAAAAAGGAGGCCGCACACAGACTTCTCACAAATACACAATAATATTTTGAAGTCAGCAAGCAGTCAGGCTGCCATATCGACCGCAGGGGTGTGTTTATCCTGAGTGACCCTCGCCTGGGGTCTTGCTGATGACAGCATTGCAGAGAGGTATAGCTGGAAAGGTTCAAAATGGATCCGTGACAACAAATTTCTTCCCTGGTCTTCATACCAGAAAGTCAGCAAAAAGCTTCATTCTCAAATTCCATATAGAGACTGGAAGAGCTAAACTGAGGAGAAAAACAGGATGAATAAAGCTAAAATGAATGTCACACTGTAGTTATGGGCATTGTGTTTGACTTCTATGTTGTATGAGCAATTTTATGTTCACATAGGACCAGCCTGAAGCATGCATAAATGAATAAATGAATGAATGAATACATTTTATGATAAAGCAAAAAACGTCTCATATACCTAGAGAACGGTAGCACCCCCATTATTCTCAGATATTATAAATAATCTGCCTAAATAATAAATAAATGTTGAAGTTGAACTAAATTGACTAAAACAAATAAAAAATAAATTAAAGCTAAATAGAAATATTAATAAAAAAAACGAATAAAAATGACAAGCACATAGCAAAACTAAAACTTAAAAAAATGCATATATATAAATATTTATGACTTATGATATATGATATGATATAATATTATATTATATTAAAATATAAAGATAAATCTTAAACTAAAAGGAAAATTTGAATTAGTTGCCAAGTTGAAGTAATTTACTGAAACAGAAATAAAAATAAGATAAATAGAAATATTTAAATAATACTAATAATAATAATAATAAAAATGACAAAAGCATGCAACAAACTAACTAAAACTAAAATGCAAATTGAAAATGTTTTGCATTTTATATCAAAATTATGCGTTATAGCTTCAATATGGTACTCTCTCTAAAGGTAAAACTCATCATTATTTGTTGTGGTGCGCTATTTTAAGTCACAAATGAACTTCTAGACTCAGCAGAGCAGCCGACTTGCCCAGCCACATTCAAGTAGAGCTTTATGATGGTGTCTGGCATGTGTGTACATAATGAAATATTACAAATATGCATAGTATAAAACAGAACAGCTCCTTGACCTCAGTCACGCGTCTCCAGCCACAGGGCAAATGATCCGGAGGCCATTTGCAGCAGATTTACAGATGTTTTTCTCTTCCCCTCTTCTCCAGGCTCTCTCTCCATCCTCAAACCTCTGGATCGTGAGGAACAGGAGAGCTACAACCTTACCATTGTCGCTGATGATCATGGGATACCTCAGCATTCCACCACTCAGGTGCTGTCTATCCAGGTGATTGATGTGAATGATGAAGCACCATGGTTTGAACGTAGTGAATTTGAAGCCCACATCAGAGAGAACCAGCCTGCAGGAACAAGCATACTGAGTGTCTCAGCCTCAGACCGGGATCATGGTGAGGAATAGTTGATTAATTCCAGCAAGAATCCATGTGTTAAATATGCCTTTACTTCTGAAAAGAATCACCCACATTTCGGGGTATTCCAACCTTTCAGATGTTCATGACCTGTGTCTAAAAACTTCACCATCTGGTTAAAGCATTTATGTTGTGTTGTGGTGAGGGCAGTGTTTTTTTTTTTTTAACACTTCCTGTGGAGGGTTTGAGGGACTCATTCTCAGCTCCCTGGGCTCAGTGAGAGAGCATGAAGGAGAGATTGTAAAGACATTCTTCAGGAAGCTTTAATTGAGTAAGCAGGTGCTCGTGCCAAAGCTCGCTAACTTTGCACGCAATCTGGCACCCGTATGTCTTTGGTCCACACTTAACACTTGTGTGGACCACGACTCAGCGGCTGAATCAGCAAAATGAACTACTAATGGAACAAGTATTAAATCCAAGATGAATTGGTTTGAACCTGGATATTTTATGACATGTTACTTCTGTTTTAATTTAAATCAGGTTGTTCACAAACACCAACTTCCTGTTCACCTTCTAACTCAGAATGGAAGGGCAGACTTATTATACTATGTTTTTTTGCAGGACATTTACTCTGCACTTTATGCTCATTTTCAGCATTATCTACTACATTTGTCAAAATGTTCAGTATACAACAGAGCACACTTGACAAAATACTATGTCCCACAATGCAATGCATCTGTTTTGACGTACCAATTTCTGTGCAAAACCATAGGTAATAATATCAACCAAGATTTTTAACATCTCTCTTTTGACATGTTATTTAATCTGACTGCCAAAAACATTTTTAAATAAAAGGTTGAAAGATATTTAAATAAAATGTAAATACTATATTTAGGTAAATTATTTATATTATTTTAATAATACATTTTATAAAAATAAAAAAAATTAATAACTGGATGCTACTCATATGCAACATATGAGCAGGATTATTGATTAAATTTCTATTTTTGTTACAGGCACTAATGGGTTGGTGACTTATGGTGGTGTGACTGAGGATGGATTCACAATTAATCCTGAGACTGGTGTGATATCAGTCACTCAGGTTCTAGATAGGGAACTTCAGGACCACTATACTGTAACAGGTATTAGCTTTTATAGTTTTTCAATACTTTTTATTTCATTTTTAGAATTTAATACATTTAAATTTTTATTTAACTTTTTATAAATGTTATTAATTTATATATAAATATATATAATTATTATATATTTATTGTATATTGTATATCTAAAATAAATAGGCAAAAAAATGTATTTGTTTTATTTCGGATTTATTTAAAATACAGTAACATCACTGGCCTAAAAATTATTATATTGTAATCTAAATATTATTTTATGTAATTATAATTTATTATTAAACTGATATTGCATTTAATAAAACTATTTTAATCTTTTTTGTCTATGCAATAGTGTATGCAAAAGATGGAGGCATACCCCCTAACTTTGCCAAGGCTAAAGTGCACATCACAGTGCTGGATGTGAATGATAATGCTCCTGCTTTCGGGCAGCAGCATTATAGCCTGGAAGTGCCCGAGAACCAAGAGCCTGTGGAGCTGTTCATCCTCAAAGCCACAGACCTGGACACTGGAGAGAGTGGACAGCTGGAATATAAGATCACTGGTAAAACGATTTTGATTTTTAAATTGTTTGTACAGAGGAACATGTAGAAGAACATCAACAACCAGAGTCTATAAGTTAAAACATACTGCATTTTGAATTATATGTGGTCAAGGCACATGTTACTGTTTTTCTTCACATTGCAGGCTTGTTTCTTATAAAAAGAAGATTCAATCTGCTTGATTGTTGACAAATGTTGTGTCTGTGTGTTGCAATTCTAGCTGGTGACCCAGATGGTGACTTTCGACTTGATGGTTTCTCTGGAGCCCTGTCTAACTCAAGACCTCTGGACCGAGAGCAGAAGAACAGTTATTCTTTGAAAGTGGTGGTCCAGGATCACGGCAGCCCCTCTCTGAGCAGCACAGCCACTGTGGAGATCTCAGTTCTTGATGTAAACGACAACAGCCCTAAGTTTGGAAGCAGTAGCTACACCGTTGATGTCTCAGAAGATGCTGCTGTAGGTTTGGTGGTGTTGGATGTGACAGCTACAGATGTGGATGAGGGTGAAAACGGTCAGATCTTATACTTCCTTAGCCAAGAGGCCAAAGGTGCATTCACAGTACATCCAGACACGGGAAAGATCACAACCACAGCACTTCTGGACCGAGAGAAAAGAGCTTCTTACATCTTCCAAGTGTATGCAGTTGATCTATCACCCGCCGCTCCCCGTAATACCACAGCCCAGGTGACCATTACCATCCTGGACATCAACGACAATGCACCATTCTTCATCCAGGACCCGCTGATTATCAACGTGTCCAGTGGAAGTGTATCCACGCATCAGGTGGTGGCCACCATGAGAGCAGAAGATAAGGACTTTGGAGCCAATGGTTCGGTGTTCTACCGGTTTGCAATGCCAGTCCGAGGATTTGCTATTAACTCGCTAACAGGGGAGATCCAGACCACCGAGAAGCTTCAAACCCTGACGCAAACCCAGCGTACCCTCATAGTGGAGGCGATGGACCAGGGCAGCCCTCCCCAGTCTTCTCTAGGAGTGGTGATCGTCTATGTGAAGGAGCAAGATTACAATGGCATTCGATTCTCTCGCACTGCCAGAGATGTTAGCTTACAGGAGAATGCAGCTAAAGGTAGGCAGAGAATTTACTGTAAAAATTATTGGGCTATTAGCCTGCAAGAGTTTTGTTATAAAAACTAACAATTTTTTCTTTACAGTCCATTTCATGGAAAAAAGGATTGATAATAATATTATAATTTTATAAATGAGAATCACAGTATAATAAATAAATAATGAAGATGACTAAAGTCAACATCAGCATTATTTGACTTTCTTAATACATGTTTCTGGTCATATTGTTATTCCCAAATTGGAAAAAATAAAATTTAAAAAAAGGAAGGGAAAAAAAGAAATAGTCATCATTCATTAAAATAAAAATAATTTTTGCTGTTGTTTTAGCTGATGTAATAACCACCAAGCACATTTATGACAGGAAAAAAGTGAGTCATATAATTAGATCATTAGATTTGTAAAAAAATTAAATAAATACAATATATAAAAATAATTATAATATTTATATTTAATGCTAATTATAAGAAGTATTGAAAATTATTTATGCAACGTTTTGATATTTTTTATAATAATAATAATACTTAGATAATTTAAAGATAATTTCATTCCAGTTAGCATGAATGTAATACAGATTATGCCAATAAGAATTTTTACAATTGGGACACATAGATGATATTTTTCACGATCCGATCAATTCCAGTTGGATAATTTTACTGTAGACCCCACCCTACTTTTTTACTTACTTTATTTATTAATATCCTGTTTCAACAAAACACATTTCAAGTTTCTATAAGCAAAATGGGTTGCAAGTTTCACTTCATGTTGACTTAAAAAGTGAGAAGTATCTACTTTCATTAAATGACATGTAGAAAACCCATCTTCTCACAGTACAGACCTTTTTTAGGCAGTTGAAAACGTTTGCAATGAACTGCATGATGAAACTGCAGCATTGTATTTCAGCACTCACTGGCACAGTCAGTATTGTGAAGCACTGAAAGTTAATCCATCAGTTTTAGTGAGTGTGGCAGAGGAATATTGAGTTTTTTTGTGTATTTATCCCCATAGGCACTGCAGTCGCCCAGGCTCAGGCACAGCACCCTGACGGCACCCGAAACGGCATCGCTTACAGCATCTTCAGTGGGAACAAATACCATTCCTTCAGCATCAGCTCTAGTACAGGTCAGATGAGAACCCTGTGAAATATGAAAACAGTTCGATCTTGACAAGATGCGTGCATGAACTCATCAGACATTAGAAAAATAATATTGCTTAGTTGACCTACTTCACTGCATTATTGGTGCTTTCATAGGTGAAATCTGGGTACAGAGCTCAAATGGCCTGGATTTTGAGGACACTCCAAGACTCCGTCTAGTGGTGAAGGCTGAAACGACATCCTCAAGCTCCTTTATGGCTGTCAACCTGATTCTTCAGGATGTCAATGACAATCTACCCCGATTCCAGCTGCAGAACTATGTGGCTTATATGCATGAAGCACAAGGCTATGACTTTCCCATCATTCAGGCAAGGGGTCTCTTATTTTTTGGTATTTCTAAAAGGTAATTGAAAACATATTGGGAAAAGTATTAAAACTAAAATGTTCTACAGATAACTTTGTTTTACCTAGTTAGTTTTGCCATACTAGCAGGAGAGTTTAGAAACGTTACCCTTGAAAACTGTATTATTTTTGTTAACCATGTAAAGCTTTTCTGCACCTGTTTCTGACTTCATGTCAGTAAGTGTCAGATTTAAACCATGACACTTACTGACATGACACTTACTTGTAGTTCTGTATAAAGTTACCAGATACTTGTACTCAAATTTAGCATCTGGCAAGTGTTTATTTCTTACCCTGCCTGTGCTTAATCAGTCTGTTTTCGAATGCATTAGGTTGTGGCTGAGGATGTTGACCAGGGTCAGAATGGTCAGGTGACTTACTCCATTGAGTCTTCGAGTCAAAGTGGCCTTTTCAAGATTGACCCTCTGACCGGGAGCATCACAACTGCGGCCATTATGGACAGAGAAATCTGGACACAGGCACAGTGAGTGTATATCATGTTTGCTCAGCCAGTGAAGTCATTGCTCTGCAGGTCTTTAATTTCCTTCTGTTCTGTGGAATGTAGCTGTCTTCTCCAGCGTTATTTAGTTTGTGTGTGTGATGTGTTCAAGCCCTTGTAGTTTTTTTTACCTTATGTTTTTTGTTTCTAAAATGTTCCCCAACCCCTATAAAGCGGTGTGCTTTTAATTTACTAACTTTTTGGTCTGTTAGTGCTTTTGGATTATTGTACGAAAGCTTTTTGTGAAAGTAGAAGGCATCTTTTGTTCTCTCTCTCTAAATCAAAAAAAAGAGAAACTGAACAAAAACAATTCTCACATGATATAAGTTAGGAACAATTTATCTAATTACTTTTATTTTATTTGCATCAGGCTGGTGATAAAAGCCACTGATCGTGGCAGCCCCAAACTAGTAGGCACTGCCACCATTACAGTGATTATCGTCGACCTCAACGACAACAGTCCCACCATCCCAGTGCCACGAGAAGTTAGAGTGCCAGAGAGTAAGTAAACTGACTGGTGACCTTTGACCTTTTAACCTTGAAAGACATGATATCAATCATTTTTATTATTGTACATGTATCTGAATGTTGTGTCCTTGCTTCCCACTTACAGACTCTTTTATCGGCTCTGAGATCACCCTGGTTACAGGAAATGATGTGGATTCTGGCCCAGTGCTGTCTTACTCTTTACAGCTGGATGCTTCATCACAGGGAAAATTTGATATCCATCGTTACAACGGCCGTGTGTCTCTGACAGCACCACTGGACTTTGAAGAGAGGACATGGTACACATTGACTATCCGAGCCTCAGATTCAAAGCACCAGAGTGAAGCCAATTTGACTGTGTTGGTGGAGGATATAAATGATAATGCACCAACTTTTACACAAGACCTATATCAGGTGATTGTTTTCTTTCTACCATTTAAAGTCTTTTAAAACAATGTCTATCTCTTATTATTGGGATTGGTAAAGGTTTATCGGCTGCATTGTTCTCTATAGTATTATTGTTAAAAGTTCATGGATTGGGATGCTAAAACACGTGTTTATTCCAGAATAAATATACATGCAGTCATAATAAAGTATGCTGTTGTCATTACGTATTCAGCAGATGCTTTTATTCAAAATGACATCACTGTGGATACAGGAAAAAGCATGTCAAGTAACAGCTGCTTTGTCACTTTTGGTTTCCAGGTAACACTTCCAGAACATTCTCCATCAGGCAGTCCCGTTATCACAGTAACAGCAACAGATCGAGATTCAGGAGAAAATGGAAAGGTCACTTATCGAGTGGTGTCTTCAACGAGGGATGGTTTTTACATTGATCCTAAAAATGGTATAAGCCCAGCGTTTATACTAAGCATGTTGATAATTTAGGCTGTGGCTATTTATACAATTAAAATGCTGTATATGCTGTTTTTCTAAAGTGTATATAGTGGTAGATAAATATGAACTAAGTAGCAACAAGCATCTTGTTTATAATAAGTACAATTATAATTAGATGCTATTTACTTAAAGTGGTGTATGGAGTTAATGAAAACCTCTACAAGGTCAGCTGCGCTTAGTTTAAATAGCCACTGCCTCTAGTTTTACCATATAGTTTATATTTGAAGCATTAACATTGTAGTAATAGCACTTCTCATGTCTTTACAGGTACACTTTTCATCAGACAGAAAGCTGAATTTGACCCGGAGCAGCCATCTGTGAGTGTAGTCATCGAAGCTCGTGATGGAGGATCTCCACCTCTGTCATCTTCTGCTACGGTCCAAATTCAGCTGATAGACGTCAATGATAATGCCCCTATATTCCACCAGTTGGAGTACAAAGCCACAGTGTCTGAGGACCAGTTACCTGGAGCCACCATCCTAACATTAGAGGCAGTAGATGGAGACCTATCTCAGGAAAACTCTGGTTTTGATTTCGCAATTGCCAGTGGAAATGTTGGAAATGCTTTCCAGATTGAGAGTAGCGTTCGTTTCATAGAGGGCCATGGCTTCCAGACGGTAGGAACCCTGATCCTAGCGGAGCGACTGGATTTTGAGGCATTGTCACGCTATAATCTCACCATCGCAGTCTCGGATCGTGGTGTTCCCCAACTTAGCTCCAGTGTACCAGCCATCATCACAGTCACTGATGTGAATGACAACCCTCCTGTCTTTGGCAGAGCTGAGTACATTGTGTCTTTGAGTGAAGGGGCAGCTGCTGGTACAGAAATCTTACGTGTGACTGCAACTGATCCTGATTCAGCTCCCTATGCAGAGGTCCAGTACAGTATCAGCTCTGGAGATGAGATGAAACTCTTCTCTGTGGATCAGTGGACTGGGGCACTGAGGCTTCAAAGACCTTTGGACAGAGAGAGCCGAACTTCTCATGTAGTTATACTACAAGCCTCAGATGGCCATGGTCATTTTGCCTTGGCTCCTATTAGTGTAGAGGTAAAGGACATCAATGACAACAGACCTTACTTTCCCATTGCTACATTAACAGCCAGTATTCATGAGAACCAGCCGCCCAACTCTGCCGTGACTGTATTACATGCAATCGATTATGATACAGGAGTTTATGGACAGCTGAAGTATTATTTGATGGACCACGCTAGCCTAGGAAAAGACCTCTTCTTGGTGGATGTAAACTCAGGAGAAGTTCGAACCAGGCAAATTTTTGATTTCGAGAAGGTGAACTCATTTAACTTCATTGCTTTGGCTGTGGATGCAGGTAACAACTCAGCTACTGTCACAGTGCAGGTCTACGTAACAGGAGAGGACGAGTATGACCCAGTTTTTACCACTTCAGACTTGTCCTTTGAGGTACCAGAGGGAGCCAAGAAAGGTCAGAGCATTGGGCAAGTACAGGCCAAAGATGAGGATGGTGGGGTAGATGGAATTGTACTCTACTCCTTCCCCAATTTGTCTCCTTATTTTGATGTGAATAAGACCACCGGTGTAATCTACCTAAAGATGGACAGCTCAGGCAGCTCAAGTGGAGGGAGTCGCTCGAAGAGGGAAACTCGCTTAGTGACTATTGATGTAACCGCCCACAGCCCTCTTGACACCTCAAGAGTAACTTCCGCTCAGGTCACCATTGACGTTACCAACACATCCTTTGGTCTTGCAACAGACTTTAATGTCCTCCTTGTGAGCATAATTGCTGCCTCTCTTGGAGTAATAGTCTTGTTAATCATAATTGCTGTGGCCCTTTATCTAGTAAGATCAAAGCGCAAGAAGAAAGGACAAGACACTGGGAATAGTACCGTCTCTTCAGGCACAGCTTTGCAGAAGTTGGATGAGTCTAAACCCACAGGGGGTGACAGGATCTATCATCAGGCACTTCCTGGATACGCAGGTGATGAGGAAGGAACTGGTGGAGGCTCCTACACTCGAGGAGGATCCCTAGATCCTTCTCACTCCAGTGGACGGGGATCTGCCGAAGCAGCAGAGGATGATGAAATCCGTATGATCAATGAGTACCCAAGAGTTGCAAGCATTACCTCCTCCATGCAAGAGCACATTTCCGCCAGGGGCCCTGATTCAGGTATCCAACAGGATGCGGACCAACTCTCTGATATTTCTTGTGAACCAGGACCACTTGATGCAAGCCAGTGGTTCAAAACTAAGAAACTTGGGAGCATCAGTGGGAGCCTCAGTGGTACCCTACTCTCTGGTCAGCTCCCAGTCTACAGAGACGAAGGTGGAGGCTACCTTGGAGTAGGTCGTGGGTTAAATATTTCCCACCCGAAAGATTATGCTTTCCCTGAGGATGGCAAACCCTCGGTTGATGGCTCCCTCACAGCCATAGTGGCAAGTGACGAGGAACTGCGAGGCAGCTACAACTGGGACTACCTTCTCAACTGGTGCCCTCAGTTCCAACCCTTAGCCAGTGTCTTTACAGAGATTGCCAGGCTAAAAGATGAGAGCTTACCTCCCAACAACCCACGTAGACCCTTCCAACCCAAAGTTAAGACAGATCCCAAGCCAAGAATTGACCCTCCACCCCTCATAACCTCAGTGGCTCATCCGGGAGCCAAATCTGTCCCACCTAAACCTGCCATAGCACGGACGTTTCATCACTTAGCATCTCTAAGGCGTTCACCTATAAGCCATGAGGGCTCCATCTCCTCAGCAGCCATGTCTCCCAGTTTCTCCCCTTCACTGTCCCCACTTGCTACACGGTCCCCAGCTGTCTCCCCATTTGGTGTCACTCAAGGTCCCTCAGCCTCCATCATAAGCACCACAGAGCACTCTCTGGAGCACAGTGATGAGGCTGAGATGAGGATTTAATGCTACATTGCACTCTATTTTGTGGAGGCCATTGTCTTTTGATAAGACATATTAGTCGCTCTTAGCAATGTTGCATACCTGAAAAGGCAGTCGCTCAGCCATGACGGTGACGCAGGTGTCTGGTAACTAAAAGGGTAAAAATATTGTGCGGCGACAGTACCCTTCTTCAGAACCACCGCAGTGTTGATGTGAAGAGTTGTGTTTTGTTTTGTTTTGTCTCACTGGCTGGCCAGGGAGGCAAGACGTTGACTGCTCCTTTTGTTTGTTTCTTTTTATATTGATGACTCAAACAGCTTTGAAAGTCCAGTGTTATAAGTCCATTCAAAATAGCTGCTATTGTCATACTTTGTAGGCTGCAATGAGAACTTTGAAGAAACTCATTTTTTTTTTAAATATTCTTTTACAGTGCTACTCAGTTTCATTTACATTTTTTTAAATGAAGGACTTGCCATTGCTTTGAGTGAAGAAGTTCTTACATTTTAGTGACATTCTTTGTATGTATATTTATATGTATGCTAGTCATAATAAGTGTATTATCATTGTATAGTGTCTAGGATCACCATACTGTGCTGTTGTGAAATTTTGTGACACTTGTAATGTGAATGATTGGAAGATTGTTGTATTTTATTATTTATAAACAGAAAGGCTGAAAGTGTTGAAACTTCCCATGTTGCATAGTGTTGTATTATAGGCCTTTTGAAGTTGTATTGTTTCTTGCCCTTTGAACTAGATTGTTAGCATCTTAGCTAATTTATTGTAAAAAAGAAAAGAAGAAAAAAGAAAAAATAAAACAGGGCCATACTTTTTTCGGCTCACCTGGACCTTTTGGGAAATTGGTGAAACCTCAGACTCTTCTCTATGTAAATAGTTTCTTACAAAACTGCAGCTCTGTCACACTGTTTCTGTGCTGCTTTTTCTGACATTAAAAAAGTTTTGTATTGTCTGCGTAACCTATAGTTGGTTTATTGATAAATATAGTCCATTATCTGGGATGCAGTTTATTTACCTTTCAGAATGAAGTGAATCACTAGGAAATGGACCTTCTTTTGTAATAGGCAGTGAATGTTTTCTGTTTTGAGAAGAAACTTCAGAAGTGCCCTGCATTTTTTTTTCTCCTCTGTGGAAAGTGATTTAATCATTAGAATGAACTTCCAGAGTTTTGCTACCTCTGGTGCATGTCTGATACCGCCACTGCCTCAAGTATAACTGGCCCCTGTTTAGCACCCAGAAAAGATGCAAGGAAAATAGGGGTCTGGCATTTTTGAAGACTGTCTTATACAATTCATCTTTAAAAGTTGACTTTTAATTGACTCACAATCTGGAAAACATCACTTTCCAAGACGACTGCCTGCATTCCGGCAGCAATACAGTTTAAATCATCTGTACATATTTAAATATTAAATTCTTACTGATTTCTTTTGTCAAATCTTCTATGTCTTCCTTCCTCCAAGTTCAAATCAGAATGTGGATGGGAAGTTACAAAGTAACTGAAGCGTAGCGAAAGGCCAATCATCAGGCTTTTAAAAAAAAGGAAACAGGAGAGGTTAGAGTCAAATTTGTCCTTCATTAAAAAGCGATTTGAAAAACTACAATATGTTCCAAAGAGAACCGGGCCTCAGGCTGTGTATAGCCAGAGACAGGGTGTGTCCATTCTCAAATCAGTTGCAGCCATGAAGAAACATTTCCTCAAATTCAATTTGTCCATACAAAATGAAAATAAGATGGATATTGATAATTATACAGCATATGAATTAGCCGAAGCAAATAGCTATGACTGATTATATTTGCTATAGTTGTGCTGTATATGCAAGGCAATCACACACACACATACTCGTCATCATGTCATGTACCTTTCCAGATGCAATGGACAAAAAATACAGGATTTTAATACACTGTCAGAAAACTTGTAGCCTGTCAGTACCCTCGAAAGGTATACCTTTGTATCTTTTAAACCGAAGGGTTAAAATATTAGTACCTTTCAAGGATACTGCAACAGTAACAAGCTGTTGTGCACTAAGAGAACTGTTTTTTCTTTTGTTTTTTCGGACATGAAACTGAAATGCTCTCAAGTTTTGTCTTTGTTTCTACCGTATTGAGTTTTCTGATCCCCTGCTGTGAAGTTGGTGTTGGCAGAGATTCAGCTCTCCTCCATCTCTGTGCTATGCATGTCTAACTGATTTACACCATCCCAGATATCACGAAGAAAAAACAGTCTCACTCGCTTGCACAGTCAGTGTCTTATAAACACTGCGATGAGTTGTGTGACCTCTGTGTAAACATATTTCCTCTATCACTGATATTACTTTCAAGATGAGATTTAACCCTTAGTCTGATAGGCATTGTAATCTGTTATCAAGATCTGTTATCAAGTCTAGTTACTACACAGTTTGTACATTTTACTGCTCTCTGCTGTTTTACATTAGTTGTTTATTTGTTTTTGCAACATTTCAAATTCTCATTGATTGCATGTGGAGATGTTTATCAACATATTGTCATTTAACCTATACAGTAAATGCCTTTTAAATTCAATATGAATTAGTATAAATATCATAATCAGAATTTTCCATTTAGCTGTCATTTATCAAGATGAGAACCTTGTTTTGGTATGTGCAATTTTTGGTGGATTGCACCCCCCCCCCCCCCCCCCCCCATTAAGGCATTAAGATCATGGGATGATTAAGATCATCTTGTAATTGTTTCAGCTCATGAGAAAATCATGGAGAATTATGGGAAACAATTACAGCTTATATCTGCATTTCACAGACTTTAGTAGTCTAGATTTTTTCTGTCTGAAGAAAATATTTTTTAGACCATTTTAGTCAGTCATTATTTATCTAAAAGGCTGCTGAAGGATTTGGGGCAATTTCTGTTATGTCTACCCATTTTTCTCACCATCATTTATTGGCAATGCTGTGGTACATTTTTGCACCGAATTGTTAACCTGCTGTAATTTTTTATTTTATTATTTATGAATATTTTATTATTATTATTAATAAATAAAATATATTTTATTTCTCTGCAGCTGAAAGGGGTTTATCAGGTCATCAGGCATATCTCAAACTTTTCCCATTGAAGATTATAGATAAGAATAATCATGAACATTCAACAGGCAGGTCAACCTGCATTCCACTGTGACACCGTCCTCAGAAACATACATATTGTGTCTGTGAGTTCAAGAGTAAACCTCTGGTTTTGATATTAAACTGCAATGTTTTTTGATTAATAACATGAGATAAATTTGAAAGTGATTAGTGGGCAGTTTATGCATTTTTAAGATTGATCATTTCTTAAATGCTTTGGTAGAAAAACAAGGAAAGTCTCCATAAAACCATTCAAGTTGAAAATACACCTCAAAGAAAGATCCCGCAGTCTTAGACTTGGCTATTAAAACAAGTCTGCTGTTCCCATCAGTTCTGTTCCCATTATAATGATCCCTGCATTCCTTATGGAAAAAATGTCACATGTATCTTCCACTGATTAAAATTGCTCTGCAAAGTCAAAATTACTTAAGTAGAATAGAAACCAAACGGTAAATGTCTCTATGAAATTTGACTTATGCTAAACATATATTTTGACTTACAGGAACGTCGTTTTGGCTCTTAGATCTTATTCTGAGATGCTATAAATTGTTTTTATAAAGTGTTAATTAAGAGCAGATCTGGCTCAAGCAGAGGGGAGGTTTCTGCATTTTCTTAAATCAACCTCCTCTGTCTTTAATTTTATTAGAGATGACTGAAAGTCACCCTCAAAATCTGTCTGATTCAGCAGGGACTGCTCAAATTCAGTCCATGAGACTGTGTTGTTCTACCTTTGCACTTTATTTAACACTAGAAATGTTGCTTTGCACTTATAGCATGTAATCTATCCATCCCTGTCTTTTTGATTGAGGCACATGATGTCTTCAGTTGTATTGCACTTATTGCGTGTCTGATATGCAAGGTTCATATTTGCTTTCTTGATTAAAGTCAGCTTCCTTCATCCCATTCACCAACCTGGAAACTCACCAAAATAAATATTATTTAATATGGTTATATACATTTTCCATAGGTTAACTTGGTAGATATGTCAAAGTGAGGATTTTCCTATTTGGAGAATAAGAGAAATGGAAGAGGACTGAGAAAGGTTATATGAACTTTATAATGCAACTGTTGTTTTTTTTGCTTCGGAAATTCATGCTCGGTTTCACTGTTTTGTTTGTTTAAATGTAAAATTAGATTAGAACAACAGTGCTGTAAGGAGTGCTTTCTCATTTAGGAGGAGATGGTTGCTGTCTTTCAGGGGTTATGATCAATGGCGCTAACTGAGAAGAGCTGGTGCCGAGTGCCCTCTCTCAGGATCTGTTCATGAACCGGAGCTGAACGCGGAGGTGGACAAAACTATACCAGACACGGTTGATAGATCCCATCAACAGCTCCTGATTTATGATAGTCCGGGTTTGTGAGAGAATGAAAGCGATGGAATGAGAGAAGGAAATATTTGCAGAAGTAAAATACAGTTTGACTTTAGCTTGGATTCAAGTCAAAAGTGTCATGTCCTCTCAATTGTTAGAACTAATATGATTTTAACTACAACCTAAATGATGACATCATTTTGGGGTAAACTATCCCTTTAAAAGTGAAATTCTGAAGTAGAAAAACAAATTGCATTTCCATATCTAGAACTTAATTCCAAAAATCTTGTTTACAATCTAGAAAAACATTTTTTCACAGCATATATACACTGAACAAAATTATAAACGCAACACTTTTGTTTTTGACCCCATTTCACATGAGCTGAACTCAAAGATTTAAGACTTTTTCTGTGTACACAAAAGGCCTATTTCTCTCAAATATTGTTCACAAATCTGTCTAAATCTGTGTTAGTGAGCACTTCTCCTTTGCCGAAATTATCCACCTCACAGGTGTGGCATATCAAGATGCTGATTAGATTATTGCACAGGTGTGCCTTAGGCTGGCCACAATAAAAGGCCACTCTAAAATGTGCAGTTTTATCACACAGCACAATGCCACAGATGTCGCAAGTTTTGAGGGAGCATGCAATAGGCATGCTGACTGCAGGAATGTCCACCAGAGCTGTTGCCCGTGAATTGAATGTTCATTTCTCTACCATAAGCCGTCTCCAAAGGCGTTTCAGAGAATTTGGCAGTACATCCAACTGGCCTCACAACCACAGACCACGTGTAACCACACCAGCCCAGGACCTCCACATCCAGCATCTTCACCTCCAAGATCGTCTTGCATGGCCAGTATACTCACCGAACATGTCACCCATTGAGCATGTTTGGGATGCTCTGGATCAGCGTATACAACAGCGTGTTCCAGTTCCTGCCAATATCCAGCAACTTCGCACATCCACTGAAGAGGAGTGGACAACTTTATCAACTTTATGAAGGAGATGTGTTGCACTGCATGAGGAAAATGGTGGTCACACCAGATACTGACTGGTTTTCGCCCCCCCCCAATACAGTAAAACTGCACATTTTAGAGTGGTCTAAGGCACACCTGTGCAATAATCATGCTGTCTAATCAGCATATTGATATGCCACACCTGCGAGGTGGATGGATTATCTGGGCAAAGGAGAAGTGCTCACTAACACAGATTTAGACAGATTTGTGAACAATATTTGAGAGAAATAGGCCTTTTGTGTACATAGAAAAAGTCTTAGATCTTTGAGTTCAGCTCATGAAAAATGGGGGCAAAAACAAAAGTGTTGCGTTTATAATTTTGTTCAGTGTATATATGGCTTTAAATCTAATAGTCATGGACTAAAAATGTCAAAATTTCCAATTTTTGATTTTTATTAATTTATACAGTACATATGTTACCGTTCAAAGTTTTCTGTTCGTAAGATTTATTTTTAGGAAGTCTGATTTATTTATTTTTTTTAAAAAGGTTAAAATAACTGTGTTCTATTTTAATATTTTAAAATTTTATTTATTCCTGTGGTGGTAAAGCTGAATTATCAGCAGCCATTACTTTAGTGATGTATCTTTTAGGATTCTTTGATGAATAGAAAGTTCAAACAAGAGCATCTATTTGAAATCAAAACCTTCTGTAAAATTATAAATGACTTTACTTCGCTTTTTATCACTTTAACACATTCTATAAAAGTGTTAATGTCTTGACTCAAAACGTTTGAACAGAAGTGTGTATACTGTAACATTTTTAGCCCTGTTAGCATAAGGAGGAAGGTTTTTCTTAATGCAACCCAAAGCCATGTGTTGCTCCTGCTTAGTGTCTTTTCTGTCCCCCGTCTATTATTATACATTTCCATTTCTGCTTGTTAAAATCAAGGGAGAAGCAGTGAGACTGAACGGTTGAATCAGTTACAGGTTGGAGTCACAGCGTTCAGTAAAACAGCCTCTGATTTTCCACTCAGTTGCTGAGTCACTGCAGGTCTGTATTAGCACAGATTAGGCCCGCGGCTTTAACTCATAATTACATCTCTTCCTGAGGGCTTGCACATCTCCTGGGGTGTCTAGAGGAGATACACCCGAGAAAAGCATGGGCAAAAGTAGGATGCTGTGGTTTGGCTCCGGAGTCACTCTTGGCAAGAAATTCATTTAAATGTAATTTTGTAAAATAAAATAAAAAATGACTAGCACCATTCAGATTTCTGTTGCGGAATTAAATAACTCAGCTGTTGTTTTGGATGCAGAGATGTTGAGTTGCAAATGAAGATGATTAATGGACATGCTGAAAGCAGGATGCTGTCAACGTCTTTGTGTTGTAATGTGGCTGTTCATAAACAATTCCCTCCACAGCTCTGACAGATTTTTTCCATTCAAGTGAATAAATTACAGAATTTAGAGTTGAGGAGAAGGATGGATTATCTAATGAGCCAAACAGTGTGTGACAGTAACACTATCCCACCTGGTTTTGATTTGTCCATCATTACTAAATGATCCAGCATTAAAAATGACCTAAACGTTTTCTAAATGTGTACAAGCTGAATGCAAAACAACACAGAGGATCTTACATCAAGATGTATAAAAAAAGCTAATTCAGATATCAGCCTTAATGTGGAGTGAGAGAACAAGATGAATCACAGTTAAAAGAGGCTCTATCAGTAAGTATTAGCTTTCCCATCACCTCCTCTTTTGAGTTTACATCAACAGCAGGAAACAAGCTCCATCTATAACCTCTGCAAAGAGCTGCTTCCATTATCAGGGCCTCCTGTAGCCACTTTTTTTTTCCAGCTCTCCCCTTGACAAGACCCATGTTTACTTTAGTGTGCAAAAATCTGTAAGGAATAAGAATTTCATCATCCAAGATGTAGATGAGTTTGTTTGTCAGAAAATGCATGACATGTAAAGCAACTCAGGAGAAAAGAGATGTACCTTAAAAATTATGTCTTAGACTTGACCTTCTCTGAGGCTCTGAGCTCTCTGGCTCTCGGTTTCCTCTCACTTTTGGTAAGATGCTGAGTTTGTCAGCAATATGTTTATGGAAATGTCACGCTACTGAAGGGGGAAATTTTGAACTGCGG
Source organism: Barbus barbus (assembly GCF_936440315.1). NCBI lineage: Eukaryota > Metazoa > Chordata > Actinopteri > Cypriniformes > Cyprinidae > Barbus > Barbus barbus. The sequence goes on from NC_136723.1 coordinate 11,855,775, forward strand.
TCAGTGTAAGTAAAACTATTTTATTTGCTCAGGAGATTTAAACTCCACAAAGAGACAAATGAGGTGGAAACAAAGATTTAACAGCTACTAAAGGTGAGTGTTTAACGTGTGTTGAAATATTTGACTCACAGATGTATGTGTCAACAAGTAAAATCCAGAGCTAAATGTTTATATGTAATGTAATAATTTATTGGTAGCTTTCAAACACCTCAGAATTACAATTCTGAGTAAGACCTATGTAATTATGATCTGTCTGTCTGTTTTCCTATGTGTCAGAGACCATAGCCTAAACGCCCCCTCAGCCATTTGGACACTGAGCCAGAGCTGTTTGGACACAGCCAGAGGTTTTATCTTAATGCTCACATATACACTGACACAAAGCTTTAAGTGAATTCCAGTGCACTGCATTTTAAAGCTCTTCTTTAAACTCTCAAAACGAACAGCAGATAAATCCAACGGAGTCATTTTTTGTGAGAACGCTCAAGCGTAAAATTGTGCCTCAGCATCCATCTTAAATATGTGGTTTCTCTGTCCCAGATTTGATTCTCTCCATGCATTATTTTCTGTTTTACAACACTGTACAGAAGCTGACGTTGAATCTAAACTGCTTTTCCAATAAAATCGTTACAACATTGCAATGTTTTGTGCAGAGTTTAGGCTGTGGCTAGGTGACATGTTCTGCATCTTAGACTGTTTTAAAAAAAAAATTGGATAATAATTATGCGTGCACCTTTTATGACTTAGATATTAATTGAGAGACAAAAAAAATTAATGATTGTGATCAAAAAGAAATGCATACAATACCAGTAAAAAGCTGACCGATGATAACCAAAGCTGGATTTAGTCTAAAATTGTAATAGTATTTCACAATATTACTGTTAAGAGACGTCTTTTAAAAATAATTATTGACTTTTAATGTATGTATAAATTTAACCTAAAATGTTAAACATCATGCACATGTCTGGATGCATGGCACCAAAACCTGTCTGAGCTTCAGATTCTGGGTTGTGGAGCTCTGAAGTCGACCCAGAGTAGCTCAAGAGCCACATACTTCAAATGGAAAGTATTCTAGACTATAGTACCATCTGCTTTCACTTTAGAGTCCGATTCCACACCTAAATAAAGTTCCCTCTTGAACACTTTTATTGCTCTCCAACCCCCTCTTGTTATGTTTTTCTTTTCTTTCTTTCTTTTTCCTCTTTACCTCTGGCTATATTGCAGCAGGTAGACTGTGATGTGAGAGCTCACCTCTCTCTTTCCCACTGACACAAATAAAACCTGCCCTGTGTCAGATCTTATCACTCCTGTGAAACATCAGGTTTGTTTTTTATTGGTGTGTGAATGCTTTGGATTGATTCTCTTTTCCTGTTACTCATTTGATTCAGTTGGCTCGCTCGTGTTCCAGTGTTTTATCTAAGAGACAGGTCCTGACTTAACAGCTTCTATAAAAAAAAATCAGGTCCTGAGGGGAGGATAGGAGGATGGAGGTCTATAATACCGGTGGAAATCTCAAAGGTAGTTGATTGGCTCAAAGAGTTCGAAACAACAACAAAAAAAGCTTAGCAATCTTTCGAATTAGAGCTTCAGATTCACGAGATTTTAGCAAACAAGGCTTTGTGGTGGTTTGTAGGTTGATCAAAAGCAAACTGACGAGCCAGTAACAAATACATGGCTTTAGCTGTATAATTTAAATTCATACATTTTCATCAGAATCTTCAGATCCATTAAAGTCTTAAAAATTATATCTGTAGAAATGCAGTTACTTGTTGGCAGTACTGTAGTAATTTACACGTAATTTTATAATCTGGATTACGTAATCAGATTCCAGTACTCATAATATGGATTATATTACCATTTAAAATGCTCATAATCAGATTACAGTTATTTTTTATGGATTACATATTATTCATAAAATGTCAGTAAATTATTAATCATTTGTAGATTCTCGTAATTCTTCTTTTTTTCTCTTTTACCGTTTTCTTTCCAAAAATGTGCTGTTTTACAGAGATAATTATTTACTGATGTCATAGATTACACTTTTTAGATTACTTTTTAAAGAAATGTTCACAAATGTTTTGTAGAGCATGTTGTTGAAAATATTTTTGCAGCGTATTCATTACACTGTAACCACCAAATGTCCTTAGAGAGATTCGAGCGCTTCGAAAAAATTTATATTTTGCAGCACAATTGATTCAACTGAATCAAATTTTCAAACATCTTTATGAAACGGAATTGGGACATAGCAGGTCTGGACTAAAGCATTCCTCGCGAGACATGTTGCACACGAAATGCCAGGATCTCCAACATTTACTCGTAGAGAATAATAACATTTCAGCAGATTAATTGTAAAGATGTTAATTCACATCATGTCGTCTTGTCATCTGTTCCACTGTTTTAAGACCCTTGGCCCGAGATCCACAGAGAGGAGGAAAGATGTAATGTATGGTTAAAATGCATTACAAAAATAACCTAAATGTTATCCTGTTTTTCATCTGTAAACAGCTGTAGTAGATGCTTGTGATTGAGTATTTTTGGGTGCATAAAATCAATTGAAATCTGATACACCTGAAACTAAATACTTGTTACTTTAGATCATCATATTAATATTCCTCAAACAGATATTCCCAAGTATTGAACTAAAGCAATTAATTCAATCTGAATCACTTAATGTATGCTATTTTACTGCCTTGCAAGCTTTGATATTTCCTTAGTAATTGCAAATGTACACTATTTATGAATTTAAAGGCACATTTTGATGTGTGATTGAACCACATGAACCCTTGCCCCGTCCACCTCTGCCTCCTGATGCAACACTATTTATGTCACTCCTGGGACATGATGTTGAGAGATGAAGTGGCCTAAACTCGAATAAACGATAAGCAGAAAACCTCTCTTTTTTTTCCAAGGTGATGCTTTACCTTCTCATGGCATCAGTGGTTCTTCTCTTTAGAAGCAGGTGATTTATTTAACCAACAACATATTTATTTGTCTGTTTGGACCTTTTGCGAAATTGATTTCCCCCAGAAGAGTGCTGGATTTGACCTGCCTAGTGGTTCCAGACAAGCCTCCTCTACACTATCACATCAGGTTTCTGGAGAGATCAGACCAGGCATTATGCTCGGGAAGTTATGAAGTTTATCCAGAGTCCTGCCAACTTGATCAACCCGCAAATATGATAAACCTTGACAGGAGGAAGAAATGACTCCGTGTCGGGATGAATAGGGAGTTCAACACATAGCCTAAATCCATTCATTCATCTGAAGTCTCCAAGAGGTTTATAGGGTGATGGGGTTTAGTACTGAGCTGTATATCATGCTCAGAAAAAAATCCTGATCTGGATGTAAAGTTTGCCAAGAAAGGTAAAGTCAAAAATTGGCCGATCTAAGATAAAAAGGCTTCACCTAGATTATTTTGAACTGTGTAATTTCATCCAAGTGCAAGGCATGCCCCTTGGCAGTATGATCCACTAATAGTCATAGATGCAAAAATGCATGATTCAGCTCCAGTGAAATAAAGTCCATCTGTTTGGTCACAAGACATCAGAGATGTAGTGTGAATCACTGACATGTTGCATGCTTTGATTTAATTTTCTCATGCCACTGCGTGCCAAACAGCCCCTTGTTTTTCAGCTGACACACAGGAAAGGGTTACTGACTTCCCAAAAGTGACGCGATTCTAGTCTGGCAGAGTACAGTATGCAGCAAAAAATAGCTTTGTACAAACACAACAATGACTTTAGTTCAAAACAAAGTAGAGAGTAGAGTAATGCCCCAAATCATTATAGTGGTAAAAGATTTCTGGCCAACAGTTCTGTGATGTGTTACAGTAAAGTCACCATTTTAAGCTTCAGATTATTAAAACCAGTGGAAAATAAATTCACAAGAGCACTGGAAAAATTGTGACAAAATATACAAATTAAGACATATGTGACGACATTTTTATTTTAAATATTAGCTGTTTTATTGTTTGGGTAGGAATTAGTTTTACAGTATATGTGATTTTTTTATAACTATATAACTATTTATTAACAATTATATTTGGTGTTGCTCTTTTATATACATATCAAGTCAAAAAAGATGCTCAAGCATGACTTTGCAACCTGCCAGACCATATTTCTCATATTAAACCGCTTTTTTTTTTTTTTTAAAGAAAGTGAAGTAGGTTTACAAAAATATTATTCACTGTAAATAAGAAGGAAGTATCCAAAGTAATCCCAAACTCCAGTGAATGGCCATTGATGGCTCAGAGTCTCCAAAAACAAACATGAACAAAAATAAAATAAAAGCAAATTAGATGTTCAACAAAAATGTTTTTATAAAATGTATTTTATTAAATTATACAATTAAAGTTTAAATTAGTTCTATTTTTATTGCATTATTATTTACTCACCCTCATGGACTTTCTGTATGAAACTTTTTTGTGCATTTGTGCCATTTCTGGAGCTTGAAAGATCCATTCTTATGTCACCCATATAGAAAAAGTAAGTCATTCTGGATGACATGAGGGTGAGCAAATCATGAGAGTTTTTATTTTGGGGTGAACTATTCTTGTAAGTGTTCAAATTACTTAGTTTTAAGCCGACAGTGTTTTTTTTTTTTAAATGTGCTGTCATAAATGCATTAATATTGTCTGTGACACTCCGTAGTCTGTTTCTCCCGATCTCTCCTCTTAGCCTGTGTATATCCCGTCTTTGAGGAGGTATTATTAGCTGGCAGGAGAGGATAGAAAGTGATGGAACACAATAAGCACATGGATGCAGGGTCTGGGAGACAAGCATAAACCAAACACACTCAGTACCCTTATAAGGGCATCACCATTGTGATTATGGTTTTGCTGACACATTCGCTCAAGATATGAGCTGAGCTGGGTTTTCTCAGGATGGATTCCTCATGTGGAGTGCTGCATAATGAGAGACTGTGTCTTGACGGTTTATGAAAACTGAACGCTAGAACGTTCTGGTGGTTTATTGTTTGGGATTGGTCACAGCTCGCACATTAGAGCTATTTCTGCATGTGCTCGACATGTGTGTGGAGACTCACAGCACTTTTTCTCATAGAGTAATGTTAACTTCACGTCTGAATAGCTCTTAAAAAGGGAATTACAAATCTGTTCCAAATCAGTTCCAAATCTGGCAACATGATGGATTGAAATTTCATGCCAGTTTATTAAATCTATTTATTAGTTCATAAATGCTATATGTAGTTCAGCTAATAAATAAGGTAATTATTTAATATTCAGCAGTTTTATATTGTTGTATATTTCATATTATTATTATTATTTAAAATGTATATTATTTTTTTTAGATTGTCTTTTTTCATCAGTTAGCTGACACAAACATTAAATTTCTCACCATTTATATGACGACTTAACTGAAAATATATATTTCCACCTAAAGAAAAGATTCTCGCAAAGCAAAGTTTATTATGTGCAATAATAATTTTATATAGATACACACAGACCTCACTGTACGCATACTAAACTCAATAATGATGACACTGATGAGCTCTTAACATCACCACACAACAAATAACAACAGCAACAGTAATCAGACATTAAAACACAGAGACTATAATGCTAAATATATAATTTATTCAGGCTGCAATGCATGATGGGAGCTTTCAAGTCAGTGATATCGTTCAGTATAAAAATATCAGGTCAAATATGCTAGTTTTCAAATAAATTTGGGGGAATATTCTTGGTCTAACCAGTGTTATTTTGAGATACTATTATAGTTTTTATTTCAATCTGACTTTTATTTGTATATATTGGTTTTTATTTTCATTGTAGTTAAAGTTTAAGTCACTTTGTTTTCAAGTTTTTTTTTTCAATGTCTATATAGTTTTTTTAAATTATTATTATTTCAGTTGTAGTTTTAGTTATTTTCATACATGAAGTTAACCTAAACGAAAATGAGAAATATAGCTTTTATATTATGACTTTTTAAATATTTTATTTCAGTTTTCAAGCATATTTTTCAATTACAGTATAAGAACCCTGACTGAAAGCCTAACTGTACACAGACGTATTTATTTATTTTTGGCATCTCATCAGCAAATTAGACTAGTGCCATGTGTTTATGTAGATTTTAAAATGTCTACATGTATTTTTATGTAGATTCACATTTCTGAGTATGTTTTTAGCTGTGCTCTTTCAAACAAGAATTGTACTAGTTCAACAGTGATGAAATGCCAAATAAAATAGCAAAAAATAAACATATTTATGTACCATTTACAACCTTTGTAAGCAACCTCTGTATAATACTTTCAGCTCTTGGTATGTGTTTGATGTTGATGTTTATTTGGTTCTGTTCCTTAAACCTGACTTTGTGAAGCGGCCTTGGGTGTTGGTAAGACGCTATATAGGATCAAGGATGCAAGTAAGTTTAGAAGCATTTCCAAAAAAAAACTTAACAAAAAAATAAATAAAAAACATAAGGCCTATTATAAATGATCTCTCTACAAACTTGTGGCCTATAAAACTAAACTTAGTGGCTGGTTTCACCAGGCCTGCTCTTTTTGTCATTGCCCATAAAGTAAGTGCAGGAGGGTTTAGGCAATGGACAGTCTGGAAGAGAAGTGTATGCTAAATCTAGATGATTTATATACTCTGTGTTTAGCCGAATAGCTGTGGGTGCAAATAATCAAAGAAGCGAGCCGTTACTCACTTACAGGTGTTCACACATTATAAGAGACTGACCTCAAGCTGTACCTCCCTTCAATTCCCAAACCACTGAGGCCCCCAGTACCTACAGGACCTCCTCACAGGTCAAAGGTCACCCCCTTGCATTTATTTATTAGTACATCTTTCAGAAAGCAGTTCCAGATCAGATGACATCGGAAAGGAGTGTTCTGGAAAAGTTATTTGTTTTTGTGTAACTACTCGCTTTATTTAGAAAGAGAGCCTTGTCATTTTAAGAGTGGCTAAGGGAATGTTTTCTCACCCTCTTAATGACTTTGTCGATGAAGACCATCCATCTTTCTCTCTGCGCATTACAGGACCGAACCCCAGGAGGTGACCGCCTGGCAGATACACACTGTTTACATGGAGCCATGCTGGAGACAATGCTGCGGTAAACACAACATCACAAGGAGTGCATGCTTTTTAGTTGTGGAATGATAAATATTAGCAGATTTTAAATATTAGTACACAAACACTCAAATCTAGATTATTATGGCTACAGGCCTGAAAATGAGCTGTTTATACATGATGAATTGCATGGATTCATTTGAAATGAGGGAATCACGCTATAAATTCACTAAGATTGAATTGAAAAGAGCCATTATGACAAATTCTGATGGGAGAAGTTGAGATTTCTGTAAATACAGCAGGAGTGACATCACTTAAACTTCTTAGCGTCTATGGTTCCATGAAGATCCTTTAAGTCCAGGTAAACTTTCCATTGAAGGTTATTTTTATAGTGGAAAAAGGTTCTTCAGATGGCTCTTTTAAGAATTGTTCACTGAAAGTTTCTTTTGGGAACCCAAAATAGTTATCCTGTGGTACTGCTACAAAAAAAAACTCATTTGAAATCTTTATTTTTAAGAGTGTATCAAAATCTTTCGTTTATAAATCGATTAGTGGAAAACTGCCTTAAGCACACAGATTCGACTCCCAGTTTGGTTACAGTTCTATGGTTTTGATTGAATGTGAAATAGTAAATTAGTGTCAAAAGATATCCTGACATAAACATACCAATCTATTTTTAACTCCTACTTTTCACACGAGTCAATTTATTGATGGACCTCACAGGACACACCTGTATTCACAGCTGTAAATCTGCTCTTAGTATAAACAAATAACATCTACCATGTGAATTCATTGTTCATTTAGTGTACGTTGAAGCTAATTAATTACAGATCTCTAATGATAAAGGCTTAGATAGATAAATGAAAACATTTTGGAACTCGATTTTGGTCCTCAGATATGGTAAAGGTGATTTATGGGGAACATTTCGATTCCTTGGTCAGAAACAGCTCTGTGGAGAAAACAAGCAGAATTTCTGCAGCTGGCTGATGAGTTGCATGTGAACACTTTGTCACAGAGCAGTCTGCCACAAACACAGATGCGTACACTCTCCTGCTATGCTCACAGAGAGAAACTCCAAACTGAAGAGGACAAAGCCACATAGAGACTTTTACCTCATGGTGTTTGAAATGCAGCGAGAGTTCAGTGCTTCTCAAATACAACAGCCCTGTTACTCGTTTAACTTCGCTGTTTGAATGCCTTGGCAGTGTATTAGTGGCCTTTTGGCAGCAGCAGGCAACCATGCACTGTTAAATGGGTGAAAGTGAAAGCTTCTCAAGCCATCCTTGACACAATTCACATCAAACAGGGAATTGTGGGAAGGTGCTATTGTGCAATGGCCTGGTACATGCTGTAAAATACATTTCAAACAGATTAACTTCTGTAAATGTGTATATATCTGTAAAAATGAACATAAAATTATATTATATTTAAAACGTACATTTCAGACAGAACGTTGTCAGTCTATTATTTGTTCCAGCAAAATTGTTCCAAACTAAGCCAAAGCAGAACTGGCATGTCTCTGAGAAACACATTAGTGAATCAGTGTGTCAAAATGAATTGGTTAAATAAATGATTCAATGATGCACTCAAAAAGGACAGCCACTTGTTTTGTTTCCTGAATGAATCAATATGTTTGAACAAATTGGTTGTGTGAATGATTTCATCATTTAAAAGTATATATATGATTAAAAAGTATATATATAAATTATTTTCATCAATTGTAACAAGCTGAAATAAAATAAAATGTAAATACTAAAGATTAAAGTTGAAAGATCTTTTAGGAAAGTTAGATTTGTTGACTTGCCGTCGGTGCCGATAGCCTTGTAGGCAGCACGCCGATACAGCGCCATTGCCCTACAGACGTCTCGAGTTCAAATCCCGGCTCGAGAACCTTTCCAGATCCTGCCCCCACCTCTCTCTCCCACTTCACTTCCTGTCAACTCTAAACTTTCCTTTCAACATAGATAAAAAATAAATAGATAAATAATTGTTGACTTGCAATAAAATTGAAATAAACTAACTGAAATAATAGGTTCCTGTGTTTGAATTTGACAGTCTGTGCAGTAGTGGTGGTGATTTTCAGTGACCCTTTCTGTAAGTTACATCGCTATGCCAGTAGGTTACGGCAAGATTGTCTTTATGACACGAAGATTATTTTATTTTATTATATAATAATAACTTAATCTTAATCTCATAAACATTATTCTGGATTCTTCACAAGTGATGGCAGCATTCCAGATCTGATCCCACGGGCTGCTGGTCCCAGTTGATGACGGCAAGAGTGTCTTTATGACACGAAGATTATTTTATTCTATTTTATTATAAAATAAAATAATCTTTGTGTCATAAAGACAATCTTGCCGTAACCTACTGGCATAGCGATGTAACTTGCAGAAAGGGTCACTGAAAATCACCACCACTACTGCACAGACTGTCAAATTCAAACACAGGAACCTATTATTTCAGTTTGCTTATTTCAATTTTATTGCAAGTCAACAATTATTTATCTATTTATTTTTTATCTATGTTGAAAGGAAAGTTTAGAGTTGACAGGAAGTGAAGTGGGAGAGAGAGGTGGGGGGCAGGATCGGGAAAGGTTCTCGAGCCAGGATTTGAACTCTGGATGTCTGTAGGGCAATGGCGCTGTATCGGCGTGCTGCCTACAAGGCTATCGGCACCGACGGCAAGTCAACAAATCTAACTTTCCTAAAAGATCTTTCAACTTTAATCTTTAGTATTTACATTTTATTTTATTTCAGCTTGTTACAATTGATGAAAATTATTTTAGTATTAGCTCTAGTTAACAATATCAACACTGACTAGAAGTAACTGCACTATAAGTTATGTTTTATTAACAAATATCGGGAGGAGCACGTGCAGATAATTAACACGGCTAATTCATTATCAGTAATTACACCACTTATCTAATCAGCACGAGAGAGAACCCCTATAAATAATCAAAGCAGTCTTACCTTCATTATCTCTGGTCTTCCATCATCCCTCCACCACCCGACTCCTCACCTTCAGCCCGTTTCTACTCCAGCTCGGGGAGGAGCACTCGGGGGGGCACTCTGGGTCTGGGCTAAATGCCGAGCTCGGACCCCTCTCCCCGGTCAGGGGGAGTACTCGGAGCCCCGGACAGCACGCCAAATATGCATAAAACTTTACTCGGTTATTATATGTAAGTGTGAACTCGTGAATAACATTTAATTACATTACCTTAAATATTTTACATAATGTTATCAGCATATTTTGCCCAGAACTTTTTTATTTAACTTTGGCCAGAAGAGTTTCAACAACGGCTGGCTCTGACATACAAAGACAAACTGGTGCTGTGTGTCTCATGGGAGCTGGTTTGGATCAGTCAGCAGCCTGTGATGTACCATGTCTCTGTGCTCTCTGAAGGGTGATTTGGGGCAAGAGCGGTGGGCCAAAAGCAAGGGGCTCCAACAGCTGCTTCAAGTTGTGCACCTTCATGCAAATACACACTTATGAACATGCATACATACATACGTGTTCATACAGCCTTTCTAAATGGCATCTGGTTCCTCATGAAAGATATCGAGGTGGGATGTTGGGGTCATCCACTGAGCCAGGAGTGCAGTTTGGTACTTAATCTCATAAACATGACTCTGGATTCTTCACAAGTGATGGCAGCATTCCAGAGCTGATCCCACGGGCTGCTGTTGCACTCACATCCAAGAATCAGTCATCTGTGCTTTGGTCTGGACCCAAGTAACAAGAACCACACTGAGAGGAGATCAGGTACATACACGAGATGTGCTCCATCTTCTTATTGCTGTAGCTCAGCTGGTAGAGCATGGTGTTAGCAACGCCAAGGTCATGGGTTCAGGTCCCAAGAACATTGTAAGTTGCTTTAGATAAAATATAGTGCCTGTGTCAAACTGATGAAAGCTTTGTGCTTGTAATTTACAAATAATAAGCCATTTATGCAGTGATAAACAATGATACAAAGACTAAAAACGTTCAAATAATGCTTGGCTTAACAGTCGGTAAAATATAATCAGCAATAAATCTTTTCATACTGGCATGTGTACTGTTCACCTTGTGCAAGACAGTAAACACCAGAATTAGAACCAGGATCTCTTTCATGACCTTACTTACAATGTTTTTCTGAGATGACTGATGAGAGAGTTAGTCAAAACCAGACTGTATTCAGAGCCAGAGGGTGAACAGCTCAATGTTAAAGTAATGGCTCGATCAGGATCACATTAGAGACCTTGTTAGATACGTTTTATGATGATGGACGTGAATAATTTGGCAGCGTGAGAAGTACAAATCACGCTTTGCTGACGTGTGTCGATGTGTGGCAGCTGTACTGGCCGGATTTCGCCTGTTATGATGTGCATCCAATTGTAAACTACAAAACGTCAAACTCACAAACATGTCAAGACGAATGCAGCCATTTAAGGTGAATGAGGTTACAGAGAGGTGGTGGCTAGTTTTCTCTATTACAACTTTCAAAACATAAGTTCTCATGCATCTCATGCAATCACTCAGATGCATCTGTGTAGGTTACAGCACCACCAAGTGGTTCATGTCTGAGACAAATAAGGATGTTCAAAATACTAAATGGTATATATTTGAAACGTGTTGAATTCTTACTTAAAAAATCTAAAAGAATCAGTACAAATTGCATTTTTATCCAGAAAAACACATCACTGACCCTTTGAGTATTTGGGAAGTTCAGGTAACCAAATAATATTTTTATGAGTCCGAGGGACTGGTTTTCTTTTTAAATTCCTCTTTTTGTCTTTCTTTTTTTTTGGCTAAAACTAAAGTGTGGTTTTGAATACTTTCCTTGTGGAGCTTGTTTTACGTGTGTAAAGACTGTGGGGAATGTTTACAACATCACTGTACGTGCAGATCGCTTGTTAAACAAAAAGTCATACGTGCAAGCTCCACATTACAGTGCCATGATATATAACCAACAAAAAACTTTGGCAGCTGAGGGAAACTTCTGAAACACCTCTAAAGAATGACAGGTTGTCCTGTTAACAGCTTTTACCTGCCAAGTTAAGGTAGCTGCTTTAGAAAAAAATATATTAGGAAATGCATTTACACGTGATTGAGAAGGCCAACAATTGCATATTGCATTAATAACCATAAAATTCCCTAGATGCTTTGGATGGTTGTTTGCTTGATTCAATCAGAAAAAATGAATATGAAATGCAGAGAACCCCTGCTGAGATACTGAACACCAGGACCCACCACAAAGCTGCTAACCTGCGGTTTGGATGCAAACTCTGATCCCTGGCCTTTTTTACAGACAATCTCATGGCACTTTAAGTGAGAAGCTTTGAGAAAGCGTTTGAGAGTGAGTGTTTGTAGCTGCTGGGTAGAATGAAAGAGAAATAGAATGAGTGGGACAGTTTTTAATCAAAATGTCTTCGTGTGTGGAATATTTTTGCACAAATGTTAAAATAATATAATTAACCATATTGTTTAAACACGTGATATGACTTCTAATTGATTGATTTTTAAAATTAATTTTTGCTTCTTTTTTTGGAACAAAATAATAGCCCTATAATATCTCACTAGTAAAAGGAATTTAATTCAATGTGTATTTTCTATTAAGAAAAATAAATCAAAACATCTTTGATATTCAATTTGCATTTATATAACATTTTTTCCCAATATCATTTCAAAGCAGAAAATGCACCTTTGACACAAACCATTCAAGATTTTATGGTTTGATTAGTTAATTATTGAAATTTTGGCAAGATAACAAAAATATAATTAATACAGAGTTAGCAAATCTTAAAATCTCGACAGCAGCAACTGTAAAAACCATTACACTGTTTTAGACATCTGCAGACAACATTTTATTCAGTATTCAGTATTTAAACGTCTGATATTTAATGTCTACAAATCACAGAATGTATACCAAACAGATTCTCATCTGATAGAGCACATTTAGCAAACTGTATAAACTGTGACAATGACTGTACTTTAAAAAATGTCAGTAAGTGAAAGTCTGAGCAACATTAATTTTGGACAAAGCACTTTCTGGTGGTCTGTTAGTGATCTAAAGATGAGAGGTGTCATGTTGTTTTTGTCTACTACTGCAAAATGATTCTGTATTTTTGTATCTAATTTCACTGACTTGGTGTTTTTCTCCATTCTTTGTGCTACAAGTCATCGGAAGAAATGAGTCAAGAGACATTGACAGACTTTTTTAAACAGATTGTTGTGCTTAAAGCATTATTTGTATTTAAAGTGAATTTCTGTCATGATTTACTAACTCTCCACTTGTTCCAAACCTATATGAGCTTCCTTCTTCTGTTTAACACAAGAATGTTGGAAAGGTTTTGCCTTTGACTTCCATATATTTGTATCCACTATAGAAGTCAACGGCTGCCATCAACTGTTTGGTTACCAACATTCATCAAAATATCTTCTGTTGAGCTCAACAGAAGAAAGAAACTCAGGTTTGGACCAACCTGAGAGTGAGTAAATGATAACAGAAATTTTATTTGGGGTCAACTATTGCTGCATAATTATATTGAATGGTATTAAAGGCAAAAGTCATTCTTTTACTTACAGTTTCCTTTAGACCATTTTACTTCCAGTCCAGTATGTTTTAGGCAAAGATCCTTTTATTTAATTGAGTTAGGCCAACATGTTTGCACATTTTAACTTACCACTTGGTGTAGCACTGAACTGCGCTTGGACTTTGAAATACTGCCTTATACTGCCACCACCTGATCAACTGGACAGTTGCTGGATTTAATGGTTTTATTGTGTTATTTCTGTGGGTTTCCTGTTGCTGTTTTTTAATAAACATAAAACAGATATTTTTTAAGTAAACAGTAACAAAACAGTTTGAAAAAAAATGTTGTTTTTGTAGGTTATTAGTCTCTGTTTACACTGAAGTGTTTTCGGATCCTCGACCCCTATAGGGGTTCGATCTTCAACTGGCTGGCAGGAGCCACCACTGACAGGTCATGTGTCATCAGGTCATGTGACCTGTCAGTGGCTGCTGGTGGCAGTCTGATTGTGGCCTGCCAGTGGCGTGCAGTCTCAATCAACCGGCTGTAGATCTGCGAGTATAACGCGTTCCCTATCACTCTCGCTGCAAGGAATACACTATTTTATTGTTATGAATATATTCTTATGATCTGTTCTTTTGTATGATTGACGTCAGCGGCTGGCTGATTGAGCTGACAGTGGAAGCGGCAATAAGCGGCCAGTTGGGATCACGGCTATTTAGAGAGGGGGTTCAGCGAAAAATCGGCAGCTGGCAGCAGGAAGTAGCTGCCGTTGACAGCCGGAAGCCCTGCCATATTAGGCGATATTAGGCGGGACCTGCTATTTCGTGGCAGCCAATCAGTATCGTCTAACGTAGTAGCAACCAATCACATTTAACTGGAAGTCAAGCGACAGCAGCCAATGGTGGCGCCGGCGAATCTTCAGTAATGGCTGCTGTATTTGGCTCGGTAAGGTCGTATATTAATGATCAGATTAATAAATAATTGTTGCTCTGTAAGTTGGATTTTTAACTTTTATGTTAGAGACATTGTATCTGTGACTACTTTAGTTGAATTGGTTAGTTTAATCATTTGTAGAAACGCAGCTTGTGCACCGTGTGGTCCTGGTTTGTGAGGGGCTGTATCATTCACTTAAAATACTAACTTACGTTACCATTTGCAGCTACCATTAAATATTAGCGTATGTTAACTTAATCTATTGATTAGAATAAAACTCATGCTAATTTATTGGAATTATTGACAAGCTTAGCCTTGATGATACACGTGCAACACTAACCATATCGTTTTTTGTGTGTATTTAATTTTTCAGGGGATTGTCTGATATCCATCCATGTGTTGATTTTTGTTTTATTGCTATTGCATTTTTTGACAAAACAGTTCTTTTAAGAACTAACTTTTTTCTCTAACTCTGTGTTCTACACCTCTTGTGTAACTTCCTATCAATTATGGCAGGTAAGAAGCCTTAATCATCTTTTTAATCATGTTAATGCTCCTCAAATTTAAATATTCAGGTGTAACAAATTGGAGGGAGAAGTCTGTGACATGTCAAGAATACTACCAGATGTGTACACTGCAGCCCTGCAGACACTGCAATGAAATTTACAACTGCTTACCAGGTGTATAAATTATGAATGAAAATGTGATCACTGCTAGCTGCTTAATGACAAAATGTAGTAAGAATAGTCATTCATGTGGCTGCATCCATGTGTTACCTGTTAATAAGGTCATTTGGATATTAATGTCACAATTTTCTTATGAATCCTCTAGGTTATGTTGGAAGAGGAAAACGAGGAGAAATGCAAGGCTTTTACTCGGAAAACACCCATCCAGGGTTTTGCAGTGATTGGTGCCAGATGCTGGAGAGTGAAGAGTCATTCAATCAACCAGTTCCAGTCTAAAAGCCTAGTTAATCATCTAACTAACCTTTAACTTAACTACATTTTTCTTTCTTTCTAATTCTTTCTTTCTTTCTCTCTCTTTCGACTAATTCTTTCTTTGACTAATTCTTTCTTTCTCTCTCTTTCGACTAATTCTTTCTTTCTTTCTCTCTTTCGACTAATTCTTTCTTTGACTAATTCTTTCTTTCTTTCTCTCTTTCGACTAATTCTTTCTTTGACTAATTCTTTCTTTCTTTCTCTCTTTCGACTAATTCTTTCTTTGACTAATTCTTTCTTTCTCTCTCTTTTGACTAATTCTTTCTTTGACTAATTCTTTCTTTCTTTCTCTCTTTCGACTAATTCTTTCTTTGACTAATTCTTTCTTTCTCTCTCTTTTGACTAATTCTTTCTTTGACTAATTCTTTCTTTCTCTCTCTTTTGACTAATTCTTTCTTTGACTAATTCTTTCTTTCTCTCTCTTTTGACTAATTCTTTCTTTGACTAATTCTTTCTTTCTTTTTCTCTCTTTTGACTAATTCTTTCTTTGACTAATTCTTTCTTTCTCTCTCTTTTGACTAATTCTTTCTTTGACTAATTCTTTCTTTCTTTCTCTCTCTTTCGACTAATTCTTTCTTTGACTAATTCTTTCTTTCTTTCTCTCTCTTTTGACTAATTCTTTCTGACTAATTCTTACTAATCAATTTTTTTCTAACAAATCCGTCTTTCTTACTAATCTTAAGGTTACAGGGGTTAAACGCATGATTTATGATCTGATTCACAGAATTGTACTTTTGTGTATTTCTTTAAAGTGAACATTATCTGTACTACTTTCTGAGGAGGGAATGTTTTATCAGTGTTTTAGTAGTCTGTCCTGATAATGGTGAGCTCAGGCCCTCTACAATCTTGGAGGACCCCAAGACGCCTTTCTACGACCTCCGAGGTCATTTGTGTACAGTAGAGTCTCTGGTCTGCGAACCCTGTGAGACTTTGACGCCTGGCTCTACTGATGTACTGAACTATTCTTCAGTAAATTTGTACTTATTTGATTGTACCTTACGACTCCTGGTGTTCTTTCATCATATCTGGCCCTGGGTCTTTAAGCTGTTATCCCCTAACACTAGAAAATGTTAAACCATGCTAGAACATTGTAAAACTTTTTCAAACTTTCTGGCTTGGCTTTTTCAAGCCAACTTAGTTTTTCAATTAACTTTACCATCTAGTTCAGAATTGTTGTTGATCATTCTGATTTCAGAACAACAAATAAAGCCTATTTTAAAAGTTACAGCTGTTTTATAAAACAAAGTATTGAAATACTAATGTAACTTATATGATAGCAAAATATAATTTAAAATAAAGGTCATTCATGAGACAATGTTCTTTTTTCTTTTACACAGGACTTTAATAAGTTTAATGAATGTTTATGTACATTTAATAAATATACTATATGATTATAGGCAATCATTTATGTATACATTTCATTATTTAACAAACATGTACATTCCTAAGTTATATTTATACATGTACAAATTCATAATTTCAAGTGTAGCTTGATATTTGTTTTTTGTATCATGTCTATGATCTTCGTTACTTGATTTATATTTGATAAATCTTTTTAAATCAAATACAAAATAATTTAAAAATTTAAGTGTTTTATTTAAATAAGTACTAAAATTATATATACATTTATATAATAATTGATTTACCTTGCTAAAAGCGGCATCCACCTCCGACTTCCGGTTATTAGCGGCAGCTGACGTCAGCTGCCAGTGGCAGCTACTTCCTGCTGCCAGCTGCCGATTTCTCGCTGAACCCCTACTGCTATTTAAGCACTTTATTTGGGATAAACCTCCCTAAAATATCGATCATGTAAAAGTAAAGAACTGAACAGGTTCACAATAAGAAATTAAGCACAAAACACAAAATCTGCCGAAAATCTATGGTTGCTGAAGCTTGTCGAGGCATACTGCCAGCCAGCCAGCCACTGGCAGGTCACGTGACCTGTTAGTGCGTTTCAGAAAGGATCTCTAGGTTTGTTCGAGATTAACTACATTAGCCTGCCACCGGCTGGAGAGAGTTAGCCGCTTGCAGTCCAGGCGGTGTTAAAAGTGGAGACTTTCTGCTCCCGGTAGTGATGCTCTTACGGTGTTTCCATACTCTTATCACAGATAAAGTGAATTGAAATGCAATATTTGTCAAATACAAAACGTTTTTATGAGCAACAGAAACACTTTTATATACTGCTTAATACAGCATCTGTTCATGAACAAAGTAAAACATAAACATATACTATTTAAATACCAATAAAGTGGGGATATATATGCTTTTATCAGTGTTTTTGATAAAAATGACTCAAGATAACAGTGCGACTACACTAAAAAAGTATTTAAGTCGAACTACACAACCGAAAACGCATGTCACATGGCCATCCATTAATGCAGGACCAACCATAGACATACAGTATATACTACCATATGAGACCCAGCTATGGCGTTTTTGACTCTGTAGTGGACATTCTATTTTAGTGAATTTATCTGAGATCTCACATGTCACTCACAGGTAAGTCTGGATGTCCTGTACAGAGCACATTCGGGGCTTTATAGAGATACTAAATGATTGGAAGTTTCACCATGACCACACCCCCTCCTAGGTCTTTAAAAATGGCTAAATTTAATTTAGTGAAAAATGTTTCATCCTTATGGAAATATGATTATATTTTGTAATTGTCATTTAAATCTGAATAATTTTCAAATCGTTTGTCATAAAGCAACATCTCAGGACAATGTTATGGTTTTCAAATTCAAATATGACTTCCTGTTATGAAACAGGACATCATTTCATACATATCCACTGTGGAGGACACCAGCACTAAAAGGATGTTTATTGTGCATTTTGGGAGACATAACAATTGAATAGGAAAATTAATTATGTATTAATTGTCTTATGAAATATTAGATATTATTATGAAAATCTGGTCAATTATTACTCCTATTATGACAATTCTTTTTTCAACATGCTGTCCCAACAGCAACACATTCATATGCAAATTAGATACAGTGTAAAGATACACTGTGTTTAATGGGAAAACCAGTTTATGGACATTTTTGCGCACACTGCATAAAACAAAATGGTATATCAAATCATTTTGTTATATATTTTATAACATAGTTGAGAATCATCCTTAAACAAAGTTTAGTATAAAAAAATCCTGAAACAAAAATTGATTGGTGATTTTAAAAAAAATCCCATTGTTTTTGCCTTTTTGATGTCTATTCATGACATTTTATTTTTAGAAAAACTGAGTCCTAGTGTCCTCTACAGAGGACATAGAAAAAAATATGAATAAAATATCATTTAAAAAAATATATATATTTTAAAAAAAAATTCTTATGGTCTAAACAATGTAATGACATGAAAAAATACAAAATGCACAAAACTTGTTTTGGGGGGGTCTCAGGAGGATATTCTAGATGTATTGGTATGTTCACTATTATTTAGATGGCGGACGTATCTACATGCTTGGAGCGGTCGAATGAGGAATCTACCTATACGTACATCTATGGTACAACTATGAGCACGATGTTATTGTTTACACGGTCGTCAAGGATACGCAGAGAGAATGTGGGCTGCCACGCCATCGTTTTTAAAAGTCTCCGTTTTGGTCCGTTTACACTGAAACGCAACCCCGAAGTTTTCAAACTAACGGGGTCTGCAGCGTTTTCAAAAGTCTCCGTTTTTTGGGGAGAAAAAAAAAGACTATTATTATTATTGGTGTTGTTTGTAACATGTACCCTACAGAGCTTCGATAGGTGTCTCTCTTCCCTTCTCATCATGTCTTCTTCCTCGCGCTATTTGCATGTTCCACGTCGGCGCCTGTCGTCAGATCCGCAAGGCATTTCGGGCTACTGGAGGCTGATTCGCCCAATAATACAAACAAGCCGCCGGACGTAGTGGAAACCGTTGAACACGCGAAAAGCCGCTTGCTTATGAATTAACATAAATTCAGTCTCGATGGATGCATGCTTTTATTATTTCCTCACTCTTTTGGAAGTGGCAGTATATAATTGCGCATGAACTGGGATAGCATATCCAGCACGCGTGACCAATAGCTAACATAATCCTACAATAGGAAACACACAGGTAAGATGATCATTTATGTCTTGTTTTTTTTTTTCATTTATGCAGTGTTTATTGCACTAAGCATTTAATATATGACGACAAAAAATAATATTTGGCTTAAGCTAGCGATCTTGCTGATCAAGTGTGTCATATTTGTCTTGATGCATGAAAAACGTGTTTTAAATTAAAGGCCCTTGGGCGACATGGACGGTCACTTGGATGCTTGAGCCAGCCTGACACATTATAACAATGAGCATTATGGGGGAAAAATACATAACTGTTTCACGAGCCATGATAAGGCCATATGATGTAATAAATAAATCTTTAAACGGAGTAGAAATCCCGTGTTTTAATTTAGAGGGGAATTTTACTCGAGTTTGTACAGGTGAATGATGTCGTAGTTAAATGGCATGAAAATGGTCGCCGTTCACCTGTCCCACCTGTTCGCCCAGGTAGTTGCTCCGTGGGAAATACACCCCACGCATATCAACGATACGTTCACTACTAGTTTAGACTTCTTAAGTGAACGTTTTGGTTCACCTGCATGTACTAACACATTTTTCCTTTGAGCTCATAACTGCATTTATGTTTTCAAAACTGAGTATAGCAAGAGCCAATAACATTCGAGTGCTGTCTGTGAATACTTCACTGAACCAGTTGCTGTCTAGGCTAATGTTGTTATTTCTAACAACAACAATAAAATCCTCAGTGATAAAAGTCATTGCCAACAGTTGACTAAATAGAAATACAATTGTTTTGTTGTTTGAGGAAATTGTATATTGTAGATTTGTAAACATGCACATTTTAATAGAAGATAATAATCGTTTTGGTCCACTTGCTGACACATTTGTTGAGTTTATTATTTAAACTATTTAATGACTTGCTCACAACACACTTGTAGCCACCTATTGACTGGATTTGAATGAATCCTTTTAGTGAACAGATTCAAAATATTTAAATCACTGGGATTGATCAAAATCCTCATCACTTGTCAAAACTTGCTGTTTTGTTATAAACAGCCCATTCTGGTCCCTTGAGACTTAGTTTTAGGAAGATGTTTAATGAGGGCAACATTACCTCAGCCAGCTGTCTCCAGTCATGTTCCTTTCACTGTAGTGGTTGTCATAGATGCAGTCTTGGTTAGATGGCATGCTGCCTCCGCAGAACCAGTGGAAAATCACAGGAAAAAAGGCATTGATGCATGTTGTAGTATTATCATGGCTGTCGAATTACAATCCTACATGTAATGATGTTGTGTATCTTTTGAGGGCTTTGTTGAGCAACATAGTTACACTTTAGTTGAAAAAACAAATCTGTCCAGCCACCAAGGCATGTTTCCAGATGAGCTATTCTGGAGGTTTCGCATACTGCATAATGTGCATATGTCAACAGGTTGCTAAAATGTCATCTAAATTGATGCCACATGTCCTTCTGAATAATAGCATTTCTGTAGTGGATCGTGAGTGTCATCCTCACAGCATCTCTCTGTAGGTGATGGTAGTTACCACCATGCAAAGTATTCATAAGTAAGAAAGAATGTCATTTACATCGATAAGTTGCTGGTAAATCAAAGATGATACTTCAAGCCACAAATTGAAACATTGCTTTCTGGCATAAGGACTTTGCCACAGTTTTGTTACGTTAAATGGTGCTTATTTTAATGTTTTCAATAAGGTCACATCAGCCCACATCCCATGACCATGGTCCTATTCCCTGCATTCCATCATTATTGTAAAGGAGCACTTGCACTGGCTCACCGCCATCACCACTGCTCCCTGAGTGCAAATTTATTAATGCCAGTTTTCCATTCCTGTGGTTTACAGATAAGACCTGAACCATTAGCTTTTATCCTGCCTAAATGTTATGCTCTGGCACGCAGGAGAATTAAATGGCTCTTCTGTGAAGGCAGACTATGATGCCTCCGCTCAGATCGGCCCTTTGAGCATCGAGCCTCCCTCTCTGAGCGCCTGTCTAAAGCTGAAGCTTAGACTAACTTGCATGAGTCACATGATTGTTACATAGCTCCCAGCATTCCTATAATTTCCTCTGCCCATTGAGGAGGCTGAGCCAAGGAGCTTTATGAGAGCTAACAATGAAAGCCTGCTTGAGAAGTTGCTCACTCATTGCTGTGAAGCCCCTCCCGCAGGTGTGGGAATGGGCTCTGAAGGAGTAACCAAAGCAAGTATCGATGGAAATGCCTAGAAACTTGAAGGGGTTTTTAACCAGGTTAATTAGATTGAAGTGAAAGATCTACTCGTTGAACTTCATGGCAGTTCCTTTCGTTGTAATGACTGGGTTGGGCTCTGTCAGATCTGATAAGTGCATTTCAACAGTGCATTCCTGAGGAAACTCTTTTCCATCTATAGCTTCCAGGAAAAAACGTATGTGGAATATAGAAGGCCTTATAGATTTTACAATTAAAGAGATATTGTTTTCCCAAAATAAATAGTGTTTTGATGTGTTGAAAATGATGTTGAGTAGAATGACAGCAGGCCTTGTTTATCATTCACTTTGACCTTGTGAGCCTGTTGTAATCTAGTATTTGTCGTCTGAAGTGAGGTCTGGTCTGTATTGTTAATTATCAGCTGTGAGTTTATGAATATGTTATTCTGAAATGTCACAAACAACCTTTTGTAATATATCGAAGGGCTCTGTTTTATTTTCTCATCTGTTTACTTATCTCACTCTCTCTTTCAGTAACACTTTCAGTAACACTCTGTCTTTCAGTATGGCGGACAGTATGATGAGTAAAGCAGCCACTATGGAGATTCCTATTAACAGTAATGGGGACTCTAGGAATCTGGCAGAAGAGGACAGCCTGGAGCAGGTGAGCGATACATGGTGATTCAGGTAAATTCAGATGCAGTTTACCTGAACTCACCCTATTGGTTGAGTTTTTTTCCGTTTGCAAAGTTGAAGCCGTATCAAATCAACAATGTGTCAAGCACCAAATGTGGATGGTTGTGTTGTGGTTTTCATAGTCTAAAATATAGTTGTCTGCCCAGTTGGTTTAGTTTTGTTGCAGGTTTCACAATATCAGCCATGAGAAAAGATCTCAAGGTAGCAGGTGATTCAAACATTGCAGTTTATAATTGTCCAGCTTTTTCTTGAGGACTTAAAATCCATTAAAAATACGGGTGTCAGGCATGTTAACAAGTAACAATAATATGCATTAATTTCATAAAAATGCCTTGTGGTGATACTTCAGTGTAAATCTAATGTGTGTCTTAGGCCTTTAAGAAGTAGAAGGCTAATTCAGCCAAGCACAATGTGTTCAAACCTCTGTATTGTTTAAACCATTGTAAAGAAAGGGTAAAGTGGTAATGTTGTCATAAGACACACCTCTGTAAGACAACTAAACAGAGGCACTGGATCCGGGAGAAGACGTGTTCAGCAAACAGACAAGTAGTGATATTTGCTAGGACGTTGAATCATTCCTACAAGGAAGTAAAGATTCTTTGTTTTAGTTTGTTTTTAATCCCCCCCCCCCCCCCCCCCAACATTTTCATGTTATGTCCGTTTTCAAAAGCTTATCCTAGGACGACTGTGGCTGATCATGTTTACAGTTGCAATAATGGCTCAGCTGAAGGCAGATGGTACTTTGGTGTTACTCTGTGTCTTTAAATAGATCAGGAGCATTGAGCCAGAATGTGACAAGACTTTCTAAATGTTCTTGTCTTTCTTTACCCTGAGAGAGAAAGAGTGGCATCAGTTTTTTTTCTTTTTTTAATTATACCTTTGTTCACTGATGTTTGGATTGACAGGGATCTGTTAGCAACCCAATTTATGACTCATGATTAATAATGAAGGCTTATTCGTTGCTTAATCAGGGCTGAAATAATACAGAATAGTGTAAATCCTTGCATTTTTTTCTTCTTTTATTGTCAATCCTGGAAGCCTGTCTTTATTGTATTAACAGGTGCTAATTGGCAGCAAAATATGGATGCCATTGTGTTTACTTCATCACTGTTTTCAAGTCTGATTTTGTTTTACATTGTGCTTCATTTTTGGTTTGTTTATCTTTCTTTTTGTCTTTTTGTTGTCATGTTCTTCCCCCCGATGTCTGTGCAGGCTGCAAAGATTCAGTGGAGCTTAAGAGAGAAGGTAGGGAGTCCCACAGGCCTCAGGGTGAGAGGAAACACTGGGAAGGGTGGCAGAGTGTATGTGTGTGTATGCCTGCACGTGTATGTCTTTCCAGCTGATAACGGTTTTAGTTCTCCCCATAACCTGGTCACAATGGACAGGATGTTTTTCAAATCACACAAATTATTTTTTGGCCTGTCCCTGTTAATCAGTGTTTGAGGTCAGTTACAAATCCAGATTATACATTTTATTTGTTTCGAAAAACATCCTGTTTTATCTCTCTGTAGTATTACCCATTGTTAGCGACCTTTTAGTATCTATTAACTCTGTATGTTCAATTACATTTTTATAAACCTTTCAATTAATTCTGTTTTGTCATTTAAAGGGGGTACTGCAAACAGTACTATGACTGAATCCTTTTTTTTTTTTTTTTTTTACATCAAGGGTTTCAGGTCATGGTTTATGAAGCTTGCATTGGAAAACCATTTAAATAATCATTATTGGTAGACATAGTCATATACTTGTACATTACATTCTAATGTTTAACTAAACTTTATTTAATTTTAATCAGTTTAATATTATATTTAACACATCAAAAACAGCTGATCAAACCATTGCGGATTTGCAGACCTCCCATTAAAGACCCCTGTTTTATCAGCAATAACGTTTACAAATGTTGTTTATTATTTATGAGAAAGCTCTTTTTTTTAGTTTTATTGTCTCCGATAACACGTAACACACTGGTGTGGGTTATTGGGCGTTTTTATAGTCACTAATTTGACTTGTTTCAGATAACTTAAGATTTCTTTGTGCTGCAAAATGCCTTGTAAGCTTTGGTGTCAAATTCTTTTAATACATCAAGGAAACACATAGGGTTTGTTTTCACAGGAAATTAATTTTGACTTTTTTTTTTTTTAACATGATTCACTGGCACATGATTCTGAATACTTCTGGGTCTAGTGTGTTTCTAACCCTAAAATGTTCTTTCTAACATTTTACAACTTTTGCCAATGTTTGTTTTTGTAGAAGTTACATGATTGGTTCATTTCATGAAAAAGAATGCCTAGGTTATAATATTATGTTCTTAAAATCTCTTCCTTTCTTTTTTCTTTTCTTTTTACATTTCTGTAGGACTTACAGCAGGTCATGGTGTCTGGGCCCAACCTAAATGAGACCAGCATTGTATCAGGTGGTTATGGAGGTACAACAGAAGGCATCATTCCAACCAGCTCCATGAAAGGTAAAATCATGTCCTTCTAAAACCTAATTCCTACTGCACTGTGCCATATATATATATATATATATATATATATATATATATATATATATATATATATATATTATTTATTTATTTATTTTTTTTAAATGGACTGAGGAAATAAATCTGTGTATAATTAGGTTAGTTTTAGATTCACTTGACCCCAATAAAAAATTTGAGTTTTGTTATTAGTGCTATTTACCATGTTTGGAATGACTGATGACATTTGTCTTTCTAAAGAAAATACATACATTAATTTTTCCTAGATACACTTGGAATTGTACAATATGGTTTGCATAATTTCCACTATGGCTTTTCAACTCCTTTCTTTCCTGTGGTGCAATCCAGAAGAGACCCCAGGGCCTCCAGAGGCATTGGTCATTATGTTTATAGGTATTCATTGACCCATGCTTAATGGCTTTTAAGTTTGACATTAACCAGAGGGAAAAACACCACAGATCCAAATAGACAAATAAGCTTCAGCTTTATTTTTATTTTATTTTTTTGTTTTTTAAAATAAATTTCCTCTGCAATGGAAAATGAGGCTAACTTCTGCAAAGTAATCCAGCCAAAACTGACTGCTTTTGATTTGATTTTAATTTAGTTACAACTTTTTGTCTGGACAGGATTTGTGATTGTAAGGTGACCATCCTGGCCTCTTAAATTTATTCACTTCTGATTCAGTGAGGACCTTCTGTCTCTTTTACCCTTTCTCAGGCCCTGCGGTCCGTCTTAACACTGACTTTTTGGGAAACAGACGCATTCCAAATGAAGGGCAAGGTCATTCATGCCTCATTCGTAACGCATCTCTCTTCTTTCTTGTTTTCCACCTTCCCATGGTGCCTTGAATTATAGTCCTTTTCAAATCTGTTTTTGTCTTTCCTAGGGTATGGGATGCTGTACTACAGGAATAAATTTAATCGCCAAGCTTTCCTTTTCTCTCTTAGCAGATTGGACTGGGCTACATTTTCTCTTTCTCTTCTTTCTTGCAGGGTTAAGGTTGCGTTTTTCACTTGCAGGAATTTTGTAATGAGGAACCTTTTGTCATTTTCCTTTGAAAATCAGTTTAAACTGTATTCTGGCTTTAATCTGGCTGACTTTGCAGAGGAAATCTGGGTGTAAAATATGTTTGGTAAATACTTTTATAAATTTTTTTTAGACAAGTTACTGTATGATACGTCACACTGTTTTTGTGAATGAATAATTGTAGTTAAAAATAAATGATCAGACATATTGGGGTTTAAAATAAGTCGTGTGATGTTAAGTGAACTGTAAATTGTCTCCATCTGTTTGTCATGAGGCAGCAGATTTAACAAAATATCAGTTGTGTGCTTTCTTGTTTTCATTTCATCTTAGTACATTATCACCTTCTCTCTCTCTCTCTCTCTCTCTTTTTCCCTTTCCCCGCTCTGCATCCTCCTGCTCTTCCGTCACATTCACACATTCACGCATTGGCATTACACATTTCACTCATATGGTATAACCCATTCCATTGTAAAAATCATTTTCCCAATTGCCTAAATAATTGTAAAACTTCTAACATATCCACCACCTACTCCCTGTTTCCCATCATATACCCCCAACATCCCCTACTATCCCTGGCCATGACCACCTCCAGACCTGCGAATGAAGTCTAGGGGTGTTAGCATTGCCCCAAGTCAGATTGCTGCCTGCCGAATAGCTCACCAATCAGAAGATATCCCCTGTATCCCAGGTATTCCAAAGAGCACTGGATCATTTAAGGGCTCTTTGGCAACACATTCCCCCTACTCAGTAAAACACATTCATTTATTCACTCATCTGTTTCACATATAGCTGATTCACTTTCAGAGCTGTCTGTCTCTGATGCAGTTATACCAACAATATCTGCAAATGATGTGGAAATAATGTGGAAGTATAGACAGTTGTACAGTGTATATGTAATTTGAAACTTACTATAAGTATGTTCTGTGTATCAGGGTCCAACATGCATCACGCCAGTAGCAATTCCTCCATGACAGCAGAAGAGGCCACAAGAGGAGTTGCTGTGGAGAAATTTGACATTGTGAAGAAATGGGGCCTGAACACATACAAGGTTTGTCAATTAACTGATTTGTCTTTTGTGATTAGATGTAATGTGCTGTTAACCACTCCTATTCTAAAGCCATTTGTATTTGTTATCCGTGTCTCCCTTAGTGCACCAAACAGATGATCTCTGAGAGGTTTGGCCGTGGCTCACGTACTGTGGATTTGGAGCTGGAGGCTCAGATCGAGGTTCTGCGGGAAACCAAACGAAAGTACGAGACTGTGCTGCATTTGGCGCGAGCTCTAACCAACCACTTTTACAGCATGGTGCAGACGCAGCACGCCCTCGGAGACACTTTTGCTGACCTCAGTCAGAAGTCTCCAGAACTTCGGGTGAGGCAGCGTGGCCAACTTGAGATTTATGACATTTGTTGTGATTGCCATGAATAATTATGGGACTGCTGTAAACATACTCAAGTATTTAATGCTGTTGCGGAATGTATAATTCAAACTGTCAGTGTTAAAAATAACTAGTGCTTACAGACGGGGAAGATTATGTCACCAAGTGCTAAAAGGCCACAATTGTTTTTGGATTTACTTCAACGTTTGTGTTTTGTTATTTATACACAACGTCAGAAAAGAATATCTCTAACATTGCTGGATGGATTGTCTAAAAATACTTAAACATGAAAGCTGATTGTTATCATGTACAGCTGAGTGTTATTTTAGTATTATTTATATACTCTTATAGCATTTAGTAATATTTTGAATTGGCTTTTATTTAAAAATTTTCTGTTTTCTCTTTTTAATTTGAATTTTTCTGTTTAAATTTATCTCATTTTTAGTTTGAATCATTTTAGTACTTCAAATTATTTGATTCCATTTAGCTGTCAAGGCCATGTTTCTAATTTTCTAATATTTATATTTTGATTTCAGCTTTATATTTCAATTCAAAATTTAGGTTTGTGGTATTATTCATGCACAGGATGAGTTTGGATATAATGCAGAAACACAGAAGTTGTTGTGCAAGAATGGAGAGACTCTGCTCGGTGCCATCAACTTCTTTGTGGCCAGCATCAACACACTGGTGAACAAAACAATGGAAGACACATTGATGACTATCAAGATGTATGAGAATGCCAGGTAAAAGCTATTCCAGCTCTGTAGCCTTTAGTATAGTAGCCTTCATTTGTTTTGTTTTTTGTTTTTTTCAAAGGTGCTTCAAGTGTTCTACTTGTCTGCAATATGAAAAGGCACTGGGCCCTACTTTCTGTCTGGGCTGGAAATTCAAGCACTTTAATTGTTTTAGGTTAATTAGCCTGTGATGCTACTGGACGTTAAGAGGGTCATATACATTACAGTTGTCTGGTTTAGTATCGAATATAGCTGCACGTGCAGACGAGATGGTATTGAATGAACTCAGAGTGAGGCACCAACAGGCGTTGACAATGACTGGCCCTCTTACTCAGACCTTAGATTGAAAAGAGAAAAAGGAATAGCATATCCTCTATCACAGTTATTTATTTTGTGTGTTACATGTTGTGATGTTTGAGAAACCTTTGATGCTTTGTGCTTTTATCTGATGAACTTCTAGCTACCTTTAATGTCAGATTACATCATAAATAACTTTCAACTTTGGGCATCACATTGTATAAAAAATTAATTTAATATGGTGGTGGTGTTTTTTTTTTTTTTAATGGTGTTTCTCTTATCTCCTATAGACTAGAGTTCGATGCATACAGAGCAGATCTGGAAGAGTTGAACATGGGCCCACGGGACGCTGTTACTATGGCTCGTATCGAGGCTGCTCAGCAGCAGTACCAGATCCACAAGGACAAATATGAACGTCTCCGCAGTGATGTCATCATCAAGCTCAAGTTCCTGGAAGAAAACAAGGTGCCCGACCACCCGCATAACTTCCTCTTCGAATCACTCAAGTAGCCTGTAACCTATTTATTGTCTCTATCTTTTCATCTGAAAAGATTAATTTGTGTATCTCTCTCACAGGTCAAAGTGATGCACAAGCAACTTCTGCTGTTCCATAATGCCATCTCTGCCTACTTTGCTGGAAACCAGCAACAGCTGGAACAGACCCTCAAGCAGTTCAACATTAAACTCAAACCACCAGGGGCTGACAAACCTTCCTGGCTGGAGGAACAGTGAAAGTGCCCGTTTATCCTTTAGTCACACAGAGGAACACAGTAGGACCACAAGAGACCAGCGTTCTGAGATGCTAGCAGAGACAGGGGCTCCAACAAAGCATCCTTCACACTAACTCTCTCTATACTTCTCTTCCTTAATTCTTCTCCTCAACCTGTTCTTGCTCTGAGACTGTTTTCAAGTGTCTGAATAGTCACATCTAATATGTAACCGGTCCTAAAGGCTCCAATCAAATGTCAAAGGTATCAATTTCAGCTTCATCCCTATAAATATCATTAAACCGACTGAAACAATCCTTATATATCAGTCAGAACAGCTGTTTTTTTCCAGATTATGCTCAGTCTTACACTCTCTTTCTCTCTGTCAGTGACCACATCTTTAGGAATCTTCCCTTTTGTTTTTCTGTGAAAGTGTTTTATTTTGCTACTGTCTTTTTTCTGTATTGTAGATTTGGTCTTGTTGCTAACGGGGGATGCGAATTATTCCTATCACAGAGCTTTCAGTGTCAGTGGTTCTAACAAAAAGTAATTTTATTTTGATAAAATTCAGATATAGTTTTATCTGATATCGGTATTGCATCCTTGTACATTTGTATGTTTACTAGACCATGAGAGTACTGTTAAGTCAATCCTTGTCCAGTTGTCACTCTTTAAAATACTTTGAATACATGAAATACTACATTTAATATCTTAAAATGAGTTGCTCGTTTTAAGTTAACTACAAATTAATAATACTGAAAAATGTTATGGACTGATTTTCATCAGATGTGGATACAGTTTCCTGCACGTTTTTAACAAAGTTCCAGAACATGAATCTAAAATCACTCTTTACTCAGTATTGTTAATTTACAGCTTTGAATTTATGAAGCATGATTGTGTTCTTTAAAGGAGAGGAGTTTTTTTTGTGTTTTTTTTTTGCAGTTTGTTTTTTGACAATTATAGTTTATTGTCATATTATGTACCCATGCATAATTCCATATAATATTTGTAGGTATATTGTTAATTAAGGAAGTGTATGTGAGTTGTATTTGATTGTTTAACATGGGCCAGTTATCGAGGCCCGTTGTTATCTGCCTCTTTATCCACCAAAATATGCACGAGTTTATGTACTGACCTGTGTTCTGTTAACATCAGCAAAGCCCTAATATTGTGCATTCAAATTGAAATTGGTTCTGATGCACCCTGTGTTAAATACCTTTATCTGCCTTGGTAAAAAAAAAAAAAGTGACAATTTTCCCCTATGAAATATTTATATACCCATTAAATATCATGGTAAAAAAAAATTCTGGCATTTTAGTGATAATCTATTATTCCATTAACCCTCACAAGTTTCACAAAAATATAGTACAAAATCAAATTTTGTAATAATTTAACAATATAAACATTTAAAAATTTATGTTTTTTGTATGAATTTTTATTTGTGATCAGATGGTATAATCGGATGAGTCTTACTGAGTTTTCATTCACTGAAAATATCTACATAATGCTCATTGATAGCCTTTTTTCCCCTATGAATTAGTAAGATTTTTTTTCAACATGCTCAAAAAACACTTGGAAATGTTGATTTTGCTTAAAACAGACTTGATGCAGTGACAATGGTTAAAGTGCAGACTGTCAGATTATAGTTTGTCAGCCTAGTTTTATTTTTTAATTTCATTACGCAAGACTGAAATAAAGACTATGGTCTAATGTTCAGTACTTTTGAACATTGCATTAAATCTTTCTAAGCTTGAGATGAAGCAATACTGAAGATGTTTTTAGAAAGTGTATTTTCATGTATGCCTATATTGGCTGTCCCTTGTGTGTTTCTGCATGGCAGGTCTGATGACATTAGCTGTACATTTCCATGCATTGTGATTCAATCCTGTTCAATGTATCCGTAAAACACTACATGGGTAGTAGTGCAGGAAAATGTTTTTAGGAAAAACAACAAAACAGAAAGGTTTCTTGTGAATGTTAAAGAATGCTTGAAATTTAGTTTGAATGTCAATTGTCAACTATTGAAGATCGTACAATGTTTGTTTTTTGTTTTTATATATATATATATATATATATATATATATTGCATTTAAATTAAATTGCCTAAATTAATTTTGTATGTGGTGGTTACCCCACATGGTTACCCTAGAAGAGAGACTTTTTATATCAAGTATTTTGTTTATGTCCTGGCACATTGTTCAGGCTGCAGAGATGGTAGTGTGTGTGTGATTCATCAGAGCTGGAGAAAAGGGTTCTATCATGAGCCCCAGAGACTGAACTGATTCATGAAGTGCTGGACATTTGTACCAGACCAATGGGATTTTCAATTTAGACCTCCTGAACACTAATTAAATTTCATTTTCTTTTAGGTCAAATGCATCCATTAAGTTTTTATTTATGTGTTTATTTATTGTTCTGGGATTATTGTTCTTACTATTATTATTTTGATATCTGTTAACAGAAGTGTTTGGCATTGAAATGCGTACTCCATTAGTAGTTTTAGACAATAGCAAAATGAAAGGGTTATAAATATTAACATTTATACAGTCAATATTTTAGGCTGCTTTGTGGTATTGTAGTTTATGAATGATTGTATATATGTAAAGATAATTGACAGATTTTGAAACTGGAATCCCATGATATTAGCCTTTGCTCCTTTGACCAACAAACATACAAGAACCCAACAGATAAAATTTGAAAAGTTTGCAAAAATGGTCTTTGTGTCATTTGTACCTCACTGTTGTCCTGTTTGACTTTTTGTTTTACTTTGACCCAATCTTTTCCAACATATAAACAAAGTCAGGCCATGCAAAATGAATGCTGACCACTAGAGGGAAATGTTGAATATGGAAATACAGATGTCTCCTTAAGTTTTAGGGCCAGTGCTCTAGTAGCAGCTAATCTAATTAAATATTTACATCACTGGATAATAAATGAAAGCTAATAAAACACATTGTTAACCTTCACACAATTTCTATAGACTGTAACATTGACGGAATAGATAACAACCCTTTTCCCTCAAGTGCAAAACTATTTCTACCAAAAACATTTAAACCTGTTTCTGAGGAGAAAGAACTTTCTCTCGTTGGTTTCACATAAAACAGGCCTACAGAAACCCGACTGGATTCAAATAACAAATTCGTGCTTTGTATGTTACACTTGTTGAATAAAGCCGATAGAGGGCAATGTAACTAGATATATATATATATATATAAGATCTTTATACACTGCAAAACGACACGACTTACTTTTGACAGTAATCTGCAGCTCCGTTGCGATTCAAACTAGTCGCGCGAGCTGTTTTAACCCAGCGTGCAAGATTGCTACTAAAAATAATTTAACATAATGACCCAGTTTGTGTAGTTTCATGTCTTCTTTAATTATATAGAATGTTCTTTCTGAAGAACAAGATGTGTTCTAAATAGCAAAGATGAGCGTTGCTCAGGTGAGGGGGTGTGGTCACTCTCATCCATTAAAGTGCTCGTGCTGGAAGTTGATGGCGTTTGACGTGGATTGTTTGTTGACTTTCTCCAGCAATGGACGTCAGTTGATTAAGCCTTCATCAGCACAAACCTGATATTATTTACTTACCGGTACGTACATCCATAAAGAAATTCATTTTCTGTTACTTTGCTCATAGTTTTCCGATAATCGGTCATTTGAATTATTCCCTTATTTGAGAGTTGCACATTTCAGAGTTTGATAAATGCCTTGTCAATATATTTTCACCATAATTTTACACAATTTTTTAACAATTTAGTGTGAAAAGATAGAGCTCGAATAATGTAGTGATGTCTATTATTGTATTTATTTGATCGGCCTATTTTGTAAAAACATGTGGAATTGCTGTAAGTCACGTATTAATTCCATTCGTTGTGTATTTTAATGCAAAAATAATGATTTTATTAAAATATGAATAAAAGGTACTAATTATGTTAAATGCCATTAATATTTATATGTAAATTAACAAAATGATCCAATTTGTAGTCTATATGTAATGATAGCCAAGTCAAAAACATTACTTTTAAACTCTATTGGATGCTTAATTTTATTTCAGCATTTAAAAGTAGAGAGACCACAGTACGTGCGATATGCAAAGTTTCCTTTATGCTTGATAAACGTAATTAAATGGTTTGTTTGACTGCCTGTTGAAGTTCCTGTGCAAATTGGTCTTGTAAAGTATTATCTGACTTTGTGGTTTGCTCCCACAGCTACCTTTTTTAAATAAGCAACTTGCTCTTCCAGTGTAAGTGTTATCATTGGAAATTCTTATGTTGGCTATTTTTGATTCTCACCATTTGGTTTTATCCAACAGTAATCCATAGTTTTGTAATGTTTAATACCTGTCAGTGTGGGGGCAAAATATGTTATTGATTATATAAATCTTGCATGCCTAAAGTTATATTTTAGAAGTGCAATGTTCATTTAGAATTCTGGGTCAGTATGACACATCATTTGCCTCTCACTGTTTCGTATTTTTACATCTATATTTTTTTCCTGATATTTCTATCAGATCCCTCCAAATCTGTCCACTCCGTGTCCTCCAATGGATGGAACTCCAGTTGTAACCACAGCACCTCTACCTCCTCTGCCTCCTGACCTCTCTAGATGCTTTCAAAATGAGACCTCACCCTGCATACGTATTGCACAGCCCCCTCTCATGGGCCCTCCACCTCCTCCTCCCCCTCCGCCTCCGCCACCACCACTGCCACTACCACCCCCACCTCCTTCACCTATGGGGGACCCCTTCACCCGGACTGTCCTGCAGCGCTCCAAAATGCGCAACTTCAACTGGGACGCCATCCCCAGGCACAGCGTGTTGGGCAAGCGCAACGTGTGGACAGCCCAACGTAACCTCGAGAACTTTGAGCTGGATACTAAACGAATGGAGGAGCTTTTCAGCCATAACGAGCACCACGGGTTGGTCCGTAAGGGTGGGACGGTCAGAAAAAGTGTTTGGGGACTTTCGCAAATCACTACAGAATCCGAGAATGTAAGTGGCGCTGCTTAAACGTTGATTGAAGCTGCATTTGCCAATGAGGCCCATGACTTGAAACAGTACTGCAGGATTGAAAGGCAGCTCAGATGTCATCTCTTGTGTATCAAGATTCAAAGTGCAGGACAGGAGCAAGGGGGTGAATTACTTGCTAGTGGCCTACATCAACCCAATCTATTACTCATTTGTGTCTCTCACCTTTCAAACGTTCAGGCTAATGATCTGGAGAGGTGACTCAAGTATTGATGCTCTGATAAAGCTTTAGTATTGGACACACTGTCTTCTGAGACCCATCAAAGTGTTTTCTTTCTTGTGTAACCCTCTTGTGCCCAAGGCCATTGTAATAGTTTAAAAACATATTTTACATTGAAGTATGAACTATGAAAAGTGATCAAATGTCTAGATGCAACACTTCAAATTAAGATATTTATATTACTTAGGAAAGTTGCAGGTATTAAACATGAATGAAATGAACACACTCACATATCCCCTTAAAAATTGTTTAAATATATAATGAGAGATTAATTTTCAGAATAACTATTATTATTTTGTATGTGCAGCAATGTGGTTTTTGGGACCTCAAAAACAATACATGAACTATAACTAGATGTTTTTTTTTTTTTTTAAAGCCATGTTTACGTTATTTTTAGTTTAATTTTTAGTCATAAATATTTACCAATCCCATCTGCATAATTTAAGTACAGGAAGACAGCTTTTCTCTTATATTTTATTGTTATTGCACAAAGGGTGGCCTGGCCAGATGATTTGTGCTGGTATGCACTACCGTTGCACATCTATTTAAGGAACATGTACTGTTTGCGAGGAAGTTCACCTCAGAAATGTTCAACTATTAATAACAGAGTAGCCACGTCTTTTTGATTCCATTTCCATCTTGTTTTGTACTGTGAATGGTGCGTGTTTAACTTCATGCTTCCTAGATTATATTTTTAGTTGCTGTTACTGAATGTTATATAATATATGCTATTTCAGTAGATTAATTGACACAATACTATGTCTTTTAGGTATCAATTCTCAACTCCAAGAAAAGCATGAATATTGGGATTTTGCTAAAACAATTTAAAAGGTAAGTTACATTATTAAATATTAAATTTTCCTAAGTTTCATATACAAATCTATATACTGTATATATTGAGGCATGATCGCGTGTTTAAGTGGTTTAAAAAAGAAAAACAAATTATTCAGTGCTTGAGGTTGAAGTGAAGTGACATACGGCCAAGTATGATGACCCGTACTCGGAATTTGTGCTCTGTATTTAACCCATCCAAAGTGCTCACACACCCGGAGCAGTGGGCAGCCATTTATGCTGCGGCGCCCGGGGAGCAGTTGGGGGTTCAGTGCCTTGCTCAAGGGCACCTCAGTCATGGTATTGAGGGTGGAGAGAGCGCTGTACATTCACTCCCCACCTACAATTCCTGCCGGCCTGAGACTCGAACTCAAAACCTTTGGATTACGAGTCCGACTCGCTAACCATTAGGCCACGACTTTCCCTTTCACTGAATGTTATATAATATATGCTATTTCAGTAGGTTGTATCTCAATCTGAAAGGTTTTGAGCATCTCGAAGAACATTATGCTGAATTACATTCATTATAAATAATGTGTACCAAGCTGCTAAAAGTACACAAAGTAACTCAGGTAGGCCATTTAAAAACATCTCCTCTCTCTCATCTGTTTTCGATGCGCTTTGCAGGCCCCCGAAGGACATTGTGGAGGCCGTCAGGAACGGTAACCTGTGCTTTGCTTCTGGGAAACTGAGGGAGCTCAGCAAGCTGTTGCCTGATGACATAGAAGTGAGCTAGTTTTCTCTATATGACTTCAATGTGCTGTGCTGTTAATTAGCAACGTGATCAGCTGTGTTTTAATGCTGCTTTTGTATTGACATGTTCCAGACTAAGAAGCTGATGGCATTCAATGGAGATCTATCTCAGCTAAATGAGACTGACCGTTTCATGGTGATGCTAGTTCAAGTGCCAGGGTGCGTTTTCTTGTTTTGGTTCAAAGCTTTGAGAACCCAATTTCTGTGCTGTTTTGTATAAATGTTTAAACAGCTGATTGAAATGGGCTTTAGCTAAAAAGCTGCTAATAATTCTGTGACTTATTTGTTTCCAGGTATAAAGTGAGGTTAAAGAGCTTGCTCCTCAGAGAGGAGTTTTTTCCATTTATTGAGGAGATCAAACACTCCATTGCTGTCATGACAACCGCTGCTAATGGTACTTCTCATCTTTTTGTATAAAAAGTTATACAGACTATCAAACCTATATATACACTCACCAGCCACTTTATTAGGTACACCTGTTCAATTGCTTGGTAACACAAATTGCTAATCAGCCAATCACATGGCAGCAACTCAATGCATTTAGGCATCTAGATGTGGTGAAGATGACTTGCTGAAGTTCAAACCGAGCATCAGAATGGGGAGGAAAGGGGATTTAAGTGACTTTGAACGTGGAATGAACAACACGACGAACCCTGAAGCAGATGGACTACAGCAGCAGAAGACCACACCGGGTGCCGCTCCTGTCAGCTAAGAACAGGAAACGGAGGCTACAGTTCGCACAGGCTCAATAGGGACAATAGAAGATTGGAAAAACGTTGCCTGGTCTGATGAGTCTCGATTTCTGCTGCGACATTCAGATGGTAGGGTCAGAATTTGACGTAAAGAACATGAAAGCATGGATCCATCCTGCCTTGTCTCAACGGTTCAGGCTGGTGGTGTAATGGTGTGGGGGATATTTTCTTGGCACACTTTGGGCCCCTTAGTAGATGGCTACTTCCAGCAGGATAATGTCACAAAGCTCAAATCATCTCAGACTGGTTTCTTGAACATGACAATGAGTTCACTTTACTCAAATGGCCTCCACAGTCACCAGATCTCAATCCAATAGAGCACCTTTGGGATGTGGTGGAACGGGAGATTTGCATCATGGATGTGCAGCCGACAAATCTGCAGCAACTGCGTGATGCTGTCATGTCAATATGGACCAAAATCTCTGAGGAATGTTTCCAATACCTTGTTGAATCTATGCCATGAAGAATTAAGGCAGTTCTGAAGGCAAAAGGGGCTCCAACCCGGTACTAGCAAGGTGTACCTAATAAAGTGGCCAGTGAGTGTATATTGGGGTCTGAAAGTCTAAGATCACTACTATCAATTTTGCTTCAATATGCTGTTTGTTTTTTTTTGTTTTTGTTTTTTTCACTAGAAATGGTATTTTCAGTTTAGGTTTGCGTAAAACCTGATGTTTATAACCCTGTTTCTTTGTTTTAAAGTATTTAAATCAATATTACCATACGGATTTAAAAAGTATTTTCTATGTGATCTCAGACTTTTAGATACAGTACTATGTAATCTGTCAAAATGTAAAAAAAATTATACAATTTCAAGTTTTTAGTCAGTAAGATTTTTTTTTAAAAATGTTTTTGGAAAAAGCTTTCTTATGATTACCAAGGTTGCATTTTATTATATCAAATTCAATAAAAAAAAATTAATACCATGAAACGTTACAATTTAAATTATGACTTTTCTATTTTAAAATATATACTTCTGAATGTAATTTATTCCAGTGATGGAAAGCTGAATTTTCAGCACCATTACTCCAGTCTTCAGTGTCACAAGATCCTTCAGAAATCATTATAACAGTACTGATTTGTGGCTCAAGAAATTGTCAATGTTAAAGACAGTTATGCTGCACATTTAATTGTGGAAACTTTTTTTTTTTTCAGGATTATTTGATAATAACATTTATTAATGCCTTTACCATTATTTTTCATTAATTTTGCTAAATAAAAGTGTTAATTTCTTTAAAACAAAGCTTACTGACCTTAAGCTTTTCTCTACCTACCAGAGTTGCTGGCATGTGATGACCTACATTCAATCATCAGACTGGTGCTGAAGGCTGGTAACTACATGAATGCTGTGAGTGTCACATGGTCCGTTTTGTTTCTTATAAAGACACTGTTCCTCAGTGTGAACTAGAGCTGTAGCAGATAAATGACTGGCTGTATCTTGTTCAGGGTGGCTACGCAGGTAGTGCTATTGGCTTCAGGATGGCATCATTGCTCAAACTGGTGGACACTAAAGCAAATAAACCTGGCATGAATCTTATGCACTATGTGTCCATGGTAAATGAAGTGATCACTCTCTTTTTAGGAGTTTTTATTATTAGATGTTGATTCATGAATATATCACTATACTTTTTTGACACTGTGACTGTATGTTTATTATTTTGTTTATTATAGCAAGCCCAACAAATTGATGAAGCTTTGCTGCATTTCGCTGAACAGCTTCAACACATTGGGATTGCTGCAAGGTAGATATAATACAAGTTTTGTATTGTTTAGGTGATTCATTTAGGAGTAAAATTCAATTCAAAATAGGATCCAAAAGCAGGAAGTGGAGGTGGACTTTCAAAGGGAGTTGGAGAAAATTAGGGAAGCGAAGATGGATGCCAGTAAACAGCCTGATCTACTACATCAGATGGAAGCATTTCTTCGTGTAAGAATAATTTGGGCTTTTCATGTAACCTACATGAAAATGCATTGAAATTCCAGTGTAATGTCAGGTGGCTGGTTTAGAAATGTCTTGGATTACCAGTATTCAGGGAGTAATATATGTCTGCTCCTGTACAGACGGCAGACATTCGGCTAGCGGATGTGGAGGCCTCCCTTCAGGAACTGGACAGCATCAGTACTTCTGTGGCAGAGTACTTCTGTGAAGACCCAGCCACATTTAAACTAGAGGAGTGTTGCTCTATCTTTCATTCCTTTTGTGAGAGGTTTGAGAGAGCTACACAGGTAAAATTTCATGTCTTATAAATGAAAGCACAGGAAAATGTAAACTTTATAAGCAGGGCGGTGCCCAATGTGTGTTACAGTTCAAATATTTTCATCAAATTTCTGTTGCTTATTACTTACAAAATGTATTTGGTTTTAGATGTGAAAATTTTTTATATTATTTGTTAGCCTAGGATGAATAGAAGTTAATTGCACCACACATTTACCTTGATTTTTCATGGTTTTATTCACACATAATGTTATATTTAATCTCAGTCATGCTTTTTAGTGACACTGTTGACTTACTGGTAAAAACGTGTATAAACAAGCTTTTTTTTTTTTTTTTTGTAGAAACATGACAGGAAAAAAAGGCACAGTTGTGATAGAAGTGACATCACAATTTTATTTGTCTTTTTTTGTGATCAACATCAATGTTGTTATATGCAAAGTGCATTTGCAGGCAAAGCCTCGAAGAACAAATGAAGGATTGTATAACGTGTAAATATTTGTGTTAACACAAGATTCAACAACTGCAACATAAATTGAGCAAGTTTTAGACGTGTGTGTGTGTGCGCATGTTTATGTGGTTTGAGGACACAAATTTGTATAATGACATGGTTATGACGGAGGTATTACAATATGAAGGTGGTTTATGAAGACACTGCCTAGGTCCCCGTAATTCAAAAAGCTTAAACATACTAAATGTTGTTTTTTTTGAAAATCTAAAAATGCACAAAGTCTCCTGTGAGGGCTAAGTTTAGGTGTAGGGTTGGTGTAGGGCAATAGCACACAGTTTGTTCAGTATAAAAACCATTACGCCTATGGAGAGTCCCCATAAACCACAAAAACCAACGTGTGTATATATATATATATATATATATATATATATATATATATATAAATAAAAATCCGGTCTCACACATCCTCTTCTATGTCCTACAGGAAAACCGTGAGCGTGAAGTGGCCGAGACTCGCAAGCGGCAGCAGAGAGAAAGAGAAACGCTGACCAGAACGGCTAAGCGCCGATCCACCGGCACATGCTCCAATCGGGATGTGAGCAATGAAGCCTCCGCTTTGGAATCTGTCCTGACCAGCTTTCTCAGCCAACGTCCTTCTCGCAGAAGGCCGGATGGGTTCATACCTGTCACAGACAGCCCCATCAAGAACATCTGCCCTCAGGTTGAGGAGCGTGAGGGCAGGGGGGATCTGGACAGCCCTGTGGAAACAGAGGAGAAATTTAAGATCTCAAAGGTGGAAGAACCAGATAACATCTGCCAAAAGGAGGAGGTTCCACTCTGTATCGCTAATGATGTTCCCCGGGCACGAGCTGCTTCCAAAAGAGGCCAGTGCATTGTTGATGAACCGATTCCTGAAAGCAATGACCTCAAAGAAGGTGGGTGTAGCAACACCTCAGCTAAACAAGAGTTTGAAGATGGAACGATGAATAAAGAAGTTGAGGAGAGTGGAGACATGGATAAAGGAGAAGCAAGAGAGGAGGAAGACAACGAGAAAATAGAAGCCGACAAAATGCCTGAGCTCTCTGGCAAAATCCTCCGCTTTCAGGATTGTGGCGTTGGCAGCCTGAATACAACTGCTACACCTGATTGTTCCGGAGGCCATTCCGTGTGCACCTCCACTCCTCGACAGAGGGATATAAAAGAGGTAGATCTGGCCTTGCAGAATGGACTGGGAGGTCTAGGCTCACCGTGGACCATCCTCAGCCCTCGTGTTTCTCCCCATAACACACCCCACCGCAGACACTCTTACTCCTTCTCCAGGGTAGACATTCTTGATGATGGAGTTTGGGCGTTACCTGACACTCCTGTACGTGACAAGCCCTCATTCTCCCATTATGCAGGAGTGGGGACTTCATCCTCATTACCAGACTGTCTCTCAAAGCGAACTCCAGCACAGGGGACAGTTATAAGGTCTGCATCACTTAGTGATGAAAAAGAGTCAGCACCTAACTTCAAATTGGGACCGATCTTTCAGAGACACACTGGACAGGAACTTCCTCCAGATAAGAGACCGGAAAGATCAGGACTTGTCTCTTTCTTTCGACGCTTCGGGGAAAGAAACAGGGCAGGAACTGTTGGTTAAGATGACATGGCTTGTCCTACAAGGATTTTACTTAAAGGATATGATGACTTTAGACAAATGGGAACTTGTCTTACAAAACTCTTGATTTCTTTTGTGTTCTTATGCAAATATTATGATGATGCTTGCTGATGGTAATGTCTTGATATTTTATTAGTTTTTAGATAAGCATTGTTTTTTCTAATTATCTGCTTTTATTGGTTCACAACTAAATTTCAGGGACTGAAATGTTTTATTGTTCTTTCTTTTAAAGTCTGTCTTATTTTTATGTAATAAAGTATGGATCCCACCTTTTGAAGCATGTGTCTTTTTATGTATGCCTAGAAATACAATATTGTTCTCAAAAAATTAGACACTGAGGCCACATTTTCTGTAAGGCGTTGTGTTCTAGAGACAATGATGAGGGTGTTTTTCAGTGCTTATTAAAGCAGCAGTTCTCGACAAGAGGGCAATGACAGAGAAAGCAATAAGAAGTTTCCACTGTAGCATGAGGGACTGCTAGTCTGGCCAAAGATAATATGGCCGTGTGTACAGAATGGTGCTGATGGAACTATTCAGTCATGTATCTGTATTTTTTGTCTGTGTTTCCCTTCTACATTATTTCTGCTGCAGTATGAATGCAACAGACTCTCTCTTTCTCTGCTATTGTTCATCAAGATACAAGTGGAAATAAGGAGAATTTACCATGTTGTCTAGGTGATGGTGTATGTTTACAGTACATGATCTCACTTGGCTGGTGTTTCAGTGAAATAATACTCCTGGAAAAAGCTGCAGAGCACAGACTCTTCTTTCATACAGTCCACAGCGCTCTCACAATGAATGCTGATTTTGTTCCTTCTGTTGATGTAGCATATATTTTTACTTTCTGTTTAAGAATGTATTTCCATAAGTACAGTAAATTTTCGCTTGTTCCATTTGTGTACACCTGACACTAATGAGATGATTGTCTTTGCAATGTTTTTTTGTAATGCATCTTGTATGTGGAAAAGACCTGCTTAGTGTGCGTGCATGTGTGTGAGAGAACGAGAGAAAGGACAGAAGAAAAAAAAAAAAACAAGAAACCCGAGCTTTAGAGAAAAGGAGGACATGATCACTTCATTCGGGATTCAGCTCTCTTTGACAAAACTGTAGCCTGAACACTACCTGTATATTTCTGAGCCATCTAAAGTAAGTACACTATGCCATTTGTTTGACAATTCTTTTATATTGAAAAAGGAGAGTTTGTATGTTGCCTGACTACTGCAATCATTTACTTTATATTAGATTATACATTACATTTAGGATTTTACTCAACAACATGAGCTTGTTAGTCAGGTAACGTCCGGATATAGAAAAACATGAATCTTGTGAGGACCAGCCAGCAGTGTGTGTGATTATTTAAAATTATTATTATAATATATTTTAAAATAGCTTTATTGTGACGGAATATAAACATTGTTTCGACATGGCATCATCAAAATGTCTCATTCATAGTAAGCAATAGGCTATAAAGCTGTCGAGCGAGTTATAAAAGGAATAACAGTGAATTGCCTATGGGCTGTTAAACAATTAATAGTACATAATTTCTGTTTACGTTTGTAATGAAATGTT
Organism: Barbus barbus; assembly: GCF_936440315.1. Lineage (NCBI taxonomy): Eukaryota > Metazoa > Chordata > Actinopteri > Cypriniformes > Cyprinidae > Barbus > Barbus barbus. The sequence continues at coordinate 11,898,263 of NC_136723.1, forward strand.
GTCTTAAGTGGGCTCAGCTGGGCTCTTCCCACACCAAGTAATTATTTGTGGTATCAAAAGTGACCAGGAGATGTCGCTATATTTTTGTAAATGATTTTGACTGCGTGTGGGGACGTCGGTAACTAGCCATGGAATCTCGTTTTTTTAAGAACTTCATCTAAAATAAATAAATAAAATAAAGTTAATTCCTTTAACTATTGCGCTACTTATACTTGTGGAACTGCTGGTAAACCACTCACTTTCAAAGCTTAGTGTGTTGTCATGTCCTCCTTTTAATTAGACACTGTTTTGTTCTTCTTTATAGATCAGTTGGAATCATGCCTCACTTTAATTCAGCTTGATCAGTGAAAGCAGCAAAATGTTGTGGTAAGTTGATAACTCCATTATGATGGTTTGTGTTTGAAATTAATCCTTTATATGGATAAAATGTTGCATTTTGGTATTAAAATCTGTAATTTTGATAATCACAATTTGCTTTTCTCAATATGACTTCTGTTTGTGGCTTAATGAATTCATGGTCCAATAGATATGCATGGGAGGAAGCTGAGTAAGGTATCAACAGATAGCAGGACAATGCTGCTGGGCATTCACAGAGTCATTTCCGGGTCCATGTTTGCCGGAAAAAGTGTGAAAATGGATGTGACCCTGTGAAGTTATTCACTGATTATTACATGAGTCATGAGTAAAGCTGGGTATTACCTATATTTGACCTCCCACACAGTTAAAAACAGATAAATACTAACAATGGTGACCAAATGACTCATATTCAATGTCATGCAACCTTAAGTATCATAATGAATGGGTGTAGGATTTGAAAGAGAAATTGAGAAATAGATTTCCTTGCTTTCATCACACCAGTTTTATACTCTACCTAGACATATTACTAAGTAAAGTGCTGCAGGACCTTTGTAGGTGAACTTTGTTCCTAAATTGATTAAGACTGAGCTGTAAAATGGTTTTTAATCCCTGTGGTTTATTTTCAGTACATTGCTCTCATTGGTGCAGACAGTGGCAGCTGGGAGTTAAACCTCTTTTTAACTCTAGTAATTATTAAAGTTCATTCATACCAGTGAGTTATTAAGTAATTAAGCACTGGAATTGCCTGTTTGCATATATGAGGATATTGAATACAATAAAAGACCCCGATAAATGCTGATGCATATCTTCAACTGTATTTTGTAGCTGTCTTGCATATCACAGACATCAGACATGCAAGACAGCTACATCTATGTTATCTATGGATCTTAACCTTTTTTACTCCAACATACAGGACAGTATTCAAATGCCCTCATATCTAAGCTGATATGTGCCTCTGTTACTTCTTTTGAAATAAACTCAAAATATGATGTGTTTAATGTTATACATGTTTATTTTTAGTGTTTTATTTTAGCATTTTAATGAAGATTATCTAAATATAACTAAATGTAAATTATTTTAAGGCTTATTGGGGCTCCCTGGAGTTTTGCTGAGGACCCTTAATGGGGCCCCGGTCCCCTGGTTAGGAACAACTTCTTTCGATGAGATGCTTGATGAGAAAAAAGGAAAGGAAAAGTTTTAGAAGTTTGTGGTGCACAAATACTCTATATAATTAATTTAATTTAAAATGGATAATCTAAACAATGATTCAAAAATGACTAACAGTTTTTATATTTCTTATGTGAAAATTATTATTTTTCATTCTTATGCAAGTTGCTGTCATTTCCACCAACAATTTTCAGTTTCTTTGAAAGTTAGTACACTTGGATAACCTGGAGGCAACAGTGTCATGGACGAGCTTGAATTGAAATGTGATAAAATGAAGAAAAATCAAGATAAATTTAATGTATGAGCAGAACATTTTGATTTTGTGTCATATCTGAGAATTCAAGTATTTCAAAAACTGTGAAAATATGAATTTTGTGTATTTAGAAAGCTATGAAATTGGCTTGAGCAAGACAAAAGACCATTTTATATAGTAAATAAATATATTTACATTATATTTATACACTTCCATCACAGAATGCTATCAAACACAATTTATCAACTGCGATATGGTGAAAGTTTTTAGATGTATGTAGAAAAAAAATGACAGAATGTATAGGCCTGTGCATCAAATTATGTAAATGGAAAATTAAATAATCTAGTAAGAGTGTGAAAAGTGTGTTTAAAGCGAGTTCACAGGGCCAAAAGCACTCACTGTTGATGAAACACCCTACTTGACACAAGAAAAAAAAGTGTGCATATCCATATATCATAATATACCAGAGCAGACTGCAGTGTTGTCCAGTGTATTTCTTTAGTGCTCTTTGGAGAGTCTGTTTTCCAAACCACAACGTGGGAATCTGCAGCATCACATGTGATGGCATCACCACCCTCAGGCTTCCTGAAGAGGTCTGCCTTCATACCACAATAGAGCACAAATAGACACTCTCACACAGTGCTGAGTGCTGGCTTTGTGTTGCAGTCACATGCAATTTACAATATGGGTCCTGCAGGTCTGTACTCTTCCTGTATGAATCTACTCTAGGCTGCTGGGGAAAGAGAGAGAGAGAAAAAGAGAGGGATGAGGAGGAGGAGGGGGAACGAGGCAGTCTGCATCTGGGTTCTGCTGCACTGGATGCAGTCTCCATGGTAACATTGCTCTCTCATGCAATCAAATCACGGAATGCAATCAAGCCCGGCCCGCCTCCTTTAGCATGGATGCAGTTGTTGCTTTTATCAATTCAGCCACGCCCCCAGCAGCTTGACTCCGCCCATTCTAACCCTTAGGTTGGTACTTAGTGATGAATTGAACTCAATTTGTCACTAGATGTCAAGGATACTTATTCAAAGGGTTGTGACTTTGTAGTCCAAGACGTCACCATGTGTTTTTCTCCTTAGGTTGACATAAAGGATATTTTTAGCTTGTCTTGGAAGACTGATGTGACTTAAGTGACTCGTGTTGCCCAAGCTGGAATTTCAGCACTATTATTTTTCCATTCTACTCTGCTCTGTCTTATTGTATGTCCTGTGTAGTGAATATCTTTCTCTCTTTGCCTCTGTAGTCATTAATCTTCATTAGCTCTCATACAGTTATCATAAACAGTCATTATCTTGTCCCCTTGATTATTCTCCTATCATGTTCTTCTCTGCTATCTCCTCTTTTCCCCTCATTTCCCCTGATTGTGAATTACAGTGTGCTGAGAAACCAAACAAAAGGGCTTGGGATGCCCATGTGCCTGATCCATCGTGCAATTTCATTGTTCAGGAGAGTCACTGGTTTTCTTGTACATTTGCCTCTCAGATTTTAACTCTTAAGGACTTTCTATTTGAGATCACGAACATGTGACATATCCTTTGTGTGTGCATGTGTGTGTTTGTGTGTGTGTGTGTGTGTGTGTGTATGTGGTTTATGAGGACACAAATTTGTATAATGACATGGGTATGACAGAGGTATTAGAATATGAAGGTGGTTTATGAGGACACTGCCTAGGTCCCCGTAATTCAAAAGTCTTAAAAAACATACTAAATTGTGTTTTTTTTGAAAATCTAAAAATGCACAAAGTCTCCTGTGAGGGCTAAGTTTAGGTGTAGGGTTGGTGTAGGGCAATAGCACACACAGTTTGTTCAGTATAAAAACCATTACGCCTATGGAGAGTCCCCATAAACCACAAAAACCAACGTGTGTGTGTGTGTGTATGTGTATGTGTGTTTTCTATCGGTATGTAGTGCTGTACACTACAAAAATGTTGTTAATCAGTATTTTTGTCTTGTTTTCCTGTAAAAATATCTAAACGAGACATTTACATTGAGAACATAACTGATTTATTATTATTATTATATATTTTCTAGGATTTAGTTTGGATTAAGTTTATTTTTATTACCCATTTAGAACTTTTTTATGCATAAATATTATATATAATTTTTTTTTTACATAAGTTACATGCTTTTAAATACAACCTGAATTCCGGAAAAGTTGGGACATTTTTTTTTTTTTATTTGCATAAAATGAAAACTAAAAGAATTTAAGATCACATCTCATTTCAAATTTGATGCCTGCTACAGGTCTCAAAATAGACATGTTTACCATGGTGTAGCATCTCCTCTTCTTTTCAAAACAGTTTGAAGACATCTGGGCATCGAGGTTATGAGTTTCTGGAGTTTTGGTGTTGGAATTTGGTCCCATTCTTGCCTGAAATAGGTTTCCAGCTGCTGAAGAGTTTGTGGTCGTCTTTGACATATATAGCTGCAGTATGTGGTTTTGCATTGTCCTGCTGAAATACACAAGGCCTTCCCTGAAATAGATGTCGTCTGGAGGGGAGCATATGTTGCTCTAAAACTTTTATATACCTTTCAGCATTCATAGTGCCTTCCAAAACATGCAAACTGCCCATAAAGTATGCACTTATGCAACCCCATATCATCAGAGATGCTGGCTTTTGAACTGAACTCTGGTAACACGCTGGAAGGTCTCCCTTCTCTTTAGCCCAGAGGACACAGCGTCCGTGATTTTCAACAGGAAGGTCAAATTTGTACTCGTCTGACCATAAAACAATTTTCCACTTTGAAACCGGTCATTTTAAATGAGCCTTGGCCCACAGGACACGACGGCGCTTCTGGACCATGTTCGCATATGGCTTCCTTTTTGCATGATAGATCTTTAGTTGGCATCTGCAGATGACACGCCGGATTTAGTTTACCGACAGTGGTTTCTGGAAGCATTCCTGGGCCCATTTAGTAATGTCAATGACAGAATCATGCCGATGAGTGATGCAGTGTCGTCTGAGGGCCCAAAGACCACGGGCATCCAACAAAGGTCTTCGACCTTGTCCCTTACGCACAGAGATTTCTACAGTTTCTCTGAATCTTTTGATAGTGTTATGCACTGTAGATGATGAGATTTTCAAAGCCTTTGCAATTTGACGTTGAGGAACGTTGTTTTTAAAGTATTCCACAATCTTTTTACGTACTCTTTCACAGATTGGAGAGCCTCTTCCCATCTTTCCCATCAGAGAGACTCTGCCTCTCTAAGACATCCCTTTTATAGCTAATCATGTTACAGACCTGATGTCAATTAAATTAATTATTTGCTAGATGTTCTCCCAGCTGAATGTTTTCAAAATGTCTTGCTTTTTCAGCCTTTTGTTGCCCCCGTGCCAACCTTTTTGAGACCTATAGCAGGCATCAAATTTGAAATAAGCTCATTTAGTGGATAAAAGTGTACAATTTCTCCGTTTAAACATTTGTTATGTTCTCTATGTTCTGTTGTGAATAAAATATTGGCTCATGTGATTTGAAAGTCTTTTAGTTTTTATTTTATTCAAATTTAAAAAAAATGTCCCAACATTTCCGTAATTCGGGTTGTATGTTATGCTAAAAACATGAAAAAGTACAATAATAAAAGTGTACACTACTGTTCAAAAGTTGTGGTTAAAAAATTTATACTTTTAAATTCAATTGACCAAAAGTGACAGTAAAGACATCTACAATTTTGCAAGCGATATCTTTTTCTAAATAAATGCTGTTCTTTTGAACTTTCTATTCATCAAAAAATATTTAAAAAATCAGTTTCCACAAAAAATATTATGCAGCACAACTGCTTTCAACACTGAAAATAATAAGAAATGCTTATTGAGCACCAAATCACTATATTAAAATGATTTCCGAAGGATCATATGACCCTGAAGACTAGAGTAGTTTGTTTTGTTTTAAAGTAAACTTGCTGGTCACAACCTATATGTAAGATATCTTTCTAAGATAAATGTTCCGTCTGAAAGTTAATAGTAAAAGCTGACTGCTTCATTCCAGAATAGAGTCAGATCAAATGTGAGTTTGCTAAAACAACATCTAATTAGCTATTCAGCTCTTGGTGATCACTATCCAATAGCCTGTGTGGCCCAAGTGACATCAGCAGAAAATGAAAGTCGTTTCAGAGGGAAGCGTGACTAAATTTTCATTTAATATTGAAAGACAAACTATAATATATGAATAATTATTAACAGTAACATCAGAAACATGCATTAACAAAATACATTGCAGATTCATATTGACTTGTTTACATAGTTTGACTTGAAAACAAGACAAAAAATATGTTTTTTTGCAGTGTGTGTGATACAGTGGGAGAGATTCCTCTGTATCTAAAGGATGTGTTCTCTCTCTGCCATTTTCCTGTTGCCTTGCACCTTCACTCAGAGCATTGGCTGAGCACATCCCCACCTCCCTTCCTTTCAGCCAATACCCTTCCACTATCTACCCTTCCCTTCCTTCCTCATTAGACTCTCTCTCTCTCTTCTCTCACACACACACATTATACACCCTCGCTTGCTCACACCCTGCTGCTGCTGCTGCTGCTTCTCTCCTGTCTGCTTGTCTTTCCCGCTTTCTGGATTTGCGCCTTTAATCTCGCTGTATCTTCTTCTTTGGGATGAGGGGCTGGGCTGTGCTTGGATGCTTCGCTGAGACCTGTCCGTTCCTTTTTCTCTCTGTTTCTGTCAGCTGCGAGAACTCACGTGAGTACAGCTTCAGGGAGCTCCCCCCTTATCCTTCATTCTTTCTCCTTTGTGCTTTCATTCTCTCCGTTAACCTCTCCATCCATCTCGTGGGTTTAATCATGCTGTCGTTCACACAGCTTTGAGAAGGACTGTCTGTGATGAATAATTTACTGCAGTGTCTGGCCTCTCCCTTTCAGTCAGCTGGGCATCTCTGACACACGCATGCACAAACACACACACAAAAAATGAGTGAACAGAGTAATCACAAACACCCGCCAGGATTTCAGCGCTTATGTAAAACAGCAGTGCTTGTGTGCTGAGAAATGTATTGATGTGCACCTAGGTGAGTTTGAGTGTGTGTAAACACAAGTATGTTAGCTGTCTCCTGTGACATGTGTGATCAGTGTGCTTTGCTTGCTCTGATTCAAGTCACGCAGGGGAAAACATTGAGATTTTAATTGGATGGCTTCATATTGAATTCATGATTCAAATCATGATGAGTATGTTTGGTATCACAGCAGCTTCCCGTCTCTTATGAACTGTCTGAAGACTGAAGATGTGTGATACATCTTAATGGTCCAGCAACTGCTCTTCTGATGTATTCAAGAGTAAAACCGTTTTTGTTTTCCCCATTTACTGATGAATGCTGCACCCTATTATAGTGACATGATGTTACAGTCATTGTAATGATCCAAGCAGGTAGCCATAGATAATGTAATAATGACAACATAACAGCACAATCAAGGGGCAGGAAAGGTGAAACTCATCATAATATTGTTTTGTAGACATTACTTAAATACATCTGTTGATGTGCTATAAAAGTTTGCTTTCTGTAATTATTTTAATTAGCAATAATATTTCCCAAGGGGGAAATTACGGTACATTGCTTGTTGGTTGTTCTTTTTATAGTTCAAGACAATTATCAACGTTCTCAGACAGGATTAATTTATATCTATAAATTCTTTTTTTCTTTCTTTTTTTTCATATATTAATTAATATTTAATATTTTAAATTAGCTTTTTGTAATTTCAGTTTCCATTTAACAGTAGCTTCATTTTGTTTTATTTTTTTTTAGAAGTTTTTCAAAAATATTTTTGTTTAGTTTTAATTTAGTTTTAGGTTAGTTTTAGTAAATGTAGTACTTCAACTCGTTTTATTTTAATTTTATTAAAATTTTCATTTGGAAAATTCTTAATTATTTTTTAAATAAATATTTTTTCAAAATATATTCATATTATATTTTATTTAGCCTTTTAAATTAAATGATTTGAATCGTTTTCATTCTAATTACCAATTAGACAACAGATGACATAAGAGTAATGATCTATTAAATTATTATATTATTTATTTATTTATTACATTTTTTAGAATCTCAGGAGAAAAATCGGAGATGTGTGAGACTTTAACAAATGTCTCCATTACTCTCCATGTAATCTCCTTTCTTTCTATAATGAGATGAGATTTCACAGACATTAAGATTCATGGTTTGCTATGCATCTAATATAAAGTGGGACCTCCTCTCTATCAAATGTGTGGTCCAATAAAATCTGTATGAAGCACATGAACAAGTGAATGGCTCTTACATGCCATTATGTGTGCATGTGTGTTGAAGAGTGAAGCCTGTTAGAAAGAAGAACTCACAGGAATGTCCAGCTAACATTGAAATAATGGCTCCTGAGAAAATGAAATAAGACTAGACAGTGTATTCAACATCTCCTTTAGAGGTAAAAGTCAAGTATGGCTTAGAAATCTTGTCTTTGTTGACACAACCATCAGTTTGGATCCATACAAATGCTGTTGGGCAAAATTCTGAAGCTATCATCAGGCTTTTTGTTGTAAAACCAAATAAAATGTTCTTCTTGTCTGATTTTACACTAAGTTTGACTGTAAAACGTCCCTTGATTGGTGCTGAGAGGTCAAACAGGGATTGTCATGCTCACAAATGGCATTTGCCGCACTTTGGTTGGAGATTATGATGGGTGGAAGGGCAGTGAGATGGAGCTCAGCTGACAGATGTCTCTGCTTTAGTGTAGTGACATTAATTGCCATCCACGGCCATTGTTCATGTAAGTGTGTGTGTTCTTGTGCTCTTTCCCTTGTAGGATCACATTAAATGTATTTCCAGTGACATACAAACCTTATTGTGATAGTTATGGCTTCCTGAGTGACCATTACTCTACCTAACCATCCCCTTCAGGGTATTCTTGTGTTTTGTTTGTGCATTTGTATGGGTGAGAGCAATTTACTTGTGATGTGAGTTTTGTCTGCTGGGTGTGATACGTTTGTGGTGTTGTTAATATGATCAACAGAACCAGTTTAGCTCATTCAACCTGGTTTATAGACACTCAAGTGGGCATTCCAGTTCATAAATGCACTTGAATGCACAGCTAGTTTGATGTGACATTCATAATCATAATACAAACAGTTTCTATTTAAAAGCCTTTTCTGATTCTTGTGTCTGTTTGTACCTAAAATATGTACACTATCTTTGTTCTTATTCAAAAGGGAAATAAATTATGCTTCCTGACATCTATTGAAAATCAGTCTCAGTGAATTGTGGCAGATGTTTTTTTTTTCTTCAGCCACATTATTATTCGAGTGACAATTAATATAGAACATGTCATATAAATGACATACATTATGCCTACATAATCACACTGACCTTAAACAGAAATGTATAGCATAGTTTAATAGACGTCGTTGTTTGGGCTAGTAGTTTGATTAACAGGGACAAAGAGATTACTGTCTGAACTTGTTCTAAAAAAAAAAAAAAATGTCTTTTTAGCCTTAGGATGGAAGGATGTGTGATGTGAAAAACACGTTAGTTTTGGTTTGAATATGTCTTGCAAAATTGTCAGTTTGCCAGGAAATTTACTTACATTTGTAAGTAAAATGAAACTGTTTTTGTACTGCAGCTTACAGTGCAGGACCTCTTAACATGTTGAACTGACTCAGATACAAAGTTAGTTTTAAAAATACCTGAAGGAGACCATGGAACCTTTCTTTTGAAGACAGCTGACTGTGAATGTCAGCGTTCATGTGAAGCAGCATCAGAAAAGAGTGTCCCATTGCCACTTGAGCAATGCATGGATGTGTTTGCATTATGCGTGTGTGTGTTTGATGAGATAGAGCGTTCTGTAATGTGATAAAATGAGCATGACAACATGCACATCCTCTACAAAACAACCGTTTAAAGCATTCTCGAGTCATCTTACTTCTCCGCAGGCTTGTTGGGGTTTATTTTGAATCTGAATTATTCCCAAGAGATCAGAGTGTTGTGTTATTTCTGTCAGTGTGAGGGGTCTTGGGAGAATTAGTCTTTCTTAGCTTGGTTACAGATACTATTGACTGTTGTTCCTTGATTATGAAGGCGTTTCTGAGAAAGAGGGAGCAAGAGAGAAATGGGGGAAGGAGGAATTAATAAAGGGTCAGGAGAGTTTGAAAAAAATGCTCCCACACACAGCAGGAATATACTGATGGTGAGTTGTGTTGAAAATAACAATCAAATTTAATGTTTCTGTTGAATACAATTTGGTAGCACAACTGCTTTGCTAATTCACTGCATTTATGGATTTGGCATATATGCTTTTAAGCGTTCAAAGTATACATTTCATTAGTTCATGCATTCCCTGGGAAACCTATTACCTTGGCATTGGTAGTGACATGCTTTACAGTTTGAGCTACTGTAAAGGCATAATAAATTAAATCAACTGAACATGAAACCACATTTTTAACAGATTTTACTTGCATAATGTGATGTATTTCCAACTTAAACTACTGTTATTCAATAGGAAAAAGGGGTGCAGCACCTACCCATTGAGAATTCATGCAAAAATGAACCAGTCCTGAATGAGAGTTCTGTAATAATTTTCTCTAAATAGCTTTTTGTCGATTGGTTAATATATTAAAATATTAGAATGAAATATTCAACTATGGCCTACATGTTGTCACTGGAATTGGAAACTCATTTCAATTAATTTTGATTTGGGCGAAAGATAGCAAAGGCATTTTTTCTTTGGAATAATGCACTTATGAATTGTGCACAATAAGAACAGGAATGTTTTAAAAAATAAATACATTTTGATTTCTAAAAGAGTCTTATTGATCATAATAAGAATGATTCATCCATGCATATTTTATTTTTAAAGGGGTCATATGATGCGATTTCATGTTTTCCGTTTTCTTTTTGGAGTGTTACAAGCTGTTCGTGCATATTTAAGATCCGTAAAGTCGCAAAGATTAAACTCTCAAGCCCAAAGAGATATTCTTTCTAAAAGTTAAGATTAATCCACGCCTTCCTAAAACGCCTCATTAAAACATGCCCCCACAAATCTACGTCACTGTGTGGAAAGATTTACATGACACCACCCAAAAATAAGCAAAGAAAGAAGGAGTAACTTTTATTCTGTAGTACTGTTTAGACTGTAGTATTGTTGTCACTGCCATGGAAGCTAATATTCCAAATATGGTAAGGGGTGTAACATTTTATTATTTGTGAACATGTTCAGCTATTCATGTTTTTTTTTGGATCATCAGTCATCAGAGCTCTGTAGATTCTGGTCACAGTAGTTCATATCCAATATCTAGTCATATCCAATGCACGCTGTTAAAACTCAATGGGCTCAGGGGAGGCGAGAGAGAGAGACGCAGACTCCAGCTGTAACTTTACTTGCTGGTGTCTCTGTTAGAAAAATTTGTAATTTATACACGTTTTAATGTTTTTTGAAATATTTGCATTGTTTTATTACAATTTTTTTTCATCCAATATTTTGAGGAAAAATTGATGTACCATGCTTTTTGAAAGCACCACAGCCACACTCCTCAGGAAAACAAACGTTAATTTGCTTACTTAAAGTTGTCTCAGCATGTTAAACTTTGAGAAAAGAAGATATTTAATGTTTAAACTATTTAACATTATGCAGCATATTAATCGAATGTATCTTGTAATGCCCTTGGCAATGCTTTATTATTCCGTGTTTGCTGTTTTTATTATTGCCGTGTTTGCCGCAGCCCCTCTGAACTCTCAGGGGTCTAGTCCTCTACTCACTATTCAGAGAACACTTGTTCAGTCCTGAACCACAAAATGAGGACACTTTTGCATAATTTAGACTCCTAAACTGATAAACATACTGTATAAGTGAGTTTTTCCACTGAAACGCCAGAGGCTGATCCGCAGGGTGACTCACACCCATCTGCGAAAAGCACATGTGCATTAGCTTTGTTAAAACTCTCCACTTTACATATGGCAAATGCTTTATTAAACGGTGAAGTCTTTGACCTGATTGTTGGTATTGTTTATATGCTTAAGGCAGTAAGTGTTCTTAAGTATCTCCTCTGAAAACACACACACTCAAAAAAAAAAGTTATTTGAAGGATCAGATTATTTCTGACCCATCTCATGTACCCAGCTATGCATGCATTCCCTCCAGAAATCTTTCAACAGTACAGAGAGAGAGAGAAAGATAGATATGCGAATGAGCTATTCATGGTCTACTTTGAGGACCAGGTCCAGTTAAAGGAATAGTTCACCCAAAAATGAAAATTACCCCATGATTTACTCACCCTCAAGCCATCCTAGATGTATATGACATTCTTCTTTCAGACAAAGACACATATATATATATATATATATAAATAAATAAATAAATGGCTCTTCCAAGCTTTAAAATGGCAGTGAATGGGGGGAGGGCAAGATTTTGAAGCCAAAAAAAGTGCATCCATCCATCATAAAACGTTCTCCACACATCTGTGGGTAGTTAATAAAGGCCTTCTGAAGCAAAGTGATGTGTTTGTGTAAGATATCCATGTTTGTGAAAAATATCCATATTTAATACTTTATATTTTTTATAAATTTACTTTATAAACTGTAATCTCTAGCTTCCACTAACTGTCGTACTTGAGTGTGGCGTTCCAGCGGATGACTCAGGCATAGCATAAGCTCTGGTGAGAATATGTTAGTTTCGCGAGAACCAAGTTTTGTTTATAGCAAAAGCACATAATAATCTCCTCTTGGTTTATAACGAAATCCTTTAACATTTTTCTTTACAAATCCTTGTTTTGTACTTCTGATTTTTGACCGGTGTTTTGTTTTGCTCCCTTCTCTGCACTTCCACATAATTGGGAGTTATTGACAAACCATCAGCCCAGCTCAAGTTCTTATTAATCCTTTGTCGGTGACAAATACTTAATGACTGAAGTGGAATTTTCTCACCTCGTTCTATATTTGACAAAGGAAGTTCTGAATTAATCCTGTTAAAAAAAAATGGACTCTATTTTTTTTCATTTAATTTTATTTAATTAAAGGAAAGCCTTTGACTTGAGTTGCAGAAGGCATGGGATAACATTAGTGTTGAAATTCTCAGGAAATATATTGACACTATAGAGAGATGTGCTGCTGTAAAAGGTGTTCTGCATTCAAAAGGTGGACATACCAAATATTAAAGTTAAAAGTGGATAAAAAACAGTACGACTCACTTAATCTAATATTTGCTCAGAGCAACCATCTGCATGTTTCCTGAACATTATGAAATTAAATAATATTTTGGAGGCAAAAAAGGTCAATCTTTTCAGATTCATCAGGTGTTATAACTATTTTGACCACCACTTTATCTAAATAAATAAAATAGATAAGGGGCACTAGCTAGTGTTTGAAGAAAAAGCATCAAGGTTTCCTTAAACCAAATTATCTGCGCTGTGAATTGCATATACATTTTGATAGCTCTAAGAAGAAACGAGAAAAGAGAAAACTGTGCACAACTAGGGTAATATAACTGCATATGTGTTTATGTTTTATAGCCTGAGCTATAAATGAGAAACCACTAAGCAAAAGAAATTCCTCTAGGGTGACACCAGCTTGTGAATGTAAGAATTAAAACAGTGGAGCTCTAAATCCCAAATCTGTGTAATTAACACTACAAGACTGTGGCCTAGGTAGAGCCAGATCTTTCTCTTTCTGTCGAATCTCGCTCTCTCTCTCTGCCCTGCGGTATCCTGACAGCATTCTGTTGAGTCATGTTTCCTGCGGCATGATTACCTCTCCCTCCCTGCAATTGCAGTGACATGCTGTATTACATAACTGGACACAGTAACAGGACGGTGCCTTAGGGCTCCATCTGAGCCGAGTGGACTAGATGTACCGTAGCATCTTATTGCACTTTAAGTAAAGATTAATTAATGCAATCATCAGGAAACTTTAATTACGCTTCACTGTTTGTGCTGTGTGCGAGCGCTCCATATGTCTGGTTATCACACAGATGATATATGGAAAATATGTGAAGATAATATTTGGAAATTAATCTCTCCAATTAACTGGAATGACTGAATTTGATGGAATTTAACTGGAATGATTGGCATTGCATGAATGTATCCCACAGTTCCTTAGTTTTTGAGTAAGCACAGCCAGTTACTGACCTACTGGACAGTGCAAAAGTCTGACAGATGATATTAGCCCTGCTTAGTAAGTGCAGTGGAAATACATTTAAGATTTCAACTGGCTGTTTCTGATGATCTGGTTGAACAAAATTTCCACTTTTTTTAGGGTCAGTAAATTCTGGGTGCCTCTACCAAGAAGCAATATTTATCATGGCAGCCCAGATCATCAACCACAAAGCTACTCTCTTACAAAGATCACAAATACACAGACAGGTCTTTAAGTTCCCTTTAACACAAGTTACAGCATGTATTACTCCCATATACAAAAAACATTCCATGATTAAAAAGTCCAGCTTCAGTTGTGCCTGCTGTGTTGGTGCAAGTTTGGAGCAGTGGCGTCAGTCAGAGGTGTGGGTGTTATCTGAAAACCAGCCACCGTGGGAGAAATCAGACAGTCCCTCCAGATTAATGACAGTTGATGTTTTCCATTTAATCTCCAGATGTTTTGCTGATGGATTAAAAATGTCATTCACTCACAATGTATTTTTAAATCTCTTTTTAAACAAATAATTCCATTGATAAATATGCAAACGTATATGTATTAGGTGGAAGTATAGGCCTTTATTTTGATGCATAAAAATGTTTTTTATTATTATTATTACATTTTTGTACATTTTATTTATTGGTTATTATTATAGATTCTTTTCTCTCTCATGAATCATCAGAGGTATTGAAATTCATAATCCTGCAATCTGGAGTCACTCCACCCAGATGTAATGACATCATCTCTTATATAACCATCATACCCAGCAATTAATTTAAGACTTTATATGTCAGTCAGTTCACAAGCAAGCAAAAGTAGGGCAATGTCCTGACCTAAACCAATGTCATGTCATGCCTTTTTGATGTCAACATAGTTGAACAATAAAGGATACACACTGAAAATAATCTTTCAGAAATGAAACATCCCACACTTTTTTGACTCAAAATGATTCACTCACGTAAAAGTAGCAGCTTTATCCACCTAGAAGATTTTTTTTCCCTTTAGAAGCAGGTGCACAGTGAACTGAACACTTTTTTTGTGGCACACTACAACTCGAAATGTTGTCAAACCAAACTAGTCTTTTTATATGATCATTATTGTGCAATGTTCATCATAAGCTTTCACTAAACTAAACTAATAAAGCAACTAAAAAGCTGGCATTCAACTCAAATCCTCTCCCTTTCCCAACCCACCCAGTCTGTCAGTAGGAATTGTTTCTCTCTGAGGCAATCCGTGCCTTTAGGAAGATAACACTGAATGGCCAATCACAGCAGAGCTTGTGGGAGGAGCAAAAGCTGTTCATTCAGTCTCAGCCAATGGCGTAGCCCGGTAGACGTGGTTTGGTTTTAGCCAGCCGCCCCTTTGTGACATCACAGCTGTTGATCGGCACTAGGCGTGAGGACGACGAGCGGTGCGTTCTTCTGGGGAGTGGGATTGTTGTGCTATTGAGCCACCAGGCCCTGCAGAAATCTCAGAAAACACCAATGGAACCTGCCTGAGAAGCGTCCACTCTGCTTTTGAGTGTAAGTGTGTTTAACACTCAAGTGTATTTGAGTCTGTGTGTGTGCACGTGAACAGTCATCTTTGTGTTTTGTGTGCTCACTGGAGCAATGAAAGAGAAGAATGCTTTTGTTTCTGTCTCTGGTTTCCTGCCTGAAATCAGCTGGTCAGAGTTGGTCTGAGGTTTAGGATCGGTTTTAGTATCATGTTCACGCCTTCACTGCATAGTCTGATTTGATCAGGATTTCAGGAGACCCTCATGTGGAAGAGCAGTTAGAATGTATGTTTAGAGATTGTTTATTGGCATTTTTTGGGATGTTAAGCTGTAGTTCTGGAAGACTGTTTGGCATCCCATGGTGGGCTGATGGATGTCAGGAGCAGTTCGATGGTTGTTGAGAGTGTTTGAAAGGTGGATACACACGTGCCATGCACACAGTGACGTGTGGGAGTGGACTGTGGGATAATTTTGTAAGAGGCTGCATGATACAATTGCTGATTGTTGTTGGCTTCTTTTTTTGAACAATGACACAGTGTTTGGTTTCTCAATTGTGGCTGTATCTGGGTCAGGGTTGCTGACCGCTGGCCTGACCCTTAAATTCTTGCAGATCTCATATTAGTGGAACAGGTGAATTTATGTCACTGTTCAGCGTTTAGAGCAAATCATGTGTGGGTTGGCTTGCATGTGGGTAAATGACAGAACACAAAATTTTTTTCAATTCTGTTAAATCATTAAAAATATATACATTACGCAGGTTATACATACAATTACTTGAATACAGTTTTTACATTAAATTCTTTCTCTCTCTCTCTCTCTCTCTCTCTATGTGTATACATACATGCATACAGAAGAATTATAGCTAACCTAAACCATAAACGGTTTCCTTGCTTGAAATAAAATTATTTTAACTGAAAGAAAATTAAATACTTAAAAAAATACTTAAAGTTCAGTCAACTGAGGCAAACACTTGTCATTTTCATTTAGTTTAAATTAATGTACTAAATAACTAAAACTAGAATAAAAATGTACACAAAATATATAGACGAATAAAAAAAAATCTTAGTTGTTTGACTATTATATATTTTTTTACTATTATATAACAAAACTTTTAATTTATATTTTTTAAATGTTTGCCAATATTTATTTTTTAAATAATGTTAAAATGCCTGTCAAATCAAAGTCATAAGCCCTTAGCGAAATGATGTCATTCATATGCAGACCCTCTTGACGATGTATCAATAAATCTTAAAATATCAGATAACCTTTTTATGTCCAAACAAGGTTAGCTCAGGTCAAATGTCATTATGGTGTGACTCCCCAAAAACGTAATCATATTTATGATTAATTAATGTGTGATATTTGTAAAAAAAAAAAATATATATGTATTCAAAAACCCGTTTACACACTTGATTATAATGATCAAGGTGTGTACTCTCACATGCATGCAAACTAAATGTTTTTTTTATTTTTTTTATGGACACTGTTATGTCATTGACTGCAGGAAAGGTTCTGTTCTTATTTCAAGATGTGTTTCTTATTTCAGACTAGTAAATCTCATTTATTAATGTTTTGCAACATGTTTAGTCACATGATCATGAATTCTATGTGTATTTTTGAGCCCACATCAGCCCAGATACCTGCTCTGACTCGTCTTTCTGTGTTGTGCCACAAGAATCTCAGCCATTCGCTGCAGGACGTGACCCTTATTAAGCCTACCCCACTGAGACATGCGTCTAAATATAGCCAGCATACATCAACACATCAAATCAGAGAGGGAAAGGGGGTTTGGGGGAGGAGGACTACATAGAGTGGGCAAAGGGAACTGGTGTTTAAAGTTACCATCACTCATACGTCCATGAGAGCACATGTCAGTCCTGCAGAATTATCAGAGCAGCACTGGGACCAGAGGCACTAAGAGTAAACGGAGAACAGGACACTAGCTGTCAAAACATGGCAGAGAGCAGAAGTGAGAGACTGAAAGAGTGATAATGAATGAGTGATAATGTCAGCTGCGCCACTCAGATACGCTGTTTTCATTCAAAAATAGTAGCTGTGGGGTAAAGTGTGTCAGATATGTTAATAAATGCTGTGTCAGTGGATCATAATGAGTTTGCTTCCGAATACATGTACTGTTGTTTCACTATAAACTGTGCGCAGCAAAATAGAATTGTGCATTTATATGTTTAATTTAGATTTATCTCATTTATGTAAATGTTTTATTTTTAGTCCTTTGAAAGGACTATGTTCTATGTTTCTATGTTAGACACTTTTCTTTAACATCCTGAAATTGAATTAATCCCGAATTATTAGTTTTACTTCAGTCTCATATCTCTTCGCCTAGAGGACAACTAAAATGAAAATTGGCACAGCATGTACCACCACCGTGAGAAGCTAGTAATGGCCGCAGCAGTAGTTCATGTCCTTGTATCAGTACTTATCTGTCTGCCCGCTGTTGTTGTGTCTCATCTGGAAAAGTAGCATGAAAATTGACAGCATCTATTTGCTTCCACAACTCCATAATCCAATTTTCCATGCTCCTCTCTTCTGATAAAATACAGCGTGTTCTTTGGCCTACAGAATAAGAGTTATTATCCTATATTAGAGTTACTGGTTTGGTAGCAGCTCAGCAGGCGTCAACTGTCGTCTCACTCTCATGTGTTCCTCTTCATATTGGAGGTTGTCTTCTCGTGCCATATTATGAGCTTTTTCATCATTTCAAGGTTAAAATGATGAAGCATTGTGGGTTTTTTTCAGTAACATAGCATCTTCTTTATTTCAGGTTAAGGTGTGTCCTGGCCCCAGGCCCCCTCTGTAGATGTCTGTTACCATGGCGAAGTTTGAGACCGGCCGCACAAGTCCAGTGGTCCGCCAGATAGACAAGCAGTTCCTGGTGTGTAGTATCTGTCTGGACCACTACCACATCCCCAAAGTCCTGCCCTGCCTGCACACCTTCTGCGAAAGGTCTGTATTTGTTGCCATAATTAAAGTCCCTCGTCTACAAAAAATTATTCTAGTCATTTAATTTCTGGTAATTCCTAATTTGAGTTCAAAAGTATCAACAAAAACTTTCCATCATGTACAGTTTTTTTTTTTACAAGATAAGAATGAGGATTTTTCAAATTACATGTACAGTTGAAGTCAAAAGTTTACATACACCTTGTATGAGGTATCACAAAATGTTAATTATTTTACCAAAATAAGAGGTATCATACAAAATGCATATTATTGTTTATTTAGTACTGACCTGAATAAGATATTTCACATAAAAATTACCCTGTTCCAAAAGTTTACATACACTTGATTCTTAATACTGTGTTGTTACCTGAATGATCCACAGCTGTGTTTTTTTTTTAGTTGTTCATGAGTCCCTTGTTTGTCCTGAACAGTTAAACTGCCTGCTGTTCTTCAGAAAAATCCTTCAGGTCCCACAAATTCTTTGGTTTTCCAGCATTGTTGTGTATTTGAACCCTTTCCAAACACGACTGTATGATTTTGAGATCCATCTTTTCACGCTGAGGACAACTGAGGGACTCATATGCAACTATTACAGAGGGTTCAAATGCTCACTGATGCTCCAGAAGGAAAAATTATGCATTAAGAGCCGGGGGGTGAAAACTTTTTGAATTTGAAAATCAGGGTAAATTTGACTTATTTTGTCTTTTGGGAAACAAGTAAGTATCTTCTGTAGCTTCTGAAGGGCAGTACTAAAAGAAAAAATAGGATATTTAGGCAAAATAAGAAAAATGTACATGTCTTCATTCTGTTCAAACGTTTTCACCCCTGGCTTTTGGTAAAAAACAATTAACATTTTGCAGGTTCTGTAAGGTGTGTGTCAACTTTTGACTTCAACTGTATAAATCAGCTATAATGCACTTGTCAAATTAACAAAAACCATCAGAAGTCAAGTTTTGTTTTTAATTAACTTTAGTAAGTTATGCAGTAAGTTGCAAGTGCTTCAAAAAATGACATAACACAAATTTCAAATGATTTTCAACGGTCGCTTTGTCACATCCGTTGTAGACATGCTGTAAGCCTTCTTTTGTTCCGCAAACGTTTTCCTCTTCTGTTTTTTTTTTTTTATCCGCCATCTCTATCTTTCTGTCGTCGCTCAGCTAATGTCCATCATGTGCACTGAGCGCACTCTCCTCTGCATCATGAGTAGACAAGCCCCTTACTGCTGATTGGCTACAAGTTTGTTTTGGTACTGGGCCCGCGTTTTTGAAAAAATGCATACCCCACCTTTTAGCATAAAATAATGTCTTTAGATTCATTCAAACATGTGAAAATGAGAATTGAACAAATAAATGTAACCTGGGTCGAAGGAACATCATGTCATGTCTTTTGGCAGGTTTTCTGGTGATTAAAGGATAATACAAGACTTGTTCATCTTACAAATATTTCATCTTACAAATGTCATATTTTGTGAGATAGTATGACTAGAGCAAAACAGGCCCTATTTTTGGAATCAGCACCAACAAATTATTAAGAAACAAGTGATATTATCATTATGTTGTCATACTATGATAAATATGATGTTGTCATATTTATGGTGTAGTTATTGGTAGAGAGAGAATACAACATTACAGGGAGGAGATTGGGTAATTATGAGAGCCACATTTGAACTCAAATTTCGCGCATGGGCATCATAGCTTAATGTGTTGCTGCTTGCCACTAGGCTATAGCTCCAGCCTGAGCATATCAAAATGAATTGTCACAGTTTTAATAACATGCCTAATGATTGAAGCATTGATCAGTTGGTAACCTTTTGATAGGATACCAACTGATTGACTTGGGCAATCTAAGACTTTCCATTTCTTTGCCCTTATAAATTCCTTGACTGAACTGGCAGGGTGTTTTGGGTCATTTTCCTGATGCAATATGAAGCACTTCCCAATGAATCTGGCAGCATTTTCTTGAATATTGGTAGGCAAGATGGTTTTGTACCCTTCCAAATTCATTCTGCTACTGTCATCATACATTAAGTCATCAGTAAAGTTGAGAGGGCCTGTTCCAGAGGCAGCCATGCATGCCCATGCCACGACACCACCTCCACCATGCTTTACAGATGAGGCTGTATGCTTGGGATCATTACAGTTCTCTTTTTTTCTCCACATTTTTGCTTTCCCATCACTTAGATAAAGGTTCATCTTTGTCTCATCGGTCCATAAACACAGTTCCAAAACTCTTCTGGCTAAACTTTGTGCTTTTTTGCAAAACTCTAATCTTGCCTTTTTTATTTTTGGTGCTGGTCAGAGGTTTGCATCTTGCTGTGTAGCATCTTTAATTCTGTGTCAAAGTCTCCTGAGGACAGTAGATTGTCAGAGCATCACCCCAGCTTTCTGGAAGTTGTTGGTGATTTTACAGGCATGTGTTTTAGGGTTCATTTTCACAGCTTTTATGATTTATCTGTCATCAACTACTGTTGTTTTCTCAGCCTATCAGGTCGTTGTTGGTTGCTGGTGGTTTCCAAACTCTTGATTTCTCCATGCCCTTTGTTTTTGCTAGAGCTCTAACTGACTTCCTCTTTTCTTTTAGCATCCAAAATGCTTGCTTTTCTCTCAAAGTCAGCTCCCTCATCTTCATCCTGGTTTGTGTGTGTCATCATCGAATGCAAGATTCAGAATGCAGAAGTAATGGATATAACTGATACGACACATTCCCTGCTTTTAATATCTGAAGAATTAATGCAACAGGACACAGCTGATCACTTAGAAAGACCTGTGAGGCAACTGTTCCAATACTTATGCTCACATCAGATAGTGGGATGAAACTTTAAAAGTGCTGAACTTCGTAGCTGGTAAAACATCTATGTGTTGAATCACCCAATAATAAAATGTGACATTCTGTAGTTTTGTCTCCTATTCATCTTTTAATCATATTTGTAAATGTCTTGACTCCACAGCCAACAGAGCAATTTTGTCTTTACTGTTCCAATACTTTTGGAGGGCTCTGTATGTATATATATATATTTATTTATTTTTTAGTTTTTTATTTATTGTTTTGGACATGCTTTGGCCTATTCCTGCTTAAAGGGATACTCCACCCATTTCATTTACTTACCCTCTCATCTTTCAAAACCTGTATGACTTTCTTTCTTCTGAGGAACAAAAAAGGAGTTATTTATAGCAGAATATTCAAGCTGCTCCTTTCCAGAAAATGATTGTGAATGGTGACTTAAGTTTAATTTGCTTCCTCACACAAATGACTTTAGAAAACTTGAAATATAGTGCAAGAGTCATTGTTATGGTTTACGGCGCTTATTAGTCCTTTTTGGAGCTTGATAGTCCTTAGTCCCCATCTACTGTTAGGTAAACAGCAGTGTGAACATTCTTCAAAAGATGTCCTTTTGTGTTCCACAGAAGGTTTTGGAACAATACGAGAGAGTACATTTTTATTTTATTTTTGAATCTCTTTAAGAAAAAAATTGACAGATAATAGTGGCTGGTCGCTTTTGTTTGAGGTCTTTAATCATGTCTGTCATTCTTTCTATCTCACAGGTGCCTACAGAACTACATTCCTCCTCAGTCCTTGACACTGTCCTGCCCGGTGTGCAGACAGACCTCCATCTTGCCCGAGAAAGGTGTGGCGGCACTACAGAACAACTTCTTCATCACAAACCTCATGGAGGTGCTACAGAGAGACCCAGAATGTTCTCGGCCAGAGGCCTGCAGCATGCTGGAGTCTGTCAACGCAGCAGCTGCTGGGAAACCGCTCTCCTGCCCCAATCACGAGGGCAAGGTAAGCCTCTTACCATCTGATCTTGAAACCAAATTTGGCAACATTTGGTGGGAATATGAAGTAAAAACCATCAAAAGAGTTGTTGGTAAAATTGCAGCCAGAATGTAGAAATGCCTGTACAGCTACAAGTGAATGGGAATTCCTTTACCCCCTCTCATTTAGTCTACATTTGTGCCAGTTTTTCATTGGCAATGGCTCCTGTCGCTTTCTCCTCATTGTTCTTTCTCATTCCTCTGAAACACACCTGAAAGCTGCCAGCTTCTTTCTTTTATGTGTCTTCAAAGTCATAATACATGTGTGTTTATGCTGTTCAGGCCTGTTAACGTTCATTAGCGGCCTTTGATAAACCATTAGGATGCTGAATGAATGGGTTGCTCACTGGTGCCCCTGCAGGTGATGGAGTTTTACTGCGAGTCGTGTGAGACGGCCATGTGCCTGGACTGCACGGAGGGGGAACACAGGGAGCATGTGACTGTTCCATTGCGGGATGTTCTAGAACAGCACAAAGCAGCACTAAAGAACCAGCTGGATGCTATACACAACAGGTACATGTCATTCATACATCATTAACCAAGATGGTGCCGCTGATGGCAGCTATTGTGTGTTGCTCTCCAGTGTTTGTACTTTTTTTTGTTTGTTTTTCCTGTTTTTTGTTTTTCAAATAAAAATAAAAAAAGATCAGTTTTACCAGGGATGACCTGCTGAACATTCGGCAGAACACACCACAAAATCTTTTACCGGATCTTGATATTTCGGACGTTTTGCTGGACATTGTATTTGGCGGAGCCGTAGCTCTGGTCAAACGCTACAGGAGACGCAGGCGGGGGAAGAGAGCGGGAGCGCTCTTGAAGCTTCGTCAGCGCGGATTTCGAACGGCGTTGCCTAGCATCCATCTGGCGAATCTCTGCTCTCTACCCAACAAAACGGACAAACTCCTTCTGCTCTCCCGGACAAACAAGGATTTTACTAACTCTGCTGCTCTGTGTTTCACGGAAGCCTGGGTAAATGGCGACATAGCGCGATTCATCTGCCTAACTTCACGCTGATCAGAGCAGATCGGGAGACGGAATCAACGGCGAAATTGCGCGGCGGCAAATACAGACAGCACATCACATGTCCCACCAGAGACAGTAATATATTGGATCACTGTTACACAACAATAAAGGATGCATATCACTCGGTTCCACGAGCAGCTTTAGGACTCTCTGATCACTGTTTGTTCATCTTATTCCGACCTACAGGCAGAAACTTAAATCTGCAAAGCCTGTATTAAGATCTGTTAAAAGATGGACTAATGAAACAGAGCAGGATTTACAAGCCTGTTTCTCTCTCTCACTGATTGGTCTGTTTTTGAAGCCGCTGCCATCGATCTGGACGAGCTCACAGAGACTGTAACATCATATATCAGTTTCTGTGAGGATATGTGCATTCCTAACAGGACTCCTCTAATCTACAACAATGACAAACCATGGTTCACTGCAAAACTCAGACAACTCCGTCAGGCCAAAGAAGATGCTCACAGAAAGGGGGATAAAGTCTTGTACAAACAGGCCAAATACACACTGGAAAAGGAGATCAGAGTGGCAAAGAGGAATTATTCTGACAAGCTAAGGAAAAAATTGCCTTCCAGTGATCCTGCTTCAGTATGAAAAGGTATGAAGGATATCACCAGTTACAAGACACAGCACTCTGGAGAATCAACACCTGGCAGACGACTTGAACGAGCTTTATTGTCGTTTTGAAAAATCACCCCACACCAGCCCTGAACACCTCTCCACACAACCATTAACACCTCCAGCAACCCTCCTCTCCCCCACACCTACAATTCAAATCAGCGAAGAAGATGTGTGCCAGGTCTTCAGGAAGAACAAAAGAAGGAAAGCACCAGGTCCAGACGGTGTGTCACAGCCTATCTGAAAATCTGTGCTGACCAGCTGGCCCCCATCTTCACACAGATCTTCAACAGATCACTGGAGCTGTGTGAAGTCCCCTCATGCTTCAAACGCTCCACCATCATCCCCGTCCCAAAGAAACCCAAGATAACAGGACTTAACAACTACAGACCTGTGGCTCTAACATCTGTGGTCATGAAATCATTTGAAAGACTGGTTTTGGCTTATCTGAAGGACATCACTGGTCCCTTACTGGACCCCCTGCAGTTTGCCTACAGAGCGTCTGTCAGTGGATCAACAGCTTCCTGACAGACAGACAGCAGTTAGTAAAGCTTGGTAAATTCACATCCAGCACTCGTTCCATCAGCACTGGAGCTCCTCTGGGCTGCGTACTCTCCCCACTGCTCTTCTCCCTCTACACCAACGACTGCAATTCTAAAGACCCCTCTGTCAAGCTCCTGAAGTTTGCAGACGACACCACACTGATCGGCCTAATCTAGGACGGTGACGAGTCTGCTTACAGACAGGAGGTTAAGGAGCTGGCTGTCTGGTGCAGTCTTAACAACCTGGAGCTTAACACGCTCAAAAGTGTGGAGATGATTGTGGACTTCAGGAGAAACCCCCTTGCTCTCCCCCCACTCACCATCACGAACAGCACTGTGACTGCAGTGGAGTCATTCAGATTCCTAGGCACCACCATCTCCCAGGACCTGAAGTGGGTTATTCACATAGACTCCATTGTCCGAAAGGCCCAGTAGAGTTTGCACTTTCTTCGCCAGCTGAGGAAGTTAAACCTGACACAGGAGCTGCTGAAACAGTTCTACTCTGCCTCAATAACTGTCTGGTTCAGCTCAGCTACCAAATCTGACCTCAGAAGACTACGGAGAATAGTCCGGACTGCTGAGCGAATCATTGGTACAACCCTCCCCACTCTCCAAGAACTGTACTTATCCAGAGTGAGCAAAAGGGCTGGTAAAATCACTCTGGACCCCTCACATCCAGCACACTCCCTCTTTGAACTGTTACCGTCTGGTTGACGTTACAGAGCTCTAAGCACCAGAACGACCAGACACAAGAACAGTGTCTTCCCTCAGGCAATCCATCTCATGAACACTCAACAATAAATGTGGAAAACACAACTATAATACATTATCCATTCACCATACTCACTTATTTTATTTTTATTTTCTCATTTCTAATTTGCAAATACTTGACCTGTACATACATAGTTGTCTATATTATATATTGTGTTTTTGCTGCTTTGTACATTGCCTATTTGGATATTTGGATATTATTCTTTTATTATCTGTGTCCTGTCCTGTTGCTGTCTTTCTGTTGCACTGTAGAGCTTCTGTCACTACAACAAATTCCTTGTATGTGTAAACATACTTGGCCAATAAAGCTCATTCTGATTCTGATTAATATATATATATATATATATATATATATATATATATATATATATATATATTTTTTTTATATGTATACATATAAATTTATATTTTGTGTGTGCGTAATTGTGTATTATTTTGTTTTAAAATGTATCATTAAATAACAGTACTAATATTAAAAATTATGATGATAATTTATAAATTGTTGCTATATTAGTTTTATATTTTTAATATATATATATGTATATATGTATATATATGTATATATATATGTATATGTATATTTGTGTGTGCTTGTAATTAAAATATTTTGATATTAATAAAGCTAAAGATTATATTTTAATGATAGAATAATATATTCCAAAATATCCAAATAACATGTATTATAATAATACTAGTGACTAAATATAGAACAAAATTTTATTGTTGTATTAGTTTTATATAATTTGTTTTATATATAAATGTGTATAAATATGTATTTATTAAAATATTATATATGTATATTTAAGCATGAAACCATTGATTAAAAATATTATATTAACAATATGAATATAAAATAATATATGATAATTATTAAGTATCCTTAAAGTGACTACACAGAATAAAATGATGCTTTTATGAGCTGTTTTAAGTCATTGTTGTGAATAATATTGCAAACTGTTTAGCTCTTTTCCATTACTTCTCTTCTAAAATTTCTTCTACCTGAGATTTTTGTTTTTTATTTGGTCAGGCTGCCCCAGCTAACAGCTGCCATTGAGCTGGTGAATGAAATCTCTCAACAACTGATAGAGAGGAAGAACGAAGCCGTAAATGAGATCAACATGACATTTGAGGAGCTCGAGAGGGCCTTGCACCAACGCAAAGCTGCACTCATCACTGATCTGGAGAACATTTGTAGCACCAAGCAGAAGGTCATACATTTTTTGATAGGTTAAAAAGGTTGTACTCCCCCATCTCTCTAACGCTCCTTTATGCGGTGTCCTCTGCAGGTGCTTCAGGCGCAGCTATCGTCCCTACTGCAGGGAAAAGAGCACATCCAGAGCAGCTGCAGCTTCACTGAGCAGGCCCTGAACCACGGCAGCGCCACCGAAGTCCTGCTGGTCCAAAAGCAGATGAGCGAGCGTGTGAGCGCCCTCGCCTGTCACGACTTCCCTGAACGGCCGCACGAGAACGCCCACTTGGACTGCCAGGTAGAGACAGAAGGACTGCGACGCTCCATCCAGAACCTGGGCGTCCTGCTGACGACGGGAGCCGTGGGACACACCAGCGTGGCGACAGGAGAAGGCCTCAGACATGCGCTGGTCGGTCAGCACGTGACTGTAACTGTTACAACTAAGGATAAGGACAGCGAGCTCGTGCGGACCGGTAACGCGGTCCTCCGAGCCGAGATAACGGGACAGAATGGAGTGCAGGCGACGGATGCGGAAGTTGTGGACAATAAAAACGGAACGTATGAGGTAGGGTACATGCTTAAGAGCGAAGGGGAGTACTCGTTCTCTCTGATGCTGTACTGTCAGCCTGTGCGGGGCAGCCCGTTCAGACTGCGGGCGATAAAGCCGTCAGACATGCCCCAGTCTCCGGATGATGTGAAGAGGAGGGTAAAATCTCCCAGCGGAACAGGAGGACACATCAGGCAGAAAGCCGTACGGAGACCCTCCAGCATGTACAGCACTACCAAAAAGAAGGAAAACCCTATTGAAGATGAGCTCATTCATAGAGTAGGTAAGAAACTTTGGTGTGGATGATAACCCTGGTGTGCACAATAAGTTTGGTTATAAATTGTTGTGATAGACCAATTTGGAGTAGACGTCACAGTTATGTTACTTGCAGCTTGTGCACTGTGGTGGAGGGAAATGGGTAGAAGCCATAAAATAAGAGAAAAAAAAAGTGTGCCTTTTGGATGTCAGAATCGGAATGCATTTTTATAGAATACTGTCGTCAAAGACGCCATTTTAAGTTAAACGCAGACGTTTAAACAGACAGACTATGGATGAACCCTGCTGTGATTTGTCTACGTTTAAAACAAATTTGATTTAAACAATAGGTCTATATAATATTCACATATGCAGTTCATAGGGGATATATTGTTAACATTAACATTTTACATAACATTTACCTATTTTATCTCACAATTCTGACTTTTTTTCTCGCAAATGCAAGTTTATTTCTCCTAGTTTGGATTTTATAACTTGATTTAACTCTACAATAGTGTGTTTGTCAATTCTTAGAAAAAAACCCCAGAAGTCAGGATATAAACTCATGATTCTGAGCCGAGGGGAAACGAGAGAATGACGAGTTGTTTTTGAATTTTGAAATATGAACTCAAATTTACCTTTTTTTTTTTTATTCCAGACTGCTGCTTGAAAACTAATTTTCTGCCACCATATAGGCTCTGCCCACAAAAACGTCATCACTGTTTGCAAACACTGAATTTGTGTATTATTTTGATTTTGAATGGTTGTGAAGTTCTTTTGTTGGACCCCTCAGGCTCTCGTGGACGGGAGAAGGGAGAGTTCACCAATCTACAGGGCATCTCTGCTTCCAATAATGGGAGGGTCATTGTAGCAGACAGCAACAATCAGTGTATACAGGTCAGTCAATGCATGGAAATATTATGAAAATTATAGGCTTCATTTTATC
This sequence comes from Barbus barbus, assembly GCF_936440315.1. Lineage (NCBI taxonomy): Eukaryota > Metazoa > Chordata > Actinopteri > Cypriniformes > Cyprinidae > Barbus > Barbus barbus. The sequence goes on from NC_136723.1 coordinate 11,926,285, forward strand.
TGAAGCGTTTTACTGCATATTGAAGTAATCAGCTGGTGTGTTTTACTTGGAATCAATAAAGACATATAGAAAGTGTTTTATTGCATTTAGTGCAAAATTGAATGGTTTGTTGTTTGTTTTTATGTAGGTTTTTACCAATGATGGGCAGTTCAAAGCGCGCTTCGGGGTCAGGGGTCGTTCTCCAGGACAACTGCAGAGGCCAACAGGAGTGGCAGTCGACACAAATGGAGACATTATAGTAGCTGATTATGATAACAGATGGATTAGCATCTTTTCCCCTGATGGGAAATTCAAGGTAATGTTTAGATCATAATTTACAGCTTATATGTGTGCATACATTACTGCTCAAAAGTTTGGAATAATTAAGATGTTCAGAGAGGACATTAAATTGATCAGAAGTGACAGTAAGGACATTTCTAATGTTACAAAAGATTTCTATGTCAAATAAAATGCTGTTCTTTTGAACTTTCTGTTTATCAAAGATGAAAAAATGAGGACAAATGTTTTCCACAAAATATTAAACATCAAAAGCTGTTTGATATAAGAACTATTATAGTTGTATAATAATAGTTGAGTACCAAATCAGCATATTAGAATGATTTCTGAAGGATCATGTGACACTGAAGACTGGAGTAATGGCTGTTGAAAATTCAACTTTAAAGCTGCAGTCCGTAACTTTTGTTGGTTACAAATGATCCAAAATCAATATTTGAGCAAGTACATAACCAGCCAGTGTTCAAAACTATCATCTTACTTTAGCCCGATTCACAGCGGTTAGCTTATAATAATATTTTCTAATTTGAGTGGTACGGGTAGGTTTTCGCGGGAAATTTGAGCATGGCACTGCGTCATTATGTCACGTCTGTAAACATAAAGAAGTTGTCCCGGCAAGTAGGCTATCGCATGTGAAGGTCCTGTAGGTGGAGGATCATTTATAGCCTTTTCTCACAGCAGCTAGAATAATTAAACATCATTTTCATGGCCGATTGTAATCCAGAAAGGATTATGTGTTTATGAAACGCATGTGAATGAAATGAAATTATATTCCAGTTTCAAATGTGCTTCTGATTACAGATAGCCTGGGATTACACAAGATTTGTATTTTAAAGAAAACCAGTTCGAAGGGAGCATAGTTTGCTTTTTGGCTTAAAAGAATTTCTTAATATGAAATTTGAATGGTATGACAATGGTATGACACGCTAATACACACTATATTCATAGTCACGCAATGCTGATGTTGTTAACATTAATAATTTGAGAACAAAGTATAACAATAATAATACTTTGCACAGTTAAATGTGATGTGAGCTAAGTGATCTTTAGATTAAATCACCATTGGTAGCGCGATTTATTGTAATGCTTTTTTCCTCAGTTAGACAGAACAAACGTGGCAGACTTGTTACTTACTTGTTCAGATGGCAATATACGGTGAAAATTCGTATTTGGGTCATATATTCCAAGACGTAGGCTAGAATCTGTGATTGCGAAGTACAGTAAATATCCACACCGGTGCTGTGACTGACAGCAACACATTCATCTCAAAACATTAGATTAATTCGCGCTGGAGCCGGAGCCGTACCAGAGGACATCCCATGCAGGGAAGATAATTCCGCAAGAAACTGCAATTCCAGGTTTTCAAACAGAGATGGAGACAAAGAGGCAAAAGTTACGGACTGCAGCTTTAAATCACATGAATAAATTACATTTAAAAGTATATTTAAAAAGAATAGTAATTTTAAATTGCAATATTTCACAGTATTGCTGTTATTTACTGTAATTTACTGTGCGTGTGATTAAAAATAAATGCAAAAAAATAAATAAATCATAATAAATGAATAAATAGATACATAGACAGACAGATAGATAGATGGATACCAACCCCAAACTTTTGAACATTAGTGTATGTGGAAATAAAGCGATATTCAAATCTTATTGACCTTAAACTTTTTTATGGTATTTCTCTACATATAACATTATAGCATTAAAATGATTCAATTTTCTTACTCAGTGCCATGATCGACTAATCCAAATAAAGTATTTTTAAGAGCCATTTAATAAGGTCCTCTCTCCCTTTTTGTCTGTGCCTCGTGCAGAATAAGATCGGTGCAGGCCGTCTGATGGGACCCAAAGGAGTGGCTGTGGACAAGAACGGTCATATCATTGCAGTGGATAATAAAGCTTGCTGTGTGTTCATCTTTCAATCTAATGGCAAACTAGTGACCAAGTTTGGAGCCAGAGGCACTTCAGACAGGCAATTCGCAGGTACGGGGTGGTAGAAACTGCAACACAATGACAATAAAGCCAATGTTGAACAATGTCGTACGTTTGTGGTGGTTCACCTAAGCACTAAAGTGTCGCAGAAGTGTTGTTGGCACCCCCTGTTTTGTGCTGTGACTGCTTTTCCTCTAACATCTTCCTAATACTTAATTTGTCTAGCTCAGGATCTCTTCTTGTAACCTAAAATGTTGCAATTCATCAACAAACCTAAAAAAAACTAGATAAATTTTGTTTCACTACAAAAGCAACAACAAATAACCATTCTGGGAAGACAAACGCCACAGAAGGCTGTTTTGTTTTATACAGAAATGGCCAGATTTACCCAGGCTTCAGTTCCAGTGTCTGAAAGGATGTAAACTTTTGTCAGTTCTGTTCCTGCATTTTACTTTAGCATAACCCATATTTTAAGTTGCATTATCTAGCTGTATGATAATGAAAGCCAATGCATGCGGAATGGGCGATATAATGGTAGACACGATTAACCGATAGAAATATGTCAACCGGTAGAGATTTTGGACTATCATCTCTATTGCGGTTACACGCTCACGTGACGTTGCTGTGCTACGTGGTCACGAACACTTTTTGTTTGCATGCTTTTTTAAAAATTGCGGTTGAAATGCAATCAGCAACAAAAGAGAACGTCTCAAGTTACGTATGTAGCCCTGGTTCCCTGAAGGGAATGAGACGCTGTGTCGAAACGCTAGGGGAATGCTTTCAGCAGGAACTCGAGCTGCGTCGAAACGCTAGGGGAACGAGATGCCCACGCTACAAGACTTCCAAGAATCTGCCCTGTGTATCCCTCGGGAGCACAACGAGGGCGAGAGAAAAAAGGCCACAAGTGGCTAAAGTGGGCGGGCCTGTGTCCCAAAGGCCAACTTCTGAGAAGTGAGTCTTGATCCCCGAGAAGGGGGAGAGCAGAGGACTCGAGGCTATGTAATAGCATCCTGATCCACCACATAGCATAAGCTCTCTGGCCGGAGGCCCTCAGGAAACATGTAACTAGGGGGTGTCTACCAACTGAAAGGCCACCGAGAAGGGCATGGTAGGCCGATAAGCCGCCACGTAAACCTTCAGGGTGGAGTGGGTTACCCCTGCGGAGAAACGGGCCTGCAGGAACTCCAGCACTGTACCAAACTGGGTCGAGGTGGCGGTCTCCGCACCATGAAGTGACAAGTTTCCTCGTAGAGGGAGCTCTGGATTGGAGGATGGTCTCAGCAACCTCGGTTGAGAGACCGGAAGCTATGAGCTGTGCCTCCTCAGAGGCCACACCCACAGCTTCCACAACTCCGGGCGATGGTGGACAATAGTGCCCCCCGCCTGTGAAAAGAGATCTCTCCTGACAGGAATCTCCCATGGAGAGCCGTTGAGGAGAGAAATCATGTCCGAGAACCATACTCGGCCCAGCTAGAACGGTGCTACCAGTAGTAGACTGACCTCGTCCCGGCACACTCTCGCCAGAACTCCCGGGAGCAGAGCGATCGGGGGAAATGCGTACAGACAAAGCCTCGGCCAAGTCTGTACCATACCATCCAGTCCCAGTGGAGCTGGATAACCCCGGGCCTCGGCCCCTGCCTCGACAGGATGTCTGCTCCCATATTGAGATACCCAGGGATGTAGACAGCTCTCAGCGAGCGAAGTCTACCCTGGGACCATACAAGGATCTGGTGCGCTAGCTTGTACAAGGGGCGCGAACGCAGACATCCCTGGTGGTTGATGTAAGAGACCACCGCTGTGTTGTCGGTGCGCACCAACACATGGTGATCTCTTAGGTCTGGGAGAAAGTGTTTGAGTGCTCGAAACATGGCCAGCATTTCCAGACAATTGATGTGCCATGTGAGATGGTGACCACTCCACAGACCGCGGGCAGGGTGGCCACTCATGACCGCTCCCCAACCGGTGAGGGATGCGTCCGTCGCTAACATTACGCGGCGACAAGGAGCTCCCAACACCGGGCCCTGAGACAAGAACCAAGGTTGTCTCCACATGTCTAAGGAACGTAGGCATTGCCGCGTGACCTTGATCATGCGAAGTGGGTCTCATGTACAGCAGGCCAAAAGGTATAACATTGGACGCAGCTGCCATCAGCCCCAGCAGTTTCTGAAACTGCTTGACAGTGAGTCACCGGCCTTATTTCACTCTCTTGACTAAAGTTAGGATCAACTCTATCCGAGCAGGAGACATACGTGCCTGCATCGTGGTCGAATCCCACACCACGCCTAGATAAGTGGTTCTCTGAGCTGGAGACAGCACACTTTTCTTGGCGTTCAGTCTCAACCCCAGCACTTTCATGTGCGCGAGAACGACATCTCAATGTCGAATCGCCACTTGCTCTGATTGAGCTAGAATCAACCAATCATCGATATAATTGAGTATGCGGATGCTCTGGAGTCGCAAGGGAGCCAAAGCAGCATCCACACACTTCGTAAAAGTGCGGGATGAGAGTGCAAGGCTGAAAGGAAGGACCCGATATTGGTATGCTTTGCCCCCAAAAGCAAACCTCAGGAACTTCCTGTGAGTGGGAGGGATGGAGACGTGGAAGTATGCGTCTTTTAGATCTATAGTGACAAACCAGTCCTCGGACTTGATCTGAGACATGACCTGTTTGAGAGTGAGCATCCTGAACTTCAGTCGCATGACTGAACGGTTCAACTGACGCAGATCTAAAATGGGTCGCAACTCTCCGTCATTCTTTGGAACAATGAAGTACCGGCTGTAGAACCCGGACTCTCCTTCGAGTACATCAGAGGCCAGTCTCTTGAGACTGGCCTCTGATGTACTCCGAGCTGCTGGCTGGGTGCCCTGAAGCGGAGGAACGGTAGGAGACTGCCGAACCAGGAGCTCTAGAGACCCCCACAGGGGTGGCAAGCTTCTCAGCTCTGCTATACTTAGGGGCAGAAATAACTGAGAAAAGCGCTTGCTGGAGCCAGCTGCGCCCTGGAACTGTGGCAGGGTTGGCAAACTGGTCTCCCGAGGGCACTGGGGGGGAGACAGACACCGTATAATGAGGTGTAACCAGCTCGCCCCCAGAGGGACCTGCCCTCATAAGTCCTGGGCCATAGCATCAGGACTGCCTCAGCTGAAGCCTCCTATTGAAACGACGGTCCTCAGACCCGCGTCGATTCTAGGAAGACCAGGCTGATAGAACCAGAGCCTGCTCAGGCAAGACCCAATGAGACACGCTTGGCATGGGCTCTCACTGATGTCCCAAGTGCCTACTGATGGAACCAGTCTCTCAAGACTGGCCTCTGGTGTACCTAGAGCTGCTAGCTCGGTGCCCTGAAGCGGAGGACTGGCAGGAGATGGCTGAACTAGCTACTCTAGAGACCCCCGCAGGGGTAGCGAGCTTCTCAGCTCCGCTATGTTTCCGGGCGGAAGTAACTGAGAGAAGCACTCGCTGGAGACCGCTGTGCCCTGGAACACTGGCAGGGATGGCAGACCGATCTCCTGAGGGCACTGAGGAGAGACGGGCACCGTGTAATGTGATGTACGCCGCTCTTCCCCAGAGGGGCCGGCCCTCAGAAGTCCTGGGTCATAGGCAGCAGGATGTTTTAGCCAAAGACTATCCAGCGAGAATTATGGTCCGCAGATCCGCCTTCTGCTAGAAGCCTTTGGCCCGGGAGCGCAACTCTGACTCCAATATTATGGGGAGTACGAGAAGTGATGCTCCCTAAATGAGGAGCTGGAACACGGTTGGGGCTGCTGATCACCTCAACCTCCTCAGAGGAAGAGAGGTAAAGCATCGTGCTCTCACTCGCAAAATGTCCCAAGAGGCTCCTATAAACACACATATGTATATGTATACATATACATATGTGTGTGTATATGTATATTTATACATATATACACGTCTAACTTCTCCTAGTTAGATGAAATACATAATTTAATTCCTCAAAATTAAATGCAGAAAGACAACCAGAAGAGTAAACATGGTCTGATATGAAAAGGATTCATAATAAGAATGAAAATGATGTAATGCACGCGTTGCCTCGGCAACGCGCGCTGCAACAGCGAGCTCTCAGTCAAAGGGGGAAGAACCGCACCGTGGGTTTCCAGCCCCGAGCGAGAGTGCTAGATCTGGGGAATGCAGGTGGAGATAGGGCGAACCCGTCTCCAACCCGTCCGCCAGATCCATGTTGTGATCCCCGCGATCTCACTCACCGCCGTGCCTCAGCAGTGGCGGACCTGAACCGCGAGATCGTATGGCAGGGAGAAGCACAATCAGCCCTTTATCTTTAGAGCTGACAGCGTGAATATAATGATGTCGTCATTCATAATATGCTTGTGCAAACACTGCAGCTTTACAAAGCTCATCAACGTTATACACGTCCACCTCCTTAGAGGAAGACAGGCGGAGCGTCGAGCCCTCTCTCTGGGGGGGAAGAAACCGCGGGGCACCACGAGGAACGCTAGTAAAAGCTCACTCCTCAAAGAGAGCCTTCCGAGAGCAAGCATACGCAGTGACAAACGCTCACAAAGCGGGCAGTCAACTCCCTTGAGAGCTGACTATGCGTGCTCTGCTCTCAAGCAGACCACACACGGACTGTGTGTATCCCCAGCAGTGATGTAACATTTGCAGGGAGGAACATACAGCCTGTAATGCGATCTGCGCTCACCCAAGTGCTTGCACACATTGTGGAGCTTATTTCAAGTGATTGTGCTTAGGGACAACAACACTAAATAAGACTCACAACACAGATCGACAGACACACACACACAGAGTAGCGGTTGCTGAATGGCAAAAAGCAAACGCCGGTTCCGCCGCACGTGCTTTTATGCTTCCTGGACGATTACGTCACCCGCCCATGACATCTCTCCTTTCCATTGGACAGATTACACACGTGGTTCAGAGCGCGGTCACGCTGAAGGCGTTCCCCTAGCGTTTCGACGCAGCTCGAGTTCCTGGAAGGGAACTAATTTCGCTATATGTGAGTGCTGTCGGAGAGGCGTGAAGACGGTGCTCATAGAGCACGGGAGTATGGAACGGAGTTATTTCTGCCACTTTATAGGCCTTGAATGGAATAAATACACTTGTATGTGTCAAAAATGCCTGTCTTTGCAAGTATCCTCGTAAACACAGTAGGTGAAAGTAAACAGCTAAGAAAGAAAACGTGTGACCGTATAATGGATCCGGGCAGCTCTTAAAGTGACAGCAGTCTATCATTCCTGCTGTCTGTCATTCATGTTAATCAAGCAACAAAATAGAAAATCTCTCACTGCTCTTGACTAAATCACTTTTGTAACTTTAATGAGAAGAAATATATAGCCTATTTAATTTACACAGTGAAGAATATGCAGTGTTGTTATACATTTGATTGCTTTATAAAATTTAGCATTTCTTATTTATTTGTTCAACTGTAGTTTTTTGTCCTATTGCTTGTAATTTTATTACAAGCATTCGTTTTTTATTCTTATTCAATCACTGACAGTTTACTTGTCTTCAGTGAGCTTGAGTTTGTTTGTTTTTTAATATACTTTTTTTTTAATGTTGACAATGGTGACAAGAATTATGAAATGTCTATGGTATCAAAATTTTGTTATCATAAGGAACTTATTTAAAGCAAAACTATATATCTATATAGTCTATAGTTATATTGTTACCGTGAAATAAAATTACTCGTATTACTATCGTGATATTAGGTTTTGGTCATATCACCGACCCCTAGCATGCATACATTTGAGAGACTATATTCTAATAAATGCATACATTAATTTTTGTAGTTCATCAAAAACTTCCCTTCTGCTGCTTATTTTACTATGTAAATATAACAGTTCCTTTTTCTAACCCTTGTTAAGTAAGTGCATGCGGACTGGTTTGGGATGTGCATCTTCCATTGTTCCTCTGGTCTGCTCCATGTTTTTGAAGTAGCTCCTGCACTTTTTTTATTCATGTGAATCCCTTCTTCCCTGCCATTTATGTGCCTCCGCTTACCCTTTTTTGTGTTTTTCCCATTCCTTTTTAGAAAAAAGTGGTGCAAAGTTTGCACTGGAGCAAAAGTTTAGTAAATCTGGCCCTGGGTTCAGTAAGTATTGAGTGAATTCTCATCCCAGAATGTGGTGACTTATCTTATTGAAATTAATTGTTTCATTTTAGAACTGAATTCATGAGTTTATGATTCTGTGATTTGTGTATCTAATCAAAAGTTGGCCAGAAATCAAATTGTCGAGCATCACAAAATCTATCTGATCAGTTAGGAGATCTTGATCACATGACATCCTGCTCTCCACTCTGCTCTCTTTGTCTTTGTCATGTCTGAATGTCTTCCTTATTTTTGTTTTCTCACATGCAGGTCCGCATTTTGTTGCTGTCAACAATAAAAATGAAATTGTCGTGACAGACTTTCATAACCACTCCGTCAAGGTGAGTGATGTTGAGGTCATAATTACAAATTTTCACCTGGTCGACAATAAAAGACCATAAAATTGCACTGAAGAAAGGGAACTGAACCATATCTGGAGACCAGAATATCATAGAGACTTAAAGGGATACTCCACCCCAAAATGAAAATTTTGTCATTAAATCACTTACCCCCATTTTGTTCCAAACGTAAAAGCTTTGTTCGTCCTCGGAACACAATTTAAGATATTCTGGATGAAAACCGGGAGGCTTGTGAATGTCCCATTGACTGCCAAACAATTAACTCTGCCAAGGCCCAGAAAAGTAAAAAAAACATCGTAAAAATAGTCCATCTGCCATCAATGGTTCAATCTGAATTTTATGAAGCAACGAGAATACTTTTCGTACACAAAGAAAATAAAAATAACGACATTTATTCAACAAAATGCCCCGTGAAGTGACGACTAGCCATTGATTATCCCAACTTATTCCATGGTCATTTGCTAAATTAAAGACAAGTTAAAACTTATTGCTCTTTGCAGCGCAATATTTGACCGGAAGAGTAAAAATGACGATTATTTTCGTCAGTTATGGCTCGTTAGCGCTAGCATTCTGCCAGCTTCAAATCAGACACAGAGATGAAATAGTGAAAATTATAGCATGTATTTCAATTAATTGTCCATTAAGAGAGAGAGAGAGAGAGAGGACAGTTGTGTGTACCTGCTTGCTCTCTCTCTACAAACAATTACTTCAAAAACAACGATTTTATCACCTCGTTGCTGGGGAATATAATGTAGCAATCTAGTATCTATCTTTTATTTTATTTTAAAAAAACGTGGTGAAGCGTTGACAACAAGTTTATGTGTGTGCAGCACAATCTCTCTCTCTCTCTCTCTCTCTCTCTCTCTCTCTCCATGTGTGCGCGAGCGAGTGATGTGTGTTGGTTAGTGTGCATCAATTAAAGCAGCGCATTAATATGGAAAGGTGATTAAACTGACCTGGAACTACCTGTGTAGTTAAACGAATTTAATCAACACCTGCCAGCCAATCAGAATCGAGTATTCAGACAGACCATGGAATAAAGTTGTATGGTAAGGAAAGTGTTCAACATTCAACCCATTCTTTTTCATCAATATTATTTGTGATTTAAATTTTGTGAACAGGAATCACTTTTTTTGCTTTCACTCTCAAATTCGCGATCTTGGTGTCATGCTTTACAAGAAAAGATAATTGTCTGTTTTGCTTATATCTATACAACTTTCACTTTTTAAGACTAAAACAAAAGATGGATTCATTGTTATTCTTAATTAAAAAGCACAACAACAATAAAACAGTACGTTAACTTACAATGACAAACTAGCTTATATAACATTTATTAACAAAAACGAATAAGACGAGGCATGGCATTGGACACATCACCTGCTGCTGTATTGACTAATAAATTACAGAAATTTTAGCAAACACTGAGGAATCAAATAATAATAATATTAAACAATTAAGGAAAGCCTCCACAGCATAACGTGAGGTAAACAGCAAAGGTAATAAGCTTTTCAAAATGAAAACAAAAAGGAAAGTAAAATTAAACTGGCTGTCGCTGTTTTTTTCTACAAGAATACCAACATGTTTACGGAGTTTGGCATTTTAAAAACGCCGTCTTAAGGCATTAGCCTAAGCCACGTTAAGCGTGTTCCTGATGTATATGCAGGGACAGATTAACGCACGTGCCCAGGGCACTGGACCACGACCAGAGGGGGGCCCAGCCGAAATACCGCTACTCCCAGAATGCGATTTCAACCGTGCCCCCCTCAGATTTTTGAGGCAAGTGGATTTTGAATGCAGCTTCCAAAATAAAAATAGCCGAATAATATTTTTTATATTTAATAAACGATCACACCTGTGATCATTCAGTGCGGCACATCTGGCACGGAGCCAGAGACAGCCGCGTTTTTCTACAGCACTGCACATTTTAACCAATCACACATGATTCTGTTGAGTTTATGAGTACCATGTCCAATAAGAGGCGTCCAGATGAGTCATCGCTGAAACAGCTGTTTTGTTCAGTGCGCGTGCTCCCTGAATAAATTCTGCTCTCTGCCGATTTCTCTCATCAGAAACAACAAAGTGCAGAAGTGGGTACGATGTAAGCAAGATATTAATTTCACAATGTAAGCAACTTCAGTGATTAATGGGAGTTTTGGAGAGTGCTTTAATTCTGGCTAAGTCAATGATAATGTTCTTTGATAATGTAAACGGAGTGTCTATTTACACTTTGTGTAAATAGACACCAGCCTTTTACCAAACTTTTTTTCTCCCTTTTCAAATCTCATATAACATCGTAAAGGCATTTATAGTTAATAAAAAATTAAAGAAATAACCAAAAAGTTGAAAATAAAGTATCGGTTAGGGTAGGTGTAGGGAGGGCTTTATTGTATCAATAAGGTGGCATCCATTTAATAATCTGAATCAAATTGATAATTTACACTCAATATGTTATTATTGCATACTGTTTTATAATGTAATACAATACTGAAGTGCAGATAATTGCCACTATTTTGCAAAGTAGTATAAATAGCAGAACATCCTGCTATTTTAACAGTGTAAATATAATCTATAGCTATTTGCACTTAGTGTAAATAACATATCGCTAAAAATACTGCTATTTTCACTTAGTGTAGATAGAATCCATTGCTATTTAAAATCTTGAAATGTTTGAAATGACCGCAATTTCAACTGAGGGGGGCCTATAAGCAGTCCGTGCCCAGGGCACCTCTGCGGCATAATCCGTCCATGTGTATATGCGAGTATGTATAGGTGTGTCTGTATTCAGCGAGCGTGTGTATAGTGTGTGCGTGTGGTGTTGTAGGTGTATATGCATGGATCGAGTTTATACAAGCGAGTGTCTATATGTATATGCAAGTTATTCACACGTGTATATGCATTCATTACTAACTTAAGATGTATTGGTATGGATTTCATATTAGTGTGCACGTGTATTTAATATATATTGAACAACCAATAGTATACATGTATATGTGAGTAATTTGTAGGTGTATATGCATGTGTTTTATGTATGTATTGATAAGCGAAGTTTGACTTGGAAAATCCGACTTGGCGCCTCATATTAATGGAAAAAGGTGCACTTAGCAATCTTTTCAGTTGTGTTTGACTTGACTGACACCTAGTGGTGTGGACGCATCCTTACAGAAAACCAATACATTTAAGTTACTGATGTCCTTATAACATTTACTTTTTTTTTATTAGTAAAACTTTTTAATGAGGGGGAAAAATGACAGAATGTATCATTCTATTAAGTATTTGTGATTAAAATTTGTATCTCCTCAGGTCTACAGTGCAGATGGGGAGTTTTTGTTTAAATTCGGGTCCCATGGAGAGGGAAACGGCCAGTTTAATGCCCCCACAGGGGTAGCTGTTGATGTTAACGGCAACATCATTGTAGCAGACTGGGGCAACAGCAGAATACAAGTAATGACTTTTCTAAACACCCACTTCCTCTTTACAAGTTCTCCAGGAAACTAGCAACTTTTGAAGCACTTTTTAAGACCATTTTCATTTTTTTCCTCAGGTGTTTGACAGCTCAGGCTCATTCCTCTCCTACATCAACACAAGTGCTGACCCTCTGTATGGGCCGCAGGGCCTCGCTTTAACCTCCGATGGCCACGTTGTGGTGGCCGATTCTGGTAACCACTGCTTCAAAGTCTATCGATACCTGCAGTAACAGCTCATCACAGTCTGCAGTCATATCAGCGAAATCATCCGCCAAACCCGCGAGGAAGAATCGAATGAACAGATGCACTTTTCTTTAATCTTCTGCTGATTTTCATGTTCCAAAACTAAGAACTGCTTCTCTAATAAACCGGGATTGTTGATTGTAAATAACAGAAACCATATCAATAAGCACAGATTCTTATTAGAAATCATGTAAGTTGTGTATAAACAAAATATATATAGCAAAACATTTTGTTTAAGGTCATCTTCAACCCTTGCAGAAGAGCCGATTATTTCCAAAATTCCATAGTGGTTGACCTTCCCATGACTGCAACAGTTGTGTATTTTAATTGTTACATTCTGCATCTGTAAATATACAAATTTGTGTACATATTAACATATATGGTGTACGTAACATGTAAATGACACTGGCTTCTTGTATTGTCCTATGACAGCATTTGCCACTGAGATTTCACTATACCTGAGCTATTCGGTGAGCGCTTTCAGTTCAAATCATTCAGATGGAACTTCTGAGCTGATCATCCCTCAGCACAGGAAGTGATGTGCACCCCTGGTGTGCTTTTTACAGAAAATGTAACCACTAAACAAAAGGAGCCAAAAAGGACATATTTTTCCATTCCAAATTATTTATTTTTCTAAAGCACAAGGCTACTTTACATGTTGAAAATCCAGCTGAACGAAGAAATATAAATATAATCAAACCCAAGTATTTCACAAATATTGCCTCTGATTTTTAATGTTCTCTAAAGATGATCAGCTATGTGGAATTATATCTCTTCTCTGTAAATAATCATACGTTGTGTTCACAGTGTAGCAACCAAATGTTGTCTTTAGTCAGTATTGCAGTTTATGTTTCATTTGTCTATTTATTTAATGTTTTGTACACAAATTTCCTGAATAATTCATTTCGAGGTTGTCCTTCATCACCAGCAAATGATTAAAAAAAAAAAAAAAAAAAAAAAAAAAAAAATCACCTCCCTTTAATTTAGTGTAATTTTGTCTCTTTGAAGGTTATGTGACACTAAGGCCCGGTTTCACAGACGGGGTTTAGACTAAGCCAGGATTAGATCATAGTTCAATTAGGACATTTAAGCCATTTTTATAAACATGCTTAGTAAAAAAAACATTACTGGTGTGCATCTTGAGACAAAACAAAGGCACTGATATATTTTAAGATCAGTCAGTGCAAGTTTCTTACAGTTGAAACAGCTCAGACTTACATTTTAGTCTGGGACTAGGCTTAAGCCTTGTCTATGAAACCGGGGGCAAATCTCCTTCATAGGCTACTCTCTGATACTGTACAAGGTTAATGAATAGTGGCTCAGTTGAAACGGTGAACGTATATTTTAATATCTGTGCAAAGATCATTTTTGCATGTTACTGATTTTACTAGCATTGGCGTATGGTTTCTGCAGCAGTGGGATACCTGTAATGATTTGCTATTGCCAGGCTGGAAATTAAAAAAATAATGTAATAACCAAAAAAATGAATATTCTATACTGTATATTGATTCATAATATATGCTAATTGCAAGTTGAGGCAATTAGTTGCTTCTGTTGCGATAAAGGCCCATTCACAATAAGAATGATAACTGTAATAGCTACTATAACAATGTAATCCCTCTCACTGACAAAGTTGCTGTCAATATTAGTTTCAAAATTCAGTGTTACTTTAATTTAGAATCCACAAGATCATGAATTTTTCATTAAAGCAAAATAAAAATCCAAATACAGATTTCATAAATTAAAAATAAAGTTGGTCACACGAATTCGGCGCATTGATCCACTGTGCTTTGTGGATTGTAAAACTATTGACAATACACAATGAACTTTTTCCTCACAACATTTCTCTAATTTCACCGCAAAGTCACACCACAGCAATAGTTTTGGAATTTTCTTCTTTCATCCAATCCTTTTAGAATAAACAAAGTTATCGTCCATCGGTGCAAGCGCTAATATATAGATTTTGTTCTTATTGTGAACAGACCTTAACTCTATCCAATGCATGATCTAATGCTTGGATAGATGATTTAATAAATGTCCTTCATGCAAAACAAAGAAGATCTTGTATAACATGAAGAATCAATCATTTTACTGGTCAATTATTGCAGTTTGAAATAAAACTGTAAATACAAGTCCCTTGAAAATTACATTTTGTCTTTTTTAATGCAAATCATTCACTTCTAAAACTGTTATCTACTATGGATTTTTATATTTTAAAGATGGAACTTAGGTTCTATGAAATACGACATTGAGGGGAAAAAATCATTGTAATATTTTATTTTTAAAGTGACTATTAACGCAGAGAAAAACATTGAACACATTGCAGTGTTTTTAACGTCACACAAAAGTAAAATGTACTCGTGATGCCATCCAGCAGTTATGTGATGTAACACTTCTCTTACATCAGCGATCGAAAGGAATCCAAAAAAAACAAAAACATTACAGTCAGTGTGTTCAAGTTGAACTAATTTCTTATGGAAAAAAATTGACTGATTAATAAAGTACTATAAATGTTAACTGAAACTTCATAGCTGGGCAACACCGAGTGTTCATGTTCACAGTATATGTACAAAACATCTGGTTCTGATACGGTGTTTTCTTGGTCCTTTCTCAGCTCAAACGACATTTTGTACAAATGACTGCAGTGATTCTAGTATACAAACTAGTTCTATAAATGCCAACATGAACAACAAACCGTCTGAGCTCAGTCAAAAAGTGCTGAAATATCACTTTGTGCTTGTACAAAAACGAACATTTCCAGCATCTCTCTTTATCATCAGCCCATGAGACAGATTAGACTACTGCTAAAACAAAAGAGATTAAGATATTTAATATAATGGATTTGAAAACTACATTAAAATGATGTAACATGAACGGCACACAGCTTCCGGATGTACTCCTTTATAAAAATGAATCTCTACATAATTAAATGAACAGAAGGATGCTCCTCGCAGCACATCTGATCTATTTTGTCGTATTTGAAGTTGCATAGCACCTATTGCAGTCTGATCTATTACGAAATGTTGAACACAGAGCCTTATGTAACACTCATTACATTACATCCTTTACAGATAAAACTGTGCCAAAAAGTATATACAAAATGAAATGTAACTTAGGGGGAAAAAGTGAATATATGCCATATAATGGAATACACAGCAGTTAAAAAAAACAAATTCAAAATCATTCGACAAATGTCTCCCATTTGAAATGTTATCAAACATTAATCACCTGATTCAATCCTTATTTTCACCTCTACACTGATGTACAAAAGATAACACTGAGGTCTAAGACACAAGACGACACAGAGCAGCTAAAGTCGACATTTGCGTAAAAACCTGCAATGCCTCTCTACCTGAATTTCAGTGGGGCTACATCATAATTCAAGAGCAAAAGAAATTCAATTCACTCCTTCAGATTATGGTGTATCAAAGCTCTACGCAACTAGTAAATTCAGATCAACTGAATCCAAAAACCCAGCAGAGCTTAAGAACAAACATCCTCCCTACTTCCAGGAGGTAAAATGCCCTGAAATGTTTACCAAAACACAAAACGAGCATTTTTCATTATTTGTTTTCTTTGTTGCGAACTGTACGTATGTACTTACGTGTCGCTTCATTTTCAGTAGAAATGACATATTTGTAGTCGGCTGCCCGGGTCGTTTTTCCCTGGGCTGAAGAAGGGTGAGACAGGCTCGTCAAAGTACGTGACAAAGTTATAGATGCGTTTCATAGTGACAGCATCGAAGAAAGTAACGTGGCCCCGGTCGTAATCTAAGAAGACGCCGACACGAGGAGAGTTCCAATAGTCTGCCACGGGCACACGCGAGTCTTCCTCGTTGGCGTACAGTCGGTCTTGGAGACACAGGCTCCAGTAGCCAGCAGAGGGCGAAAGGTTTACAAAACCTTTGCGGTTGCTGTACTCTGTGGTAACGCCCAGATACCAGACCCCTTTGTCCCGCACGTCCACCTCCCAGTAGTGCTGCCCGCTGGAATACTGAGCGGTGGCAAGCACCCCGAAGAAACGGGTGAAACGCTGCGGCATATCGGGCTCCTGGGAACGCACACGGCCCTCCTCCACTTTGGTGTCAAAGTCGCTGATGGCCAATGAGGGGTGAGCCGTGTCTAAATCCAGAGTCAGATTCTGAGGCACTGGAAAACAGGGAAGATCTAGTTAGCCATTTAGCATGTAACTAAAAACTCACAACAAGATTGTTGCAAAAATTATAAATAAAAATTATACTATTATTAAGATTGTTGTTTCCATAACAGATTTGCACAAAACCTTTGCAATATTTTATAAATGTTGATAAAAGCTATTACGAAATTACAGCATTTCCATTAACCGATGTTATGCAACTAAAATGTCATTTTTCCTCTCGCGACAAGTCATGGTGACGGATGTTGGTAGATTTATGTAAATAATCGCAGCCACCAAACAATCCATTATTTTTAACAGAAGTAAGCGAGTATCTTCAGCAAAGCAGCGTGGAGAGCCACTTCTGAAATGTGTCATGGCCACGATCAGCTCCGGTGGCCGTGTCGGAGCTGTAATGCATCGCAGACGTGCAGTATAAATAAGGTGTTATACAAGCATTAATGCCAAGGAAAGCCCTTTATACTTAAGAGGTTATAGTAGACTGAAGAATGATCATGTGACTTATGTATGCCAGGTAACTGTAAATGTGAAAAAAATGTTTCCATTGCAGTTTTGCGAAATATTCCTTTTTCGAATTGCCTGAAAAACTACCTCATGTGAGCATAAATCTTTTTACGATATGTGGGTATTTTTGTGAAATTTACATGTTTACATTGGGTGTATTTTCATTTCGCAGTTTGAATTTGCGCAATTTGAAGGGTAATGGAAATGCAGCTACCGAGGGGGTAAAAATGTGGTCACATTAGTGAGATTTTTAGGGGCCAAAAAAGGTCCATTGTTAATAGTATAGTGACGTATGAAGCTACTTTCTGTAGGTCAACGAGAAAAATTCATATGAAATTTCAAATCTCATAGATTCCTACTGAAATGACTGGATTTCACCTGCAAAAATTCAGTGTGACCGCACCTTAATTCACCAACAGTACTTACTTGTGTGTAACACATGCATCATCTTCTTCCACATGATGAGCTGAAAGGGGCCTGTGAACTCTGAGAAATCTGGAGGAGAGTTAGAGGCCTGGACGCTGAGGTTTATGTGACAAGGGCTACGAGGAAAAAAAAAAAACACATTATGAAAGAAACACTAAAAAATACCCAGATTATTAGCAGGGCAGATATAACCACAGCTTTCAAAAAAATATAGATTCACATACCTTAAGTATGAATTACTGATAATCTGGAAGGAAAAAAACGTTAATAATAATTGTGTCGCTGCAAAGTCATATAAAGTCACTTTTGTGAGAAGCAAAGAAGCAATAACGATATATAAAAACATGGCCAGATATAATATATAATAACATCAAAGATGGCAACTATAACAATAACTATACCATTTTATCATTTGTTCTAATTCTATGAGAATAGAAATGTCCAGATTTCAACTATAACGATAAAAACAGATGAAAGATACTGTTGGAATCGCTTCCAGAACTTTTTTTCCCTGCTGATGAATGTTAAAACCTTGACAGCCAATCAGAATCCATCCATCTTCAAATAGCTTGAGCATTTAAGGTGGCAAAACTTCAACATCCTTATAATAAACACAGCATTATCATATTATGGATGACATTTTTGTGGACACTAATATGGTTATTGTTCTGTGTGTAAACTGTCATAAATATGTAAATTCAAGAATGTGTCTTTTTTAACTGTAAATTGGCTTCAAATTAACAAATATGAAATAATAGGTTGTTCAAATTTATAATTCAGATTTCCTTTTTATGCTTACAACCATAAGTGTAGTATGTTTGTCACCATTTAACACATTTTATTATTTACTTGTTATATTTATTAATAAAATTCAGAACACTTTAATAATAAAATGCATAATTCGTGTAAACATATTCTGGATATTTTGCACCCACATCAGTTCAGAAAATGTGGAAAATATTTCACCCAAAATTGAAAATTCAGTCATTAATTACTCACCCTCATGTCGTTCATCTTTGAAACACAAATTAAGATATTTTTAATGAAATCCGAGAGCATTCTGACCCTGCATAGACAGCAACATGTTCAAGGCCCAGAAATGCAGTAAGGACATTGTTAAAATAGCCCATGTGACACCAGAGGTTCAACTACAATGGTATGAAGCTACGAGAATATTTTTTTGTGTGCAAAGAAAACAAAAATAATTACTTTATTCAACAGTTTCTTCACCTTCGTGTCAGTCTTCGTTGCACTTTCACGAGAGTATTATGACACGTGCGCGTAGATGAACGAAGGTCTTGAGGGTGAGAAAGTAATGACAGAATTATCATTTTTGGGTGAACTATCCCTTTAATGACCTGTCATGTCCAAAAGAACAAAAAAAATAAAAATAAATAAAAATAAAAATATATATATATATATATGCGCGCAATTAGAAGCATTTTATTTTATAACAGATGAACTGTTTTGGACAGTGACTTAAGGTATGAAGTTCACCTCGAAGTTAGCGCTGTCACTTAGCTGGTTTTGAATTTCAGTGATGGCTTTGTCCACTTTGGCTGCTTCGCTCTCCACCCGCTTCAGGTTGGCATCAATCAGCCCGATAGTGGCTTCCGCTTCGGCCTCCAACCTTTCCAACAGATCATCCTTCTCATCCAACAAAAACTGAACCAGAGCACCAACATCATCTTCGATCTTCTCCTTCAAGGCTTGTTTTTTGAGCTGTTGAGATAGAGATATTTGAGATTCAGCATCAAGGCCTCCTCGTGGACACACATATATAACCTCGACAGCAGATTATATAACCACCAATTTTTGAGTCATTTGTATGTATGCAAAGTCAGCGTGGGAACAATTGAGCTTTCATACCTTGACATCAGTTTTGGCCTGCTCGTCTGTGCTCTTTACTCTCGTACACATGGACTTCTGCCAGTTCAGCTTGATGAGTCTCAGCTTCAGCTCACTCTGCATATTAAAACGAGAGAGAAATCTTTAAACTTCAAGTATTAATGCACAAAATGTATGCAAAGTACAATAGAAGAAATGGTTCTGGGAAGGATCTTGACAGCATATATAATAATATATATATATATGAATATTAATTTGTTACATTTATATAGCGCTTTTCTGGGTACTCAAAGCGCTTTGCATAGAAAGGGGGGTTATATGGGCCTTATTACTGAAGCACCAACAATGCAACCAAAGTGTTAAAACAGTTAAGTGCAACAGTTCACATAAAACTGGACACTACACTATGAGGAAGTTTAAGATTGCACACTTCAATTGCACACCTATGGAATGTGTTGTAGAGCTGCTTTACATTTTATTGTGTTTATTCGCTAGATTGATTTTCTAACAACATGATACTCACCAGTTGCTTTACAGTCCATCTAATATTTGAGCATGTTTGACCTTGGGCTCTGAACAAGGAGTATAAAAATAATCCAAGGGAACAGATAATTCACGAGCGTGAAATGAGTCATACTTTAATTTACTTGTGTGGAAATTTCCAGAAAGGAAGGATAAGGAAGAAATCTTTGCCCACCAACCACAGTGATTTTTTAGCTTTCAAATATTTCAAATACGCACCAACAGAATTGTTGGTACCCTTGGTACTTTTTTATCCCTGTGTTCACCAAACCCATCTTGAGTGTTTGCTGCTAAAAAGCTCATTTTTTAGTTTCATCTGACCATAGAAGCCAGTCCCATTTGAAGTTCCAGTCATGTCTGATAACTGAATATGCTGGAGATTGTTTTTTGGTGAAAGCATTTTCTTTTCTTGATTTTTTTCTTGATGCCCAAACAATGTGTGATATAAGGGCTGTTTGATCATTTTTTTTAAAAGGTTTTCTGACCCCGAAACTCAACCTCTCTCTACAATTCTCCAGCTGTGGTCCTTGGAGAGTCTTTAGCCACTCAAACTCTCCTTCTCACCGTGCATTAGGACAATATAGACACACGTCCTCTTCCAGGCAGTTTCATAACATTTTATGTTGATTGGAAATTCTTAATTTCCCTGATGGTGGAAATGGCCATTTTCACTGTTCTAGCTCTGTTCTTAAAGCCACTTCACTAATTTGTGAAGCTCAATTATCTTTTGCTGCACATAAGAAATATATTCTTTGTTTTTTTTCATTGTGATGGATGATTAAGGGAATTTGGACTGTTTTCCCTCCTATTTACATTTCTGTGAAACAGGAAGCTATGGCTGGATAATTTCATGTTCATAATCACCCTGGAGTGCTCAAAATTGTGAATATGAATGGGAATATACTTCAGAGATATTTTATTCATAAGAATTTCTACCAGTAATTGTGTCCAACATGTATTTCAGGAAAACACTGATACCCCCCCCATCCCATTTTAAATTCCTATTCTCCAATGAAAGGTTAGTTTTTTGTGATTTTTTTCAAATAAAAGAAAAAGATTAACAATGCACATTTATTTTCACAGCCTTCTTTGATCATATTTACCAAGAGTACTAACAATTCTGACCATGTGTGTGTATGTATGCATGTATATATATATATATGTGTATATATATATATATATATATATATATATATATGTGTATATATATATATATATATATATATGTGTATATATATATATATATATATATATATATATATATATGTGTATATATATATATATATATATATATATATATATATATGTGTATATGTATATATATATATATATATATATATATATATATATATATATATATATGTATATATATATATATATATATATGTATATATATATATATATATATATGTATATTATATATATATATATATATATATATATATATATATATATATACACACACACACATATATATATATACACATACATACACACACACAAATTTAATTTAGATTTCCACAACTTCCCATTCAGAGTTTTAATTTGGAAATGAATTTAGGTTAACAACAAATATTAGCAAATATATTAGGAATTATATAACTATGAAAATAAATATCAAAATACATTTAATACTTTATTAAATAAAAAATATATACATTTGAATAATATAAACATTTCAAATATATATATAAAGTATTTAGAATTACATTAAAATATATTTTATTTATTGAAAAATAAATATTCAAAAAATGTATTTAAAAAAATTAGTATACAGGGCCCTTTGATAACTTAGGTTAACAACAAATATTGGCCAGTATATTTGGAATTAGACAACTATAAAAATAAATATAAAAATATTTTTTATAAAAACATTATAACATTTAATTGTTTTATTAAAACACAATTTAATAATTATTTCAATAATATAATGAATATACTGAAAATGTATTTATTAAAAAAAAAAAAAAAATAAATAAAATAAAAAAAAAATATATATATATATATATATATATATATATATATATATATATATATATATATATATATATATATATATATATATATATATATATATATATATATATATACATACATATACCCGTATTTGGTGTTAATTTCACACCTAGATCCAGAATAAACTAGTCACTGGACACATATTATTTGGTTTGAAATGTTCTAAAAAAAAAAAAAAAAAAACGCAAAAAAAACAAACAAACACTCAAGACTGCAAACACCACAATCAAACAATGGCTATACGAGTTAAAGACATTTCCAAGGCTATCTGGTAAGAAAAAACAACGTAAGTGCTGAATGCCACATGTACATACAACACTGCGGTGACAGATAGTCACTCCTTGTTCCAGCCCCAAGGTTAGCAATGACTATCAATGGCTTCTGGAGCCAAATCAGGCATTTAGACCAAGATAACAAGAAGGAGGTCAAGAAGAGAGGAAAAGACACTACAAACAAGTGACAGAGACAGAAAGGCTCAATCAAATAGGTTACACAACAGACAAAACCAAGCATTTTCAAACAAACCTTCATGTCTTCAACAACCTCGGGTACAGGAGCAACATCATGGTGTCTAGAAAAATAATAAAATGACATATGATGCTTCATTTCTAAAGCCAATTTAATCTAAAATGCTACAACGAGGTAAATCTGGTCCTCATACTTAGGTCAAAGCATCGAAACCTACTGAGCTCCCCACACAGACAGCATTATGAGCATATAAATCCAAAAATGAAGTGTAGGTAGATAGCGCACTAGGTTTTGAGTGAATATGGGGAACATTGAGGTCCCTGAGCCTCACCTGTGGGCTCTGGATTCCCGACACACCACGCAGATGGGCTTCCTGTCCGTGTGGCAGTACAGTTTGAGCTCCTCGTGGTGTCGCTCACATTTCCCGTCCATTTTCACGGGTTTTGCGGGTGCAGAGGGCCTACACGTCTTCAGATAGTCGAAGTCGCTCAGTTTATCCACCAAGTTCTTCACCAGGTAGTTCTTGGTGAAACTCATTTTCGCGAACACCTGCAAAAAAGGACAAAGTTGCATGTGCGACGCAGAAAAGTATCGGTGTTATATTGACAAAAGGCTCGTGCGGCGATTTGTATGTTATGATACAATAAACGAGGTCGGAGAAATTACACCTATTATTGTCAACACAGTAAAGTCCAGTTGTTATTTATACTGCCGGTTTAAGTCATTGCGCATGATTTAGACGCGAATGTAACGGTATAGAAATCCGTGAAGTTCATTCGAGCAGCTGTAACTAAACCAAGAATCTAGCAACATTTATCAAAACAAACCACGCACCATCCTGCACTCCGGACACTGGTAACCTACATCATCGCCTCCATTTTCCTCCCAGTGCATCAAAATGCACATGCGGCAAAAATTGTGGCCGCATTTTAAAATAACAGGGTCGTCGAAGTAATCGAGGCAAATAGAGCAGACTAATTCCCTCTGAAGCTCTCCTCTAGAATCTCCGGCAGTGGCCATGTTTCCCCAAGCTACAGTGTAACTGCTTTTCAGGGCCAGTAGTGACTCTAGGCGGAATAGAGATATGCCCATTCTGGACTCACTTCCTGGTTCAATCATGTGAGGGCTTGTGGTGAATCTGACTGGTTACGTTATCTAGCAGTGTGCAGAGAAATGTTCTCGAATACAGGTGCATCTAAAAAAAATTACAATATCGTGAAAAAGGTCAATATTTTTTGTCACTCATTTCAGAAAGTGAAACCCATATATTATATAGATTCATTACACACAGAGTGAAATATTTCAAGCCTTTATTTCTTGAAATTTGGATGATTATGGCTTACAGATAATGAAAACCCCAAATTCAGTGTCTCAGAAAATTAGAATATTGCATAAGATCAATAAAAAAAAGGATATTTTAAACAGAAATGTCAGGCTTCTGAAAAGTATGTTCATTTCTATGCACTCAATACTCGGTTGGGCCTCCTTTTGCATGAATTACTGCATCTATGCGGCGTGGCATGGAGGAAATCAGGCTGTGGCACTGCTCGGGTGTAATGGAAGCCCAGGTTGCTTTGATAGCGGCCTTCAGGTCATCTGCATTGTTGGGTCTGGTGTCTCTCATCTTCCTCTTGACAATACCCCATAGATTCTCTATGGGGTTCAGGTCAGGCGAGTTTGCTGGCCAATCAAGCACAGTAACACCATGGTCATTGAACCATCTTTTGGTACCTTTGGCAGTGTGGGCAGGTGCCAAGTACTGCTGGAAAATGAAATCAGCATCTCCATAAAGCTTGTCAGCAGAAGGAAGCATGAAGTGCTCTAAAATTTCCTGGTAGATGGCTGCGTTGACTGTGGACTTCAGAAAACACAGTGGACCAACACCAGCAGATGACATGGCAGCCCAAATCATCACTGACTGTGGATACTTCACACTGGACTTCAAGCAACATGGATTATGTGCCTCTCCACTCTTCCTCCAGACTCTGGGACCTTGATTTCCAAATGAAATGCAAAATTTACTTTCATCTGAAAAGAGGACTTTGGACCACTGAGCAACAGTCCAGTTCTTTTTCTCCACAGCCCAGGTAAGACGCTGTCTCTGGTTCAGAAGTGGCTTGGTAAACCTTTTCCTGAAGATGTCTGAGCGTGGTGATTCTTGATGCACTGACTCCAGCTTCAGTCCACTCCTTGTGAAGCTCTCCCAAGTGTTTGAATCAGCTTTGCTTGACCGTATTCTCAAGCGTGCGGTCATCCCTGTTGCTTGTGCACCTTTTCCTACCCAAATTCTTCCTTCCAGTCAACTTTGCATTTAATATGCTTTGATACAGCACTCTGTAAACAGCCACCCCTTTCAGTAATGACCCTCTGTGACTTACCCTCTTTGTGGAGGGCATCAATGTTCATCCTCTGGATCATTGCAAAGTCAGCAGTCTTCTCCATTATTGTGGTTTCAAAGAACAAGATATAACCGGAATTTATACTGTAGGGATGGTCATTAATTGAAACTCAAATGTAAATATTCTAATATTTTTAGATACAGATTTTTGATTTTCATGAGCTGTAAGCTCTAATCATTAAAATTCAAACAAAAAAACTTTTGAAATGTTTCACTTTACATGTACTGAATCTAAAATATATGAAAGTTCCACTTTTTGAAATAAGTTACAAGAAAATGAACTTTTTCACGATATTCAAATTTTTTTAGATTTACCTGTAGGTTCTTTCGAGTGGTTCGTTTCAAAGAATCCCAACCCAACCTTCCTAAATGTTATTCATTTGTTTTTGTTTTTGTCTTGGATTTGATCTGACTCTATTTTTTTGAGCTTTTTTTTTAATTAACTTTATTGAACATTTTTACAACCATAAATGTCCTGGTACAAAATGCAAAATTTCTTAATCACACAACAGACAAGCATTCTAACACAAGAGAAAAAACAATTACTAGGGGTTTTCAGCAAGATTAAGATTTTCTATTAAATTACAGAGGTTTATACTACAGGGCCGTTGAATGCTTGAATCTGATTGGCTGACGAATGTTCTAAGGTGTGCAATTATTTTCAGGGAAAGGCACAGCGAACGTAGTTCAAAGTCACCGCATTACATGTCCATATCACTTCGCTAAATGATTTGCGTTATTTCAAAGGTCCTTACAGCCTAAAACAGCAAAAGAACCAAAACTCACAACGACACTGGCCAAACAAATAAATATAGTAAACAAAAGGATACAATCGACAGATTATATCCATGTTTTGCCACAAAATTATGATTTATTATGTTCAGAAAGCACATAGTCTATCTCTCCCGGGGCCTATACCATGAAGCCGGATTAGCTGGCTAGCCAGATAAATTTCAGTTTAGTTTGCACCAATCCTGGGTTTTAGGTATCATGAAAGTGGCTTGGCTTTTAGCTGTGTTCATTACCATAGTAATTTACAGGCTAACCTGCTCTGGGGCAGGTTATGTTCTGAGTTAGATCTCAAACTGAAATTGGACCATTCAGATTTAAGCAAAGTGACACATGTCTGACACAAAAAAGTCACTCCCCAGTTTCTCTTGCTCCAAATTAAAGGTCACTAGTACTAAAAAATAAAATTGGCTGGCCAAAACCAAAAATTTAGTTATTTTATATGACTTATATGATTTATATTATTATTATTCCATTACATACAAGCAATTTTAGTTTAACAGTTATTATAAATCATTTATTTTAAGTGAATGTTAATATATATGATCGTCTGTAATATAGATAATGCTTTAAAAATAACTATGTGACCTTACCTGTTCGAGTCTCTATCGCTGTATATTTCCAACTATATAAATTAACTTAACAAGTTTTACTTGTGACTGCACTGATAAAGCAAGATCATTTGGTAAAACTCAACTGTTTAACTCTAGGGGAGTTGTAAAATGAGCCTATTTCCAAAAAAAGTGGAGTGTTCATATGCGTTAATGTTGTTAGCGCTACTCTTGAGGATTTTATCAGTAACATGCAAAAAGGACTTCCCAAGAATAATAATTGTGTTAATTGCTAAATCATGTGTTTCATATTTCAAAAATAAACCGAATAATACATTTTCCTTTGTTAAAACAGGTAAATCTTCAAATTTAGGAAATAATCTAATGCAGATCTTCCCAAAAGGCACAGGCACATTTATAATTATAAAAAAGATGTTCTGTAGTTTCAATCTGATCATCACAAAAGGAACAGTTGTTAGCATCAAGACCAAATCGACCAGTATCTCAAAAATTCTCCTGATATACAACATTAAGAATTTTAAAATGGACTTCCTTTGCTTTTGGTACAATTAGAAAATTGTAATATTTTGTTCTTAAAGGGGACGTATTATGCAAAAATCACTTTTAGAAGGTGTTTGAACATAGTTGTGTGGCCACAGTGTGTGAAAACATCCAGCCTATAATGGTAAAAATCCACCCACTCATTTTTTTATAATCTAAAAAAATCATAAACAGTCTCTCAGAACAAGCTGTTTCAGATTCTCCCTCTGTTCACGTCACAGAGGGGAAAAAGTCCCGCCCATTTGTGACGCTGCCCTATAAGCATAGACACATCCCTGAGTGAGAAGCTGTGGTCCCCCTCCGCCATTACTGATTACTTGCTGCAGCTGCTGGATATATACAATGCCAGCGCCAAAGAGGCATTTCAAGTGTTGTGTTTTGGGATGCACTAACGAACATAGGAGTCTACTTAGTGTTTCCCCTGCCATTATCTTAGGAGGGCGCCCGCCCTCCCAACGGCACCCCCTGCCCCCCGTTGAAGGTCAAGTTCATTTTATTTAATTTTATTTTCTCTATAGAGCCAGATCACAACATTAGTCATTTAAAGTTACCTTTCCAATAGAACTGGTCTATACCTTGTCCTTTTATTAAACAAACTAAATAGCCTTACGTTATTTGTCTTATTTAGACGGCATGTTATTTCTGTCTCTAACGTTACATTACATTCACGCCTCTGTATGCGCACAGCAGAGTTCCACCCCGATGCACACTCCCACTAGTATTTGTAAATATTAAGCCGCAAAACGACTATTTAAATATGACTTCTGCCTGTCTCTGTGTTATTGTATGGCGCAGATGCACGGTTTTGTTTGCTACTCACTAAATGAGGACATAAATACAGAACAGCATCTCCAGAACTGCTCAGAGAGTCACTTCATGAGCATTTGACCGTTTCATTTGAGTAAAACCATCCTCATATCATATACACACAGAAATGTAAAGGTATTCACGGCAACCCGTCAAAATAAAAGTTCGGGTTTCAATTGTAGAATTGTAGCGGCAGAAATATATTCCTATTGTTCAGTAGAATATAGCCTACTAAAATGATTAAAATTTTTAATTTTTATTTTTAAGGAATAATCATAAAATATGTCTTCAATGTTTTAATTGTAATATTAAATCCCCTTTATTTCCCCCCCCAAAAAGAAAAAAATAATTGTTTAATTTTCATTAATTAAAAGATAAATTAAATGAATTATTTTATGCCGGTAAAAAACGGAACGTGATCTATTGAAGCTCCGCCCTCTTCTCCGGGAGCAACAGCTCATTTGCATTAAAGCAACATACTCAAATACAGCACGTTTTGGCCTAAAAGTGGCAATTTTAACAAGTTATAAAAAAATTATCTGTCAGGTATTTTGAGCTAAAACTTAACATACACGCGCTGGGGATATCAGAGACTTATTTGACATCTTGTAAAAAGGAGCATAATAGGTACTCTTTAAAGTTTTAACTTAAACTCTTCCACTCTAAAAAAATGTTATTTCAGTCATGGAAGATTGTTTCTTCGCCAAATCTCAATCAAGGTATAAGGATTACTGGAAAGCAAGAGGCAGGTGAGTTTTTATCAAGGTTGAAGCAAAACTCTGCAGGACTGTGGCTCTCCAGGACTGACGCTGACCATCCCTGGCCTACACCAACTTCACTGCACAACATGATTACATGGGTGGTGTGACCAATGCTTGACAGCTATTCATCAAGGAGCTGGTCAAAGAGCTTGTCATGCCACATATGAAGAGGTGCTTGGAGAGCAGGCCCCACCTTCAAAACCATATTACAGAGGCAATGGGAAGATGTGGGATAAAAACAAAACACAGCCACCACCTGGCCACAGGTATACATCAGACAGAAGTGTCAATCGAAGAGGTTCAGGATCTTCCCAGCTGCCAAAGACAGGCAAGGTGTTCAGTGTCAGGCCTGTTTGCAAGGACGACAAACCTGTAGTTGTCATTTGTGAGGCCTGTAAGCACTGAAATGGCAGTTTGAGATAGAGCTGTACCTGTGTGATTTTATTTTGTTAGTTTTATTTTCATCTATTCAGTCACATTCACTACAATTCACTACAGACAGTTCAATTTCAGTGTTATCGGTTATCAGTGATATGCGTAAGTTATGTGTGACAAAATGGCTAATAAACATATTTAAAGTGTTAAATATGTTGGTCTAAATAACTGCAAAAATAATTATTTTAACAAAATGTCTTTCTTTTGTTTTTTCATGCTTGCATAGATGGGTCATTTTTGTAAACTTGATGTAGTAACACAAAACCTAGGAAAAAACTAAATATTAATTTGTGATCATTGTAAAAAGATATTTTGAATATTCATGGATCATGGAATTTATAGATCAGGGAATATTACATGCTGTAATAAACTGATTTCAAAAGATAAAACAAAAAAATGCCCAGCGAAGCATGAAATAACAATGAATACGGGTGATTTTAGACCCATGTTGTGTATTAGAAGGGGTTTTCATAGCGTGTGCATCAAAGGGTGAAAAAAAAAGAGAAATGCATTGGTAAAGACATTAAAAAAAAACAACAACTTTAAAGACACTTTAAAGACTTGAAACTCTGTGTGCCCTCTCTGATACCAGCAGCCAATCACAGCACTGAAATGGAAAAGCGCCAAATGGTAAGAAAGGGATAAGGGATTCCAACAGACACTACTTCTGAGTCTCCCGTGAGACAATACACAGCGTTCCGAGTCTCCCATCCAGAGAGACAGTAACAGACACACCACGCTCTGAGTCTCCAGCTTTTCAGATTCAACCACATTTTGAGTTTTAAGCCTGTGAGGAAACAGACACTTTACTTTCAAAGTCTTCGTCCAGCGAGACAACAACAGATGCAGCATGTCCTGAGTCTCCATCCTGGAGAGACTAAAGCAGATTGACCAAATTTTGAGTCTCTAGCCTAGAGAACCTTCACTTCAAGGTACTTTCTTCAGCGTGTTCCAGATTTTAGGACCCTTCGGTGCTCCAGGAGATCAGCATCCAACAGCGCTTCATATTCAACAGACTCACTTGACCATAGGAAAGGTAACTATTTCACAACCATGAATGAACTACAACGGAACAAACACATTTTCAGCACAGTTATAAGACATTCAAATATTTAAAGTCTCAAGACTTTGTTTATTTTGTGCTTCAAGGCCCAGTACATAAAATGTGTTTAGCACTGTAAGTATTTAGGAGTGAACCATGTACTAAAAACACAATATCTCACCATAAATACCATTTCAAACAAAGAGTACTTCATTGTGCCCAAAATGTCGTGCTCATGTTTGTTAACCTGTGAATATGGACTGATGTCCACTGATTTTATTGCATAGCACATTTCTTTTTAAATATCATCAGCCTGATGAGGAATATATTTGTCAGGAGGTGAAGTGGATTTGACAATAGGATGCCGTTTTTCATGGATGCGTAAACATTTTGATGTGTCTAATGACAGTGAAGACAACAAAAATGTTATAGCTGATACACCAGTGTCAGTGGAGTGAATCTGGTCTGGAGAAAACCCCCAACTCCAATAGACAGTCAAACACAAACACAAATTTGGAAATCTGAGGGATTTCCTGTGTCACAGTTTTCCCCTTATTTTAAAACGACACTCATTGAGATAAGACTGCAATCTTTAATACATGCGGTTCTCATGTCTAACACTTAAATTATAACAAGTAATAAAAACAGCAGCAAGATGAAATTTGACAATATTTGACAGACTGAATGTAAACTTTGTGACAACAACTATTTGACTGTGATATGAAATGCATATTCAGCATTTCTCCATTAAAAGCTTGGCACTTGCTGTTAAAAACCAGCATATCTGTGAAACACACTGAGCAATTGAGGAAAAGTCATATTCTCCAAAGACATCACACATATCCCAAAATACAGTAGCCAATACTGTAATACAAGCAAATATTTAACACTTGAGATAAATAAAGGTGAAACACACAATGCAGGTGTCAGTGTCGTGATCAGTTCATTTGAATGCACCACGTGACCCATAAGAAATGACTTAAACATTATAAAACTTACTTTTCCTTTCAGAATCTTATCTTTAAAAATTATACAATCTTTCTTTCATCTGGTGTTACTCAATGTTCAAAGTGACGGGGCCCATGAGATTGAGATTTTTTTTAAAATTAATCTTTCATACACTTTGTATGGAATGTGCCATAAAAAAATTGTATTCACAACTAATGAAAGGTAAAAAAGTTAGGGTACAACAACAATAATAATAATTATGGTTATTATTATTAAATAATAATAATAATAATAATCTCTTGAAAAAGATGCCAAACTTAAATTATTATTATGATCTTTCCTTACATAAAAAAAAAAATAAATGAGTGGAAAAAAATGAATTCCTCTAATGAGTGGTCCTTTATTTTATTCTATTGTTATTATTACTATTACTACAATTATTCTATTTAATATTTTATTTTGGATTCAAAAAATTAATTTTGGAATTTAATGGAACTAAAATGGAACCAAATTAAATTTTGTTTCTATCAATATATCCACTGGCATAAAATAATATTATAATGGTTAATATTTAAAGAATGAATTAAGTTAGTTTGTTCGTTCTTTCTAGTCTACTTCCAAAAAAGTGGATAGGGCACTATTGGGACCCCTGAGAACTTTGAACACTGGGTAAACCTCAACAAATCATTATTGGACAAGCAAAAATTCAGTTACAACATAAAACGTAATTTAAAATGATTTCTTTGGGCTGGTGATGAATTGGGTTGTGAGTTCTCCGTAAGATAAAACCTGTCAGAGGCACTTGTTTAAAACAAAGAAAAGAAAACAAATTGATCCCATGTATGACAAAGGAGAACAGTAGAGTCTCCAAGTAGTCTATTAGTCCTTCAGACCTCTGAGCTGTCACCATTATCAAGGCTACTTCTAACTATAACAGGCTGCAGACTGGACGAGACTCTTAGGGCCTTTTTCACAGGCGTCCGCCTTGAGCGAACCATTAGTGCCAACACTATAACCATGAGGACGGTGAGAAGCAGTCCCACGACGGCTCCTGCCACAGTCACCGCATCTTCTTCCGCTCCTTGTCCACTGAGCTCCCGTGGAGACTGTCCATCTGCAAACAGCTCCTCCCCAGATGCAGAGCGCCGACGGCTGCGGTCCAGAGCAATGTGCATGATATTCGTTCCTCGGTTGTTCTCAGGTCCGATCTCCTCCGCCAGGACCGGGACTTCTCTGTTGGACCGTCTGTAGCGTCCTCTGGCCTCCGCTGGTACAAGGTCACCTGATGTTATTGAGTGGTACTCTGCACTTCGTTTGCCAATGCCACGCTTGGCGTTGTCTTTTGAACGCACAGTATAGATGGTGTGAATGAACCACTCCCTTCCTACTGCCACCTAGAGACCAGAAGGATAATAGAGGATTTGAGTTGACTTTGTAAATGACAGGTATCCAGAACAGGATGTTAGAGATTGGAAGTACGCCACTGTATATATTCATACCATAACTAATAAACCATCAAAAAGATTAGACCTGGAAAAGAGGAGTAGAATCCAGCCTGAATCCGTCAGATCCTGGCTGCTTCACCAGAGAGAGGGCAGTGGGGTCATCTACAGCCAGCAGGGCCTTGAAACTCACATCTCCAAAACTCTTGGCCTGAGTCTCAGGCTGGGCTTTGTCCTAGAGGCAAGGTGGAGTCATGGGACCATTTTCAAATGAGACTTTTTTTTTTCAAACAAACATTACAGAAAATTTCAGAAACAGTTCTTAACAGACCGCTTAAAGGTGGGGTATGTAATTTTTTAAAAACGCTTTAGAAAACGGGGACGCGTACCAAAACAAACTTGTAGCCAATCATGAGTAAGGGGCGTGTCTACTCATGATAGCGTTCAGTGAACAGCCGAGTGACAGAAAGATAGAGATGGCGGATAAAAAACAAAAGCGGAAAACGTCTGCGGAACGATAAGGCAAGAAGTAGGACCCGTGTGAAATATCAGATCAGCTCTCCAGCGCTGGAGAGAACTCAAGGAGTAGAAGGCCTGCGATCGGACACCGAGGTTGCTTTGTTTCTTCTCAATAGGTGAGTAACACCGTGTCTACACCGGACGCTGGCACGCTGCAACAGCTAAAGTCTGCCTACACTGGACACAATAAAGCGACCGTTGAAAATCATTTGAAATTTGTGTCAGTACGTCATAAATATAACCCGGTAGCAGTTTTCTGTCGGGGATCTGTCGTGCCGCACAGCATCACTGATTATAATGACTTCTATAGTATTTTGTCGCGCCACTCGCGTCTTCTGTGGCCACGGTGTAACATTGGTTTTGCTTTGTTTCACTGAACTAATCGTTGCCTGGGTTGCGTAGGCTACGTATGTGTGGGCCGAAGCTATCAAAATAGGGGCGAGACCCTTTTGGGGTAGGGACGTGTTTGTTTTGGTGATTTCAAATATCAACATTGGCTTCCAAAAATCTCTTACCCCACCTTTAAATAAATTATGTTAAATAGAGTACTGTCAAATCAATTAATCGCATCCAAAAGTTTCTGTTTACATAATGTGTGTGTGTACAGTGTATATTTATATGTATATAAATACACATACAAACATGTATACATTTAAGAAATATTTACATGTATATATGTATCTTCATATTTAAATACGATTTATATTATACGTAAATATAAATTACATATATTTCTTAAATATATATGTATGGATAAATATACACAGTACGCGCATGTATAATTAATTGTTATATATTAATCGTGATTATTGATTTGATATATATATATATAAAATGAAATATAATTTTACAAATAATATATTGTCAATTTTTTTTAAATAGAAATATATATTATATATTTGCATATGTTTTATTTAGAAGACTTATACAGTATACATTGTTATTTTTGTATTATTTCTATACATTTATAACTTATTTTAATTTCAGTTAGCTGCCAACATTTCACATTTTCTAATAAAATTTTTATCTAATATTTTAATTCTATTTTATTTCAGCTTTATTTCATTGAACAATCAGTTTTAGTTAACACTAACAACACTGCTAACATACTAACAATAATTTTGAATCTGTACAACAGGGATGGAGAGTCTGCAAGGCATCCAAACTCAGACTTGGCAGGGTTGTATTTAGGAACATATCCATCAGCGCCAGTGCACAGATACACCTTCTCAATGTTACAGTAGAAAGAGCCACCCAAGTTCTGCACAGGGTCCACCATCACCCGTCCATAGACTGTGTCACCTTGAAGAGAACAAGCTCAGTGTCAGCATAACACAGAACAGGAAATGTAAATTTAAAATGAGAGACTAATTAGATCATTTGACTTGTATTCAATCACACAGCCTCTTGAACTGATTAAGTTAGGTGTTCCAGTTAGACGTACCCTCAGAGAAAGCCGCATCATTCTCTTGACCGAAGCCCATAGATCCATCTGACAACCACAATGCCTTCTTAGACAACAGGAACATCTGTGTGTTCAGACTGAACTCCACCGCGACAGGGTCACTCACCTAAAGAAAGCAAACACAATAATACTTCTTTACAAGAGCCTCAGGTTGAACTGATAAGAAACATCACAAATACATATTTCATTCTGATATACAAGCAACTGATTAATTATAAAATTATAAAAAAAATTATATTTACTTATAACACACACACACACACACACAATAGAGCCTGCTTGCATTTTTCAAATTTAATACACTTGTTTTCTATTACAAATTCTATAATCAACAAGTAGAAAGAACATTTGAAATAAAATGCTTGAATTTGAAAATGTATTTAATTTTTGCTTTATTGACAGAATATTTTTCTAGTTTACCTGCTGAAAGCGGATATCAAGATCAAAAGTAACCGGCTCTCTAGGGTTGCAGACCGGAGGAACGGTGTACTCCACATTCATCGCTGCTGTACAGGGAATCAACTTCACTATGTATGCTCCTGAATAATCACGAACCTGCAGGTCACAGACACACAGGCATACAAGTTTAACATCACATTAGTTTTTCTCAAATGATTTTGCTTTAGCAAACAGCTTTTACATTGGCCATCAACTGGCGACTCAACACCGCCAGAACTGTTTATCACAAAAAGTAAACAGAAATGTCCTTAAAACCACAAAGTGGGGAAAGAGAGATCAACTCACTGCAAAGTCTGAAATGAACATCCATTGCTGGACAGGCTGGCTGTAGGTCGGCTCAGTCCTAACCAGAGTGAGGTTAAAGTTCAAGCCTGGGTGGTCTGCACTCAATACAATAGACTTCACAGGGGATGCTGGGTAATCAGGCAAGATAGCAAGTTAATTTAATCAAGTCAATGCATTTGTTCTATAAACCATTTAAGAAGAGAGATCTGATATTTAGATTTTACCTGCAGTCTTCTGACCCCTCAAATTTGCTGCTGGAAATAAGGCAAAAAGTTAATTCATCTTCAAATATTAATCTTTCCTTCCACAAATGTTGATGTATTTATTAATATTAATATAATTAATACAATTATAATTAATACGATTTCAGAGATGCCAAAACGTACCAGAATGTGCCGCTACAAACAACCCCCTGAAGCGAGCTTCTGTGCGAAAGTTCACCACAAGCCTCCCCTGCTCATTAATCCTCATGCTGGTTGGATATAAAGCTCCTGCAGAGAAAATATGTCCAATGTAATTATCTTTTCATTTTAAATATTATATGACTTCTTCCCATTTAAAGTTCCAATTTCCAAATCCTGAACTAGTTCTGTAATGTCTCTAGATGTCTGACATCATCTCAAGAATATGAGAATTTGGCAGAGATGTGCTCCCCTATTTTATATTAATAGAAAACGCGCTGATTGCCCTGATTTAACTTTTATTAAACATTTATTGCAGAAGGGAAAATAGAATTCAAAAATAGAGAAATTCTGGCCAATTAACATCAACACTCCTAAAATTGAGGAAAAAGTCATTTAAGAGACAGTATAATATTTAAAGCAGTAACACTTTACAATAAAGTCCCACTTGTTAACATAAGTCAATGCATAACACTATAACCTACTAAAATTATTTAATAAAGCATTTATTAATATTTATTAAAGGGATAGTTCACCCAAAAATGAAAATTCTGTCATTAATTACTCACCCTCCTGTCATTCGAAACCCGCAAGACCTTTGTTCATCTTCTGAAGACAAATTAAAATATTTTTGACGAAATCCAGGAGCTTTCTGACCCTGCATAGACAGCAATGTAACTACCACGTTAAAGGCCCAGAAAGGTATTAAGGACATTGTTAAAATAGTCAATGTGACATGATTGGTTCAACCTTAATTTTATGAAGCTTCAAGAATATTTTGTGCGCAAATAAGACTAATTTATTCAACAATTCTTCTCTTCCCTGTCAGTCAGTATTTTTGTACACATGGACTATTTTAACAATGTCCTTACTACCTTTCTGGGCCTCGAAAGTGGTAGTTGTGTTGCTGTCTATGCAGGGTCAGAAAGCCCTTGGATTTCATAAATATCTTAATGTTTTCTGAAGACGAGCAAAGGTCTTACGGGTTTGGAATGACATGAGGGTGAGTAATTAATGACAGAATTTTCATTTTTTGGATGAACTATACCTTAAATGTTAGCTAGTAAAAATATAATTGTTCAATGTTCATGTTAGTTCACAGTGCATTAGCTAATGTTAACAAATACAACTTCGGATAAAAAAAAAGAAAAAAGTATTAGTTAATGTTAAAATTAACATGACATTAATAAATGCTGTAGAAAAATGGTTCATTATTACTCCATGTTAACTAATGTTAACAAATAAACCCTTATTGTAAAGTGTTACCTTTAAAGCAATCATAATCTATCTTTTAAAACTAGAATTATTATTATTTTTAAAAATTATATTATTTTTCCTCATCCTGTGGGGGATAAAACATCCCCTAATTAAGGAATCACATATTTTATTTATTTATTTATTAACACATAAATTCACAACTTGCCTTGCAGTTCTGCCTGTGGAGGGCTGCCGACTCCATCCCTCCATAAGATGGCAGTGTCATAAACAAAGGTAAGCCGCAACTCAGAATGCAGGTCGAAGTGTTGCCAGCCTCCTGCTCCCACAGGGGAATGAAACACGTAAGAGACGTGGAGAGGAACTCGCAGGGTCACGTATGACTGCACCAGGTTCAGCACCTTTCAAAAACACATTCAAATGATATTTAAGATGAATAGCAACAAATACTGCAAAAAAGATTTTTAAGATTAAAAAAAAGAGCCCAATTCTCCACTAGAGGTTGCTACTAATCAGCACTGGCTGTTAGTCAAAGTAAAGTTCATCAATAAACCAGGATGCATTTTGTCAGAGGAAGAGATTAGCTGCCTCAAAGCATAATCTGTTTTGATTGAATGAAACATTTGCTAATTTACATAGTCAATTATAATCAAAATACCAGGCTATAAAAAAGTGCTCCTCAGTAATGAGGCCAGTCTGAACACCTGCTGGACTGGGTTTAATCAAGACGAGAAAAATCCCCATGAACATTGTCAAATTCCCATCCTGAGGGAGAGAAGATCCAGGCTTTTCATATTCAACCAGCTCCATTCAATATCCTCAGCAGGAACCGAGCACATCCTTTAGATGAAGTGTTTTGAATTCATGTCTCGTTTTACGGAGCTGTTGCAGACTTTAAGGCTTATTTTTGTAATAACAGATCATTCAGACATTTAGATGCTAGACTAGGAGGGGGAGCCATTTAAGCACAAATTGTGAAATGAAATGAATGAATACAAAATCTCAACGGGTTATGGCGAAGTCAATCTCCTCCTCTATTGAGAACAATCAGGAGTGTGGCAGAAATAAAACCCAAAGAGAGCTATGGATGTCACTAAGTGCTGTGCATAATAATAGAGGAAAACAAAGAAACAGTTCAAAGGAAGAAACCTACCTATGGAGACGTGTGTTCATGGAGAGGTGCTAATCAAGTTAAACTTGGGTGTTCTGTTTAAACATTTAGTTCCCACTCTATACATTGTGTAGTATAGCAGATGACTGGTACCAAACACATACAATGAAGCAAGTAAAGGAAATTATGGGCTAAATCCACACCAAATTCTCATTTTCTGCTTAAATCAGTTTTCATTATAGCTTTTAATTTATTTTAAATTAACATTAATTTGGCATCATTCTGTGTAATATTTAATATAGTGTAGTTCCTTCTTTTTTAAGGCAAGCCAAACATGCAGTTATCTGGAATGTTGAGTTAGATTTAATTAATGTTAACATTAATTAATTATATAATATGAATATTAATATTGTGAAATAAAATTACAATTGAAGATAACTCTTTTTCTATTTTAATATATTTAAAATGTAATTTATTCTTATGATGGCAAAGCTGAATTGTTATCATCATTACTCCAGTCTTCAGTGTCACATGATCCTTCAGAAATCAATCTGATATGCTGATTTGCTACTCAAGAAACATTTCTTATTTTTATTAATGTTAAAAAAAAAGTTCTGCTACTTAATAATTTTGTGGAAACTATGATATTTTCTTCCACCCAGGATTCTTTGAATAATCAAAAGAACATTATTTATTTAAAATAGAACTCTTTTGTAACATTATAGATGTCTTTGTCACTTTAATGCCTCCTTGTTGAATAATTAATATAATAATAACTGACCCCCAATCTTGTGAACGACAAGGATTTTTTTTTTAATTTGGGCCACTTTTACAATGTGAACTCATCTTTAATGGAGTTTTGCTATGATCTGTCTAAAACTATAAATGACAAATGAGATAAAGGAGGAATCAGAATATCTGTCTTCTCAAACATAGGAATCCTTTTTTGTGCGTTCTTTTAGCTCCAGGACAAGAACAGTTTCAATTTATGAACCACTAAGCATTAGAATTCAGCGGATTCTAAAAGCGGCCGCGACGTCTCACCTGCCCATCTGTTCCGATTGTTCCCCCGCAGTCTGTGAGCAGCTCAGACATGTCATAATAACTCACAAACTCCCACAGACAGGCCTCCAAGTTCAGGTTCCTGTAGAAGCGTAGAGTGGTCTGGCCTCTGAGGACAGGGCTGTACTGATACGGCAGAGTCTCTCCGACACTCTCGATATTCCGGGTGGCCTTGGTTAGAAATCCATGGCGTGTGGACACCTCATTAAAGTCCAGCAGATTGGAGCACCTGTGGTTTCCCACACGAGTGCCATCGGGGCTCAGAGTCAGCTCGAAATTGGACAGTGCACGAGTGGAGACCACAGGAAGCATGCCTGGAGCACACCAAATAGAAAATACAGGACAGTTAACAAACTAAAATCACTTTCACAATATTGCATCGGTTGAGATGAATGTCACTCTACTAAAAATAAGCTATAGCACTGAAATGCGAATCTTTCAAAACTGAATCTTATGAGATTTAGAAGCATTACCTGACACTATTCAAAGATATAGTTCACCCTGAAATGACAATGTTGTTATAATTTGCTCACTATGTTCCTGTCTGATGTTATTATTTACTTTAGGTATTTTGAAGAATGTGCATGCTTCTCTTTTCTAAACAACATATCAGCAATCAAAACAACTAAAAATACCATAAAAGTAATTAATTTGACTTTTATGCGCTATTTTCTTTATGCTTTAAAACCATATGCACAAATTTAGTTTTGAAACACATTTCTGTTATGCCGTGACGAGCGCCTTTTTCTGAGCAAATACACCCAAAGCGCGCTAGATAAAAAACCCGTCAAACAGCTCCTGATTACTGAACTAAGTTATGTTTTGTGCTAATACTGTCAAAACACACAAGGTTTATGTATAGATTCAGTTGGTTATGTCTAAAATGAAAGTAAACAGCTGAGAGAAACGGATGCATGCCTGTATATTAGATGTATGGAGGTCTTAAAGGGACAGTAGGCTACTAAACATGCTGCCGACTGTAATTAAGTTCACCCTAAAATGTAATTTGTCATTATTTTTTCACTCACATGTTGCCCCAAACCTGTATTAATTTCTTTCTTGTGCTGAACACAAAAGAAGATATTTTGAAGATTCTGGGTAGCCAAACAGTTGCTGGTCCACCTTGACTTTAACAGTAGGAAAAAAAATACAATGGAAGTCACTGTGGACCAGCAACTGTTTGGTTTTCCACATTCTTCAAAATATTTCAAAATTTTGATTTATCAAAATATCAAAAAGATATTTCAAAAACATTTAAAAAAAATATTTTTACCATATCGCCCATCCCTAGCCGAGGGGGACCAAACCCATACCGCACCAAAGACAACCCACCCCCGGTCCACAATTGTGCCCGCGTAATGCCATTTCGCCCCTGCCCTTCCGGAGGTCTGTGCACGCCACTGCTGTCATGACAACTCTTGGAAGGATTGGCATGGTAAATGTACATTACAATGATAATCTGTCTGGTCTTGGCGGAATAGATCTGCTATGATACTACTAAGTACCAAGACTTGCTACTGCCAATACATCCGCAACATGCTGCTGTGAGCATGTAAGAAATACTGCTGCTGCAAATATAACATGATCACCCCGTAGCAGATCTATACAGGTGGAGCTGGGGAAGGTGGAGGGTTTCTGCAGTATTTAAATGTCGAGCTTACTGGCTACCAATACAGGAGAGAACCAATCAGCTGTGACATGTGATAATGATATCATTATGTCAGATTGAGTTAGACCTATCGGACTGCGCCATCTAGTGTTTCATCCCAGAATTTTGGATTAGAACCTACAGTATACTTAAATGTTAGCGCAAATGTGATTTGAGAGCTACTGCAGACAGGAAGATTTTCGTTTATTAATGTCTTAAATTTTCATCTTTTCCTTACACAAAGCTACCATGTGGTTTTAGAAGTTTAGGAGTGTATGAGTTATATGGGCTCATTTTATAGTGTTGTTTTGGACAATCTAAAAAACAACACTGTAAATTAATATTTTATAGCTTTCCATTTTTGGGCAATCTTCAAAAGTGTATCTTTTTGAGTTCCACAGAAGAAATAAAGTCACAACATTAGGGTGAGTAAATGATGATAAAATATTCCTTTTTTCATAATCGTTAAATTGCACATTTTGCCTGCAGTAAAGGTAGTGTCACTGTATTGCAGGAACGCTATGGAAACATAGTTAAAAGCAAACAGCTTTTGATTGGTTAGGAAGGTTACATATTTAGTCAAATGGCCTAGATTTCTGGCATGAAACTAGTGACAATTTTCCCACTAAATACTTTAAAATACTTTGCACCCTTCTATTATTTTCTTCCCAGAAAATCATTTTGATGGAAGACAAACATGATTTTGATGGAAAATGTTGTTGGCAAATGTGTAACATGACACTTCATGTTTATGCATCATTCAGACTTTTATTTAGGCTTTTGAAGAGAGCTGTAATATTTAGTTTTGACAGCAAATAATGCATAAAACCTACAAGAATGCCAGCTTTTTTCCCAAGGGGATATGTGAGAGGGGTTTCTCTCAGAGGGGCTGAACTAAGCAAACAACCTGGCAGTCAGAGGGGAAATAATTCTCTCACCGTCTATGTGGGGCATGCTGACAGTAAGCTTGACGAGATTGGCATATTCAGGGTCTTCAGCGCCTGTATAACGCAGTTTGGCAGAAAAGGGCTCAGCACCTACTGTGCCCAATTTACGTGGCTGGCACATCCCTGCCCAGGAACATCAAAGACATGAAACATTACTTCAAGCATATTACCACCTACTGACAGTCTAATTCCACATTGCAAATGGCATATTATAACCAGCAGCTCAGGAAGAGCATAATGTTCTTTGGTGCTGCTATACAAAGCAAAGCATTTTTATATGATTCCACTTTACGTGATGGTTTCGGGCTCACCTTCCTCCATGCTAATAGACACAATGGGGCTGCTCAGTTCCAGCCCTTCATTCCCGTTAGAATTCACGGCACGGGCCGCACACTGCACTCTAGAACCCGCTTGGAAGTAAATGGAGTCTAGGGTGATCATCTTGGAGGAAGTAAAAAAGGTTTCAAAGTCAGCCTCTCTCATGGGGCTGGTGACGCCATCCGGACCACT
This sequence comes from Barbus barbus, assembly GCF_936440315.1. Classification (NCBI taxonomy): domain Eukaryota; kingdom Metazoa; phylum Chordata; class Actinopteri; order Cypriniformes; family Cyprinidae; genus Barbus; species Barbus barbus. The sequence goes on from NC_136723.1 coordinate 11,967,940, forward strand.
GGGGGCGCTTATGAGCCATCGGTAACGAGTCAGTGTATCGTTGATGTGTTCGCCAATGCAGATGGAGCCTGTTTTGTCATAGTCGGGATATTTGAGATTGCAAGCCTGGATAAGTCAGAGAAATAAACAAGGACAAGAAAAAAAAATCTGACAATGAAAACTACATTTTAAAATACAAAATGCTATTCGATAAAAAAAAATCAAGTAGATTTATTATCTTTTACACTGCAGGGATGTATTAAATTGATCAAATGTGACAGTAAAGACATTTTTAATATTACAAAAGATTTCTGTTTCAAATAAATGCTGTTATTTTGAACTTGCTATTCATCGAAGAGTCGTGAGAAAATACATCACAGGAATGAATTACATTTTAAAATATATTAAAATAGAAAACAGTTATAATAAAGTGTAGTAATTAGGGCCAGGACTCGATTAAAAAAAATAATCTAATTAATTAGAGGCTTTGTAATTAATTAATTGAAATTAATCGCATTTTAATCGCATATAAATATTTGACCTGAGAACAGTGAGAAGTAAGTTTTTTTCATATGGATTTTTAAATTTCCCATCCACAGGGCCAACCAAAGCGGTCTCATCAGCTTCTTTGTCCATGTTCACTGTGGTTTGTTTTTGTCTGAATGCTAGTTGGTGCTCCAGTATAATCGGTCCGCCGAAACTCATCCAGTGAGAAACGTTCCGCGGTGCAAAAATAAGTGCGATTAAAATGCGTTAAAAAAATTTAACGCGTTATTTTTGTGTAATTAATTAATCTAAATTAACGCGTTAAAGTCCCGGCCCTAGTAGTAATATTTCCCAATATCACTGTTTTTACTGTATTTTTGATCAATTGTTGATATTTAAAAAAAAAAAAAAATAAATCACCAAACCCAATTTTTTTTTAAGAGTGTACATAATATAATATAATTAATATAATATAATATAATATAATATAATATGGTAACTCTATAATTGAAGCCTTTATTTATAATGAATTATAAAAGTAGTTTTAGTGTATTAATTATGCCTTAGTTGTAATGAATCTTATAAGGCATTGTATGATCTCATGAATAATTGTAAATGTAATTGTAGTTATAATAAATTATAATACTTATCTATTCATTGTTACACGTTTAGAAAGCATAAACTGCATTAAAACACATGAAAATCGAACCTTCAAATATTATAATGCATTTTAACTTTGGTTACTATTATTTTTGAAAACAAAGATTTAATGCATTACAGCAGAGGTCCCCAAACACCGGGTCCTGACCCACTACCGGGCCGTGGAAGAATAGCTACCAGGTCGCAAGAACGTTCTGGGAAAAATGTGTATAGATATGACACTGTTATTTATTGTGTGTTAATGACTGTTCTTATTATTCTGTATTTTCGTTGTATGCGATTGATATGGAGTAGCAATTTGATGATTTCATGTTAAATAAGTAAATTAAAGATTGCTCTGATCTGTCATATATTAGGGGTTAAACGGATTGCAGTTGATCCATGATATGTACGGACGAGACCCTACTGTCTGGCACGCACGTGATTCGCAAATTAATTAGCCAATTTACACGTTCAAACTATTTTAAACCACAAGAAGAAGAAACGAAAGAGAGCTCAATTCGATACTCACGCACTGTTCTTGCTCACAATCAAAGCGCGCATAAGCATAGAGACATGTTTCAGACAGCGTGGAAATACTGAGTTGCCTATACAGTGGATATAAAAAAATCTACACACCCCTGTTAAAATGCCAGGTTTCTGTGATGTAAAAAATTTATAAATAATTTCAGGACTGTTTCCACCGTCAATGTACGTAAACTATAACCTGTGCAACTAAATTAAAAACAAACTGAAATCTTTTAGGAAGGTTGAAGGTTGAACTTTTTGGTCATAATTCTAAAAGGTATGTTTGGCACAAAAACAACAACACTGCACATCACCAAAGGAACACCATACCCAAAGTGAAGCATGGTGGTGGCAGCATCACACTTTGGGGCTGTTTTTCTTCAGCTGGAACTGGGGTCTTAGTCAAGGTGGAGGGAATTGTGAACAGTTCCATGTACCAGTCAATGTTGGTACAAAACCTTCAGGCGTCTGCTAGAAAGATGAAGAGGAACTTCATCTTTCAGCACGATAACAACCCAAAGCATACATCCAAATCAACAAAAGAATGGCTTCACCAGAAGATGATAAAGTTTTGGAACGGCCCAGCCAGAGCCCAGATCTAATTCCGATTGAAAATCTGTGGGGTGATCTGAAGAGGGCTGTGCACAGGAGCTGCCCTCGCAATCTGACAGATTAGGAACATTTTTGCAAAGAAAAGTGGGAAAATATTGCGAAGTCAAGATGTGCCATGCTGATAGACTCATACCCATAAAGACTGAGTGGTGTAATCAAATCAAAAGGTGCTTCAACAACGTATTAGTTTAAGGGTGTGCACACTTACGCAACAACATTATTTCAGTTTTTTATTTTTACTCCACCTTTCCTAAAAGATTTCAGTTTGTTTTTTAATTTAGTTGTACAGGTTATAGTTTACATTAAAGGTGGAAATAGTTCTGAAATTATTTATCTTGGCCTCATGTTTTTACATCACAGAAACCTGGCAATTTAACAGGGGTGTGTAGAATTTTTATATCCACTGTATGCACACATAAAATTAGCTTATGTCAAAAACCCTTCACGCCATTGTCATTGTGCTTTAAATATTTTTTTTCTTGCTTATCCGAATAAATAGGCTAATCCGATCTGTGACCACAATATAATGCATTGAACCACTATATAATACTATATAATAGTCTAAAATATATACACATATTAGACTACCACAGTTTTACCATCACTGTTCTGTGATATCATCACAGTACTTCCACACAACAAAGTTCTGCACACAACAGATGTCTGTTTAAGCATTTATCACAGGAAACAACACGGAGGATTTGAAAGATTAAACATTGTTTGTTTCTTGTGCTCTTTCTCAAGTCCTAATGGTTTAAGAAAAGCACAATCACTGTGAAGCCTACATTACTACATTTTTTATAGCTTAAGATTTGAAAAATCATTATAATCTTATTTTTTTCATTCGCTTGTACTTCAAGGACCTATTAAAAACTTGATAAAAACGACCACATAATTAGCATTAAAAATGCCTTTAAAATGAATATATAAATGACGCTGGTCACAAGTTGGGAAATGTTCCTAACAGACTTTTTCTTCTGACAAACATACCGTGACGCAGACGACAGGGTATCCAGCGGGTGGGTGAGCATTTTCTTTGGTTCTTTTGACATCATCGTAATGCAGCAGTGACACAACATGAGGTAGTGAAGGGAACGTGACGTCAGCCATACTGTTGGTCTCCTCAATGTACACTATGGCTTTAGTCATCTGCCAACATGAGCGACATAGTTTTTCAAGTTACATAAACTGCGCATTAAACTCCAGATACGTACCACAGGGAACATTTCTTACCTGGATTTCAGCAACCATGTTCTCGTCTGGTTTCAGATGGACAGTGAAGGCCTCTCTCATCTCTCTTACGCCATCAAACAAAACCTCCACTTCCACTACATGCTCAATCTCACCAGCTTTAAATTCAACATCTGCGCACACACACACACAAAACATGTGATTACATCCACTAAAAGATAAACACATCCTAACGTTTCTTCTCCTAAATGCTTCCACACCTGATTGCATTTGTCATTTGCATCCTGAACTCTATATAACCTGATGTAGACAGGAAATTCATGCATGTGGAAGCAGCTTGGAGCCACCTGCCAATCTACAAAGGATAATTAGATACGGCATATTCAAAATGCAAATGACCCGTTCTGGCCTCCAGGAGCCTCACCGAGGGAGATGGGATGGTAGTCTTCTCCAGATATGGCAGAGCCGTCTTTCGTGTGCACCCTCACCAGGGACACTTTCGAAGCATCTCCTGTCCTGCGGATAGGGATCTTCACCAACGTCATCTGCCCCGACTCTTTTGGCTCACTAACACTGAACTTTGTCTCGGCAAACTTGATGATGGGCTCTGAGAGAAGAAGATGAGAAGACATATGAGAATTGAGGAGTTTTTGTTCGTTAAAACATTCTTAGCCAAAAGAGAATCTGTTTAGTAAGTTTACAAATTCTAGAAGTCTGAACCTAAATGTCAGGTATTTATTTTAATATTCATCTAACGTGTATTTCAAATGAAAGCTGCTTTGATGAAAAATGTTTTTGTTTCTTTCTTACTGTCAGAGTTGTCCTTGATCTTGATGAGGGTTTCATTCTGGTTGCCTATGGATGCTCCGTACGGCGAGTCGCTCTTCGCACTCCCCAGAACCAGCCTCAGTTCCTCCTCCTCCTCATGAATCGAATCATCCACCAGCTTCAGCACACAGGGTTTTTCAGACTCTCCTGGGGACCAAAACATGAATGAAAAAAAATCCACCTCAACGTTTATTTACTATTAAAAAAATTCATAAAAAAAAGTGAAACTGACAACGCCGTGCAATTAAACAAAGCATGACCTCCTTTTTGGACAAATGTTTATGTCACTTGAATGGCTGATATCAAGTGAAGTTTATGATTTTTACCTGTTTAACTTTAGGTTTAAATTCATTCAGTTGTTTGCATGTTCAGTTGTTCTTTCATCATTTCTTTGTAGATTCATCCATTCCTTTGTTTGATTGTTAATTTATTCAGTTGCATTTTCCCTATTCCACATCCTAGCTTAGACAATCATCACTCGAATATTTTACTTGTGTGTGATTTTTTTAACTGATTAACTTAAGTTTAATTCACTCATATTTGTTAGTTTATTTGATTCTTCAGTCATTCATTTCTTTGTATCTAAAATCGTTCATTTAGTTGTTTATTCGATTTTTTTATCATTAAATTCTTTGTACATTTATTTGTTTCTTTTGTGTTCATTCTTTTATTCAGTTATATTCCCCCAATCCACATCCAAACTTACAAAATGAACAATAACTTGCATATTTCACTTGAATTTGGACTAATACAGGTGAAGTGTGAAATTGTTTTGAACTGTCAATTCAAGTTTAATTCACTCCACTATTTGTTAGTTCATATGTTCATTCATTTATTTATAAATTCCTTCATTCAATCATTCATCTGTCCATTGTTGCTTTGTTTGCTCATTCATTCATTCATTATTTGCTTGCTTATCAATTCATTTGTTTCTTGTTTGCCCATTCATTCATTCATTCATTTTATTGTTTTGTCCATTAATTCATGCATTCCTTTATTAATTTCATTTGTTTGCTTGTTAATTTATGCATTTGTTAATTTATTAATTTGTTCATTGTTTGTTTGTTTGTTCATTCATTAATTTGTTCATTGTTGGTTAGTTTGTTCATTAATCTATTTATTCATTCGTTCATTCATTAATTTCATGTGTTTGTTTAATAATTCATTCGTTTTCTGGTTCACTCGTTTGTTTGTCCATTCATTCATTTCTTCCTTCCATTTCCCATCTTAAGTAAAAGGTTATTTACCGGGCAAGAAAGTTATGATGGACGTGTCAGTGTTGGGTCTCTCGTCAAAGTCGGACACCACCTGTGCAGAGCCCTGGCGGGTGTAGCAGCGTACAGTGGACTTGTGTCTGATGTCTCCGCTGTGGTGTACCACTGCAGTGATGTGACCTTCACTCTCCTCTGCAGTCATCACAGCCTGTTTAAACTGCACTTTTGGCACTGAGGAAAGAGAACAAACAAATCCAAACGCTCTAATATAACAGTCTACCTCCACATCAAGGACAAAAACTAGTAATATTCATGCTGTAGGTGACAGCCAAGTCTATGAAACAGCGTATGGATGCGTCACAGTCACAATTTTGTTAGAAAAAAGTGAAATACTCACAGTCTGAAATGGAGTCATTGATAAAGATTGTGACTTTCGCTGGCTCTCCCAGAATTCCATTGGAGGGCATCCGGAGAATAAGCTCAAATCGTTCTGTCCCTTCCAAAACAGGCTGGCCTAGGTCATCCAGGATGGTGACCTGGACCGTCTGCATACTCACACCCGGTGCAAACTCCAAGTTTCTGCTGATTCCCACATAGTCCACCCCCGCTAGAAGATGAACGCACAGAAAAAAGGCTAAGGTCAGAGAGAGGTCAGACGATATTTAACTGCAGAAGCACAGGAGCCTCACTTTTGATGAATCCTCTCTCAGAGAGACTGCTGTTTCGGCTTTTTTTTAGAGGAATCGATGTACAGTATAGAGCTTACAGCTTAAGTTTTGGTTGGCTGCACAGAGAACTCGGATGAACAGAGATTTTTTATTTTATTTCAACTCCTAGCGGCATTTTTGATGCCACACGTCACTTGTTCAAGGACTTAGCCGTAATATTCAATATTTCTAGCTGATAAGTCTCACATTGATGAAATAACCTCGGCCATTCTAGTTTGTTTGCAGGGAAAAACGAAAGAGACAACAAGTAAAGAGGACATTTTTACTTATTTATTTTTTTTACTAATTTGTAGAAGTTCCAAAACAAGTCAAGATTACTATACCAAAAAAAAAAAGCTTTACATTTCTTATATATAAATGACCTCTGTTAGGATAGCATGTTGTATGAAATGAGTAACAGTGCTGGTTGAGGATGGGAAAAAGGATGGATTATTGTGAAAATCAAACGGTATCACACACCTTCGGCAGAAACTGGGTCTGTTTTGCGGGACCTCACAGTAACCGTAGCCTTTTTAGAAAGATCTGTCCCTGTCCTCCACACACGGACTTCAATGTGGCCGTCGCTCTCATCGACATTATACTCCCGATTGTCAAAATAGAACACAGGAGCTGTGGGGGAAAATAAGCCAAAGAGACAAACATAAATTTCCATGAATAATGAATTTCAATGAATTGATTTTTCCATGACTCTTACAGTCATTTGTAATCAATAAAATACAAAAATGGTTTATTTTATTTAATAAACATTATCCTGTTATTTTTCTTTATTTAATTGCGGTTAAATTCTCATTTATTTATGTTTAATACTATAATGTTTTCTTACAATATCCCTTTATCATAACTAAACAGAACTTTTAAACTAATAACTAAACATAACTTCCCTCTTTTGAAGGATATGAAAATATGTAAGCCTGCAAAAACCTTTAAGATTTTATTAATTCAAGTGGTATTTTCAGATGTATATTCCGTGACCACAGGAAGCCTATATGTATATGTACCAACCCTCGAAATCAACCTTCCTCCTCCTTTTTTATTCTTTGACACACAAGAACACCTTATTATTTACATTTGATTGTAACAGTAGAGAAAAAAACTTGAATAAATCATGTATACATAATAGTAAATCAACCTCCTACCAAGCTGTATGACAGCTAAAACCAGCTCTGTTTCATAACCACCAGATTCAGCATCTAAACACTAATGTTCAGTTTGCAGACTGAACAGTGGACACCGGTTTCTATGACAACAAACTGACACCTTGTATGGAAGTTTGTGTTTTTCTCACCCGTGGCATCTAAGAGCAGAGGTCCCTGGGAGAGGGATTCAACAGCTGTCATCTCACATTATCTACAGGAAGCCACTTACAAAGAAATGCCTGTAATCTCTCTGTTCAGAACACACTCCAAACATAAGATCAGGTCACAAATTGCAGGGTTTAATCTGGATAGATTCATCTTTATTCAGCATACAAAGTATAAATACCAATAATACTTGCCCTGAACTAACATTTTGTAAATGTTTCTGTATGTCTCTGATAACTAACAGACCAAAATATTTATTAACTTTTTTACAGAAAATTCAAATTCAAATGCCAAATTTGAAATGTTGACTTGGCAAGTAAAAAGACTATAAAATAATTTAAACAAAAATTAATGCTACATGAAAGCTTGTTTCTGCCATTGAATAAAGGTAATTGTGACTTTTTAACTCGTTTTTTTTTCTTGTAATTATGAGTTTACATCTCGTAATTATTATTATTTTTTCTCAGAATTGCATGATATAAACTTGCAATTCTGACTTTCTCAGAATTGCGAGATATAAAGTCTGAATCACGTAAAAAAATGTTATAAATTGTGAATTATGAGATAGGCTATAAACTTGGATTTCTGACTTTCTCAGAATTGTGAAAAGTCAGAATTTGTAAGAAAAAAGTCAGAATGGCAAGTTTGTTTCTCACAATTCTGACTTTGTTTTTCACAAATTCGAGTTTATATCACACACTTCTGAGATAAAAAGTAATGATTACCTTTTTATTTTTTATTTAGTGACCGAAACAGGCTTCCAACTACACAGAAATATATATAAAATGACAAAAGCACTAAAACTACAATTAAAGTGACAGAAAACTTAACTGAAAATCTAAAAATAATAGCTATTATTATTAGAAATTATTTAGTTAAATTGTAGTAATAGATACTATAATAATACTAAATACTACTACTACTACTACTAATAATAACACATGTGTTGGATTCTGGCTTGTGTAAACATACTAATCCCACATTTTTCTAACTCACTATTATTAGAGACAAAAATATGCAATTATCAATCATTTCTGTACATCAGAGCTTGACTATTTAAAACGCTGACATTAAGACAGTGAATCCTTCAAATTTTCTCGCAATTGCCCAAGAAAAAAGCATTGTGAGTGATTTCAAGGGTGTTGCTATTTGGTTGCTAAGGCATTCTGAACATTTGTTGCCATGTTGTTGCAAGGTGAATTCTTACTGGACCAAGTCTCTAAAACACTCTGGTCCCTAGATACAGCTTGAGACATTTTTTAAAGCACAAACTATTCTTGGTTAAGATGTTTTAAAATGATTCAATTGTTGAGGGGAAGCATTAAAAAAGAATTAGTGTGTTGAAATTTTCACAGCCGCATGAGACGCAGGGTGAAGCTGAAGGTTAAAGCCCCTCAGGGTAAAATCTCATGCGGCATTATATTTTGATACACAGGCAGAAGCTTCAAGCAAACCCATTTCAGGACTTATCACAGCATACATGAACTGTGCTGAATCATCCGAGCGTTATCATACTCAGTAGGGCTAATGAGGGATGATTCATGCTCAAAGCAGATGAATGATGGCATCTGCACCACAGAGAGCAAACTTGCAAAAGATTACATTTTATGAAGAAAATACAATTAGACAAAGCTGCAAATTATCAAGTCCATATGGATATAGGCACACAGGGATAATTCATATCCAGGTGTCTAAACAAACGGTTTCGATTAGACCACACCATTAGATTCATATTCCAGCTATTAAAAGTAGCTAGTGTTCATACAAAACATTCATTATATTGGCAAATATTTGTGGCTATCTCTCCCGTTCCAATCAAAACCTCTGCACATCACGTCTATTTCCGGGAGCCTGTTCTCGGCCACGAGTCTGTCAGAGCTTTTTAAAGCTTCAGGTGACGGATAAAAAGTCTGTGTGTTCTCTGATTTTGAACTCGCTAGCGCGTCTGTCAGCAGCATGGAGTGCGGATGGGTTTATGCAGTTTTGACAGCTTTGTGAAACATCTTTCAGAAAACTAACGAAAAGGAGGTGGGAAGCATTGAGACTTGTGCAATATTTAGTTGTATCTGTCAAAAACTGAAGCTATTTTTACACTTCAAGGGAAAATAAGATAAGAAATTACTGTTAACTAGGAGCTGATTCTGAAAAGAGACATCAGAAATGTGTTTTTGGCATGTAGAATCTTTCTTTGTGACATATTCTTGCATATTAAGCATAGCTGAGCTGTGGGATTTGAAGTGAAACCATGACTGCTCCTTATTATTGTAGATCAATAGATTCTGTTTCCAGAAATTAAACTATAATAAAATAACCTTATTTTTTTTCTAAATAACAGCTACTAAATAAAGGCATGTAACAAAAACAAATGACAAGTAAAAAATTAAATAAAAATAATAATATAATTGGACTATTTTACCATAATCAATAAGCATAAACAGTGTTTTTATGTTTTTTTTTTTTTTGTTTGTTTTCTTTTAGGTTTATTGAAATGTTTCAGTTTTAACACGACCCCCTGCTTTTTTAATTATTTATAACCATTCATTGTTTTTATCTAGAAAAATTAGTACTCTGTTAAATTACGTATATCACACACACTTTCAAAAGTATTTGAAAGAAGTCTCTATGCTTTCTCTATTTATTGGGTCAAAAAACAGCAACAACAGTAATATTGTGAAATATTATTACAATTTAAAATACCTATTTTCTTTTTGAATAGATTTTAAAATGCAATTTATTCCTGATATGGCAAGCCGAATTTTCAGCATCATTACTCCAGTCTTCAGTGTCACATGATCCTTCAGAATTCATTCTAATATGCTGAATTGATGCTTAAGAAACATTTCTTTTTATTATCATTGTTAAAACTTAAAACATTTGTGCTGCTTAAGATTTCACATTGATCATTTATTTTCAGAATGCACAAAGTTCAAAAGGACAGCATTTATTTGAAATATAAATCAATTTAATGTATCTTTGCAGAATAAAGAAAAATTTAAAATTATCTATCCATCTATCTATCACAAATTTATTTATACAAGTTATATTTATTTTCCCTCAAACGCCAAGACAACTATAAAAATGACTTATATTTTCCAAAAAAAAAAAAAAAAAAAAAGAACAACATAAAATACAACAACACGTAGCAGCATGTGAACACTGGTCCACTATCCACATCTGAGCATTAAAGTAAGTATTGATTTAGTCTGGAGCTACACAGATGGTTTTCTAATGCAGAGGTGGTCTTTATGCCCCGAGGCTTCAACAGCACTGATTTAGTACTGATAGATTCATGTGAGTAATAATACCTGTGTGTGTACATTCCACACAATAAATGACAGCACAGGAAACAGCACAACGCATTTCTTCAGACAGCTGAATCTCTGATGCTGCAGATACTGCTGACATAGAACACCATTTTAGCTCAGTGTGCAGCAGTTCTTGATGATCTGCATGGGGTGCATCTTCACGCCACGCTCTGATATCGATGCCCGTGAAAGCTAATGCACGAGGGGGTGATTCAGTGCAAGTAATTTGAATGTAATACTCATTGACAGTCAGTGCATGCAGAGTTGTGTGCTAATATTTGAGTTTCTCTAGACATAAACATTTGCTGTTCTCAGACTATGAACATCTGTCAAACAGACGCGCATGCTGTCAGGCATTAATTTGAAACTAAAGACAGGTGTCTCTGTAGATATACTTCCTTCAAACAGTTATGTACACATTTTCTTGTATTCTCCACCTTCACCTAGGGCTACACTATCATACAAATTAGGATGATTTCTGATTGATCACGTGACACTGAAGTCTTCTGCAAATTCAGCTTTAACATCACAGGAATAAATTAAATGAAATTTTAAAATATTAAAATAGAAGTCAGTTATTTTAAATTGCAATAACATTTCACATTATCATTTTTACTTTATTGTACTTTTGAACAAACAAATGCACAAGAAATCTGAGACTTCTGAAAACAAATCTTACAAACACCATTTTTTTTATGTTGCTGTGTATTATATCTCAGATAGCAAATGAATATTGTGGATACAATTTTTGAAGTGTGTGATTTATCTGAAATGTTTATTTTTTAAGCACATTTGTTTATATGGCATCTAGTTAATGCATTTCAAAAGCTTAAAATAATAATAATATAATATAATATATAATATATCTAACACCTGACAGTAAACATAGATATACTGCAGATAAGCAAATGCTCTAAAATATATTATATTTGATGAACAAAGTTGAAAAGAACAGCATTTATTCGTAATAGAAATCTTTTTTAATCTTTTTAAATGGAGCGCAGGTGGAGAAAAACTAAATTAGAGGTATTTCGTATTCTTTGGCGGGAAAGGACCCTATCCTACAGAAAAGCATTAAAAACTGCTAGATCTGCTTACTTTACATCTCTTTTAGAAGAAAACAAACACAACCCCAAGTTGTGTTTAATACAGTGGCTAAATTAACCAAAAATATAACAACAGCAGGTGCAGACACCAGCAGCACAGTAGTAATGACTTTATGAACTACTTTACTTCCAAGATCGAAACTATTAGAGATAAAATTGTAACCATGCAGCTGTCAGCCACAGTATCTCATCAGATAGTATGCTATAGATCCCCTGAGGAACAATTCCACTCATTCTCATCTATTGGAAATGAAGAATTGTATAAACTTGTTAAATCATCTAAACCAACAACCTGTATATTAGACCCTGTTCCATCTAAGCTCCTAAAAGAGGTGCTTCCAGAAGTAATAGATCCTCTTCTGAACATTATTAACTCATCATTGTCATTAGGATATGTCCCAAAAACCTTCAAACTGGCTGTTATTAAGCCTCTCATTAAAAAACCACAACTTAACCCCAAATAATTAATTAATTACAGACCGATCTCGAATCTCCCTTTTCTGTCAAAGATATTAGAAAAGGTAGTATCATCACAACCATGTTCCTTCTTAGAGAAAAATTATATATGTGAGGATTTCCAGTCAGGTTTTAGACCATATCATACTACTGAGACTGCTCTCATTAGAGTTACAAACGACCTGCTTTTATCATCTGATCGTGGTTGTGTCTCTCTATTAGTGCTACTGGATCTTAGCGCCGCGTTTGACACCATCGACCACAATATTCTTTTAAATAGACTAAAACATTATGTTGGCATTAGAGGAAGTGCACTGGCATGGTTCAAATCATACTTATCTGACCGCCATCAAGGCTCAGCACTTGGTCCCTTACTTCTCACGCTTTACATGTTACCCTTGGAAGATATCATTAGGAAACATGGTGTTAGCTTTCACTGTCATGCTGATGATACCCAGCTCTATATTTCTTCGCGACCCGATGACACATACCAATTTGCAAATCTAACGGAATGTATAGTTGATATCAAAAACTGGATGACTACCAACTTCTTACTGCTAAATTCTGAAAAAAACTATTGGACCAAAAACTTTTGCATGTAATAACCTAGATCACTGTCTAATACTTGATGGCTGCTCTGTAAATTCTTCATCATCAGTTAGGAACCTAGGTGTACTTTTTGATAGCAATCTTTCCTTCGAAAAACATGTTTCTAACATTTGTAAAACTGCATTTTTTCATCTTAAAAATATATCTAAATTACGACCTATACTCTCAATGTCAAACACAGAAATATTAATTCATGCGTTCATGACCTCGAGGCTAGATTATTGTAATGCTTTATTGGATGGTTGCTCTGCACGTTTAATAAACAAACTCTAGCTGGTTCAAAATGCAGCAGCTAGAGTTGTTACTAGAACCAGGAAGTATGACCATATTAGCCCGGTTCTGTCAACACTGCACTGGCTCCCTATTAAACATCGTAAACCCTTTAAGATCGTGGTAATTACCTATAAGGCCCTGAATTGTTTGGCACCTCAGTATTTGAGTGAGCTCTTATCACACTATAGTCCTTCACGTCCGCTACGATCTCAAAACTCTGGCCATTTGATAATACCTAGAACAGGGACGGGCAACTTCGGTCCTGGAGGGCCGGTGTCCTGCAGAGTTTAGCTCCAACCCTAATCAAACACACCTGCCTTAGCACCCAAACTCTGGAACAATCTACCTAACGCTGTTCGGGAAGTAGACACACTGTCAGTTAAAATCTAGATTAAAGACCCATCCCTTTAACCTGGCTGACACATAATACACTATCGCATTTCTATAATTCAAATCTGTTAAAGGATTTTTAGACTGCATTAATTAGATCAACTGGAACCCGGAACACTTCCCAAAACACCTGATGTACTTGTTACATTGTTAGAAGAATGGCATCTACGCTAATATTAGTCGGTTTCTTTCTTATTCCAAGGCCACAAAGATCCAGACTGTATCCAGATCAGATGGTGGATCAGCACCTAGAGATGACCTCTACAGCCAGGACACCTAGATGAGCCCCAGAGACTGATCCACAGTGAAGACCCTGTCTCCAAGACGGCCATCGGGACAAGACCACAGGTACCAGATGAGTCCTTTGCACAATCTGATTCTGCTTTAGCCTAGATTTAAACTGATGATTTTGTCTGGCCAGAGGAGAATGACACTATTTCGACAAACTATTTCCCCGTCTAAATACTGTAAAGCTGCTTTGACACAATTTGCATTGTTAAAAGCGCTATACAAATATTATTGACTTGACCTAATAAATATTTACTGTCACTTTTTAATAAATACTGTCAATTTAATGCATTTTTACTGAACTATAATTTGTTAAAAAAAAAAAAAAAATCACATACAAAAGGAAACATTTTGTGCTATTTTCAATGTTTTCAAGATAACCTTTAACAAAGACCGCTGGCATCTTTGAATTATTTTTCCTATGCAAATATATTAATAAAGTAAAATCAATTTCAGTAACCCTGGACCAAATGGCACATAAAAACAAAAACTACGAATGGTAATTTTTACATATAAATCAGGTCGTCTCTTCCTTTTAAAAGGAACCAGAACATTCTGCAGCGAGGACCAGATGTTTCACTGGAGCCAAAAGCCTGGCTATGTCCGACTAGTTTCCACTAGTCTTTGTTGCACTCTTTATCTCTACAGCAGAACACTTCTTCAGTTTTAATCTGCAGTGTGCTCAGTCGCTACCGGCCAAACAACACTGAGCTCGGCATCCGGACCATGTTTGTTTTGATGCAGTTCATTAGTTCTCAGAGAGAGACAGCAGTATGGAGTGTAACTTCCTGACTCAGTCCACCACACGGCTCACCGACTTACTGAAAAAAGCAAGAGCATTTTAAAAAGAGCTAAACTACTGTCACGCTACTGAAAAGTGTATAGTGTTTTACTAGTTTTAGTTACTCTCTGGTTTCGCTCATACAGAGGCAGCAGCAAACCACTTCTCATGTTTAGCACATATACAACTGAGAGTGAGTTTTGAACCGAATTTTCAGCTGTAGTTTTGACCTTCTTTCCTTGCTCGTTGAGATCTTCTCTCCAGCATTCAGAGATAAAATCATTCCTGCATTGCCTGAGGGAGTCAACCTTTGTCTGTTTACCTGCCTGCAAACTCCTACCTCACATGCGCACACACACACACACACACACACATAAACACGTACACATTTCCAGTCTTTTTTCTCATCGTCTCTGATCATTCGGGGGAGTTGTTGTGCTTTACTTTGTTCTGTTTATCTCTCCATCTGCAGCTAACCACTCATCATAAATCTAAATGACATGGAAAACAGCCTAAATTTCACAGACTCTCCATTCTGATCTGAAACCTTGATAAACAGAAAACAAAAACAGAAATGATACACAACCTACTTGAGCAGCCCAACTAGGGCCACCAGATCAATAATTCATGTGTGTGTATGTGCTAGTGTGTACACAAGAGATAAACAGAAACCAAGGAGAACGGGATGATACAGATTTTGGAGGTATGCACAATTTCATACAGAATTGAATTTTTAGTATTCACAGTCAGCATTTCATAAGTAGAGTGTAGAAAAACAACTTTTCACAAACACACGCTATTTTTTAGTATCTCATGCAAGTGTCACATTTTTAAAATTTAAGTTCAAGATTCAGTCTTAATAGATACCAAGTTGACAAGGACACAATGCTCTAAAATGCATATAAAATACAAATCATGTATGTATACGCTACAAAATTGTTTTAAAAAGAAGCCCCTTATGTTCACTATTGCTGCATTGATTTGATCAAAAATGTATTTTATATTATGAAATTATGACAATTTCAAAATAACTTTCCATTTTAATATATTTTAAATTGTAATTTATTCCTGTGATGCAAAGCTGAATTTCAAGCATCATTACTCCAGTCTTCAGTGTCACATAATCCTTC
Organism: Barbus barbus; assembly: GCF_936440315.1. Lineage (NCBI taxonomy): Eukaryota > Metazoa > Chordata > Actinopteri > Cypriniformes > Cyprinidae > Barbus > Barbus barbus. The sequence goes on from NC_136723.1 coordinate 11,983,784, forward strand.
ACAAATCATTCTAATATGCTGATTTCCTGCTCAAGAAACATTATCTGTTGAAAACAATTGTGCTGTTGTGAAAACGGTGATGCATTTTCTTCCAGGAATCTTTAATGAATAGTTCTAAAGAACAACATTTATTTGAAATAGAAATCCTTTGTAACATTATAGACATCTTTACTGTCAATTTAACACATCCCTGCTGAATAACATTTTTAATATTGTTTAAAAATCCTACTGTAGTGTATACTAAGTAAAATAGTCATTTTTTATTAGATTACTATTGTTATATTGACATTCCATCCCATAATAAAATGTAAGTACATTTGAGGTGATTTGAGCTTGTTGCAATGCAATAAATATATATACAGTGGGGCAAATAAGTATTTGATACACTGCCGATTTTTCAAGTTTTCCCACTTACAAAGAATGGAGAGATCTGTAATTTTCATCATAGGTACACCTCAACTGTGAGAGACAGAATCTAAAAAAAAGTCCAGAAAATCACATTGTATGATTTTTAAATAATTAACTTCCATTTTATTGCATGAAATAAGTATTTGATCACCTACCAACCAGCAAGAATTCTGGCTCTCACAGACCTGTTATTTTAACTTTAAGAAGCCCTCCTATCCTCCACTCATTACCTGTATTAATTGCACCTGTTTGAACTCGTTACCGGTATAAAAGACACCTGTTCACACACTCAATCAATCAGACTCCAACCTCTCCACTATGGGTAAGACCAAAGAGCTGTCTAAGGACACTAGGGACAAAATTGTAGACCTGCACAAGGCTGGGATGGGCTACAGGACAATAGGCAAACAGCTTGGTGAGAAGGCAACAACTGTTGGCGCAATTATTAGAAAATGGAAGAAATTCAAGATGACTGTCAATCTCCCTCGGACTGGGGCTCCATGCAAGATCTCGTCTCGTGGAGTATCAATGATCCTGAGAAAGGTGAGGGATCAGCCTAGAACTACATGGGAGGACCTGCTCAATGACCTGAAGAGAGCTGGGACCACAGTCTCAAAGGTTACCATTAGTAACACACCACACCGTCATGGATTAAAATCCTGCAGCGTGCGCAAGGTCACCATGCTCAAGTCAGCACATGTCCAGGCCCGTCTGAAGTTTGCCAAAGACCATCTGGATGATCCAGAGGAGGCCTGGGAGAAGTTCATGTGGTCAGATGAGATCAAAATAGAACTTTTTGGTATAAACTCCACTCGCTGTGTTTGGAGGAAGAAGGATGAGTACAATCCCAAGAACACCATCCCAACCGTGAAGCATGGGGGAGGAAACATCATGCTTTTGGGGTGCTTTTCTGCAAAGGGGACAGGACGACTGCACCGTATTGAGGGGAGGATGGATGGGGCCATGTATCGCGAGATTTTGGGCAACAACCTCCATCCCTCAGGAAGAGCATTGAAGATGGGTCGTGGCTGGGAAACTCTGTGTTGCCCAGTGACAGCCCCAAAACCTGAAAGATCTGGAGAAGACCAGTATGGAGGAGTGGGCCAAAATCCCTGCGGCAGTGTGTGCAAACCTGTTCAAGAACGACAGGAAATGTCTGACCTCTGTAATTGTAAACAAAGGTTTCTGTACCAAATATTAAGTTCTATTTTTCTATTGTATCAAATACTTATTTAATGCAATAAAATGGAAATTAATCATTCAAAAATCATACAATGAGATTTTCTGGATTTTATTTTTTATTTTCTGTCTCTCACAGTTGAGGTGTACCAACGATGAAAATTACAGATCTCTCCATTATTTGTAAGTGGGAAAACTTGAAAAATCGTCAGTGTATCAAATACTTATTTGCTCCAATATATGTATGTGTGTGTATATATATGTACATACATACAGGTGCATCTCAATAAATTAGAATGTCATGAAAAAGTTCATTTATTTCAGTAAGTCAACTCAAACTACTTCAGTCTGTGTGTATTGAATTTATTTAATACACGAGTTTCACAATTTAAGTCTTTGGTTGTTTTAATTGTGATGATTTGGGCTCACATTTAATAAAAACCCAACAATTCACTATCTCAACAAATCAGAATACTTCATAAGACCATTAAAAAAAATAATTTTTTAGTGAATTGTTGGCCTTCTGGAAAGTATGTTCATTTACTGTATATGTACTCAATACTTGGTTACTGCCTCAATTCAGGCATGGAGGCGATCAGTTTGTGGCACTGCTGAGGTGGTATGGAAGCCCAGGTTGCTTTGATAGTGGCTTCAGGTCATCTGCATTGTTGGGTCTGGTGTCTCTCATCTTTCTCTTGACAATTCTCTATGGGGTTCAGGTCAGGCGAGTTTGCTGGCCAATCAACACAGTAACACTATGGTCATTGAACCAGCTTTTGGTACATTTGGCAGTGTGGGCAGGTGCCAAGTCCTGCTGGAAAATGACATCAGCATCTCCATAAAGCTTGTCAGCAGAAGGAAGCATGAAGTGCTCTAAAATTTCCTGGTAGGTGGTTGCCTTGACTGGACTTCAGAAAACACAGTGGACCAACACCAGCAGATGACATGGCAGCCCAAATCATCACTGACTGTGGATACTTCACACTGAACTTCAAGCAACATGGATTCTGTGCCTCTCCACACTTTCTCTAGACTCTGGGACCTTGATTTCCAAATGAAATGCAAATTTTACTTTCATCTGAAAAGAGGACTTTGGACCACTGAGCAACAGTCCAGTTCTTTTTCTCCTTAGCCCAGGTAAGACGTTTCTGATGTTGTCTCTGGTTCAGAAGTGGCTTGGTAGCCCTTTTCCTGAAGATGTCTGAGTGTGGTGACTCTTGATGCACTGACTCCAGCTTCAGTCCACTCCTTGTGAAGCTTTCCCAAGTGTTTGAATCAGCTTTGCTTGACAGTATTCTCAAGCTTGCGGTCATTCCTGTTGCTTGTGCACCTTTTCCTACCCAAATTCTTCCTTCCAGTCAACTTTGCATTTAATATGCTTTGATACAGCACTCTGTAAACAGCCACACCTTTCAGTAATGACCCTCTGTGACTTACCCTCTTTGTGGAGGGCGTCAATGTTCGTCCTCTGGATCATTGCCAAGTCAGCAGTCTTCTCCATTATTGTGGTTTTAAAGAACAAGAGATACTCAGAATTTATACTGTAGGGATGGTCATTAATTGAAACTCAAATGTAAATATTCTAATATTTTGAGATACTGATTTTTGACTTTCATGAGCTGTAAGCTCTAATCATCAAAATTATAACAAAAAACATTTGAAATGTTTTACTTTACATGCAATGAATCTAACATATATGAACGTTTCACTTTTTGAAATAACTTGCATGAAAAAATGAACTTTTTCACGACAATTTATTGAGATGCACCTGTGTGTGTGTGTATATATATTTCAAGATATCAAGATATAAACAAGCTTATTTTGTACACAGGATTGTATCTTTCAGTTTGTGTTTTATATAGTTCAACTTATCTTGTAATGTTCTTGTAATATTATACTAAGTAAATAATTAAAGCCTTAAGGAACCTCATAGCCTTCATGTTAAGCATAAATAACCACAACAGACTGAAACTGTATGCTCATTTACAGCTCTAACACTGAATTTAAGGAGTGTTTTGCTACTGCAGGATGCTGATTGATGTTTAAAAGTAAAGTAAAGTCGTGACGTATTGTCAAGTATGGTGACCCATACTCGAAATTGGTGCTCTGCGTTTAACCCATCCAAGTGCACACACACAGCAGTGAGTAGTGAACAAATGCACACACACACACACCGTGAACACACACCCGGAGCAGTGGGCAGCCATTTATGCTGCGGCGACCGGGGAGCAGTTGGGGGTTCGGTGTCTTGCTCAAGGGCACCTCAGTCGTGGTATTGAGGGTGGAGAGAGCGCTGGACATTCACTCCCCCCACCTACAATCCCTGCTGGCCGGGGACTCGAACCCGCAACCTTTCGATTACGAGTCCAATTCTCTAACCATTAGGCCACGACTTCCCCAGGTGGTTTTAGTCCAGATTTAGGTGGTTTTAGTCCAGATTTACTGATAACGGCTTCAGATAGAGCGAGATAAGATCTAATACCCTTAGGATATTGTACCATAGACAAGAGGATTGCCCCAGAAAAACTTCAGTAGCCTGAGGTGTGTGTGTGTGAGAGAGAAAGAGGGGTTTGAAAGGAAGATAAAGACATGCCAAAACAAAACACCAACAACACCCTCTAATTACACAGTCTCTTACTTACACACACACACACGCACAACTTATGCTTTAATGAACACTATTTGTCAGATATACCGAATGCAGCACGCTCAGCTGAACTTAACTTGATGAAAGCTTTCACCTTCGTGTCACATGGGAATTAGCACTAATCCACGTTAAGCATCGAGCAGCATAGGGATTCAGTCGCACAGCGGTATATACATATATGTGCATGTATAGTTTCCGAGCCAAAGGATGAACGCCATCCCTTCCAGCTTTCTCCTGAGTGCAATTTCACGCTTTCTGTCTGAGGTGGGCTAAGCCAGTGGCTCCTATTTTCCTCAGCAAACTTTTGAGAGCATAAATAATAACAACAAAACAGAGATAAAAGAACAAAAATCCATTCGCTCTCTGCTGAAAAATAATTAATTCTCTTGCTTTGAGGAAAGGCAGCTTTAGAATAACTCAACTTTATCTGTGATTTCAGGCCTCATAACGCTGGAGAAAAAAAGAGACTCCAATGCAAACTTCAGCATTGCCCATTTACATGTGCATTGTGTCTATTCTGGGTTCATCCGCTGACTGCTGTATGTGCATGAGACACAGAAATTCCACCGCTATACGGGCTTTGAGGAAAGATAAATGGCTCTTTGAATATCACTGTGTTTTGAACTAACAAATACATATCTGTCTGAGCATGATATGGACTCTGAATACTGTAGCTCTATTTGTATGGTTTACAGACTAAATTGTAAGTAATAATTTTTTTTTGTTTTGTTTTTTTAAGAAGAAATATTCGTTTTTATTTATTACTTTTTGCACTTTTATTGATTTTTTTGGGGGAAAAAGTGGAACGGGAAATGACGCAAGCCAGACTCAAACTCAAATTCCACTACAGCATAAGCACTACACCACAATGCCACAGCTCCAACCATGTTTATAGTTTAAATAAAATTAAAACCATAAAAACCTTGTTACTTAAAATAAAACAAACCTAAACAAATATCAATAAATAATATACATAATTAAATTAAATAATAAAAAATATTGTATATTTTATATAAATTTTATATATGAAGAGTTCATTTGCAAAATCCGATAACATTTTTCTTTTCTTTTTTCAGAAATCAAGTTTTTTTTTATTGCACATTCCAAGTAACATCAATCAAACTGCAGTTGGGTTGTTTTGATTAAGTAATAACTAAACAAATACAGGCAATTTACAAAATTAAAGTTCATTGAAAGTATTTTTATATATATACACACATATTAAGTGTTTGTTTTATAGCAAAAGCAGATAACTCCAACAGTAAATTTTTTTTGGCAAAAACAGATAACTCCACATTTCATGTTTTAGGGTTAAAAAAAACCCACTTGTTTAATCTTTGTAATCTCCTCAGATGACAATGTAGATGTCTGACAAACGTTGTTGTTGTTGTGATCATAGATTTATGGATGTGATTACACACAATACACAGAGCTTTTCCCTCACCATTGTAACGCGTTGCCTTCGCAAGGATCCATAAAAACTTTCAGCTTTTATTTTCCTTTTACACCCTGAGGAAGATATCACAGATTCATCAAGTTTGTCGAAATTGTCCATCCTCGATCACTTTTAGTCAGCTTTGATGAAACTCCTCTCAGCTAGTACATCTTTTCAAAGTGAAAGTAGCCTTGTCACCTGACCTGAATACAGCGCGCTGATTTGCTAAAATGGACTTATCGGCTTCTGTTGAAAAACAAGGGCGCTTGTCGGCTTCTGCAGTAAAACGTCAACTTGCGATGCCTTGAAAGTGAACAATACAGGCTTTTTTGACAAAATGTGTTTAGGGTTCAGATCGTGGAGAATAATGCGTGGCGATTCACCCCTATTACGATGCAGTGCGATCCAATTTCAATTTGATTCAACACAATGCGATTTGATGTAATATAACGCAATGGAAAAATATGATTGCTTTTATTTCTTTGGATCAGACAACAAATCATAAATTAAATTAAGTGTATTCTTACTTCTAACACCTCAATGTCTGTTTCATAAAACAAGTTTACCAAATAAGCCAGGCTTATTTCAGTTAGTCTGACTAATTGTCAAATGATTTGGTTCCATAAAGCAAATTTAACATACAGTAATCAAGCTCAGTCACTGTAGCAACTTATGCTGGGAAACTAACCTGGTACAGGGCAGGCAACCTGTCAGTCTACGCGGAGTTCCTCTAACATTGACCAATAGCAATGCAATGATATTACCACTGACTCTCTCACATACTATTATAGCCATGTAGGGCCGTCCGCAACTGGTGCGGTCGCACTGGGCCCCATATTGAGGGGGCCCCATGGCGAATGGACCGAGGGGGACCACAGTCTTCGGCGTGGGAGGTGGGCGCTCTAACATGGAGGCGAAAGACCACGGCCTCTAGCATCAATCGCTAGAGCACCTCTTGAGATCAGGGGAGTGAGGTTTACACGCACAGCTCTTACTGGTCTACGACAGTTACACTCACCCCCAAATCCTCACTCCCATCCGGGTCACTGGCACCAAATGTAACCGGTCCTACTCGCCCCGCTCTCTACGTCTACGTGGATCGATTTGGTCCATGATCGGTATTAAGGGCTGTTTAAGAATAAGCGTCCACAAATTAGTTCGATTGTGTGAGCGTCATTTGTTGTTTATGGAACCGCTCTACCCTAACTTTGTTAGGTTATTTCAAGTCAGGTTTTGGACTTTAATCACTGCTTTTCCTTAGGTCTCATGCAGCAGCGGTGATGAGAGAACGTGCTTGAGAAAAATCAATGTATCGCATCGTTAACTTTTTATGCCGATGCACCGAGCGAATCGGTTAATCTTCCCATTCCTAATACATATATACACACACACAAAAAAAATTCAGTCAATGACGGAAAATCTTCGGTTAACGCGACCTCTGATATTTACTTTACTTACTTACTTTTGTCATTTAGCAGACGCTTTTGTCCAAAGCGACTTACAAATAAGAAAAAGTAACTAAAACTAAAAAGTTACAACTCTATAAATACTATCTACCCACATATTTAAGAAAATAAAGAAATTAAATAAAAAGCTACTACTATCCCTTGCCGGTGTCCCTGCCCGGTGGAGTCGCACGGTAGAGTCGATGGTCTTTACACTCTTTACTTTTTTACTTTTGTCATTTAGCAGACGCTTTTGTCCAAAGCGACTTACAAATAAGAAAAAGTAACTAAAACTAAAAAGTTACAACTCTATAAATACTATCTACCCACATATTTAAGAAAATAAAGAAATTAAATAAAATTAACACATGCATATAACAACAACATTTCAATAATAAACATATCAATGAAAAAATTAAATAAAAAGCTACTACTATCCCTTGCCGGTGTCCCTGCCCGGTGGAGTCGCACGGTAGAGTCGATGGTCTTTACACTCTTTACTTTTTTACTTTTGTCATTTAGCAGACGCTTTTGTCCAAAGCGACTTACAAATAAGAAAAAGTAACTAAAACTAAAAAGTTACAACTCTATAAATACTATCTACCCACATATTTAAGAAAATAAAGAAATTAAATAAAAAGCTACTACTATCCCTTGCCGGTGTCCCTGCCCGGTGGAGTCGCACGGTAGAGTCGATGGTCTTTACACTCTTTGGTCTTCACACTAAGAGGGCTTCACACGACGACTGCCGCGACCGCTGCCGCGGTATAATAACCTTTATTATACCAAACCAACAAATGATCATTTCAATTCAGCTGGACCCACTTTCCTGTTTATCAACTACAAATGGCCAAGCAAGTGCACACACTGACAAGATACACGATACAGTACGAGACCAAACGCGATTTCAGCAACTCTCATCCTAGTAAACAAAATAAGCGTTTCCTAGCAACGGCAAATGCGCTAAACACTGAGACAAGTAAATACACTTACGAGCTGATTTTAAACTTCCGCTGATAGACTGCTTCTCTTAAAGACCACTTCATTACACTGCCTTCTGCTGGCGCTTGAACCCACTTTCCTGTTTATCAACTACAAATGGCCAAGCAAGTGCACACACTGACAAGATACACGATACAGTACGAGACCAAACGCGATTTCAGCAACTCTCATCCTAGATATACAAACACATACACGCACACATATACAGTTGAAGTCAAAACTTAACATACACCTTTCAGAATCTGCTAAATGTTAATTATTTTACCAAAATATGAGGGATCATACAAAATGCATGTTATTGTTTATTTAGTACTGACCTGAATAAGATATTTTACATAAAAGATGTTTACATATAGTCCACAAGAGAAAATAGTTGAATTTATAAAAAAATGACCCTGTTCAAAAGTTTACATACACTTGATTCTTAATACTGTGTTGTTACCTGAACGATCCAAAGCTGTGTTTTTTTTGTTTAGTGATAGTTGTTCACGAGTCCCTTGTTTGTCCAGTTAAACTGCCTGCTGTTATTCAGAAAAATCCTTCAGGTCTCAAAAATTATTTGGTTTTCCAGCATTTTTGTGTATTTGAACCCTTTCCAACAATGACTGTATGATTTTGAGATCCATCTTTTCACACTGGGGACAACTGAGGGACTCATATGCAACTATTACAGGAGATTCAAACGCTCACTGATGCTCCAGAAGGAAAAACTATGCATTAAGAGCCGGGGCATGAATAAACAATAACATGCATTTTGTATGATCTCTCTTATTTTGGTAAAATAATTAACATTTTGCAGATTCTGAAAGGTGTATGTTAAGTTTTGACTTCAACTGTATATATTAGGGGTGGCACGGTACGCGTACCGAACCGTATGGTTCACGGGGCAAATTCCAAATTGAAGTGATCATCCATATCCCCTCGGAGTGGGGACTTTGGGGAGAACAGGGCACATGCGTGCCATTATTTAGTCGAACCATACGGTTCGGTACGCGTACCGTGCCACCCCTAATATATATATAAATACATAAATATATTTTTTTCCTAATTTTCAGATATCAAATTGGTAAAAGAAAATTAATAAAACTGAAATAAAAGTTATGAAAGGTATAAAAAATGACTATATAGACACAGTTAAAATAAAAATGAAAACAAATTCTCAATATTAATAATACTAAAATAACACTGGCTCCTACTTATTCCCCCTGTTTAGGACACAAAAGTGAGTTTGCTTCTTTCTTTGTTCAGGTCACGAGTACATTATCATTAAATCATCAATATGACAATCAATATTTCCTGGAGTGAAGACTTCATGTTCCTTTAAATATTTACTTTCAATCAAACAAAAGCAAACAAGCCCTTACCATCATCCTGGTCCGGCAGTATGCGGATAAGCGCAGTGGGGTATTCTGGCCCCAGACGGCCTCCCATAGGCATACTGAGGGTCACGTTGAAGCTCTCCTCTCCTTCATACAGTGAGTCGTCAATGATCACCACACGACAGTGCTTCTCAGTCTCGTTCTTATCAAAGCGCAGAATGCTGGCCTGCTCCTCTGGACGGGAGATGTAGTCAGAGTAGGACAGAACAGAAGTGGGGACGGTTCCTGTGGCAGAGCCTGCAGCAGCACAGAAAGGACACATGCAGGGAATTCATTCAAATCCACATAAAGCGTTTACAGATGCTTCAAAGGGACGTGGATAACACATCTGAGGAAGTATTGAAAGCAAAAATCTTAACAAGGGATAGTTTGCTCAAAAATGGCTGTCATTCTTTACTCAATCTCGTTTCAAACCAATTTCCTTTTTTCCCCTCTGGAACACAAAAGTAGAAACACACAAAATTGAATGCTGTTTTGGTATGAATGACATTGAAAAGACTATTTTTGAATTCTACACATTAATAAAGGTTTGACAGAAGCCTTAAACAGTCTCTATCTGCGTATCTATCTATTAGAAGCTAGTGAGACTGGGTCATTTTAAACTTGTGTGAAAAAGAGCACAAAGGTTCTTCAAAACCATTTCAGAAATTTAATTTTTAGAGTTAACTTTAGCTTTAAAAACATTTCTTGAACAAATTTGAAACAGATTTTGAGAATATTGGTCGGGTCAAGAGTTCTGTACGTTCAAAAATGTACAGTACTTGTAACCCCTGAGATTATAAATAAAAGTTTAATAAATATCATAAATTTTTCAACAATGTTGAATTGTTGGAATTAAAAAAAAAAAAAAAAAAAAAAAAAAATTTATAAGATCTTGTAAAGGCTATTTTGTTCATTTAATTTTATAATGAATAATTTAGATATTTTTTACACATACAAAAATAAATTTTTATTTGATACATTTTTATTTGTACAGCCAGCAGCGGGGAGGAGCAGCGTTTTCAGTTAATCACAGATATTATGTTGCTTCTCTAATTTTACATGCAAGTATAGCCGAAATCACAGCACAGCTATTGTCTTTATCTTATGTGCATTTGATTTCATCAGACTTGATAATCAGGATTTTTGTGCAGATTAACACCTTGGAAGGGAGAGCTGGTTATGTAGGCTTAATGAGTTGCGTTTCAATGACTATTTCATATTAATTATGTTGTCTGACAACAGAAACAGTAAAAAATATAAATGAAAACAGTTTTATTGCGAATTTAGATGCTTCAAAATACAGTATGTGGGCACAGAGAGGCAAACAAATGTAATAATAAAATTTAGCTGCAAGCAGCAATGACGGGGCCAAGCACATCAGCTAAGCATAGCACGGAGCATCAGAACAACTGCAGAAATGAGTAATTGAAGGCATTTTAAGATTATTGTAGTCCATGGGTGATAAATCATTTAAAACTACTAGTAATATAATTGAATGACTTTTCACTTTTGACCAACATGTGGCACCGTCAACAAATCGATGTGGTGTGTTCTGTGTGAGGTGACAATGGCACACACAAAGTTTGGTGTCAATATGCCAAAGCATTGCAGAGATACGGCCTCAAGTGTCACTTTGGCATCATGTCTCAAATTCGTTGTTGTGGTAGGTGAAAACGGTTTTGTCTATCAACACGAAATCCATAACTTTTTGTCAGCATGGTCTGAAGATGATATGATTCGATTTTGGTGAAAATCGGACCAACGGTCTAGGAGGAGTTCGAAAAAGTAGGTTTTCAACATAAATCAAAATGGTGGAAAGGAAGTTTGGCTTACTATGACATAATTGGTATGTGTGTTGTCAGCATGACCCAAGGAATAATTTGAGGATTGTTTCATTACAATAGGCTAATGCAATCAAAAGCTATTTGCATTTTTGTAAATTTCATTATTAATAATTAATGAATGGTTTATTACTCTTGACCAATAGGTGGCGCTGTTACCAAACTGACGTGACGTGGTCAGTGTGAGGTCACAATGTCACATACAAATTTTGGTGTGAATATGTCAAAGTTTCGCTGAGATACAGCCTTAGATGCAGTTTGGCATCTTTCAAGCAAATTCGTTGACCCGTTTCGTATATTGACAAAATCCATAACTTTTTGTCACCATGGTCTGAAGATGATCAGAGTCAAATTTGGTGAAAATCGGACTAACGGTCTAGGAGGAGTTCGAAAAAGTATGTTTTCAACATGAAACAAAATGGCGGACAGGAAGTTCATCCAATTATGGCAAAATTGGTATCGATGTTCTCGGCATGAAGCAAGGAATCTACCAACATGAGTTTCATTACAATAAACTAATGTAAGCAAAAGTTATTAGCATTTTTAGAAATTTCATTATAACTTTTGACCACAAGGTGGCGCTGTCCCCAACCGTTTTGAGTACCATCAGGGCATGGTGCCGAAGAAGCATACCGAGTTTCGTAACGATATGTCAATGCGTTCGTAAAATATCGCATTTTACGACAAAATTCAACATGGCCGAAGCCCAAAATGGATATGGTTGGATTTGGCATGATGCACCAAATCTAAAGAGACCCTTTTTAGGATTTTTGGCCAAACCATTCACAAGTTATACGTAAAAATATGCATTTTTCATATCTCCTGACCACTAGGTGGCACAGCGCCGATACACTGCATGTCGCCTCAGGTCATGCTTGTTATAAGGCACACCAAGTTTTGTCTCAATCCGTCAAACCCTTGTGGAGATATAAGCTCAGATCCATTTTTGTGTGCTTTTCGGCGAATTCGTTAGCGTGGTATTCGAGAAGTGATCATCCCTATCCCCTTGGAGTGGGAACTTTGGAGTGAACAGGGCCATTATTTAGTCGTTTGGAATGCACTTGGCAAAGGGAGCGATCTAATTTCCTCATAATCTTCAGCTGGGATGTTCCCATGACAACGCAGCAAGGTGTGCGTGGCCTTGTCCATCGTCTTTGATGCGGTGCAGTTGTCCTTTCCCCTTAGTCGAAAAACCCCCAAAGCATAATGTTTCCACCTCCATGTTTGATGGTGGGGATGGTGTTCTTGGGGTCATAGGCAGCATTCCTCCTCCTTCAAACACGGCGAGTGAGTTGATGCCAAAGAGGCAAGGCAAGGCAAGGCAAGGCAATTTTGGTCTCATCTGACCACAACACTTTCACCCAGTTCTCCTCTGAATCATTCAGATGTTCATTGGCAGACCTCAGACGGGCCTGTACATGTGCTTTCTTGAGCAGGGGGACCTTGCGGGCGCTGCAGGATTTCAGTCCTTCACGGCTTAGTGTGTTACCAATTGTTTTCTTGGTGACTATGGTCCCAGCTGCCTTGACAAGATCCTCCCGTGTAGGTCTGGGCTGATTCCTCACCGTTCTCATGATCATTGAAACTTCACGAGGTGAGATCTTGCATGGAGCCCCAGTCCGAGGGAGATTGACAGTTAAATTGTGTTTCTTCCATTTGCGAATAATCGCACCAACTGTTGTCACCTTCTCACCAAGCTGCTTGGCGATGGTCTTGTTGCCCATTCCAGCCTTGTGTAGGTCTACAATCCTGTCCCTGACATTCTTGGACAGCTCTTTGGTCTTGGCCATGGTGGAGAGTTTGGAATCTGATTGATTGATTGCTTCTGTGGACAGGTTGTCTTTTATACAGGTAACAAATTGAGATTAGGAGCACTCCCTTTAAGAGAGTGCTCCTAATCTCAGCTCCTTACCTGTATAAAAGACACCTGGGAGTCAGAAATCTTGCTGATTGATAGGGGATCAAATACTTCTTTGACTCATTAAAATGCAAATCAATTTATAACTTTTTTGAAATGCGTTTTTCTGGATTTTTTTTGTTATTCTGTCTCTCACTGTTCAAATAAACCTACAATTTAAAATTATAGACTGATAATTTCTTTGTCAGTGGGCAAACGTACAAAATCAGCAGGGGATTAAATAGTTTTTTTCCCACTGTATGTATATTTTATAGTAGTTGTGTATATGAACAAAAAAACAAATACAAGCTTCAATCAGTATTTGTGTTCAAAAGTAAATCTATAACATATAATTTAAAGATTGCTGATGTAAAAAAAGAGAGCGCCCCTATTTAGCACCGCACTCATCGTCGGTCTTCCATATATATTTCCACAGAGTGAAGGTAAAGCTGTAAGAATTTATGAATGAACGGCTCATTTTAAACTCTTCCCAGTCTACTGACATTTGTTATGACATCCACTTCAAATGTTACAATGCACATGATAACTTTTGTTAACTCTACAATAAATAAATCCATTTTACCAGCTAATTGTCAACAGTGATGCTATGCTACCAAAAAAATGGAAGTTCAAAGAAAAAATTCTAAAGACGGCTGCATACTCTTTTCTCTGATGCATAATGTATATAAGGTTGTTTATACTATATATTGCACCTTGCTGAGTGTGACAGACCACCATCAGCTCCTCACTGACATCTCCCCTCCTGTGCACCGGGATCAGGAGTTCTCCGATATCTTCTTCCACAGCAAAGCTGGCCTGAGGAAAGAACACCGTGGACTCTGTCAAAGGGAAAAGAAGATATAGCTCCGTATTAGGACTGCTGTTCTGTTATATCAGTCACTGAGGGATTTAGCGGCTCCCTGTCAAAAAGACTATTACCACAGGGCTTTAAAACACCACAGACGGTGGATTGATTCTTCAATATATAATTATTTCAAATCATACGCCTCTATACTGGGCGTGTAATGCACATTTATCTTGCACAAAAGGCAAAAACACATTTTGTATGAGAAAATAGATTTTTCATATTGAGCGCTTCATATTAGGTTTTTAGTGGCCTTTGGACCAAGCGGCATCGATATCTGTCCGTACTGGCTGTGTATTGCGTTGTGTTGCAGAGTAAACTGTCTGACTGAGTGGGAGCTTGTTCAGGCATTGCTATTTTCAAATACCGCAGGTCAGGTCTGAGTCAACATCTAAACAAATTTTTTTTATAGCACCGAAAGAAAAAGGAGGGAGAAAAATGCTCTTGCCAGAGATGGAAAATCTATAGAAAACACAGAGCTAGAGAAAGGCTGGTGATGTTTCTGAAATAGAGCCGCACAGGGACCAATAAGAAAAAAAAAGGTCCCTGCATGGCCCGTCCTGCCCCAGATCCTTCTATGCAATTATACATGATCTTTTGCAAACATCTAAAATCATCAATCTGCAAGTAGTCATTTGGTACCAAGGGAGAGTGGAGGTGAAAAATAGACCATGAAAACATTTAGACAGTAGCATTTTCATTGACAGCTTTGAAAGGTAAAACATGAATATAGTCCACCTGGTGACCCAGGACCAGGGCTGGATTAACAATAGGGCTGGGTTGGGCTGAAGCCCCGGGGCCTGAGCAAGGAGGGGGCCCATGATTGGCTGTGGGGGGGATTGACTGAAGCGCCAATCACCAAAGCCACCACACCCCCCACTTACTAGCACTGTTATTTAGTTGAGCTTTTCTGTAAATTCCATGTATTACCATTTGAGATTGAAACATCACATTTGAATTTAGTTTACCAATCAAATGCATTTATTCCATATTTGACTTTTGAACGACATGGGCACGTATCTATCAGGTGATCGTTGCGCCTAATGACCGCACTCACCTCCACTCTTCACTTCGTTCTGGTGTAATCTGGAAATGGTCACGCAAAGAACAATCTTCGATAAGTAAAAATGTCAGCTATTCTTAAAAAAAAAAAGTGAGAGAGGGGCTCAAAAAAGGAAAACCTAAGACTAACAGCAGATAAAACATGAGTTAGTCAGTGAAATTCCCAGCTATCAGGTTATTTTACTAAAGTGGATGACGGAGTGGAAGTTGTGGAGCAACAAGTGGACTGGGCACATGGAGCAGAAAAAAACATCGTCCACATAGATTTTAGGTTAGTTTGATTATTAGCTTGATGAATGTATTTTGCTTTTTGTGTTTAAACAAACTATACATATTCTACATACGGGAAGATAACCCGGTAGAAATATGTCAATCGTTTTGCGAGTCATGGTGTATGCTTATCAGTTAAACACATTTTAAGCATTGTGGTTTAAAAACAAATGGTTTTAAACTGTCCATGGATATTAAGCAGCGGGGCAGAATTCATTCTGGTAAATGCGTGCATTTCAGCCTGATACGCGCGCCTGAGTAAACTTGAGTTCTTTTTTGCGCCTGTGCTTAAACGTTCAAATAGTTATGTGTCAAAATGTCCATCTTTGCGAGTATACTCGTAAACACAGTCATTTGTGTCTTGAACGTTAATAGTTAAAGATAAAGCATGTGTGCAGTAGTAGGGTATGTGAAATGCTGGCATTGATGAGATCTTAAAGGAATAGTTCACCCAAAAATGAAAATACTGTCATCATTTACTCACCCTCAAGTTGTTCTAAACCTGTATGAATCTCTTTGTTCTCCTCACCGTAACAGAAGACATTTTGAAGAATTTTCAAAGCCAGAAAGTTTGTGGTCCCTATTGACTCCAATAGTGTTTTTTTTTTTAGATAAACAGTATTGTTTCAAACATATTTTTTTGCGTTCAACAGCAGAAGGAACCTCAGACAGGTTTAGAACAACAACAACAGAATTTTCATTTTTGGGTGAACTATTCCTCTAAAGTAGCCTAATATAGCTGCTGTTGCTATTTGTGCCAATTATGTAAATCAAACATTGGAAAGAAAATCACTGTCTTTGACTGAATCACTTTTGTAAAATAAGTAAGAATTAATGTACCTTGAATTTACACAGTGATGACTTTTCAGTCTATTTGTACATTTACTTTATGGAATATAATATTTCTTATTCAGTTGTTTGCATTTTTCAAGTAGGTCGATTTCATATGTATCTCTGTTCTATATAATTTGTGACTGTTTACTTGTCTTCAGTAAGCTTGGTTTTACTTAGGCCAGTTTTTTTGTGATATTGAATTTGGTAACAAGAATTATGAAATTTCAGTTCGTCAAAAATTTTGATAGCATAAAAATCCTATTTAAAGCTATATATCATTATTGTGATGGGGGGCCCTGCAGTAAGTCATAGCCCCAGGGCCCAATGAGGTCTTAATGCGCCCCTTCCCAGGACTTTTTAAAAATATTATCTTCACAAATGTTGTGCAATAAAATTAACTTTGCATTATAATGGGCTATCTTTTTTACATATCTATAGTTTAAATTTATACATTAGTTATAACCCTCAACCCTGTTATTCAAGTCATTATAAGAAAAATTATTAAATATTTATAGGGAATATTATATCGGAAATATAAGCTATAAATATTTGGTCTAAAACTAGCTAGACCTCGCTGAATTTCAGTTTAATTTAGGCTAAATCTACAACCCTGTTACCTGCAGTTCTGTTACAAATTCTGGCTTTTTTTCCAAATATATTTGTAAAAATTTTAGTTTATTTAATGTATATTGCTAGAAAACAGCATAAAATCAATGATTTTCAAATACACAACCCTGTTACTTGCAACTCTAACAAATTTTGGCATATTTATCAAATATTCTTCTTTTTTTTATTTTTTTACAAATTCTGGCTTTTTTTTCAAATATGTTTTTTTTTTTTATTGTCTCTACTTTTAAAACATGAGATCATCTGTTTACAACTCTTACAAATTTTGGCATATTTAGCAAATATATGTTTTTTTTCCAAATATATATAATATAATTTTTTTTTTTTTTTTTTTTTTACAAATTTTGTCTCCTTTTCATGTTTATATATTGTATATTGCTATAAAACATCAAAATCAACTTTTCAAATATATTTAAAAAATGTCTCTACTTTTTATATGTTTATTTAATGTATATTGCTAGAACAACGTCAGATCAACTGATCTGTATTTAGATATGCTAGCATGGTAACAGGGTTGCAAAAATACAATAGAATATAACTATTTGAAGTAGTTCGACCACATGATTTTGATGATTGAGATTTTCTGAAGGTTAAAGAGCTATTTTCCCCTTTTGTTCTCAAAAAAAAGAGAGAAAGACTGCAATTACTATATTTAGTAGCCATTTATCCATCCCAGATTTCTTCAATTATATGACATTGACAAGAGAGTGTCAATAAGAAAAAGATATTCTTTGCAAAACCAGAACGTTGTCCACTGTTCAGTCTCTGAGCATTGTACAGACTGAGTGACTACTCTCCTGATAAAAGAATGAATCTTACAGCCCTGAAGACTCAAACGCTGGCTGTGAGAAAAGAATAACAATGAGGAAAATCTATGCAGCCTCTCAGGTATAAGGCTTACGTATTTAGACCGTCTCTTACCCTCACACAGGAAACTCTCATGCATGAGGGGCCGAAATAATGACCTTGTAGTGTACCGATCAAAAACAAGGCCGATGAGAAAGTAAAATCCTGCGCATTTATATTCAGCTCTTGGAAGAATCCTCTGCAAATATGAGGTAGAATTACTTTTAACTTGCAGCACAGCATGGTATACACAGAAGTTATTTTAATTACATACTTGTTAATCATATCAGATTATTTATATAGTATTTTTCTATACTCGCTTTGAATGAATATATAATGCATTAGGTAAATAGCTGTTGTTAAATAAATAAATAAATAAATAAATACACTGCCTTTAAACTTTAATTCTTTTGTCCGATTATAAATATTACAAATACGTTTTTTTGGGACTATGACATTACAAAATCAAACATTAAATAAAATAAATAAAATCTCAATTTTTTTCTTAATAAGCATTGTGTTGTTTTCCAATAAAAAAATAAAAAATAAAAAAAAGTATAAATTACCTTAAACGAGATAAAACAGCTTGAGAAGCAAAACTGCACAAGAGCCAGATCAATATCTATCTATCTATCTATCTATCTATCTATCTATCTATCTATCTATCCATCTATCCATCTATCTATCTATCTATCCATAATCTATTCATCTATCATCTACAGTATCGCACAGAAGTGAGTACACCCCTCACATTTTTGTAAATATTTTATTATATCTTTTCATGTGACAACATTGAAGAAATGACACTTTGCTACAATGTAAAGTAGTGAGTGTCCAGCTTGTATAACAGTGTAAATTTGCTGTCCCCTCAAAATAACTCAACACACAGCCATTAATGTCTAAACCGCTGGCCACAAAAGTGAGTACACCCCTAAGTGAAAATGTCCAAATTGGGCCCAATTAGCCATTTTCTCTCCCCGGTGTCATGTGACTCGTTAGTGTTACAAGGTCTCAGGTGTGAATGGGGAACAGGTGTGTTAAATTTGGTGTTATCGCTCTCATGCTCTCATACTGGTCACTGGAAGTTCAACATGGCACCTCATGGCAAAGAACTCTCTGAGGATCTGAAAAAAAGAATTGTTCCTCTACAAAAAGATGGCGTAGGCTATAAGAAGATTGCCAAGACCCTGAAACTGAGCTGCAGTATGGTGGCCAAGACCATACAGCGGTTTAACAGGACAGGTTTCACTCAGAACAGGCCTAGCCATGGTCGACCAAAGAAGTTGAGTGCACATGCTCAGCGTCATATCCAGAGGTTGTGTTTGGGAAATAGACATATGAGTGCTGCCAGCATTGCTGCAGAGGTTGAAGGGGTGGGGGGTCAGCCTGTCAGTGCTCAGACCATACGCCGCACACTGCATCAAATTGGTCTGCATGGCTTCTAAAGATGATGCACAAGAAAGCCCGCAAACAGTTTGCTGAAGACAAGCAGACTAAGGACATGGATTACTGGAACCATGTCCTGTGGTCTGATGAGACCAAGATAAACTTATTTGGTTCAGATGGTGTCAAGCGTGTGTGGCGTCAACGAGGTGACGAGTACAAAGACAAGTGTGTCTTGTCTACAGTCAAGCATGGTGGTGGGAGTGTCATGGTCGTCTGGGGCTGCATGAGTGCTGCCGGCACTGTGGAGCTACAGTTCATTGAGGGAACCGTGAATGCCAACATGTACTGTGACATACTGAAGCAGAGACTGGGCCGCAGGGCAGTATTCCAACATGATAACAACCCCAAACACACCTCCAAGACGACCACTGCCTTGCTAAAGAAGCTGAGGGTAAAGGTGATGGACTGGCCAAGCATGTCTCCAGACCTAAACCCTATCGAGCATCTGTGGGGCATCCTCAAACGGAAGGTGGAGGAGCACAAGGTCTCTAACATCCACCAGCTCCATGATGTCGTCATGGAGGAGTAGAAGAGGACTCCAGTGGCAACCTGTGACGCTCTGGTGAACTCCATGCCCAAGAGGGTTAAGGCAGTGCTGGAAAATAATGGTGGCCACACAAAATATTGACACTTTGGGTCCAATTTGGACATTTTCCAGGGGTGTAGTCACTTTTGTGGCCAGCGATTTAGACATTAATGGCTGTGTGTTGAGTTATTTTGTATATTGTAACAAAGTGTCATTTCTTCAGTGTTGTCACATGAAAAGATATAATAAAATATTTACAAAAATGTGAGTGGTGTACTCACTTCTGTGAGATACTGTATACATCCATCCATATATTTATATCATCCATTCATCCATCCATGCATCTATCCTTCTTCCATATTATCCATCTATATCATCGATCCATCTATCTATATCCATCCATTCATCTATCTATCGATATATCATCCATCTATATCCATTCATTCATCTATCTATCCAGCCATCTATATTATCCATCCATATCCAGTCATTAAATCCATCCGTCTATATCATTCATCCACATCCATGCATCAATCCATATCCATTCATTCATCCACACCCATCTATATCATCCATATCTATCTATCCACGCATCCATCCATATCATCCATTCATCTAAATCCAGCCATCCATCTATATTATTTATCTACATCGAAGCATCCGTCCATCTGCAATTCATTTATTCTTGTTTTAAAGCATAAATCTAGTTTAAATTTAGTGTGGTTTCTGCTTAAAATAAGAAAAAAATTAATTGTTTATTCATTTATTCAATATATATTACTCAATATATATTACTTGAAAAACCTAAATGGCCTACAGTTTTGCTTTCCAAGCATTTCTTTAGTAACATTAGAGTATCTTTGCAGTGTAGATTTTTGGTCCTTTTCAATTCACAATCTTTAAAATTATTTATTTCAGTGATCAATCAGGGAAAGGTATAGCATAGTATAGTAAGATTCCTCAAATCTTACCCTGGAGGTCCAATCTGCTGCAGAGTTTAGCTCCAACCCTGATCAAACTCACCTACCTGTGATTTTCTAATGATATTGAAGACTCTGATTAGCATGCTCAGGTGTGTTTGATTAGGGTTAGAGCTAAACTCTGCAGGAATGCTCCAGATTTGAGGATCCCTGGTATAGCAATTTAAACCGTCATTAAACCCATTTCCAACATAAGACATCAAACCAGAAAGCAAAGTCGAAGTAAGCATCTTTAAAATGCCTTTCCAGCCTCTCCTCTTCCTTTATTGCTCCTTACACTAATGAGCAGTGAAAGGTTCTGGCTGTAAAGGAGGAAGCTTGTCACATCGCAGCCGTCTCAGTCACAGATGTGACTCCAGATGCAGGCTTTTGTCTGAGCCCGCAGGTCGGTGTAAGCCATCATGTGTGAACGGCTCTGTGGCAACTGGGTCAGACAGGTCTCCGAAGGCCCCTGTCGGAAGAAAACCACCTCCCTCTCGCATTCAAATATTAATGCGCAAGGAGGGCGACCTCACACTGCCACACACACATAAACGCTAAAAGGATAATTAACCTGAAAGGAAAAAAACTGCACGTGGAGCAACAGGACGGCAGCATCCGACCAGCCCATCTCCCCTCCCTCTAGCTTTTAGAAAGAGCAGCCAGACTCCATCACGTTACGCCTCCCATGGGGCATCAACCTCAGCAAACCAACCCCACCGTTAGACTGATAATTAGCTCACTGGGGAAGCAGTGGAGTTTTCTTTCTTTTTTTCTAAGGAGAAATAACTTCTGCAAAGATAGCGAGGCTTAAGTAACATTCAGATGGAAACTACCACAGCGTTTGGGATTATAGATGAAAATTTTAATTATCCAGGGACCCCGAGGAGGCGATAAAGACAAAAACACACAGAATAAAACAACGTAAGCCTCCGGTTATTCGTGCTGCACATCTAAATACGCCGGTAATTGTGAGAATATGAGATGATGTCTTGATGATGAACAGGCAAATGATTCCGTCACGGCTCTCAGCGAGAAAACCCAAAACAGACAGTGTGCGACAAACGCGGTTTGATCAACAGACTGGCAAAGCTGTATTTTGTAATGAGAGCTGCTCGGAAAGGGTTTTTGATGACAGGTTTACGCGCAGCTGTCTCATTACGGCTTTCTGATGCCTCTCTGTTTGGGTTCTCGCAGATAAAAGTGTGACCCCCCCCCTTCAAAATGACCCCTCAAAACTTGTGCGACTAACTTTCATATGCAAACGATTTAATTACAGAGTGAGCCGGCACAGACGTGTCAAACCTTTCTCAAACGCTGGTCGACAATTTACATTTATCAACGAGACGCTTTCAAAACAAGACATAGAACTGTGCGCAGAATTCCAGATGAAAAGACGGGCCACTGAAACGCAGGGGTGGGCTGTACGCTGGAAGCTCACAGGTAGGAAGTAGGAAGAGATATAAAATGCTATGATAATTGAGGCCTACTGAAAGAGAGAAAAAGGCATCTGCAGGATAGAGATAAGGCTTGTGTTTTTATCTGCAACACTGAAAATTTTAGAAAATAAAATAGCCTGGGATGTTTTTTAGCAGCTTTGTGTTTTTGCTCTCTTGAACATCCTGCCTGCTTCACCAGATGTAATGGGGGTTTAGTATATTGAGCGGCTGAAGCGGAGATGTTTGGATATTTTTGAAGAATTAAATGGGTCTGAAAAAGGACTCTGATCTAATATAATCTTTACATAAGTATGTGTTCAAAAAGCCAATGTGCATTAGATAAAACATATGATGAACACCACTGTTCGGAATCTTGGGGTTGGGATAATTTTTACAATGAGTTTCATACAAGTCTGTGACTGATGTTTGTCTTTAGTGAACATTAAGGACATTTATACTAAAAGTTTGATTCTCTTGATTCTTTTAGTCCAGGACAAAAAAGAAAATGATATGTTTAGTCCTGGTTCACTTAGCATTTACACTGTCACTTTCAACACTGAAGCTAAAGATAGAAAACAAAAGACATTAGTAAACGGTAACAACCTAACTGGACAGCTTTTACAACTTAACCAAACACCCAAAACAATGCTTTGTTAAATGCATTTGTTGTATGTGTTTACGTGAAAAAGTTTTTTTTTCCTCCATTTCTTTCACTGATGGAGTTTGGGTTCCTTGCCATTGTCTCCTTTTGCTTTCTTAGATGGGGACACTAGATATTTGGCAATTTTATTGTCATGACTGCACAGACAATAGAAGTTGAATACTGAACTGCACAGAGTCGGATGATGGCATCACCGTTTTCTCCAGAGATGCTTTATAGATTTTTTCAGAGCTGTTTTACAGCAGAGTTGAATTGTTTGTTGTCATTTATTCACTATGTAGGGGTGAAAATATTCCCCTAAGAACTGGGACACCACTACTATACCGTCACACTTCATAATACGTCATCAAGCTCCTATAATAAACACACCTATACTGGTGTGCATTAGAGCCTTTAATTACCATTCTGTATTAATGTGCTGCTGACTGACACACACAAACACACATCGGAGATCGCACAGCTCACATATCCAAGAGCAGAGAAACTTGTCAATGCTGCCCCACAACTTTTATTAATAAGTTGAAATACTAAATCGCTACATTATATTTTCCAGCAACGGGAGGATAAAATCGCTGTTTTTGAAGTAAACTCACTCACTGTATTGAGAGATGCACAGATGCGCATACACGCAACTTTCATCTCTCTCTCGATTTGGCAATATTTGAGAAAATTGTTTAGCGATTTCTAATTATTGGGGGGACCAACCCCCCTCAATGTCAATGGTGGTAATCGCCCTGATCAGACATGAAAATATGTTGTGGCACTATCATGCAGTCTGTAATGATATGACGTTAGCAAACTTTAATGATGTTTTGCAAACATTTCTTTGAATAACATGACCGTAAATATGAACTCACGATTGAATGCAACAAACCAACGATTACTTTTCATTAAAATCTTTATTAATGCCAATAATGCTTACATTTATGTGTCTTTTTGGTCGCTAGGGCAGCCATGTTGTCGCTGTAGCCGGTTTATGCTTAGAAAATTCATACCCCTTTGTTTGAAGTGAGGTCCCGAAAAATCTTCGTTTGAAGGCTATCTGGCCCTTCGCCCTACCCCTCCAACCAAAAGAGAATCGAGACACCCCTACCCCTTCACGTGAAAGGGGTAGAAATGAGATTGAGCCTAACAGAGAACAGTAAACTCACCACAGTTTATTTTAATCAAACCAAACCAGTCAAGTGTAAATGCCTTAAGAATTTGTTCATTGTTGCATGCTTATCATAAAATGTTTGGTTAACTTCTGTTGGACTTACCATCATCTGGATCCACAATCTCAACTGTGGCTATTGCTGGTGACTCCAAAACAGCCATCACTGGCTCAGTCAGGATAATCTGGAACGTCTCGGATTGCTCGTATTTTCCATCAGAGAGAAGCCTCACTCTCCATGTGGCTGTGGTCTGCCCAGGGTTAAACTGCACCTGCTTCTGCGATTTTCCCAGGAAATCCTTCTCCTTCTCGGCACTGCCATCCAAAGTACCAATCCCTTAAAATAGCACAATATAACAATTTTAAAAAGTTTCCTGACTTCATATCTCCAGCCTCCAGATGTGTCACAACCCATGACTTTGAGAACGATCTACTCAAAGAAGCTTATTATGAAATTTATGAGCAGGGATTAGCTAAATCTGCATTTTCCAGATTTATAAAGATCGAGCACAACAGCACAGACGACTACGCACTATCGATGCCATACAAAAAGAGATGCACTTTGTATAGAAGAAAAAAAGGCCCAGGGCAGTAGGTGTCTGATACAGATGCTAGGATGTAGCAACAAAATCAAGGGACATTTTGAACTAAAGTGCAGCATGTAGACTCAACTTCCTCTCTACTGTAACACTGGTGTGAAGCTGTGATGGGATTCCCACACAGTGGGAAAACCTGCAGTGAACCTGCCCGGAAGCGTTTGATCTCTGATACATCAAGCAGAGACACTGTCAGGGATCCGTCTGCCAGAACCTCCCAAACAGATGTGAGGAATTAAATCACCTCAGTATTTCAGATCAATGCTGGATGATCGCTGAGCTTCAATCCATAACATTTAAGCTACTACATGACAGGAAAAGCAAAATTGTAGAAAAAGACTGCAGATAGAGATTTAATTATAAATATAGATTTTTTATACTGACCCACTAGAAACATTACAAGCATCAAAAATGTACATAAAATTACACATAATACAGACCATTCAGGTTTCAGATATCTCAAGCAGTCAAAGGCTGTTTTCCTCCAGCTAGTAGTGTTACATACAAAAAAAATTAATTGTCTCCAAGATGTTTCAAGAGACCTACCTGCAAAGCTAGATAAAAAACTATGCGCAAGTGTACCTAGGGCAAAAGCCGCTTTAAATGCAAAGTATGGGCACACCAAATGTTGATTTAATTTAGTTTTATAAAATAATTTTATATATACCGATTTACTCAATGTGTAATGTTATATTTTTTTAAACAAATTAAGATTTTCAGAATTTTTACAACTCTTTTGCTTTAGACCATTAAAATAAAATGTTAAGGTTACCAGTGCATCTTTCTGAAACAAAATGCTGTGATTAATGTATAGTTTATTTATAGTTATTTTCAAATCTTCAATGTACTGTCATTATAAAAGAACTATATTGTTGTTTATTTATTTCTAACAAATAAGTTCTTGTTAAAAACTAACCAAAATTTAAAATTACATATCGGTATCTGCATTGGCCAAAATGAGTTGAAAATTAGCGGCATACCGGATAATCGGCAAAAAAATTATAATATTGTACATTCCTAATTTCCAATATCTGGGCAATAATTAAGAATTTTCAATCAACATAAAATGTTACGAAACTGCCTGGAAGAGGACGTGTGTCTATATCGTCCTAATGCACAGTGAGAAGGAGAGTTTGAGTGGCTAAAGACTCTCTAAGGACCACAGCTGGAGAATTGTAGAAAATAGTTGAGTCTCGGGGTAAGAAAACCTTAAAAACAATTGTCAAACAGCACCTACATCACCACGTGTTGTTTGGGAGGGTTTCAAGAAAAACTCCAGCATATTCAGGACTGGCTTCTATGGTCAGATGAAACAAAAAAAAAAGAGAGATTTTTTAGCAGCAAACACTCAAGATAGGTTTGCTGAACACAGGAATGAAAAGTACCCCATGTGTGCAATGAAATATACTGCTGTATTTTTGATGTCGTGGGCCTATATTTCTGCTGGAGGTCCTGGACATCTTGTTTTATTAAATCACATTTTTATTTGTTTTAAATGTACCTTAAATTAATACTTTAAGTTTTTATACTCTATAATCAACATGGGCATGGACAAATATGGATGCTTTATGCAAATGTATGTTTATTATTATCGAAACCATAATCAACATAGAGCATGAAGACAAGACATGATTCAAAGGTCATAGATGTTTTTTAAAGAACTTGTTCATGTCTGTCCCATTACTTCTCTTTCTTTGCGCTGAGCAATTCACTTACACTAACCGGTTTACATTTTCACACCACTTCTTCTGAACATGCAAAATGCACATTTATTATTTATTATTATTATTATTATTATTATTATTATATTTGTTTGCCTCTCTGTGCCCACATACTGTAATTTCATGCAGCTAAATTCTCAATAAAACAGTTTTCATTGATATATTTGACCTTTTCTGTTGTCAGACAACGGAATGAATATGAAATAGTGATTGAAACGCGACCCGTTAAGACTACATAAGCAGCACTCCCTTCCAACAGGCCCGGCGCCGGGGGGCATTGCCCCCTCAGAAAGAATTTGTGCCCCCTCAGATTTCTTAACGAACTTATTTAAACCGTTAATGGATAATTATTTGAAGGAGCATGGGCGCACCGTCTGCAGAGCGCATACAATTCTGTTCGATTTGAGCAGATCAATCAGCATCTGACTTGAAGCAGTATAGCCTATCAAAGTAGGCTACAGCAAGAGCGATTCGCGAGCAAACGTGGGTTACGGTCATCGCAGTTTCTCCAGCGCGGCTGGCTGCACGATCTCTGATGATGACAGCTAATTCACAATTTACCAGACTCACTCACTGTATTTCATCCCGTGCTTTAATAGGGTTACAAACTCTTTTCATGTTATATTAATGCTATAGCGTATTGTGTCATGTTTATTGAAATTACCCCCACCCTCCATATATATATATATATAAATGTATATACACACACACATACATATACAAGAGGCTGTGCTGTATCGTGAATCACAGCTGAAGGGCGTTGTTAGGCACGACACGAAGCAAAGTATTTATTTACAGTACAGTACGGTCTTTATTGGTTACACTTTGTTAATGTGTCGTTGTTACAATGAAATTATACAGAGCAATATTTATTAACTACATGTACTTACTATATGGTTAGAGTTAGTATTAGGGTTCCTTGCATTGTAATTATGCATAATTAATTGTTATTATAACAGTAAGTACATGTAACATGTGACAAGGACACCTTAAAATAAAGTGTTAACCATTAATTTTGCAATAAAATTATGTAACACTGTTACATGTAACTAGTTACTCCCCAACACTGCACTTAAGGGGCCTTATTTGAAACCATCTTTAGTCTGCGAGACATTCCCTCATGTGGCCATTAAAGGTTATTTAGCTGTAGCTTTCAGCAGAATATAACTTCAGATAGAAGAAAACCCTTCACATGTTCCATCCAACCATGCATGTGGAAAAAACATCATCCAAGAAATCACAGTGCTCAGAAAGATAGAAATTGATTGAAAGATATAAGGTGAGTTCAATAAAAGAAAGGAGAGAGAGAGAGAGAGTTCACTTTCAATTCCATTTCTCTAACAACAGGGGGGCCGGTTTTTACCACAACAAGCGGCATAGGATGCCAGCCACAGTGAGTGAGACAAGAGGAAAATGAGAGAAAAGGGCCGAGGCATTTGGGCGTGAAAAAGTAGAACGCTATATGATGGGTGGGGGTAGATATGTTTGGCAGAGAGAGCTCCAGGCTCCAAAGAACACAGATGAAGCCTGGTCTCAAACACTCTTCACTGGTTGTGAGCATCACTATCACACTTTTGCTGTTACCGGAATGACTCATCTGAAAATGAAATTTTCTCTCACTAATGTTGTTTGAAACCCATGTGTGTTTTGTTTCTTCTGTTACAGTGATTTGAGGCAATCATTTTTGCTTGCCATTTCAAATGAATAGTGACAATTTTTCAAATTATATACTGTACACTACCGTTCAAAAGACTGGAGTTGATAAGACTCAAGTTTTTGAAAGAAGTCTCTTCTGCTCACCAAGGCTGCTTTATTTATTTTTTCATCAAAATACAAAACAGTAATATTGTGAAATATTATTACAAATTTAAATATCTTTGTTCTATTTGATATTTTAAAATGCAATTTATTCCTGTGATGGCAAAGTTTCATTTTCAACATCCATTAGTCTTCAGTGTCACATGATTATGCAGAAATCATTCTAATATGCCGATTTGCTGCTCAAGAAACATTTGTTATTATTATCAGTGCTAAAAACTGTTGTGTAGCATTTTTGTGGAAATAGAAAGTAAAAAACAGCATTTATTTCAAATAGAAAATGTTTAAAAAACACTTTAAAAAAATATCTTCATCACAAACTATTGAAATAGTGAATTATTAAATATTTGAGTACAAACAGTTCTATATGGAAGCCCACTTTCATATCAGATCAAAAAATTAAAAAAATTTGACTGCTGTAGTTACAGGTTTTAATGTTTAAATTATCAAAATTGCAGCTAAAATGAAGCCTATGGGGCCATTTGGAACAGAACATGTTTTTGCATTTAAAATCTCAAACGCATGTCAGTGAAATAAAAGAAAAAAAAACAGGTCTAGAGATCCATGCTTTTTTTGTGTTTTTTTTTTTTGTGGAAGCCCGTTTCTGCCACTGAATAAAAATAATTAAATAAAAAAAGGTAATTGCAACTTTTTAAAATCACATTCCTTTTTTTCCTTACAATTGCGAGTTTACATCTCACAATTCTGACTTTTTTGCTCAGAATTACATGATATTAACTTACAATTGCAAACTATAAAGTCAGAATTGCGAGATATAAACTCACAATTCGGAGATGTGAACTCGCAATTGCGAGAAAAAAGTCAATTGTGAGATAAAAAGTCAATTGTGAGATAAAAAGTCACAATTACCTTTTTTTGAATTTTTTATTCAGTGACAAAAATGGGCTTCCATAATTACTTGTAACTCAAGTGGAGCGCTTTAAGAATGTTTACATAGAAAAACAATGGAAAAGGACCCTATGAGTTTGCAACCTATCCACAGCAGGAACAGAGAAAAAAAAAAGCAGAAATGAGTGGAATGATTAAGGTCAGAAAGCAGAGGTCTAGATCACCCTACCGCCCCCTAGAGACAGGGAGCTTCATTAGTTTTTATTAACCTGCACTCTAGAACCTCATTATTTACACCCATATCCCGATTTTCATTCTCCCCTCCTTCATTTTCATCTCTCTTGTTGCCTTCTGCTCTCCACTTTTTCATTTTCTCTCTTTTTAACCTCAACATCCCTTCAAGCCAACACACACACCACAAATCCAAAGCATCATGAACAAAGCCCCTTGGTTTCATGAATACTGACCACATGTGGGGCTGAGCTGAGCTCAGTGCAGGGCAAGATAAGCAGGTGTACACTCAAAAAAAAGTGTTCAGACTGTTCTACGGATGCCAGAGAGAGAGAGCGAGAGCTTTCATCTCAGACACAAAGAAGCCAAAACCACTTAGAAAAACATCTCTAACAGCTTCCTGTTGATAAGCTTAAGTAATAACAGCTCTTACTGTGAACACAGGCGCTACTGAATGTTAATGATTCCCTGTTAACGTCTGTACTGGTGACTTCTCGACAAATTTACTCAATTCTGGATAACGGTTTGTTTTTCAGCAAAAAAATAGGTGGCGGCGAACGGAAAATGTATGAAATATAGTATTATGCTGGCAGAAAATCAAATAAAGAATGATCCAGTGATCTGATACTCACCAACAAAGGAAGTTTCACCCAGAAAACCTCTACGTCTGAGGATCACCTCGAGAACTTTGTCCTGCTCATCCACCACATAGATCGGTTTCTCCAGAGAAGTCCAAGCCCAGTTCAGACGAAACTGCTGGTTCTTCAGTTTGTTCCCTCCTGAAAACAACAATTAAACTATTTTCAGCATTGGAAAGCATAAATAGAGCACTGCAGGAACAATGTATTTTTGTAAGCCAAACCAGAGGTTCGCATCACCCTGCTTCCTTTGACAAAAACCCAACAGGAGTTGTCCACTGGCTTTTGGATTACTGCAGAAAATAAGTTCTGTGACCAACAAAAGTTTATGATTCTTACAAGTTTTTTACATCATGATAATCTTCACTAATGAACACAACTTTCATGAATTTTGAAGCCTCAATACAATCATCAGACGTAAAAAGCTAAATGTATAAACCAACTACACCATGACTTCAGCGTCACCACTGCCAACTCTTTCAGTCTTTATCTAAATGCGGCAAATTGGAAAGTCTGAGTTAGAATATTTTATAAGTATAAACACAATGAGGCTATAAAAGAGGACTATAGTGAGTAAATGAGCTTTTCTGTTTGGTGTCATGACTTTTAATGTCCCAGACAAACTCTGTAGTCCCATTTAGCCACTAGTTAACTTTAAAAAGAGGCATTACTTAAACATGAAAATATCTTGAGCTTGTGTTAACCACAGACCTCATTTCAGGCATTCAACCAAAAACTCATTAAAAAAACCCACGATGGAACCTGAAGCATAAAAATGCGATAGGTTACAGGATTCATTCCTGCAGCAATATTTGTTTAAATATTTTTAAATGATTACGGAGTGGAGATGTGTAAAACTTTAAGTCATTACAATTCTGCGGAGCTTTTCTGTGGAGTTCTGCATACACATGTTCCTGCTAATACATTATGAAAATGATCCTCATATAATTAACTCAGAAGGGATTAATTAGCGATCATTTACATCATAACATAATGTACACACCACCAGTTGTTTACTTAAGGGGTTTATGGTAAATAACTCTCTCATAATGCTACATATTACATGTAATTTCCCCATTTGGGAAAACCCACCTTATCAGGTTTTATAGCACAATTAACTATGCTACAAGGATCCAGAATTTAACATAAAATAAATGTTATATATATATATATATATATATATATATATATATATATATATATATATATATATATATATATATATAATGTGATTACCTACAGCATCTCTACACTTATGTGCTTCGACCCAGACTGCCTCAGCAGTCAGCACCTGTCTTTTACCCACACAAACTAAAAATAATGGTTTGTTTGTATAAAAGAATGTAGTTCAGTGCAGAACAGACATAATGAAATATTTATATCTTGTGCATGCTGACTTCACACTTCACATGCTTGGCTTCACAATTCTGGATGCATCTCACATTGAAATGGTATCATCCAAATGTTCCTCAATCACATCATCATTTTATACCATGATACTGAATGATTACCATGGTAATGATGATTGCCCCAACCAAACGAGCTTATAGAGATGCTTTCAAAGGCAGTCTACACCTCTAATAGATTAAACAATGAAAGAATATCCAAAAGAGCATGGACTTCATGCATTACGAAGCCTAGGATTAAATCTCTAGCAAAAGTCTATGTGAATGCATCATTTCGTGCACACATACCTATATACCAACTGCATCTCTAATCTATATTCACGACATGTATCGCAGTCTGCATGTGTATTGATAACCCACTTCACGTGCATGCAGAACATCAGAGACTAATTCCCAATTTCTCACCAAGCTAGACCATGTATATTCATGACTTTTCTACACTTGTTTCACTTGATTTCCTCAAGCTAACCTCGGGCTCCTAATATCTCACTTTCTAACCTTGCCTGAGATGTCAAGACTGGACAAAATTGACACGTTGCCAATGTCACTGTATTTCTAACTCGATATTAGCCTGGTTGCTAGGTGATAACCATTCGATAGATAATATGCAGCATATACAAATTCAGAATGAAGGCAAATAAACCATTTCACACGCTGAAGTGATTATATTTGACATTTCATGAAGATTAGCAGCATAAGCCACATGGTTCTTTAAATTATCATAGTGGTCCAAATAATTAGTAGTCCATCAGGACTTATCGACTCATATTTCGACTCCATTTATAGATGTGGATTGCAGATAAGAAATATGAAGTAAATAGAAATATACTTAAAATAAATATAAATTTATATAAATCAGAAATGCAACAGCCACATCTATATGTAAAAAAAGATACTAATAATCCCATATTAATAGTGGACAATATTTGATTT
This sequence comes from Barbus barbus, assembly GCF_936440315.1. Taxonomy (NCBI): domain Eukaryota; kingdom Metazoa; phylum Chordata; class Actinopteri; order Cypriniformes; family Cyprinidae; genus Barbus; species Barbus barbus. The sequence continues at coordinate 12,015,879 of NC_136723.1, forward strand.
GATTTATGGTTTTATGTTTTATTATAGCTAAAAGCATTTCTCCAATCATTTCTGCAGTCAATGGCGGAGTATTAATGCAGTGCATTATCCAAGCAACAATGACACTTTTTCTTTGATCGTGTCATGTTCTATCAATTTAAGAAAGAAGTGAAAGATAGAGTGTGGTTTAAATGTCACCAAAATACATTTGCGAGTAAAGAAAAAGCTCTCAGCTCAAGGACTCCACTATTCTGTGTTCAGGGTGTTCATTCAGGTCAATGAGCCGAACAAACATAACACCATCAATTACCCCAAAGACAACAAAATCAAATGGATTTTTACATTTTCTAAAGAACTTGAGTGGTGTTTGCCCATGAAAAACATGCCACAGTGTATATTTGTATATTTAGCTAAAATGGATGTTAATAACAAAAGTAAATTAAGTAAAAAAAATAAATACAAAAAATGATAAAACAAAAAATAAAATGAAATATTAAGGTGTCATATCCTTGTCTCTAGCATAAATGAGTGTACTATTTGGGGGTTTTACATTTAAATTTATGCATTTAGCAGACGCTTTTATCCAAAGCGACTTACATTGCATTCAAGTTACAGTTTTTACATTTTATCAGCTCTTGCTTTCCCTGGGAAAAGAACCCATGACCTTGGCGTTGCTAGCACCATGTTCTACTATTTGAGCTACAGGAAAGTTTTGAGAAACGTTAACCAAGTATGCGAAATATTATTATTGATTCTTGCCTAAAAAAGGCGATCCAGTACAAAGGATCCAAATAAATGAGAAGAAAAGAGAAACAAGCTATTTAGTCATATAGGAAAGCATCACACATGAATTTAAAATTCAGTTGTATTTGTTCTGTTGTCAGGCTGAACAATAACATGCTCTTCATTAGCTTTGCCTCTGAAAAAACGTACTGACAGTTGCTTTGAAGCCCAGTGGATTTGTCCAAACCCTGATCCTGACAATCTCCATGAAGCTTCTCACACAAAAAGCCCCTAATGACTTTATTAAACAGAAACGTTTCAGAGCCCGATAGTTCAGACAGAGTTTCCTAGAAAGACATGACAACACAACAGCTGACATTCACTCAGAATAACTCATTAAAAGCTAATCAGTGTGTGGTGCACAAGAAGCTTTACTCTATCCAGAAACTTTGAAGAACTTCTTAACAGCATCTAAAAATAGAGCTCACAAATAATTCATCAGATACGCTCTCAATCCCCCTGAGTGACTGGATAAAGTCTGACAGAAGTCAAATGGAGATGACCCCTGAGGGTACTTACAAACTACTATGGTGATTCATGAGGGTCTTCTACTATGAGGGCTGGAAAATAAATCTGAATATGAGAATGAATGAGAAGGGTAGAGTATTATGTGCCATAAAGCACTTCTTTTTATTAATTCTATGCCAACAGCATCAACATCAACATACCCTCATGAGGCGCCACACTCCCAAAACTTAGTTAAACACAAGTCATAAATAAGTGCAACTTTGAGGCCTGTTTATCAAAACTATTATGCATGATGCACATACTCGTGTTTCTATATTGATTTCCAAGATGGATTACATGCACACACAAAGTCACCATATGTGTGATAACAGCTGTGTCAGTTTATGCCTAACCAAACAGTAGGTTTCCCTGAAAAAGCACTATTGATTCTAGATCAGAAACATCAAGAACAGAATACATCTAGTCATCAAGGCTATTTTTGGTTTTTCAAAGTGGGAAATGGGGACAGGTGCTTCTCAAAGAGCAGAAAATTAAGAAAAAAGGACATCACAACATAGCTATCATCTAAATTAATTACCAACACATGCACGTGGTTTGAGCGAAGAACAGCAGCTTGTTGTTCATTTCATGCTTCCTCCAGCCTCTCCTCGTCTAGCTCAATGGGTTCTTGGCTACAGCTACAAAGTCTTGGCTGTTTGCTTTATCGTTTTCTGGTTGGATTGAAAACGCTGAGCTAGTCTATCAGAACTTGGAAACATTCAACAAGGATATGCAGTCATGCAATAAAGAGTTCATAGCATCCAGGCTGCGCAGATTTAAACAAGAGGTCCACAACCTCACAAAACACAGGAAGTTATCTTCAACGAAGGTAACAACTTGCCTGGATGCCCTCAATTACTTTCTTCTGTGCCTCCGTCTTCACCAATGACCTGCATAACCTTACTTAGAAGAACTTTGTTGCAAGACCAGCAGATCCTTTAAATGTCAGCAGACTGATTGAAGATAGCAGTCATAAACATCTTATTGGTCCATCACCTGTCCACTCGATCAGTGGCACTTTGAAATGTTTAACCAGGAATACCTGCAGGTGTGGTCTTGTCACTGAAACAGTCAGCCATGCAGGTCTAAGGTTAATCCAGAAATCCACATCTGAACTGACCCTAAATACCTGCGCTACACTCTAAACCAAACAAAACATCCCACCTTTGGTTTAGTCTGAAGAGAAGAAGCTTTCAGGGGAAATTCAATGCTAGCTCTTGCTAATCCACAATCTTATGTCTAGCCAATAATGAGCAACAGAGCTACAAAAATGTTCTATTGCAATGTTATTTCTGGTTAATTTGACACGGGAGAACAAAATAAACAGCACAAGCACACGGTTATCTACAACCAAGCTAAGATTAGCATTGTTCTATATTGTTCCTACAGTGCCCAGGATCCTGTTCAACAAATCCCCTGTAAAAAAACCTTCACAATACAAGGTATACACTGGGGAAAACAGAGCCAGCAATGAGATTTTTTTTTAAGCCAGACACAACAGAGCTTTAGGAACAACCTAAAAGGTGGTGAACAGTCTGCGAAATTGCTTTCCAGGAAACAAAAATGGTTTATAATGGCATAAAATTGGCACCATTTTGGTTCCCAACCTGATGTCGCTGGTCAGGTCTGATGAAAATAAACCAAGACTTATTTTTAACAGTACATAGAAAAAAAATGTTTTTAAGTACATAATGGTGTTTTTGCTTTAGAATGAACACTGGTATAAGTTCACACCGACAAATGTTTAAAAAAAAATCCCTAAGTCCCACAGCAGAGATGCATCACGTAAAGCTTCCCTCTGATCTTTGTAGCCTCTGTGTGTCCCTGCAGTCGTTCCTGACATATTTCTATATCTGCCTCTGAGACATGACTGCAGTGAGAGGTGTAGAGGATTCACAATAAGTGCTACCCATCATGACCTTTTGCTAAAGAAGGGTAACTGATAAATCTGTCCTCTTTTACCCGTTAAGTTTGGGAGCGGCAAGTTGCAAAATGGTTCAAATGGAGAACTGCATTTATTAGTGTCAGTCAAAGGATGTTTCTGTGACTAAAAAAAGAGTTTCGATACAAGGTCTGTTCTCAAAAAAAAACTGCCTTCTAAGGCAGAATCCTAGCTGTTCTTGAACATCGTAAATATGTTGTGTACAAAAACAAATACATTACATCTCTAATGGTGTCTAAAAGCACTTCGGGCATACTCAGTGTCTGAATTTTTTCACTTATTTTAATTTACCCCTTTAAGTGCACTAATTGCTAATTGTTAGTGGGGTAGGGAATAGTGGATGAGGGTATAGGGTGCACTTAGGTATTAAAATACATAGCACAGACAAATATTATGTTTATTAATGTGTTTTGGTATTGAATGAAATGAAAATAAATGTATTAATTGCCTTGTTCACCTTTAATTTTTTTTTCATGGAGCTTGTTGCAGTGCATTATACTTTTTTCACAAGGGATACATGCTAAAAAAGTTTTTGTAAGGTATGTTAATACAGTAGTGACAACAGTTTGTCATGACAAAACAACTGGATATCATTTAGTTTCAATGAAAGCAGGTGCTTTATGTTATAAACCAACAGCCCAGCAACTCTCTGACCTCCATCAACTGAATCACTGTCTGTGTGAATAAGGCTTTAGGAGGCAGAATAAATGAAGTTTTCTACATTTTGGAACAGCTTTAACATCGGCAGTGTGCCTTTGATGCCTTACAATGTTGTCTCCAGAGGCAGCTTGCTAGGTTTTGGAACAGAGCAAACGAGTCAGAGGCAAAGATAAACAAAAATTAGATGATCTACGCCAAACTCTGATGGACAGTTTGCAGACTAAAACAAAGCTAGTATGCAGCCATTGCGGTACAAGAACAATTTGGCTAATTTATAAATTCAGAAAAAATACACAGAAATATCTTCAGAAGGTCACAATCTTGTTTGAACTCAAATAGTCCTCTAAACTGCATGCGGAAAACATGATAATAGATATTTGCATTGAAAAATAGCCTCATCATCATTATAGGGAATGCAGGGAAAGAACATTTTGGAAAACAAAACAATTAATTAAACCCCTCTGGAATACTACTTGTACTAAATACGTAAGTCGCAGTCTAACAGAGTGCATTAAATAAATGCAGCAGTTTAACACAAATTGGCTGTAAAATGGAGTTTATGATGTTAGCTGGGGTTGTCAGGCTCTTTGGACAAGCGCAAACTAAGATAGTCTAATTAGCTCAGCTTCTTCAGGCATAATGTGGCAAAGTGGTTGTAATCACTGAATTTCATGCTGAAGCTGTACATTACTGCACAAATGTGGGAAAAAAAGTGATCCTAGGAGAAAGCCTTGAGGCACCTCATGAAAAAACAGCTCAGCTGAGCCCTTTTGTGTTTGCACACTACATCTGTAAAATGAGATGAGAAAGATACAGATAGTCTCTTACTGCTTGAAGTCTTTCCAATAAAATAAATGCCTCCATAACCAATGGAGTAAGACTATCCACAGGAATGCAAAGAAACAAAACTGGTAATGACCCACTGGGCTCAGGGGTCAGACAACAACACAGCTGCATACCAATGAGTTCATACTCCTCAGTCTTTCCTGCCTGAATTGAGAGATGACTGACAGAGGGACAAACGCTCCCAAAGGGAGACAGAGGACGAGAAAAAAAGTGAAGGGAACAAATAGAAACAAACCAAAAACAATTCTAAAAACTGGTCCTGTCAACTGAATGTGTTAATTTTGTGATAAAAAAGTAAAATAAATATAAATATTTTTTTTTTTTTTTTTAAAACAGGAAATGTAATAAAGACAAAATTAATTAGGGTCATTCTGTGTCAACACCATATCTTTACAACTGAACGATACAGGATCTTGAAAATGAAGATTCCAATAGGATAGGATGTGAATAAGTATTAATGTATTGTATGTGTTTGTTGTTTTGTTTTTATGTTTACCTGCGATTATGATTACCTGCCAAGGGACCGCGGATGAAAACTAGCCATTGGCAAAATTCAGAGCAATGCATGAAATGGAAACATTTATGATTTAAATTGTACATGGTCCCTTTTCAAAAAAAGAAAAGTTTAAGAACTAGAATAGGAAATATTAAATATATCAGAATATGATTTTATGAGTCATAGGCACGCAAACTTTGGAAAGAGAATATTTAGTTGTTTTGGCAGCAGGAAACCAGATACATTTCTAATTTCAACATTATTTGTTCTTCAGACATTCCTCTTTAAAAGAAAAGAAGCATTAGCCTATATTTTTGCAAAGTGACCCATATTTTGTTTTTGACCACTGGAAATGTGTACAATTTAATGATTTACTCCCAATATCTCTGGAACTGAACAATATAGGGCCTTAAAAATGAAGATTCAAAAAGGAAAGTTTGTTAAGACCCTATATCCAAAAGGGCATTAAGATATATTTAATACTTCTTGAGTTACAGGCACATTTTTGAATGGTCACTATTGGCACACAATGTATCAACAGAAGTCAACAGATTTTACTAACAGACCTACCAATCTCTGTGTGAAAATAACATTATGATGTTGCCATCTTTCTGAAGCATGTTTAATCCCGTGTAATTTGGCTCTGAATCTCAGTTGAAAATTGCCATTTTGACGCCCCTCTACAAAACAGTGGATTACTCAGTAAATATTCATCCACGGCATTTAATCTTTCAGCTTTCACCACAAAACATGTTTATCTTTCTTCAGAAAAATATATTTGCAAAATCAAAAATTTGAGCCGGGGACCTCTGGTTGAGTTCACACGGAATGTCCCATTAGCATATTGTGCCTTAATTCAAAAAAAAAAAAAAAAAGGCAGCACAATCCTGCCTCTTGACTTGAAGGTGCTAAGAAGATTGTAATGGTTAGGTTGTTTCAAGTCACAACAGATTATTTCATGACAAAGCTGGTTATTTTAAGCATGAGAGAGACATAAAGCCCCAATACAGCAGTTGAACCAGCTGTTTTCCTATAGAGCTTGTATTTTCTCAACTCTTTCCAATGCCAGAGACCCTCTAATACTCAAAGTAATTGTAAGCCTGACAAGGGGTGTGTCTTATACTCATGGCTACGGGCTCTAATTATGTGTCATCTTGCCTCTAGCTTTATATACCAAACAGACCTTTGTCTTGCATGCATGCAGACCCTTCAATCCACAATGTCCATTTCTGAGCCACTAACACAGTCAATCCACATCCTGCAGTGTGTTTTGTAGTGTGCATATCACACATATTTGGCTTTCCAAACAAAACACAAATTATCACTAAATGCAACAAGGTCTTTAGCCGCAAGCTTTTCCAGCAACAGTGACTAGATCATCACATTCAACCTAATTTATACATGATTATCTATGATTCACCAGACTTAATCCTGCCTTGTTGAAATATGTTCTTAGGGTCATTCTAACCCACACTAACTCACTTTTAAGTTTTCTTTGATGTACTAAAAACTCATTTTAATTTTTATTTTTTTGCAGTAAAAGGTAGCACAGCATGTAATAAACTGCACACACTGACAGTTCACCTATGGAAAGAAAAGGCCTAATTAAATGCTACATATCTAAACATATCCTTCTCTGGTCTAAGGGTTCACAAATAATCATCTAAGTCTATTTCATATGCAATGACACCTAAAATCAGAGGAAATTATATCAATAATGCATTCAAATGATTTGTGCTGTATTGTTCCTCATGTTATATGGCTAAATGTGCTAATGAATAATTTTAAACGCACAATCAAACCATTAAAAGCCTGAAAAATGGGCACATTTCATTTTCTTGTAAAATTAATGCCATTTTCCTTACCATTGTCCTCCACGGTGAAACTAAAGACGTCACTGGTGGCATTAATCTCATCCTTCAGGATATAGCAGATCTTAAGATCATCTATGTCAGCTGAGGACACACAAACACAAAACTGTAACATTAAACTGCACAATGCAATTTATTATTCATTCAGAAGAAAATATATCTCAAAACAATCTATGACATTCTTTGTTTTTATGATGATCTACAAATCCTAGAGTAAAAACCCTCAGGATAAAATTGTTCTATAAACCGATCAACTTAAAAATATCTGCATTATAATCCAAAGAGCATGCTCGGTTTTGCAAAAAAAAAAAAAACGTGGATAAAAGGATTTTTAGGTTTTAATAATATCCAGGTGAGAATTTTCACAAAAGCAGCAGGGAGTGAGTCACAAAAAAATCAGTAAAACAGGTGACAAGCTGTTAGATAATGACAGGTGAGAACAAGAATTTTAAACACAGACCCAGACTTCCCTACATCTGGTCTGTCCCATCTCCCAAATTAGACCCCTTAACCACTTCTGCACTGATACACAGTGGTTAGGTTACGGTGTACCATGATCAACCTGGCTCTCTCTTCCCCTTGCTCTGACCCACTTCTTTAAATTATTGATATCAGAGGAAGAAGCCTCATAAAAATATAAACCTGTGATTCTTTATGCATGGATGAAACCGCTTTTCATATTGAAAAAAAAATGTCTTCTTTCATCGCCAGCACACACACTCTCTTCGTAAAATATTTAGCAAATGCCAAAGAGCAAGCGGTAGCAGAATATGGGGAAAGGGAAAAGTAAATAAAGAGAAGTGATTGTCCCTTCTGCTTCAATGCTCCTACTGATGAGGTCAAGTCAGGTTTGCTAGGTCTCTCCCTCTCTCTCTCTCTCTCTCTCTCTCTCTCGCTCTCACACTTCTGCCTCTTCCAATGTCTGGGACACATTTCAGACTAAGTTAGCCTGACATGGATTTCACATCTTCTCACTATGGCTCTCATGTTTGAAGGAGTGTATTTATGCTTTAGAAGCCATCACCCTGATTGGTCAGCAAACCAACAGAAAACACTTTCTTAAAATGATATACTATGAATCTATTTATATTAGATTAATAGTTATATTAAACATTTATAGCTTTGTTTAATGTAATGTCAAATTTTATATATTTTTAAAGACATTAATTTGTTTCTTGATGGTTTAGACAAAGATTATTATAAAAAAAGTCATATTGAAGGATCAGATTTTTACCATTTTGAAGGATCAGATTTTAACATTACTTTTCTAAACAACAAGAGAGATGAATACCTGTTCACAGATTTGCAAACTTCAAGATCTTTAATTTAAATTTAAGTTATATAGTTTAGCTATAGCTAGGGTGACCATATGTGCCATTTTTCCCGGACACATCCTGGCCAGGATTTCCATATTGCCTAAAATATCTAGGATTTGGCTCTGTTTGCGTGTGCAGACCGATAGGTGTATAACATCGGTTCCTTATGTTTTTGAAATGCTCTCAAGGTACTTTGAATCAAAGCAATATAGAAATCCTGTCCAGGACGCGTCCAGGAAAAATGGCACGTATGGTCTCCCTAGCTATAGCTGTAATGTATAATGTATAATTTCTCTTTTTAAAAAAACTAAACTTCAAGATATTGCAAGGAGTAAGTAAACTCATAAACAAATTACAAAACAAAGAATCCTGACATTGAGTATTTAAATAGCCAATTAAAGTATGAGTGTGTACCTGTTTATCTGAGCAGTGAAACATGAGTACAAACACATGCTGCTGGTACGACCCAGTCAAGATGCTCAAAAAAAACCAATGACTGCAAGTCTGTTTGTTATGGCTAACAGCGGAAAAATTACAACGCTTTACCACTAACTCTTTTTACAGTGTGGTTTGCCTGTAACTAGGAACTCCTTTCTCACTACAGGGACGTTAGAAGGCAAAAGTAGGAGAACTTAATAATTGAAAGGAGATGTGTGAACGCTCTAGTTGTCTCATCAAGAATTTAAGCCGAAGGCTAAAAGACAGACACAACTTACAGCTTGCGCTCTTGGCAAAGTGCCTGTTTTGTGATGGCACCTACATTATTTCAAGCATTAATAAGATCAGAGAACCTGTCCTGAACATGATGGGTACATACTGTAGCATTTCTTACAGAGAAAATTCTTACATGCGTATCTTCAAATGATGGTTCTACAGAGCATTACACTGCACAGTTCTAGCAAAACAAATGTAAAAAGTAATAAGATTTCACAGGAACCATTCATAGCTGATAAGAACATTTCTAATAATATATTACCTTGTGTGAAGATGTTGATTGAGTCATTCCCTCTGTCCAGGCTGATCAGGTAGCCATACTCTGGCTGTGTGGTGATGTGAAAAACCAGAGCCTCAGGGCTGCTGTCTCTGTCCAGTGCCTTCAGGACTTTGCTTGTGATCTGATAACCTAAGTGACCCGCGGACAAGACCTTTAAAGTCGGTGCACCTTTGTTAACCACAATCTGTGGCACACCGTTGTCCACTGACACAATGGTAATCTTCATGGTCTGAGGTCTTTGGGTCTCAAAAATGGTATCAGGGAAGACAAAAAAATCTGAATGGGTGCCATCAGTGACTGTAAAAGAAAAGCTGTCCTTGTCCAACTCTGTGCCATCATGCTTGTAGCTGATCATATTCTCATTCAGGTCTTCCTTTGTGAACGAAGTCACCTGTCGACTGTTGTTGAAGAGCAGTTTGCCATGAATGGGCAGCTGGGTGACTGTAAACTTGAGAAGGTGCTCAGCTGTGTCTTGGTCCTCAACGGTCAACTCAAAGGGCGTAATGAGTTTGGTCTGTCCCTCGGTCACTAGAAGGTCATGAATGGTCAGTACCGGCTTTTTATTGTCAACATCAACAATTGAAACACGGAACGTGCGGAACACAGGGTTGTAGCCATCGGTCGCCTCAAACTCAAAGCTGTCCATCTTGACTTCATCATCGGCAGTATGAATGTAGTAGATCTTGCTCCCGGCCAGCTGTAATTGGGTAAAGGACACAATAGGCATGCCTGGTGAATCTGTGCTTTCCAAATGCCCTCTCACTGGGGCTCTTGTGATGGTGAAGACTAAGTTCTCATCAGGGCTGTTGAGATCGCTAGTGCTGAGGAGGTTTGTTGTGAGTGTCACTTTACCACCTTCTTTAAGAGAAACCCCCTTGCTGATGACATCAGGAAACACCATGTCAATGCTGCCCACAGTAATATAGAAGTATCTGTCAATTAGAGGATTGATGCCATCTGTTACATCAAACTTTATAAGGTCTCGAATGCCTTCCTTTCCATTGTGAGTGTAAAAAATGAGACCCTTGTTCACCTCGTTTTGCGTAAAGTTCATGCCAATTGTTATATTCTCTAGAGACCCAGCAGATCTTTTCCCCACATATCCGGCTGATTTTCTCTGAAGGAAGCCCTGACCGAGGCCATAGCTAATGATGAAAGTAAGAGACTCGTCATCTGAGTCTAGATCAGTAGCTTTTAGTACTTTACCATTTATTTCTTTTGTCTCACCAATCTCGATTTCGAGCCCATCGTTAATGGCAAGCCTTGGTGTTTCATCATCCACAGGGATAATCATGATCATGATGGTGGCCTCAGCTGAATGTTTCCCATCAGTAAGAAGAATGTCAAACTTGTCTTCAGTGGTTTCAGAATCATCATGTTCATAAATTATGCTAGAGGCCTCCTTGATTTGTTCCACAGTGAAATTTGCAATTGGGACAGAGCCACTAGCAAACTGATTGAGGATGAAGCCATGATTTGGGGGTTTGGTGATGATAAATGTCAACTCTTCTGCAGGAACATCAGCATCGACTCCATTCAAGAGTGGTGTGTCAATGATAACATTCATGCCCTCCATTACAACAAACTCTCGCATAAAGATCTCTGGTGTTTCATCACTGGTGGGAATAATTATAATTGGAAAGAACTGTCTCTCTGAGAAATTCACACCATCTGAACATCTAAACGTGAACCTGTCCTCCACTGGCTCGACTCCTTTATGTATGCTTTGGACATAGTGAATATGACCTTCATTCACATCTCTGATGGTAAAAGCACTTACTGCCATTCCCAACCTTGATTTTTCAGAGCCTGGTGCTGGAGAGATGTTCTCCACGTATCCTGATGTGGGCTGAACAATGATGGTGCACAGGATGTCCTCAATTAGTGTGTCTGCATCCTCAACCCTAATATGATGCCTACCAATTGTGTTTTTATCCCCCTCAAAGACGGTAAAGGTAGGGCCAACTGTGACCACTGGAGTCTGGTTATCTACAGGCAGAACGGTGACATGAAAACGGACTCCATTTACTCGGTTACCCCCTACAGTCCACTCATCAGACATGTCAGAGAGGGTCAGGTTGAAAAAGTCTTCTATCGAAGTGAGACCAATCTCACCGCTGGTGTGAGCATACACAACCAGACCACTGATGATATCGGCTTGGGTGAATCTGCTTGAGGAAACTCCACTCACCAGAATTTCTCCAAACTTAGGGGCTTCTTCCACAATGAACGTCAACCTCAGATCATCAGTGTCCTCATCTTTTCCCTGGATAACACTGGTGGTAATTTCTGTGGCACCATTTTCCAGCACATCCAAGCGAGAGCCAAAGGCGCCCTTTATGAGGCTGAGAGTTGGTGTCTCATCATCAATAAGCTTTACCGCAACCTTCACAGTGACTGTTACAACATGAACACCATCACTAACATCTAATTTAAAAGAGTCACTTGTTGTTTCATCCCCATTGTGGATATATGACACTTTGCCATCAGAGATATCCATCAAATTGAAACTACTTCCTTTTTTTAAGTCAGTAAACGTATGCTGAACATGGCCGTGCTGTGGAGTTTGACTTAACGTAAATGAAATTTGCTTACTGTCAGTGTCAAGGTCATTTGCGTCGAGTTCAGCAGTCGTGATGACATGCACCCCTCTCTCAAGGACTGTGAATCCAGTGTTCGTTATCTGTGGGGGTTTGTTGTTCACAGGCTGCAGGAAAACTTTAAAAACTCCATTAGCACCGTTTCCAGCAGTGTCCTCTACTGTGAAATGGAACTGCACCACATGAGGTGTGATGCCAAGCTCAAGGTCTGGTGGGCTGTAGGAAATCTTATGATGGTTAATTTGCGCTTGGGTAAATTCTGTTACGTCAGTATCGGGGCTGTCAGTCAAAACAATAGACCCAAATTTAATGGGATTATTCTCATCTGTGTCAGTTGGCGGTTGAGTTATTGTATACTTCAGGTCACGGTCTTCAGAGTCCAAGTCAGTGTAACGAAGAACATTCTTGTTGAAATGAGTCAGCTGGTACTCATGTACTGTTATCTGCAAAGTAGTACCTGGGAACAGCACGGGTGGAATATCATCAATAGGTAAAATTTTAATAATGAATGAATTCTCACCAGATTGGTTGGGAGGATCAGCATCATCTAGTACTCTAAAAACGAACTGATCAGTAACCGTCTCTGTGATGTGAGGACCTATGTGCCTGTAGAAGAGATTTTCATCTGTAATATCTTTCTGGAGCCACTGTGTCACTACTTTCTCATACACACTATCCTCTGCATTAAATTTCCAGGACGATGGGTCCTCGGGTGCTTCAGATTGCCTCACCACGACCTCGCCAATAGCAGAAAATGGAGGCTCGATTGTAAATTTAATGGTGGAATCTTCAGAGTCGATGTCTGCTGCACTGAGCATGAGCTGTGAGATGGGCACCATCTGATTTTTTAATAAATTCAGCCCAGTGTTTGCATTTATGATGGGTGGCTCATCATCTGTGGGTACAATGGTGATGGGGAACAAAAACTCAACTTCATTCTTGCCATCTGACATTCTGAATATTATATTATCACTGTATGTGTCACTGCCATCATGCTGGTATACCACAATGCCGACCTCCAGATCAGCAGGCGTAAAATACTTCCTGTTGGTGCCCAGAACAGTTAAGTGACCGTGACGCAGTCCATCAACCACCGTTATCCTCACACTGTCCAGGTTGTCTTCATCACTTATTTCTAAATTGTTCTGAGTAAACAAAGACCTAGACTGGCCTTCATATAAAAGCTGGCCGGTATTCTTAGTGACTACTGGCGCTAATGTATTCATGGGCTTCACAACAATCATGAAAGCAAAAGGATCTGAAATGCCACCATCTGTGTCTATGACCTCAAACTCTATTTGAAAGATCCTCTCGGTATCGGAGTCCAAAGAGGGAGGTTTGTATGCTACTTTCAGATCTTTGAGATCCCTTTGATAAAAGGATGTGATAGGTAAATTCCTATCATCTGTACTCACAATATAGCCCTCCTCAAAGGACAGAGGAGAAGTGATGTTGAAAATAAGATCATCAGGATTGGATTCTGTATCCTCCGCAGCCAACATATCAGGAGTTAAAGCCGTCATAACAAACTGATCAACTTCCATCATCATCATAGCCACAAAACTCGGTCTGGGGGGAGTGTTTTCTTCACCCTCTTTTATCCGAATCATCACATGGAAAAACTCTTGTTTCAGTAAATTATTTTCTTTGCTCCGTAGCTCCACAACCAGTGGGATGTAATCCTTATTAGGGGACTTGTGGGTAGATGTGTGCTCATAGCGGATATCTGATTTAAGAAACAGGTCACAATCCATCATTTTTTCCAGTTTGCTCTCATCAACATCAACAACTTTACCATATCTAGGAAGCGCACTGCTGGCAGCCAGTGATGTTACCTCACATTGTTCCCTGTCTTTATCATAGGTAAAGTCTAAAACCTTTCTGCCGATTGGATTACTAGTACCACGCAGTTTATCAACAATAAGAGGCATGTTCTTAGTAACAATCTCCAACTGTGTGAAAACAACCTCAACCTCTAGCATAAAGGGGATGATGATAGTTTCAGTCTGAGTGTCATACCCGAGTTGCAGCTTCACCCTGTCACTCGCAGGGCTCCTAGAACCGAAATGAGAGTATCTCACATCGTTAGGACCAAATTCACACGGGAACTTTTTAGGAGACACATGTCCCGGTCTCTGAGACAGCGGGTCATTATCCAGAACAGTAATACTGCACCTGTCTCCAGGCTGAACTTCAATGACCAAGTCGTTGATCGGATCGATGTAAACAGATCTCCCGAAAGGCACGTGTATGCCGTTGTTTGCCACCAGTATCGAGTCCTCGGAGAGTTCTGGCGTGTACGCGTACGACAATCCGTGCGTTTCAACTCCTCGCGCTGAACTACCTGTCAATGAAAGCAAGAGAATGAGAAATCTATGAAGTTCCATGCTGAACGCGCAGGGTACACAGCCACAGGAGGTTCTTGGGCAAATTAAATATCCAAATGGAGCACGATGGGGTTTTCTGCTCTTATGCTTTGCATCCAAGAGGGAAGAGGAGCCAAATAAAGAAAGTTGAAAAATCCCACACACGCGCCAGGATGCTCGCGCGGCATTCCCACAGTCTCAGCGCGAGCTCAATTTTAACTTGTGCTTGGATGGCAGCAGGAGGACACGCCCACAGGCTCATTCTATTGGACGGAGACTTGTATTCCCACGTTCGCAGGTGATGTTCTCAGAGGTCTTCTTTAGTAACTCTCTACATTTCTTACATTTAAACAATCATATAATTTTTTTGTATGTTCTCATTAAAGGCATCTTTTCATTTTATTAAACAAAAAACTATTTAAGTTGTAAATGTCTCTTTCCCCTTGGATATCCATTATTTAGTTATTTATTCATTCCTGTTTTATAATGCATTTGAATTTAAACTTGTATTTATTCCTATATTAAATTAATGTATTGCTATTTTGAAACATCAAAATAACGGCATACAGTTTTCCTGTGTAGCACAAATGGCAATGCTAGTATTAGAAATACCAAGGTGATGGGTTCGATTCAGGGAATGCAAGAAGTGATAATACTGTATGTGACCCTTTAATGCAATGTAAGTTGCTTTGGACATTAAAAAAATTGAGCAAGGTGAATAACATTTACCCTATATCAGATAAAGATGATGAGTTAATGCCAGAGTTTTTATTCTAAGATTCTTGACCTCCCTCAGGGACCCTTTTTAATATTTTACTTAGAAATTAGGCCCACTCACTCACTGTTCCTCCCTCCAGACACTCAAATATATGTAACCCCCAGAATACAGAAACCATTTAAGAGTTAATATAAGCATTACATACAATCACTGGGAGCCATAAAATACTTGATCTTATCTTAGCTATGAGGTCAGGGCAACACTTGCTATGAAATAAAAAAAAATTATGACTGAATTGAAGTATTGAATATTTAAAATATGTAATGAACATTATCTCATTAAAGTGCCTATATTAATGTATTAAAGACTGTTCTTGACTTCTGCTGATGAATATACGTATTTTAGTAAAAAGTATGTAACCCATTATAAATAGTGTAGCTACAACTTTTGCTTTAAGCGTCTATCATTCAATATATATATTTATATATTACTTAATATGAGATACAGTAGGTTAATATTGTCCCATTGGAGGCAATAAATTTGACTTTTTGTAACAATTGTTTTGCCTTTTCTCTACAGTTTGAGATTTTCTGGGGAAGACAATGGTTTCTTCTTGGTTAAAGAAAAATGCTGGAGGGAGACGAAAGGAGAGAGTCTTCAGAAGTTCGATGGGACACATGTGTTTTATAATTACAATATGAAAGACTACAGTCAGTCTTTTCACGTGTGCTCTCTGAGAATGACTGTTTCCCACAAACCTTCAAACCTGTAATCAATCATCTGTTCAGGCACCATAAAAACTCCTGATGGCTCGACTGAGTTAGAGTCTTGGTATTTTCTCTCCCCATCTCAGTTTTTCAATTTAATTTTTTGTCTCAATGTAGCCCTGGGAAAATACGGCCACTTTATTGGTGAAGGTAGACAGAATCAATCAAACCTCTAATCTCTGTGATCAAGAATATAACAAACTTTGTCCAAAGGGACCAAAAGTACCTTGAAAAGTCTGCAGTGCTGCAAAAAGTGGGGCACTTAAAAACAAAGAAAAGAAACAAAATGTGCCAATGTTTAAACTGATGTTTAAACGATAAGCATTTTAGGTATTAAATGATGCAATCGTGCCTTGAGCTGTCCAATGACACAACGCACACAACGAGTGACAAAAATATTGATTTGTTTGATATATTATACTTTTTTTTACAGTGCATTTAATTTTAATTTAATACAGACATGACATCATCTTAATACATGTGAGAAAAAAAGGCAGCCCACTCATATTATAGCTCACAGCTGTTGGACGTCCATTCTCAGGTTCCTTCTGTTGTCCTGTGGTGACCATCTGTCATCTATGACTGCAGACTGAGAAAAGTTCAGAATTACAATGAAAAATAGTACACATGATCGAAACACATTTAAAAATGCCCACTTGTCAGACAGTTTTACTGAATAAGTCATGAATAAAACCAATTTAAAACCAGACATTAGATTTTGAAATAAGAATTATTGTTTGCAGGTGTACAAATTATGCTGGATAACATGATCATCAGGTTCTTCACAAATTTGTCAACATCATTTATCTCTCGCACACAGTACAGATGAACACAGGTAAGATTATTAAAGACACATATTACCCACAATCCTCCTGGTATCCAAAAGAAAAGATAACTGGAACACTCTCTTGGTACTAGACCTACAATAACAAAATATTTTCTAGGTTTTGTCCCCTCAATGGATCTGAAAGAAGATATCACATATCTGTGCTATATCACAGTTAAAAATGTCTTGTTGAAGTTAAAGGTGCATCTTTCCACTTTACAAACCAGTAAAACATCATCTAAAGGATTTGTGAGAGAGCATCAGAACATTACAATGTGTTTTCGGAAAGGTTGCTTGTTCCTCTTGAGAACTGTTGCCATTTCAATCACAGATGCTTGAAGGGAAGGGCAATATTCTCAAGCCAGTACTCAGGTGTTGTCTAAATGTTCATTTAACATTAGCTGTTTTCATCACCTTTAGAGCTTTAGCTTCAAATAAGAACTTTGTTTGGAGCTAAATGACAATTATTGAAACAATTGCCCTGTTGATGGCGCTGGGCTCAAGTCAGACGAGAAATGTGTTTGCTCTCAGGAATAACAGCTGTCATTCTAAAAAGAAAATTATCCAACAATAAAACATAAAGAAACAAAATGACATAATTAAAATGATATACACAGGCCTATAAATGAAAATTTTTGCCACATATGAAATAGCATATTGGTAAATCATAATTATGATATAAAAATTATAATTTTGACAAAATTGAACGTGTGAGATAAAAAGTCGTTATAATGGAATTAAAAGGGTGGAATTATTAGACAAGTCTTAGTCATAAGAAAAAAATCTAAATGATGTCATAATTATTACATAGGTCAAAATTACAAGATAAAAGTCACACTTATAAGATGCTAGGTTAGGCTATAATTATCATATTTAGCATCAAACATACTTTTTATGGAAGACCATTTCTGCCACATGAGAAAAAGAAAAAAAATGTTTTGATAAATCATCATTTTTACATGAAAGTCATAATTATGAGATTATTATGAGATTATTATGACATAATTATGACATTATGACATAATTATGACATTAAATGTCATAATTATGACAAAAAGTGTAAGTTGAAATTACAAGACAAGAAGTCACATATATGACATTCTAGGTCATAATTAGCATATTCAGCATCATACATGCTTTTTTATGGAAGAACATTTCTTCCACATGTGAAAAAGGGGGGAAATCATGCTTAAAAGACATAATTATGACATACAAGTCTAAACTATGAGATAAAAGTAATAATTATGAGATAAAAAGATGAAATTATGAGATAAAAAGTCATTGTTTGCTTAATATAAAGTATCATATAAAGGTCTATGAGCTTCATCAATCCTGTATAGGCCTTTCTATGATTGGCTGCTTCTTACGCCTTGTCTTTAATGGAAAATGTCAAAAAGAGGATGCTTAAATTTAAGCATAATTTTACATATTTTTATTACAGATTTTTATTTCCACATTTTCTTTAAATCACTTTTTTTGCTGAAAAACAAACAATTTAACGGAAGACAATAGTACACACATAACTCTAGAGGTTATTAAGAGGGTTAGCATTTTTGGGAGGAAATATATGCAGATATTGCATACATTTTAGGCTAATTCTCTGTATTAGTGCTGTGTGTGTGTGTGTGTGTGTGGGGGGGGGGGGGGGGGGGGTAAGTATAATTCATATATTGTTACCCTTTTTGTAAATGAAAAGTTTCATATTTAATATACAGTTAAAAAGCACATATGGGGTAAATTACACCTCACTGACTCATATGTGCTTTTTGACTGTGTAATATAGTCTACACATGTTGGCAGCCAGCGGTGTGTCACCTGCTGCTATTACCGAGGCTAATTTTCAAAAGTAACCCACAGGAGAGAGAAAACTCTCATACTCCGGCTTGTTTGAGAGATTAATTGAGTGTTACATAAAGGGTTCTGATTGTAGGGGTTGAGAAGTACAGACCTAATCAGCTCCATGGCAGCCAGTTATAATTAGGCATCATTGCAGCTTCATGGCAAATGTCCAAATCCTTGTGCAATAAGGTGGATGATCCAGAAGAGGGCACTGTTGTATTATTGTCTAAACTTCACTAATGATCCATAGACTAGTAATGTTTCATCTGATTACAGTATTAATCCAAACAATAGCAGACTTTCAAGGGATATCGTAGTGTCAGGTTGAAATTGAAAGAATATGCTTGAACAAGAGTGGAGAAGAATCAAAGAAGGTGAAGAACTGAAACAAATGTTTGTCTTTCTTGTATGTTCAGACCCTGTCGGTGAAAGCTCGCTTGGGTTTACATTAGAAGCTGGTAATCTCAAATGAGATCTAATGCAGGCCCTGTGGAGCGTGGATGGATAGATGCACTGGTATCAGGAGAGGCTACAGGCGAAGATCTGCTCAACCAGCAAGGACTGTGCCACATCAGAGGGCTAATAGTTTCTAATATCACTATCTGAGAGAATGAAATACAGTTTTTTAGGTCAGACCCTCACACTGAATCTGACTGTGGTGATTGAGAGAGAATGCAGCCTCCAGCAAAGATTGGGTAAAGCGTTTTGAAATGATGCCATGTGAGAAGGTCAGACCTGCAAATTTCAAGTCATGATGGAGGAGGAAAGACAATTATAATGGACTGCAGTAGAGTTCATTATATTCCTTGGGTTATGTCAAATACTAACATGTAAGATAAGAAATAAATCGTTTGCGATTTACCTAAAATTATGCATGAAATTTGATCTTAACATCCAAGTCAAACAAATATAAAGCCCGTCTAAACAAACAACATCCACAAATGTTTCATTTTCATGACTTTATTCAATAAATCATATAAACACTCAGTAGGCAGGTTGGGAAAAGTATGTGAATCCTGGATTTAATAAATGGTTTACCCTAGCAGCAATAACCTCCATCAAGTGTTTCTTGTTATTATTTGGTATATTTTTGCAACTATGAAAATGCATACTATGACAATCATTTCAATATAGTGTACTTTCCCCCCACCCAAAATATGACTGCCTTGCAGTTATTCTGCCATTTCCACAGCATAAAGCTATTTATTTATTTATTTATTCGGTTGTTTATTTGTTTGTTTATTTACACTGCCAGTAAAAAAATCCTTTTACTAAATATATCACATCAGTATTCTTACATGAAAATGATTAATATGTATTTTTCAAAAAAACTATATCTATGGCCATTTCCACAAAACAAATCTCTTTATTTTATTTATTTTTTGGTGTTAAATAAAAACCTGAGAGACAAAACAAAACAAAAACATGATGTATGAAGAAAAAGAAAAATCAAGGTAAATATCACTACATAATATGAAAGAATATTTTTTATTGCGCATCATTTCTAATAAAGATTTTATTGCATTTTTTTTATTGCTAAAATCATAATACATGATTTGAAAACTGAAAATTACACCATTGTGGAAATATTTGAATTACTTTTAGATTTTCTTTTTTTTTTTTTTACAATCGTTACAGGCTATAATGTGCTTAAATAGGCTCAATTCACCTACACCTCTTCACTGCAAACCCATAATTCATAGATATAAGTCATATACAAAATAAGTGTCTTTAGTTATTATTAAAAAGTTAATCTGACATGGAAAGAGTGCTGTTTAATTTTCAAACACACCAAACAATGCCATTCTGAAAATTGCCTGCAACAAGCCTCTATCAGATTTATTATGAGCCCTTTTGACTTTCTAATAAAAAAAAAATCACACACAATATTAACAACAGCTAAACACTCAAATTAATTCCTGGCTTGGAGCACTGAGAGGATCAAACTGAGCGAACATACTCGCAAGTCACTACACGAGCTGTAATCTAATCTTTCTGTACATAGACAAAGATTGCAGTTTGATCTGTGGTTTCCAAAATGCTTTTATGAACAGTAATACATCAGCGGTGGCAGAGTGAGATGGTCATTAATGAGGCTGACAAAAGCAGTGGGCAAACTGACCGCTCTAATCTGGTTCTCTGGAGAGCTCTGCTGCTGCTTTCTACAGCCAAATTTCTACCTCTGTGCAGCCACTAAAGAAAATAGGCTGTTATAATTGGTGCCGCCACATCATACTTTTCCTGTCCAAAGTAATGGGAAGAAAGCAAGGAAGGAGGAGTGGCGTGAGAAAGAGAGAGAGAAAGAGGGATGGAGGTTAATTATAGGTCACATGCTGAAGACGGAGGGCCTAATCGATGCCGTGGAGTGACATAATGCTGCTTTCGTAAGTGTTTGCCTGCTGTTTGTAGGCTATGCTTGCACCAATCTGCTTCTTCAAATGTGAGATATCAAATAACACTTTTATGAAGGCATGATTAGGTTCAAATGCTTGTAACATCTGGTAAACAATAGTGAACTGAAATTTACACTGGATTAGATGAGTTCTGAGGATTTTAGCTTATGCTTTTGTATCAGATTCCATCTTAATTGTGTTTGTTGATTGAATTATCATAAATTGCATTTATGAAACCTTGTTTGGATGTTTTGTTCTGTTGAGGGTACCAAAGCTAACAAAATATGTTCTAAGAATGTCTTGCTAATGTTCCCATTAAGTTATGAAAACGTTTTTAACGAATGTCCTCTAAATTAACAAGTGTTAAGGTTTGAAGCCATGACTGGTGTATAAATAATGTTTTTGTGCTAACATTTTGAGAACTTTATTAAAAACCAGATAACATTGAACAAACATTCTTTTAACATTATGGGAAGATGTTTGTTTGTTCGTAACTCATGAAAGAACCTTGCCAGAATGTTCTGAGAAATCCAAACCAGCGCCATCACCAGGCACCTTGGCTCAGGAGAAAAGAAATATTATGGTCTGTGCATGTCTAGCTTTCTCAGACACACACATTTCTATTCCTTTAGAGACATTTTACTACTCAAGAGCTTTATCATCACTTGAACTGTCTGGGGCTTTTCATTTTCTTCAAGCACGCCCTGATGCTTACTGTGACATTAGCCTCGAGCTGCATGTGCTTTTCATGCTGATCTATGACCGACCTTCTGAAGGTGTTTCCATGTTATGTTAATAGCCTGTTGCTTTTCTGTTCCGTAGTCCATTTGTCTGGCATTGTGTAAACATCACTGGGACTACAGCAGTACTCTACTGCTTATGAAATCCGGATATTAGATTGTTTTGTTGAAAAATGTGTCATGCAAATTTCAAGTTATGATGGAATGAAATTGAGATGCCTGACAAGATGCTTTTTCATAGCTAATAGTGTGCAATAACCAAAAACACATTTTCACAACTTATTACACTGAATCAATATGTCTTTGCATGTTTGCGTGTGCCGCTGCTAATGTCCTGTTCAGTCATTCCTGTCACATCAAGTCTAAAATGAAACTGAAGCCGAGCTTTAAGAAGGCGCAGCCTCGTGCCGGCATGACATTTCATCTAATATAATTTAAAGCAGAGCAAGACACCTCTAGAATACCAAACAAAAATTTAAGAGAGGTGCAAGTGTGAGGGGCTGATTTCATATCTAAGGATGACCTCTCCAGTATTATGCCACAATATGCTGACTGGACTGAGAATTATTTTTGTTTTTTTTAAGCTATAGAAGAATAGAAACAACATTTTCCCCCTCCCTACCTCAAACAAACAAACAAAAAAGCCCCTCAATACATTATTATAGAGTGTATGTCAATTATGTATAAAATAAACTTTGAATCAGAGTTTAGAAACAAACAAAATAAATAAATAAAAAATAATAATCCATGTAGATTGTACACATTTACATCAGCAAATTAAATGGGCTGAGAACATGGGCCCGAGATAAATGTAAGGTGTTTTCTAGACAATTTAGTTGTAGCATGTATTATTATTTTTGTTTCTGGCTTTACTTTGATTATTGTTTTATGTTATTTTTGGCATTAGCTACTCTGCTTTAATTTTTGTTGGTTTTATTTTCGACTTTGCTTAAATTTTTTTTTTGTGTTTGGCTTTGCTTTGCTTTTTATTTTTGTTTCTGGGTTTACTTTGCTTTGATTGTTATTGTGGTTTTAGCGTACCTCCAGTTGTCATGTTTGTTCCCGTTTAGCCCTTATTTGGTAGCTCCTGTTTTCATTAGTTAATCTTTGTTTATTCATATCACCTGTTTTGTATTTATCATATCGTTGGCTCTTTAGTTGGTCTGTATTTATAAGCCTTCTGTTTCTGTTCAGTCTTTGTCTGCTGTTGATCCTTTGGATTAATTGTTGATAGTGTGATTAAAAGACTTGTATTCTGACGAATTCCTCGTCCACAACGTAGCGTGACATACTGTTTATGCAGAAAGAATTTTTGCCAATTATGGTGACTAATAAAGTCAAAACCTTATGAAAAAAGGCAGTTCTTTGATATTCCCTGAACCTTATTACAAAGGACACAGATAATTCATTTGTGTGCCTGAAAATATGAACATCATAAAACCACATTCTTTCTAAGGCCAAACCAATTTGCTGCTGTATACTCGCAAAGCTAGTATTTCCTTTGCTTGAAAAAATATTGCAAATTAATTACTTCAGTGAACACTGGAAAATGAATCTACTGCTTGAATGTGCAAGCTAGATCTAAATTCATGCCACATCTTTTCATCTAAAAGATGCATTGAGTGAGAAGCAGAACTGACAGGCAGTGATAGCTTATCTGTAATACATGTGGACAACATTCAGCTGCTGAGAAGGTGGGGGAAAAATGACTTATTTGACAACAGCAATTAAGAGTGGTGGCCTTTGTGTGAGTGTTCAACCTCTCGCGAACCTCACAGAAATAAAAACCAAACAAAACAAAAAAAAACGTGTTTTTGCAGATACATAAAACGGTTGTACAATCACAAGACCCATAATGTACAGCTGTCTCATAGGCTTAGCTGGCTTACATCTGTTCCATCAAAAGGCTTAAAGGGGTCATGAACTGCCTTTTTATTATTTTGCACAGTTCTCTGAGGTCCACTTATAAATGTTAAACAGTTTCACACCAAAAAAACTTTAGAAGATAATTTAGAAGCAATAAGCTATTTTCTGTCCTTTTTTGATCCCCCTCATCAGAATTCATAGAACAATTACCTCATATATGTCAAAAGATCAACGGAATTTTGATTTCTCAGTTCATGACCCCTCTCTTATAGAAAGATTGCCAGGTAGTGCCCTATTTAAACCCCTGAAATCACACGATCACATCCATGACACCAATACAAAATATCTAACATTAAAATTCAACAGTTCTGTCATTTGCTTCCTTAAGAAGGCTTCTTACAGATGGCAGAGGATTGAATTTATGCAAATAGCAACATCACTGTTTGTCTTTCTACCTCTCTGAACCATAAAGGAGACTTCTGAAGCCTGTCTTATCCACTGAAAGCTTTGAAACACGGTTTATGTTTACATACATTAACTTAAGTGAACTAATTGAAGAGACGAAACATCTTAAGCTGAACATATTCAACAAAAACAGGCACTATATAGATCGTTATTCAATGCTTTCTTTAATGTTACAAGTGTATTTGCAACTTTTTTACTTTTAAATTTGACATTTGTCACACTGGCAAGCTCTTTCACTTCTGTAAAAGCACAATTTCTTCCACGGCTAATGAACAAACCACATCATTTCCTGCCAATGAGGCTAGAGGCAAGCGATGCCTTCTCAAATGTGATCCAGAGTAACATGTCTGCGTTTGAATAATGTAGGCCTTGCTGTATTTATAATGCACTTCTCCCCTTTTCCCAGTAATGAGTGGCATGGAAAGGGCACAGCATGCCTGCTCTTTTATTAAAACAAATGAAAGATCCATTATCACACTGAATAGTCCGACCCTTCTCCCCCTCTTCTGCCTGGCAGTAATGTAAGGGAAGGAGGGTAAGTGGAGGGTGTAAAAGCAAAGGTAGAGCCTGTCATTCATTAGCCTGATGTACTATTCAAGTCAAGCCATGATTTGAAGCCTTAATGAAAAGGCAAGCTGACTTGAGTGACCCCGAAAGTTACAAAAAGCGACTTTTGAGACGTCAAATTGGTTTATGTAGCATTTCATTACAACTAAGGGAAGAGTTATTTTGTAAATATTTTTTTTACATAGTAAGTATATTAAGAAATTCTGTTGAATAGTTTTGTTTAGCTACACAGCTGCAGGGTTTCATCACATTGACACTGTCATTATCTGCCTGCAATAACAGCTATATAACAGAGCTCAAAACAATCATTAATGAAACAAAATATGAAGAAAAAAAGCCAAAATATGTTTTCCATTCATTTGCCTTTTCTTCTTAAAGTGGAAAATGAGAATTATATTTTTTTAACAGTTTTTAAACATCTAATTGGACTTTAAGTGAACTATGTATTTAAGACATGTAAAACTATGCTTTATGAACATATTAAGTGTGTGATCTTAAAAAAGACAGCTGGAATTTTTTTGTGAAAGATCAAAGATAAATACCTAGAGGTTTGAAATTTGGGAGCACAACAAATCGACAACATCCTGCGAGTGTATATCTTTGAGAAGGGGGCTGTGACAGCAGCTCGGTGAGATTTGTGAGGTCCTCTGACAGATTTGGAGCCGCAGCAGTGCCTGTGAGCGCTGACACCTCAGGGCCGAACAATAAATAAGCATGTTCATTGTCTGTGACAGAAAAGCACTGGATATTCACATCCTCCGACCCGATCTCTGGGAATGATTCGTAGCTCCGAGCCATGTTTCAGGAACACATTTCCTGTAGAATCAGAGAGATATAAAATATTACGTACAGTATATGACATACGATTACAGCTAAAACTATAAATAAAGGTCTATTCAGTGGTTGATTGGTACAGCTCGGTTTCCTCTAATCAAAATTTATGAAATCATACTAAAGCACTTGTACATATAAGCAACAAACTGTGACTCACTCAGCTCCCTCTGATATAAGTAACTCACTCAGCGCATAAAGCAAAATCTATTCAGGTGTCTGTGCTATATTTAGTATGTGATTGTATAACTTGCAGAGCTGAAGGTACATGTTTCTATAATACACACACGCTGCATATTCGGGTCAGGCTAGACATGTTGCTACTATAAAACTAATGAATCACAGCTCATTTGACATTTAGGTCTCAACCCATGACATGTATGAAAAATTACAGGCCATTTTTATGTGATTAGATGCAGCACGGCACTCAGAATGCCATTGGGACAGCTTATTAGAGACAGCAAATAATGGATTACAGAGACGGCTCCAGCATTAAATGACAAGTAAAGCAGAATGGAAAACATCTGTAAAAAAAACAGATAGTCAGGGGAATAAACTCACAAAAATGGGAAATTGTATAATTGAAGCACATTATCAATATTCTTTAGCTAATATGTGAAATTTACTGTACTCGCAAAGCCTATTGATGGAGTCTCAGCCAATCATTCAATCTTTCTTATTTTCAATAACTTTTTAAACATGGTTTCCAGGGTTATGAAAAAAACTTTTTCTTAATCCTTAATACAAGACTGGAAGAGTCTTGTAAATGCATTGGATAATGGATTACAGAGATAGACCGTTCCAGCATTAAGTGACAAGTAAAGTAGGATGGAAAACATCTGTAAAGAAACATTTAGTCAAGGGAATAAACTCACAGCAATGGGGGATGGTGTAATTGATGCACATCGTCAATATTCATAAGGTAATATATGAAATTCACATGCAAAGCCTATTGAAGGAGTCTCAGGAAATCATTCAATCTCTCAAAAGGTCCCCAGGCAGATAAACATGAACAATATGAGGCAGTAAACAGAAGGATCCATTCATTTGCATGCCCGTGATTATGAGGGATAGACAGGAAAATCGCAGTTACGCAAGTAAACAGTGAGAGCAAGACGAGGTATCATTTCATAAGACAGCTAAGAGAAAATGCAGAGAAAAGGAAGCTTAAAAAACATGGAAGGTGGATTGAAGCACCAATAAACTAAAAAAACAAATGCAAGTATCACTATTTCCAGTCCTGTGTGACATTTGGATTTACGGCTGACAAAATGACATTTATTACAGCCAGATGCAGCCCTGATCGAGTGAAGGAGCGTCACCAACCTGCTGTCTGCGCCGGGTTGATTCCGATGCCATCTACACAAATTATAATCACAAACAACATCAGCATCACCATGTGAGTACATATGCAAAACAATCATTATTAAAGGCAATCAATGAATAAGACAGATGACCAAGTGCAGAGAAACACTCGATGTGCTAAAATGCTGAACAATCACAATTCAAACAATCTCATTTACAATATCTGTCCTGTGTGTGAGTGGTGAGTTATGTCTTCATTCTGTTTATGATTTGTTAAATAATTACTTATAATGCAGCATAGCCCCGCAGTCTCCCTCTATAACTATAAAATTACACAACAGCTCATTTTGAGTGAATTCTTTACGTGAAGGATTCAGCAGATGTTTGTCTGATTTACGAAAAACAACCAGTTTGTAATTTTTTTTTTTAGTGCAGCTGACGAAGAAACCAACCCAATGAAGATGCAAAGGTGATGTGAGAATCTGCCAGAGTGTTAAATCAATTTAAAATAAGACAAAAAAACAAAAATCATTAAAATAGGCTAAAACAAGAATGGAGATATATATATATATATATTTTTTTAAGTTCCCTTGATCTGGGAAATCCAGATTATTTTAGTTGAATTAGTCAAAAAAGGTGAGAACCTCTGGTTTAAGGATTTGACCAAATATGAGCATTATGATGATTATATTAATATCAATAACTTACCGTTTGTAATGATGGCACTGGTGGCTGCTGGCACTTTAAACTTTAAATGCAAGAATAAAAAGAAAACAAGTTTTATTGTTCAATCCATCAACAACTTGCTGACAGCCAAATACGTCCCATAACCAGCCCTGCACAGTCCCTCTATCAGGCAAGGATAAGAAAAAAATCAACTTGAGTCTGTGTTTGTGTCAGGTGATTTAAAGAGTCTGTCCTACAGAACAGAAGCCTTCAAACGTGTGAAGAAAGAGCTCTCTGCGCTGAGCTTAGAAGAAACTGTCACTGTCACAAAGTACACTTAAAGGAAAAAAAAAAAACAGGCAAATTCATTCTGAAGGGGCTTTGAAAATCTTGCCGGGTGACCTGAAGGTATTTCTACACCCTTAACAGCATAGAACCGATGGGGCGCAAGCAGTTAGGCTAGTGGCAGAATTAGTGATCAGCAACTCAAATGTATAACTGTTTATATTGCACAAGAATGCATATTTAATTAATTCACTACAGCTTTTTGTGGGAGTTTATTCAGTTTTCTCTACTTTGCCAGGAGGAAAAGAGATAACAAAAACAATGAACGATCACATAACCATAACCTGAATCAGGAATACAAAAATTGTTTTTGAGAGGGTGAAAATAAGCTGAAAATAAGCCTGTGCATTTAAAAAAAAGGCACTTTATCATTCTTTCTGGCTTCCACTTGATGCATTACACCTTATTATGAGGTTGTCAGATTTGGCATTTCATTACGTCAAAAAAAGCGATGATCCAAGCTAATCTGCAACATCATCCTGCCATGCCGTAGGTCTGCGTGACTTGAATACAGCCGTGAAACAGACCAGACAGCCCACCACAAATCAAGAGGGTTCTGTCAAATTTGACCCTAATTTCATAATATGTATGGCTAATCACGAACATATCGATATCAGCCATTATTTGTGTTTTTTTTCATTAATGTATCAGCTTTATATTAGACTTTACTTTTTCCAGTTTAAATAGTTGGTCTATACTCTTTGCCAATGCTAGATTTAAAAAAATCAAGTGATCAAGGCTGATACAGCAAAATAGAACAAAAACTAATATATTGTAT
This sequence comes from Barbus barbus, assembly GCF_936440315.1. Classification (NCBI taxonomy): domain Eukaryota; kingdom Metazoa; phylum Chordata; class Actinopteri; order Cypriniformes; family Cyprinidae; genus Barbus; species Barbus barbus. The sequence continues at coordinate 12,044,345 of NC_136723.1, forward strand.
ATATCTAGATATAATTTAATGGCTACTAATGAATATTAAACTATTGATAATGCATTGCTGTTATCTAACAAATAATAATATATATATATATATATATATATATATATATATATATATATATATACATATATTTATTTATTTTTACAATAATTTAAAATCATATTAAATTACTTTGGTTACTTAAGCTTCACGAATCACGATATATCAAATTAATATATCATATTAGGAAATAAACAATAGCCTATTAGCCAATCTCAAATGTGAATGACTAAATGTCTTAAATCAAGTCTAAAATAATCCGATTGATTATCAGCACAACTTATTGTTATTCCCATTAACCATTTCCTTGTAGTCAAAGTAACATTTAATTGAGACTGTTAGCCAAATGTATTATATGATTCTGGACTGATCCTGTTCTGATTTTTACAAGAGAGGCAGTGGACACAGAGATAAGTCTGGGTGTGTTTCAAATTAGACTAAATCATTACCTACTCAAAAGGACACACTATTATTGCTATAGGATACAATTGAGCTAAAGTTAACATCATGATATATGCTATGATCCATGCCAATTTAATAAATAATTGCAGAGAGTCAGTATGCTCCAACCACTGTAGAGAATTACTGTCATCATATATATATTTTAAACTATCGTCAGTCATGGCAAATGCATAGTGCTACATTTCAGCAGATCTCTCAAAAATACATTTTCAAATGAGGTTGCAATAAGACTATGAACAGAACAGAAGATAAATCAACTTACCTCCTCCGCTGCAAATTTCAAAACTGCCGTGAATGGCGTGCTCTCAGGTACACTTAACCTGAAATACAATTATTCCAATGAATCTCAGTGCAACAGTAAACACACACACACACACACACACAAATATAGAGAACTACCCTGTGTAGAAAACATTAGTGAATGTGTGTTGTCCAGAAACAAAGCACAAAAAATCTTGCAGCCTAATTCTGGTTTAAACCAGAGCACATTAAGAAATATTATGCTTTTTCAAATCATAATATTTGAAAAAGCATAATAAAAAAACCAGCCACTCAATGAGATCAAAGACATTTGCAAAAACTTGGCATGTGAAAAATCATCCACAATGGCTGGCAACAATCAGCACTGCAGGTGGTCAGAGAGGAGCAGGTAAATCAGCCTGTCTGAATGGCCCTTGACAGACCACTCTCACCCACACTGCATGTGTGTCTGCCCATCCATCAGACACAGCATGACATCCATAGATTACCACTGACCATAGCACTACTAGTGATTGCAATCAATATAGCAGACAGAACAACACTGTTTTTTCATGCACAAACCTCTTTATGCACTATGATTATTCAACATGGGAAGTATGGTGATATTTAGAAGTTAAACGGTTAAACTAATTTTATCTAGGCTTAAAGTACCATCTTGCATTTCTCTGTTGACAGCTGTGCTAAAACTAGATATTTATACTGGAGTGTCAGTTTAATTCCCCAGCCAGGCCGTTATTTTATCAATTACTCACTTAACAAAATAAATAAATAAAATAATATAATAATAAAATAAAAGTATAAATAACGAAGAGAGAAAAAAAATGTTTAGCTATTCAAACTCAAGAGCTGGAGCACATATTAAAACACGCTCCTATCAGAATGAATCAAATCAGGGCTAATGAATCCGTTAAAACATGAATATTAATATTTAGTTTTTGTCATGTGTTGAATGATCACTCACACTTTATATGGTAACCGAGGGTCCGACGTCAGCGTGATTTTAAACGTTACTTTCGACCTAATGCAGAAAGAGACACATATTCACGGAGTTTATTTATAGATACGATACTTTATATGGCTAAAACAAAGTGTTGTTTTATGATAAATGGTTTACTTACATTTTTCTGATCTGTGTGACAGGACTGTTTACACGCGGACCCGGAAGAAGCAAGGACCCGCTGTAACACGTCATCTGTTCGAAGGAACTCTCGTTCCGTCTTTTGTTATTTTTCTCTTTTATAATCTTCTAAGGTTAGACCTAATAGATTGGTTCATATTTATGTATTTTAGAGAATTAAAAAAATATATGATAAGCAGTTAAAACAGACAGTGCTGCGGCTTGTACATTTCAGTCAGGCAAGTTTTAAGCTGACTTGAAGTGGGTTTTACCGTAAAGTGTGTTCTTAATGCAACTCAGCTTTCAAGAGCATGTAAAGTGAAGGGAAACAGTGATGTATTCTTATATACAGCGGACCGAAAATTATTTTGACGCTTTATTCATACTTAAAATGTGTAAATACTTATTCCATTGCTGAAAAAAAATGTTAAAAGAAGTGGTACACTATATCTGCAGACAAATTATGTCGAACATTTTCTCTATCATAACTTAATATGACTGCTTTTAACGGCTGGTCTAAATGTCATAATGGATATAAAATCAGTTCCTTTTATCATTTGAAACTTACCAAACATATTTTTTTTGTGAAATGTATTGAGTTTAAAGTGTGCTTGTGTTAGATTATTTCTTTATATTAAAGACCATCGACTCTACCGTGCGACTCCACCGGGCAGGGACACCGGCAAGGGATAGTAGTAGCTTTTTATTTAATTTTTTCATTGATATGTTTATTATTGAAATGTTGTTGTTATATGCATGTGTTAATTTTATTTAATTTCTTTATTTTCTTAAATATGTGGGTAGATAGTATTTATAGAGTTGTAACTTTTTAGTTTTAGTTACTTTTTCTTATTTGTAAGTCGCTTTGGACAAAAGCGTCTGCTAAATGACAAAAGTAAAGTAAAAGTAAAGTAAATTATTCCCACAAATAGGAAACAAACAAAAAAAATATATTCTTCTTCAATGAATGGTCAGATTTTGAGTTGGAGACAAACCTTTAGAAAATATATAGTCAACTCAACAGCATTTTATTGTTTAAGATATTTTATTTTCTGCTCATTTTAAGGGATAGAATAGGCTATTTTGGACGTTGGGCATTTGATGTGATTAAAACATGATCACAAATTTTTAGATTATAATTGATCAAACATGTCTAATAAGTCTCATGACAAAATCAGTGTTGTTTGATCCTGTAATTTGTGCTTTAGAAAAAAAATGATGGAATTTAGAATAGCCATATTTAGACTGAATTAAATTAGGCCTATGAGCCCTGTTTTAAAATAATAATCATTGTACTTTGTCGTTCAGAAACTTTTAACATCATTTATAAATAAAGAGGTACTGGAATAGAAGCTGAAAACATCTGAATTAATTTTGTTCACACCAGTAGTCAGTCACAGCTTCTTTTTTTTTTTTTTTCTTACCCATTGCTGTAGTATATGTTGTAACTTATTGGCTGAACCAATGAGCCACAGATTCAAAATAAGCCAGAATACCCAGGATCAGTGTAGCAACATAGATGGAAATAGGCCTGCGTGTAATACATAATTCTTCATATGCAAAAAGCCCACTTAGGCCCAATTAGGAATCAGGGCAGGACTAGTGTTGGAACATTGATTAATCATATTTTAAATACACATTTGCCATAATCTATTTGGCCCAGAGGTCTATTTTCTGGCTGGTCTCAGAGTGCAGCTTGTATAGCGCCGGCGGCTGCTGGATTTAAGGAGGGCTGGAAGCTAACTTAAGTCTCATGAGTCATCCTCATAAAGCCAACCCTGCTTGCTGGCACCATAGGGCACACTGCCAGCAGCTTCCCTAGAGGGACATGTGGGTGTTGAAGAAAACAGACTTCTCAGTGTGACTCGAAACCCAAATTCAGCAGACGCTGACAGTTTTGCAGGAGTCCATTATACCTTTGTCACAGGCTTATTGAAACCACTTAGATAAAGTGGAAAAGTTGTACCTCTGAATACAAACCAGAGAATAGTTGCTCGAATCATTATTGATACAAATAAAATTGTTTTGTATCAAATTTGAGCTACTGAGACCTCTAAGAATCTCCAAATCGCACCCAGAGGCAGGAGCCATGGCACCTTCAAAACACAAACATTCAATTATGTATACTAAGTCTTCAGTAATTAATATTACAGACATGTACGCCAAAAGACCTTTGAACAAAAGCCTGTTCCTTTCTTTAACAAACATCTCCTGAAGGAATTTCCTGAATCTTTCGTCTACATCCTAATCATGTCCCTTGCTGAAGTTCATAGTGAGTCATTTGTGGCGACAAGCAGCTGTGCAGTTCCCGTGGTGATGAGGATGAGATATAAAAATCATCGCTCATACTGTCAGATGAACTTTTTTTGTACAGACAATCTAACAAATAATTCAGCGGTGACAATTGAAGGCAGAAAATAGATGTGGTGAAAACTTTAAACAATGTGAAATTACATCAGGATTGTTTGCAGGATGTTCTGAGGTGCGTTTCTCAAAAGCATCGTTAGCTAACAATGGTCGTTATTCCATTGAAGTATACTGGTAACGACGTAACTTGCGACCATAGTTGCTTTTGGGAAACGCACCAAAGATCTGTTAAATGAGAAGCAAACAGCTGCTTGTTTATTGGATTTTAATTTACATTTTTGAAAGGAACATTTAAAGTTAGTTACTGTTAGTAATATATAATATAATAATAATGTTTAATAAAAATGGATAATAGTTAGAAATGTGTCTCTTGATGCGTTGTATTTTAACAAATTATTTGTGTAGATAATGTCATATTTATTGATATGATGCAACAATATGATTTGTACTAATTTGTATCAGTCATCATGGATTAAAAATAATAATACATAAAATAATAATATTATTAGAAAATAGTATTATATATAAAAATATTATATTGAAAGAATATTTATATTAAGTACAAAAGAATAATATTATTTAAATATAATAATTACGAAATGATAATCTAATCTAATCTAAAATAATATAATATAGATAATTATCATTTTTACTTCTGTATAAGAAGACCTCTTTACTTCTACAAAAAATATTCAACAAGTAATATTATAAATAATATTCTATTTTGAACAAAATAAATATGGACAGTTTTAATTGTAGTGTTTAACAGAAAAAATTCTGTTTTATATCATCAGGCTCCATAGAAAAATTAATGTCTTTATGTATAAACGCTTATGTATAAAGTTTTTTTTCCCCTCCTTCTTCTTTTGAAGTAGTACAGACTTAATGGTGCTCCTTATTTGGGAGTCACACTTGTGATCTTCACGGTCAAAAGTTTTAAAATAATTTAAAAATAATTTTAGGTGCCCCATTAAAATCAATATAATATATTTTTGTCTAATAATAGTTTTTCTTTTTTCTTTTGTATTTTGAGAGAATTTCATGGTACTAATTAATATTTATTAAATAATTATGATACATTTTTCCCATTGAAAAAAAAAATAAAAAATTAGAAAAATAGAGCCAATGCCTTGAAAATCCATTTTTTTAAACCAGATTAGTGCCATCTGGTGGGAGTAAAATAAGAAATTAATCTGCAATTCCATGTTTGAGCCCATAGATTCCCATATAGCTTTATATAAAAGGCCTATAAATTCTCTAACTGTTTTTAGACATAAATACTGATTTTCATTAAGATGTTAGTTTGGATATATATTTAGACATTTCCAAAGACAACTTTTTGTAAAAGTTTAGATTTTTATGTTTGTTTGTTTGAAATGTTGATTTAAAGCGTCAGTTTTTAAATTATTATTACTACAGTCAAACCTGAACACAGAGAAAGCATAAAGAAAAAGAAAAAAGAAAGCATTTTTCTATAAAAATTTTACAAAAATTAACAAATGTTTTATCATAGGGGTCTGATTAGAATACCTTCAACCTCTTATTTCAGATTTATGACTCGTTATGGCTATAGCCATACCAGTTCATTTGAATGTGTATAATTGTGAATGTGTGTGAGTGTGTGTGTGTGTGTGTGTGTGTGTGTGTGTGTGTGTGTGAGTGAGTGGATGTGTTTGCTTTGCAGTCTTGATGTTTTAGAGTATAACCCCTTCCTTGCTGTCCACTTTTTTGCTGCATTGTAGTTTAATTATTGCTTTTATTTTACATATTTGTTGTGTTCCAATTACACCAGTTCATAGGTGTGTGTGTGTGTATAAGTGTGTGTGTGTACGCGTGCGTGGATGTGTTGGTTTTGCACTCTTGACGTTTTAGAGTTTCACCCCATCATTGCTGTGTACTTTTCTTCTGCATTGTGGCATAATTTTTAGATTTGGACACTCAAAAATTTGCCGAATTTTTGTGTTCTTGTCAATTTCCCATTCATTTCTTATGGTCGGTCAGTTTTTTTACAACCACTTTTTTTGGTGTGTTCACATTCCAAATGCCATAAAAGTCATCAAGTCATCAAGTTCCGTACCATTCCGATGAAGCTGTGCTTTCTAAAAATTCAAAACATAACATTTTTCTGTCAAAAGTGACCAAAGAGCACCAGAGTGTTAATTTAATGTGTGAAATGATAACACATTCTTCTGTCCAAGCTTGTCAGAGTATCAGCATTAATTTATTTATAATGAAAGGGAGCATTTTGGATAATTGAATCAAAGCCAGTTTCAAAGCCTCCTTGTTTCCACCTTGTTTGCTGTCCATGGTGCTGAAAACAGAACTGTACAATCTAAAGCAAAAGACCTGAAGAACTTGTGTCAATATTATAAACCTTACAGGACAAACATAGAAAAGCATTGTACCTAAAGCAGGGACTGTTCAGGTTTGTAGTATCTTTTTCCCCAATCATTCAATCGAGTTCAATAAGTGAACAAAAGTGAGATATCCAAGGAGTGAAATTTGCAATATGTGATTTATAATGAGTCATATTTTTGGAGGATGAGGAATCTTTGTTTGCTGTGTTTCTAAAAATAAAGCCTGTCACACCTACACGTTTGATCCTTCTTTACCATGATTTCATAGCTATTGTGTTTGCATTCACTGCAAGATTTTTATAGGCAACCATAGGACTTTATCATAGCTATTTCCTCTTCCATTGTCTTGAGTGTGACACCTCACCTGCGCTATACAGTAAATAACACGCAGAGTCAGTTTGTGGTTCCTTGGGGCTGGACAGCAGAAACTGGATGGCTATTTCAGGCAGAATCGAGTTGTTTTCTGGAGGAAGGAGGATTTGGACAGCTTAGAACATCTGCTGGCTCTTGATAAGGTCAAAGGAGTGTGGCATCCTCAGTGCAGTGGAACAGATGAGCGTTAAGGAGGCTCCGGACTGCCCTCAGGGATATGAGCTCCTAAATACAGTATCTCTGCTTGCTCTTGTGCACAAGTTTCTTGTCTGTTCTTGATATAACAACAAAATACAGTGCATGTTTGTAGTGTTGGAATTCAATAGTTCAGTTATAAAGCTTAAATAACAATATTAAAACTGAAAACTCAATAATGGAAAATAGTGACCAGGTCAAAACCAACAATTGTCTTTGTCACATCTAAATTATTATTATTTTCTTTTTTCTGACTGTGCAATTCTTACTTCATTCCTGCGCTTCTATCTACTATATAGATGTATTTTGGCCGTATTTGAAAGGCGAACTAGTTATTTCTAAAGGGTTAAGCCTGGAGGAGAGACAAATTACATTTTAAAAATTTTTCAGTGACTGTGACTGTTTAGATGTAGATTTAAAATGTAAAAAAAAAAAAAAAATGAATGAATTAGGAACTATTTGTTATGTACTGTTTAAAAGACGCCCCCAGTGTTCCGGTAAAACTGAGAGCAATGCTAGTGCCAGTCATTTGGAAAAATGAGCCTCTTTTGTGGCCTGGCAATTCTCTCCATTTATGATATTTAGAAATGTTAACAACTGGCATATCCCCTTTGAAAAGAACAGAACAGTGTGTCATTTAGCCTTAAACACATCTGAATGTACCTGTTAGGAATCAACTGGAGTGCTTGTGCATCAAAATAAATAAAAAATAAAATGCAGAAAAGGTCAACATTGTGCTTCAATTGCGTATATTCTAAAATAAAGAGCATGCAATCATTTCATAAGATTTAATACCCTGATATTACTAATCTCCTATTGTTTTTGCTCTGCCACACGTTTTAAGTGCTATTGAAGTACGCTCTCTGCTTTCGACCTTCATAAGGCAAAATTAACTATAATTGTTGCAAACTAGTCTACTTAAAACAGTCAGGTTAAAATGATTTTATTGGAAGTTCAGTGTAAGTTCCTTAATAAGGTATTCATATGTTGTACTTTCACTCTAATTAAACTGGCACGCTGCTGAACACCTATACTTACTTCACTGAAGATGCCTGCAAGTGAGTTCCACAGAACATCACATTTTGGTACCAGACTGAAAGGTTGAGCAACAAAGGGGACCCAATGCTAATCCAATTTTCTTGGTCACTGTGACATTTTGTTGTGCTGCAGATTTTGTCAAGGGTCATACACTGAGATCTAGACAAAAGTGTCTTCAGACATTTTGTATAAAATAAGGGTAAGATGTGTCAAATACCCGTTTAATCTAGGAAACTGTTTTTGTCATGTGACAACATATTTAGAATGTATTTACATATCCATTTTGTGTGTGTGAAAACATTTTTAGTTTAAGAACTAAAACTTGAACTAAAATTAAAAGTAAAATGGAAAATATATAAATAAAATATAATTTAATACAAATAAATAAATTAATAAATAAATAGAAATAAAACATACATTTTAGATGAAAAACATAATTATTAATTGTAACAAACATAGATGCAAATAAAAAAACAATGAAATAAAAATGAATGAAAGCTAAAAACAAATATAAAAACGTTAAAATGAAAACTGAAAATATAATAAAAATGAATAAAAATAAAATCTAATAAAAAATAAAAAATAAAATAAATATTACAAGCTACAAATAAATAATGCAAACTTAATGAAGTTGAAGTACTAAAATGACAAACTATAACTGAAATAATAGCAAGCTAACATAAAAGCAAAGCAAAAAAGACTTAACCTTAAACTAAAATGAAAATATAAATATTAAATATAATTTAATAGAAAAGATCAATTAATAAATATACAGAAATAAAATAGACATTTTAGGTGAAAAATACAGTTGTTAATTGTAACAAAAATAGATAAAAATAATAAATAAAAATGAATGAAAGCTAAAAAAAACAAACAATCAAAACTAAAACTTTAAAATGAGAACTGAAAATATAATAATAAAATCTAAATAAATAAAATCTAATTCAAAATGACAAATATATGGTTAAAATTTACCACTGATTTTTATTTCTTAATTTAATCTGAGCTTATCTAAATGGACTATTTTAGTATAGAGTGGCCCATCTTACCCCGCTTTCATCTATTTTTCAGCATAATCTCTGCAGGTGAAGTTGACTGATTAACTGTGTGTTGAATGTGCTGCTCTGATTGTGTCAACAGCTCAAAACAGATAAAAGGCAGAACGTGAAGAACATTAGGACGGGCCCCCTTCATGGCTCTTTCTTTTTTCAATTACCTTTAATTAATTAATTGATATGCATGGTTAATTACAGACTAAACTTTCAAGATGTTTTTCTTTACAAGAATAGTTATAGTACATAGCTAAAGCAGAAATGCAAATAAAAGTGACAAAGACATTTTCAGAGGAATATATTTAACATCTGCAAGTCTGTTGTTGGCAGCCACGCTTGTTTCAAATCATGTTGTAGTGCACAAAAAGGGGAAAGGTGTCCAGGTGAACAGTTAATCACCATTTTATCTGATTTACTCTGTTTAGGTCCACCAATTCTATTAGATTCAACAATTCTGGGCACAATTCAATCTTATCTGGACAAACAGAGGTTGTGCCAATATGTAGGATTTAATTGATTAAATGTATTTTCAATTGGATTACACAATCATTTGTGTCCACTTGATTGGTTCTATGGGCTGCAGTGACCTGAAACAACAGGGAACAAATAAGCCAAATGGTTCAGCAAAGACAACGGCAATCAAAGCCAATTATTTGTCTCTCCAAGACTTTATACAGCTGATTTCTTAACCTGAAGTGAACTGTGCAAATCTAGGAGGGAGACACACAGTTGCTCATCAGGGCTTCCAGCCAAAGCTGCATTGATTTTATACAGCCTGTTTGTCTTTGAGAAAAATCCATACACACATTCTGTTGACAGATCATGACATATTCTGTGTTTACGTATTAAAAGGACAGTTCACTGAAAATGAAAATTCTGTCATCATTTATTCTCATATTTGCAACTAAAGCAATAGTTCATTGAAAAAATGAAAATTTGTTGAAAATGTACTCAGCCTCAGGCCAACAGATTATGAGAAATTTAGCATTATATCACTTGCTCATCAATGGATCCACTGCAGTGAATGGGTGCCGTTAGAATGAGTGTCCACACATCTGATAAAAGCATAATAATAATAATCCACAAATAATCCACACAACTCCAGTCCATCAATTAACATTTTGTGAAATGAAAAGCTGCATGTTTGTAAGAAACAAATGAATTAAGACATTTTAGCTTCCGGCTAATATAAATCCTCTAATCATTATATTGTTGTCTCATTGCAGTTAAAATGCTGTTTTGTCTGAATCAGGAGAGAGATATGCACAGATCAAGCACTGTTATCAAATCCAAACAGTTATAAACAAGTAAATCAGTGATTTATGACCACAGGGGATGGACTTTTTCAATGGAGGAAGCATTATTATGGGTTAGGGACTGGAATTTAAACCAGAAAAGGGATGTTTTTAAAAATGTAAAATGCCCTAATGATGGATTTGTTTCTTATAAACATGCAGCTTATTACTTCACATGATGTTAATTGATGGGCTGCAGTTGTGTTGATAATTCACACATTCACTGCACAGGATCCGTTGGTGAACGAGTGATGTAATGCTAAATTAAAAAAAATAAAAATTCTGATGAAGACAAACTCATTTACATCTTTGATGGCGTGTGAGTAAATTTTCAGCATATTTTCATTTTTGGGTGAACTATTCCTTTAAATTTGCTAATTGTTGCAAATAGATGATCTGCTAAATTACTGTAAAGTGGAGATTCTCCAATGCCACCATGTAAAATGCAGAGGTTTTGCTGGCAATCGAATTGTGTGATGTCTAATGTAATGTCTAGATGTCTAAATTTTTCACCCTTCATGCAGGTTTAATTGATTTCAGCATGTTATATCAACCATCTTCACGTCTACTTGCTTCTGACAGGTCCCTGCAATCTGTAACCTCCATGCCAAATACAATCAGAGATCTAATATGCACCAGGCCATAGCAGCAAACAACTTTTATATATATGTAGCAAATGTAAATCTCTGTTTATTTGCTATTTGATGTTTTCTTTCCTGTGTTTCCTCTAGAAAATAATTTTAGAAACTGGTTTTGGCACATGTTAAGATATTCTGCTTCTGGAGTGAAGAATTTCACATTTTTGCATGTTCGATCAATATGCAAATCAGTAATCATAAGCAGCAAAGAATGGCAAATAAATGTCTGTACACCTGAAAGCTGACATGCTGTGAGTCAGTATGATTAAAATGCAATTCAGTGATCATAAAATCAAAACAAAACCACAGATGCCTCATTTTAGTGATCATTTTTGTTATAAGAAATGACAGTCGATATCTAAACATCATTAGCATTGATTGCAATATTTTCACTGTATTGTGGGTTTTCTTTTGGAGCATGGGCAAGTTCAGGTTTTTTTTATTTTTTTTTAATAAAGGAAGGTGGCATTTTCTTCTCTCTGTGTATAATTGTAATTCAGCTTACAATAGCATGACATTTTGAGCTGATTAATCAAAGTCCTGAGAGCAACCCTTATGAACAGTTCACCCAAAAATAAAAATAAAAAATATATATATAGGCTATATATATATTTTAAGGTGAATTATTCCATTAAAGAATATCACTGCAATGTTACAGTTTATGTTCATATGTGTTTTTTCATTTTTAAGATTACATTTATAGCTTTTTTTCATCTTGTAAATGGAGAGTCATGCTGGGATTTTTTTTCAGTTCTCCTTTTATATCTCTATATTTAGCTTTCATGATCAGGCTCTGATGACAAGGAGTCAGAGGCCTGAACAGCAATCACAGATTTGCTAATTAGCGCCTTGAGCTTCATTTAGTGAGTGGGCAGCTGAGACTCGCTCTGAAATAACATCGAGGAGGTACAGCTACATTTAAATGATCAATACTCTCACAGTTATGATGGCGCCATAATTGACTGTTCAACTGTTTTTGTTCTCATTATAAAGTCCAGTGTGCTTTGTGTGTGAGTTGTGTGTGCAGTGTGTGTGAGTTACATTACATTGTGAAATATGAAATAACATGGATATGTGCATATATAAATGTTTTAATATTCCAGAAAGATAACTAATTAGTTTATGAGTTTATATATTTTCAAGTATATTAATATAACAATGTGTATCTTGTTTAATATGATATACTATTTAAATTATGAGTTCTATATCATAAAATATTCAATAAATATAAATACATTTATTGACTCTCAATTCTTGGGGTCATCATATTTTGTCTGATTTTAATACTAGATTCTATCCTGTACATACAAATACACCCACTGCCTTCCTCACATTTTCAGGCATCACCTAGTAACCCTTTAATGATGCATGCGCAGCTGGAGACATGCACCAAGCTTTGTGTCATCTAATATTGTTGCCATCTTCCTCAAACATCCGCTTTTTGCTCCTCCGTTATATTGTTACCTCTGTCCAATGTGTGAGACACTGGCGCCTGCCCCATTAACAAATGTCACGCAGGCAAAGACATGTAGACACACACTGTGAGCTCAACCTTAGGTAGTACTTTTTTTTTTTTTACTATTGCTGCCAGAACACAAGTAGAATGACATATATTTCTCATGCCTTCCAGTGATAATGAAGGTAGCTGTACGGTTTATTTCAAGAGCAGAAAGCCTCATTACAGCTGCACATCTCCTCTATTACACTTAAACTTGTACTTCAGGTTGACATAGACAGTGCATGGGCATACTCAGGATATATATGAGAGTTTATACAGGACTTTATATGTTTATTGCGGCATATATCAGGGCAAAGGGGTTAGATCTGTTGCTGTCTACTGGGTTTGCTACACCTCTCAGATTTTATAATGGACTTTAAGTGCCTACTCAGCAAAACTAATGAAGTATTAACAAATGGTAATATATATCAAAATGATTGTTAATGGTTTTGTTATTAGGCACATCTTTTATTCTTTGTATGGTGGCATTTGACATTGGAAATAAGTATGTTATATGTACATCACCCATTATGTTGAATTAATATCGTGTTACACTTGATATTAGGTGTAACATCTGCTTCTTTCTGCATTGGGACTTCATGTCTTAAGAGATCCTTTTAGCCTTTTGACATTTGCATATAATTCACAGCCTGGCCCCACATTCTAACTTTATATGGGTGCTAAATTGCCAGTGGTTGTCCCCCACTGTCAAAAAGATGCTAAACAGAATTGACTATTTGTTCTTTCCATCGGACTTCAAACACATTCCAAGAGAACTAAATGACCCTCGGTACCAGGCCTGGCTGACCAGTGGACTACCCCCCACGATTACAAGATACATAACACACACAGAGACATTTCTTTATTTAGACCATAATTTATCAGTTACAAATGTATCTGGTATATGCATGTGTTGTTTGCATGTTTCCTTATTATATTAGCCTAGTTACCACTCGTTATTTGTATTAGTAAGCTGTAAACACTCATTTTCAAGTGTATGAATGGATCTCCGGTTTAATATATATTAGATGTCTCTTTCTTGATATCAAAATGATCTGCTCTTTATTTCTCAAACAATGATGTATACTATGTGAACGTGAAGTGTAGTGTAGTTTAATAAACATCCATATGTATTCACGCTTGGTTGTCTGTGTCTGCGGCTCACAGAAGGTCACTTTAATGTTCTGGTTTCGTGCTCTATGAGCAATGTATTAGTGAGGAAATTATTTTTCGTGACCAGAGAAATTATTTCTTTATAATATATATATATATATATATATATATATATATATATATATATATAATTGTAGTTTTGTTCATCATTTCGCAGCCATAATTGTGAAGTCAATGATTTTTTGACTGGGTTTTTGGTTTCATTTTAAAATTACATTCTTGTAAAATGTTCTAACTCAAACTTTCATAAATTATAAATGTTTTTAATTAAGGACAGAACGAGTTCTGTTGATGAGGCGGTTCTCGATATCTGGGACACGCCTCTTAAATGTTTTAAAATCTGATAACCAATCAGGATTGTATTGAGTGAATAAATTTTTCTACACACAAAGCAATTGACTGATTTAAGAAAAACTAAAAATGGGCTGTATCCGGAAACTGAAAAATGCTGCTGTTGGAGGATTCATTCTAAGGCAGGAGGCATCAAGGCATGTCCGAATCCAAAGTTAGCTTTACTTCCGCTCTCATGAGATACCTTCATCTGATCGATTTTTGAAGGCAGCTGTCAGTCCTGTGTCTTGTTTCCCCCTCCTGCCGTGTCTCTATTTTGCCTTCCTGTTCCTGTCATTATTAGTTAATTAGTCCCGAGCCCCGTTTGATTAGTCCACACCTGTTCCTTGTTGATTTCCTTGTGTTTATAAGCCCTGTGTTTCCCTGCCCCTGTGTCCGGTCTTAACGTCGTATGTGTTTGTCTCTCCCCAAGCGCCTCGTCTATCTGTGTTTCAATAAAAGGATTATTGGAATCTCCTTGTCTCCGCGCCCCTTGTATCCCGAGAGGGAACGTGACAGCAGCATAGATGCATCCTTCGCTGCCTTTGGTATCCCACAATCCTGTGCGTTCCATTCCGTGATGAATGATTGAGCTAAAAAAATAAAGATGGCCTCTGAAAATTGCATTCGGTGGTCAGTTTGGGTGTAAATGTATATTTCTGACTAACTTTTTGCACTTTTGATGTTATTTCTAGCGAGAAATCAGTATTATGGTAATTCAGTTTTAGTTTAATTAGTTTAGTTATCACCAAAACTCGTTCTATTTTGTTATAGATCATTAAACCGTTACGCTGCCTCAGAAGGCTGTCCGAAATCAGTTTCATGAGGTGCCTTCGTGCATAAATGCTGTCTTGCAAAGTCATCGCCTCATAAGGCATCGAGGCAACAAGTCAGCTGCCTAAGTTTTCGGATGCAGCCATGGACTACTTTTTCAGTAGCTTTCATGTGTTTTTCTCCACTCCCTCATCTTTGTGTTTCCATTGTTGACAAGTTTAGGCTGACATGAAGGTAAGTGACTTTTATTTTGGGTGAACTGTTCCTTTCATATCATTTATACAAAGCATTTTAATTTATGTGGCTCATTTTAAGAGAAGCCATGCTTGTATTGTTGAAATACAATTATGTTATAGTGGATGTTCCAAGTAAAGCTTTAATGCCTTTATGTAAAATGCATTATGAAAGTAGTAATGCATTAATTACACTTTGTAATGCACCTTATAATGCATTGTACACATGACCACATGAATAATTGTAACCACAGTTAATAGATTATAACACATATCAATTCATTGTTACACCGTGCATTTTAAATTTGGTTATTTACGACAAGAAATAATGCATTACAACCCACATTATGAATAATTATAATGCTTTATCCCCTTTACTAACCCTTTATAATGCATAAAGGCTTTAAGTAAAGTGTTAACAACAATCATGTAGTATGTGTTATCAAAGACAAGATCTGAGAGCAGAGCTGATTTGTCACTGATGCCCATGAGATATTTAGGATGCTAAATATCTGGACCTGTCTACAACTCCTGCGAGTCCTGATATGTGTTTTGACTTGAAATGACATCGGCGGCGACATACAGCCAATGAGAGGGTAGGTTCAGGGGGAGGAGTCACAGACCTGTAACAAAATAATCAGCAAGCATGGCTTCTGCAAGCAACCCTCCTTACTCTCCTTCACATCCTTTTTATTTGTATTTTTATTTGCTGCAAACCAGCCTATCACAAGCTTCTTGCTGGCTACAAAGTCTAACAGGAAGAAATCCAGTCTCGTGTGAGAACTCCTGTCTCACATGTGATGTTACGTTTTGTCCTGCATCACTTCTTGTGTGTTTGGTTGTGAAATGTAGATGCAGACCAGACAGCTGTTTGCGATTCTTCTGAATTGAAAAGTTGTGTAAAGTGTGACTCCTTGTCAGTGTTCCATAGTGTAGTGTGCACACAAAAGCAACAAGAGGATACCACAGATAGTCGTGTAGTAGTGTGAGAAGAACAGTGTTCCGACAACTTTCAAAATCGTGCAGTGTGTGCCCTGCATAAGGTGTTTAAAGAACCCAAATTCTGATTGAAACATGACCAATTGGATTAACAAGGTTATAGAAAGTGTTTAGCATGTTTTTATGATGTATACATAATCAGAATCTTACCAAAATCCATTTAGCATCACAATATTCTTTTGCATGTAAGTGTGAACATTTCTCAACAACCCTGTCAGTTGAGAACCACTTGATGAGATAATGAAGAAAGGAAATGTGTCCAACACCAACCCTTATGGAGCAGAGATCCTGAGAAAGATGTGAGGCAAGATACAATATATTGCTGTATTGGGGCTTAATCTTTCAAGCATGCATTGATGTGCACAAAACCTTGTCTTTCTCCTCACTTCCCAGGCTTAATGTTGGCTAGAAACAGCACCTGTTCCAAATTATTGATCTCTCCCTTGGCAACACCTGTGGGCTCCATTGAGGTCTACAGAGGTTGAGGACAGTGATTACATCTTGCTTTCTTTATTATGTGGGATGTGTTCCTACTAGGAATTTCCTGAACCCAAAAATGAACAGTTTGTAACACAGAATACCTAAATGTGATAAATGATTTATTAAAAAAACCCACGGGATGATCGCATGTGTATCTGTCTGTGTCTGACATAGAGTGAGAATGTCACATACAGAAGCAAAAAGATGGAGAGAGAGAAAAGGTAGCAAGACAGAGAGGTCCACATCGAGCTGTTGTTGCACTGCGGTTGGTCTGAAGGTGCTCAATTTCTAAACATTGTGACATTTAACTGCTTTTCTCCCTCAAGGTGCAGCATTTTTTCTATGTTAGATTTAAAAAATCCTACCTTACAACTATAAGCCATTTGTGGATGGTTTTCCTCAAAAAGTTAGAGGGGAGAATATACATTTATTTTAGTAATTTGAGCTTTGCTTGGTTTGACTGGTTGATGCATGCATACATGCATAAATGCACTTCAATGCACTTTTTTATTTTTTGCATAATTTTAATCACAGGAACTTGTGAATGGCCACCTATGTCAAGTTATCCAATTTGGCTCCTTAATATTTTTTTTTTGAGAGTTTTTACTCTTGCTTTTTTCTGAAATAATATTTGCTTTTACTTGAAATCCATGTGAAACATATTTAGCATTTCTTGCATGTAATTGTTTAGCATTTTACATAAATATTTCAGTTTTTTGATGCATTTACCAATAAATGAGACCCATTTCCAGTAACCGTTACATATTTGATTACACTGTTGCCAGCAGCAACATTTGGCACCTGCTGCTGTGTACATTAGTGCTAATCAAAAAATCAATTATCCACATGATTAATTTGTGTCTAATCTCAAGGACTCCATTCGAGTTTACATCCTAAATTGTTTGCAGCTGCTCTTCCAAAGTGATAACAGTTTTCTTTTATGCTCCGTCAACACAGAATGTATGTAGCACCAACTAAAACACACTAAAAACCAAGAGTTAACTGTGGGAAATGGAAGTACTGTATACTACTGATTGCCACACCGCAGGCTTTCCAAAGGTCCAGTTATACAACAGAGGGTCGTTTATGTGGTTATTATGCATAGCACAGCTGCAAAGCAGTCACTTAAAATTACAGAGCGAGTCTCACGACACAATCCTGCTCTGTGATCTTAATATTTAGTTCTGTAATTTGTATATTTTTAAAGTAATCATGTAGGCGTATAGGACATGAGTGTCAGTGCATAATGAATGTTAGTTCAAAGAAAGTATGTCTGTGGATAGTTTTAATAGGGTTTAGACAGACACTTTTCACACTAGCCTATAAATATCTGAGAAATGTCAGTGTGCTGGACAATAATTTGAAGGGCAGATGATGACCACCTGGGGAATATAATCAAGCCTACATTTCTCTTTGATCTTCAGTTGCATTTATGTTGCTCAAGCTTGTGTGACATTCCCTGAAGTTTTCTGAGATCATAAATAGTATATCGTTAGAAAAGAAATACAATTGATGTGTCAGGGTGAATCGCATCAGATGCTGCAATTATGGTCATATTATTGCTTTATGTTCAGACCAGTTTTTTCATATCAGATATTTTGAATACACTTCAATTGTACAGTACATGCTTGCAGAGTCATATGTAAAAAAAATGAAATCAGAGTGCTACATTCTCCTCCCACCATTAAAAGGACAGAAAACTCCATTACTGGTAATTTTCATAATTTCTCTGATGTGTATTGATTATGGTAAACCGCGTGTAGTTGTACAGCACATATAGATGATATTACTCAGATGATTTTCAAACATATCAGTGCTTGATTGTGCATGAGGAAAATGGGTTTGTCTTTGTGGTTTGGGATGGTCTCATGTCTAAACTGATTTGTTTGCATTTGCATCCAACCACATTAGAGAAAAAAACTGTCCCTCTCTCTTCCTGCCACAATCAACATGGTGAACAGGAAACCAAAGGCAATAAAAAAAACTGCTAAAGTGGTCTTAATGTGTTCAGAGAGAAGAACAGGAAGCCATTTCATTGCCATTTGATGTTTCTACTAAAAAAGGCCAAACATGACTACTGTAAGACAACCACAGAGAAAGAGCATTAAAATTTAATGTCTTTTAAAGTTATAAT
This sequence comes from Barbus barbus, assembly GCF_936440315.1. Lineage (NCBI taxonomy): Eukaryota > Metazoa > Chordata > Actinopteri > Cypriniformes > Cyprinidae > Barbus > Barbus barbus. The sequence goes on from NC_136723.1 coordinate 12,063,159, forward strand.
TTCTATTTTAATATAATTTTATTTTACTTGACTTCATTCTTAAATTTATTTTACACCATTGATAGGCTATTCAATTGAGTTCAATTTACATTTATTTGTAAAGTGCTTTTCACGATGCATATTTCAAAGCGTTTTTTTTTGTTTGTTTTTTTTACAGAAAATGATACAATTAAGAAGAAGTGTGTCAATGTAATGGCAGTTCTAAGATTAAACAAATATTTCAGTAAATTAACCTCACATGTACAAGCAGAAACAATGAACACGTTAATGTTTACACAGACACATTAAAGCATGTGATCATCATGATTGCAATATGACAACAATTTGGCAGTTTTGATATATCATTTAATTGATTGTGTATGTGCTTGAATATTCCAGACTGTGCAGACAGTTGTTAGAGGTGGTTATTTTTCATTTGCTCTTTTTGGAGCTTACATAATTATGCCAGAGGGCAGCGCTTGACTGAATCGTTGAATAATTCATTCAACTGATTCATTCAAAACACAGATTAAGTCAGGAAAGAAACAAGTGACTGCTTTTATGAATGAGACACTGAATCATTGACACAGATTTGTACAATAACTGATTCATTCAGGAATGAAACACATGATTCTTGAAGACAACATTGTGTATAAAACCGTTGTATAAAAAAAACCCAACATCACACAGTCATGCGGTTATACTTGAGCTTACATGAAATTGCTTTATTTTATATTGCATGATTTCTCATTGTACTCATCCAAGCTGCAAATGTACGGATTTCATCATGACAATTAAGATAATCAAAAATTTAAATAGAGACATGAAGCTGGATTGCTTTTATTATTATTATTATAATTATTACATAATTTCTTGTCTCATAATTTTTTGTATTTCTTATTGTACCCTTGATACTTCAGAATCCAGTTTTAAGACATTGTTCACGTTATGTGAAACCAATATAATGAAACATTACATTTGTGTTCAAATGAAATTTGCCCCTGCTGTTGTATATCTCATAAGTACAGTGATAATTTCTTCAAAATATGCATTCTAAATCTTTTGTTTTAATCAAGTAGCTCTTACTCTTTAAATATTTTTATTGAACAGCTCAGCTTTTATTAAATCTCAGCAATGTCTTATCTTAATTGCTATCTCTCTCGAAAACATCACTCTTCACTCTGATTTCAGTCCTTGCTAGTCAATTATGCAGTATGATTGCATTTCAAGACCCTATGAGTCTCTTATGAAGCAAAGCACAATTAATACTTTTTTTAGTAATGTTGTTTGGCAAATCCAAAATAATATGGAAAGCCTTTACAGAACATCTTTTGGCTGAATATAATGAAGTAGGTTTATATGCAGCAGAACAGACTCCAGTGCAATATAAACACTATAGAGCCAACAGTATGAACAGCTGAAAGCACCTGCTATTTTCAGATCATTCCTTTAGGTGAAATCTCGTTCTGTGGCATTCATGTCACACTATCTGGTTGAGCAGCCTTTGAGGAGATCTTTGAACCGTGTTAGAGACACAACTCATGTTCTTAGATTATGTCATTTTTTGAGCACCAGTCCTATAGTGTGATTCAACAGACTAAATGAACCTTATTTGTTTTAATGAGTTATTATGACCTTTTAAAGACCTAGTAGATAATTAATTTCTTAGTGCGCATCATTAGCACTACACTGGATTCTTCAAAACATTAGATTGAAAAAAAAAAAAAATTAATAATACATATAATGATTTTTATATAATAATACATTTTTCAGATCATTAACACATTTATATTTCCTGTATATCTTATGAGTCTTATGGTTGTCCATTTAAACTGATTAGCAGGAGTTTCTTGAAATTTAATTTCTTGAAAATGTCTCTTAAGTTTTTGTGCTACTTCTTTATTTAACACACAGCTAAATCAAAGCATTTCCTAAGCCTTGCCTGGCCCACGGTCTGCAGTCCAATAGCCTGGCAGGTTCTCCTTCAGTTGCTTTGAGTGGTTTTTCAGCCTGAGCTGGCAGATGGGGCAGCAGCAGAGGTCATAGTCATTACCTCACTCTCAGAAAAACACTCTCCAGCCCTCTGGGCTCCATTAGGTTTTCCTTTCCTCACTTACCAGCACAACACGCACTTCATTGTTAGTCTGTTTGACAGGAGTGAAGTGTTGGCTTTCATTGGAGCCACAAGCGTTACTCGGTTATGATTCTATTCACCCTAAAGAAGATGGTCTGTCTTCCTCTTTGACTTGTTACCAGATAATTGCACAATACATTTCTACTTGGGGCCATTCTTCATTCTGAGTAAGATGTTTTAATGGGTTCGCTTTCAATATGAATCAGTTTATGACCAATGTGAAACATTTGCTATTGATTTCATCGATATGAAATATGACATGTTTTATGCTGTTATTTACTCAGCCATATGTTTTTCCAAATACATTTACAGTTTTTTTTTTGTTCTGTGAAACACAAAACTAGAAATCATGTGGTCTAAATTTATAGTGAATGAATGATTGAATAAACAAACAAAAAAGGGAAAAAGTATAATAAAGTAATGATGTATGAAGCTGTATGATAGATTTTTTCTATTGTCATGATGAGAACATTTGAAAAATAAATAAATGTAGAATATTTCTTGCCAATGGTGGATACATGCAATTGAGATAAATTGCCCTTACAAATTGGCCTTATCTATGTAATAGATAGTAAACAGCAAAACAAAAACAGCAACAGTAAACAAAACAAAAATTCTAAACATAGCAGTAATCATCACTCACTTAAACAACACTGATTTGCCTAAGATTTTATTTTTATTATTAGTAGTATTGTTTGACTTGCTATAAAGAACTGACTCATTCACTGTGTTTGATTCACTAAAAAGATTTAACTCAGAGTTGTTTGTTCAGGAATTTTTGTGCTGTAGTTGGGTGTGCGAAAAACACTGTCAGACCCTTTTAGAAGGCTAAAACACACTGTCGGACGAACGATTGTGCAAAACCAAACCAAACATTCTGCTATTTATAAAAATCAAACAAATTAATTAGAAAACGTGTGCCGATTTGCAACCCTAATCAATAAAGATGTAAATTGCAGCCTTATACATTACACAAACGTATCAAATGACTTAAAGCTGCAGTCCGTAAGTTTTGCCTCTTTGTCTCCATCTCTGTTTGAAAACCTGGAATTGTAGATTTTTGCGGAATTATCTTCCTAGCGTGGGGTTGTGAGTCGGTACGGCTCCAGCGCGGATTAATCTAATGTTTTGAAGTGTATGTGTGGCAGTCAGTCACCGCACCAGTGTGGATATTTACTGTACTTTGCAATCACAGATTCTAGCCTATGTCTTGGAATATATGACCCAAATAAGAATTTTCAACATATATTGCCATCCGAACAAGTAACATGTCTGCCACGTTTGTTCTGACCGACTGAGGAAAAAAGAATTACCATAAATCACGCTACCAATGGTGTTTTAATCTAAAGATCGGTTAGCTCATATTATTATTATTATTTCCTTTATTTTACCAGGATAGTCCCATTAAGATATAAAATCTCTTCTTCCAGGGAGTCCTGGCCAAAATGACAGCACAAAATGTTTCCCACAAAACAGTTTACATATACATAAAAACTCGCACACACACACAAAATATCCTAACTTCTTAATTAAAACATTTACATGTTTCCTTACAGTTAGACCACAGACATTTTTTTAAAGTATTCAGGGAGGGGAGTTCATATCACATTAAACCGTGCAAATTATTATTATTGTTATACTTTATTCTCAAATTATTAATGTCAACAACATCAGCATTGCGTGACTATGAGTATAGTGTGTATTAGCGTGTAGATTTCAATTTCTGTACAGTCTAATCTAATTGTCATGCCATTCAAATTTCATATTAAGAAATAATTTTAACCCAAAAAGCAAACTATGCTCCCTTCCAACTGGTTTTCTTTAAAATACAAATCTTGTGTAATCCCAGGCTATCTGTAATCAGAAGCATATTTAAAACTGGAATATAATTTAATTTCATTCACTTGTGTTTCATAAACATATAATCCTTTATGGATCACAATCGGCCATCAAAATGATAAGTTTAATTATTCTAGCTTCTGTGAGAAAAGGCTATAAACCACCTGCAGAATCCTCACATGCGATTTAGTCTAGTAGCCGGGACAACTTCTTTATGTTTACAGACGTGACGTAATGACGCAGTGCCATGCTCAAATTTCCCACGAAAACCTACCCGTACCACTCAAATTAGAAAACATTATTATAAGCTAATTGTTGTGAATCGGGCTAAAGTAAAGTGAAAGTTTTGAAGACTGGCTGGTTATGTACTTGCTCAAATATTGATTTTGGATCATTTTTAACCGAAAAAGTTACGGACTCCAGCTTTAAGTATTATCTGAAATATAGCGTTGCACTTTATTTTACTGTAAATTCACTTACATGCACTTACAGTGTACTTAACTAAAAAGTACTGTAATATAAGGTAACTATGGGTTAAGGTTAGGGGTAGGTTTAGGGTTAGTATCTAGTTTTTATAGTTATTGCAGTTCTGTTATGACAATTCTCTGAAGATTTTAGCATGGTAAAGGATATGACAATGTTAATGTATTTGGTCTTGGCAGAATAGATCTGCTACACTGCTGCTGCGGTTGGTTATTACTGTTGTTGTAGATTATTGCTGGAGCTGTAAAGCAAGAACAGGAACTTGCTACTGCCAATACATAAGCTGATATGGTGCTGTAAGTATTTAAGACATACTGATGCTGCACAGGTAGCAAATAATAACCCATAGCAGATCTATATGGGATTAACTTTGTGCCAATTAAAATGAATGTAATTTTTCAAGAAACGTATGAAAATACAAACTGAAACTGAATAAAATGTCTTTGAAACTGAAAAAATAAATAATTGCATGCTAAATTTTTTACTTCGTTTTTAATACACTGCATGTTTTGCAACGGTTTTCTCCTCTTTAATTTGTTGATCTGTACTTACAAATACGCTTCCAGAGTTTTCATTTACGCTTCTAAAGTTCCCTGTCGATACTCCACTCGTACTGCGTCTTGTTAAAGACGCTATGGGAAAAAACCTTTTTTCTCCTGAACTGAAGCCTTATTCAATCACGCAAAAACAAACTAATGAGTCAGCAGCGAAGCTTCACGAGCCTATGGTGACGAAGCCCGCCAGAGCCCGTCAGAATGTGCAGAGCCATCTGGCTATAGAAGCGGCCGTTTCGCCCAATAGGATCCTCAGATTTCTTCTCCTTCAGCGACGACGACTTTGTCTCCTCTGATCCCAGAAGCCTACACGCCTCGCAGCTGGCCCAGCGACCTCAAATCTGCTCGGCTGAACCGCTGCTCTTTGATCTGCCAGCGCTGCTTTCATTATGAAAGTGTCAGTCTGTCCCTGCCGTGCTCACGGTCTCCCTTCAATGATGGTGGCCCCGCCTCCCCTGCTCTAGTGTTTCTCCCTTCCCAGTTATTACTGAGAAGAAACAGCAAGCTCGAGGTTTGAGCGATCAAGCTTGAGTGAATTTATGCCGGCGCAGCCCCGCATTTCACTCTCCACTCAGCTCCTTGATCTGCCAGCGCGAGAGCTGTGTCTTGCTCTGCTTCGCACAGTGCTCACGTTCTTCAATGAAGGCAGCCCCTCCCCTCGTCCGCTACGAGCAGATCTGAGTGGATGCGCGCAGCACTTTTGATCTGCCGGTGTTTACACAATGATAGTCAATACCCCTCTTCTAATGAGCGGTTTGATCTTTTTAGGCAGATCGAATGAAAAGGCTGTCACTATGATTATAACTGACAGCCTCAGACTCCTGACGCTTCTGGGCCGTGCCCACGGGGGCTGAATGCTCTCGTTACAAAGCATCGAGGCTAGCGCCCCCAAACGGCCTCTGTCACGCCTCCAAGCACCCCGTTCAGCTCTGGGTGCCGACGGCAATGTGTTTGTGGTAAATACTGTTCAGAACAAAGACACACACGTCCTGCGCTCCGAGGTGATGACTTTGCTGGCAAACGGTCCCTTCAGCCCAGAGCGAGTCAGGTTTCTACAGCCGTTAATTCCTCGTCCCCAAAAAGGGGCTCAGGGTCAATTTCGCCAAGAGCGCACTGTCCCCCAGCCAGCGGGTATCGTTCCTGGGAACAGTTCTAGACTCAGCTCAGATGAGAGCAGTGGTAGCGCCAGAATGCACTCTGGCCAAACAGAAACTTGTGGCCTCCTTCAAGAGCGGCACCGCTCGCCCCATCAAAGCGTTTCAGGGCTACATCGCCAGTGCTACAGCTGGGCCTGCTTCGCATGCAGCCCTTCAACGATGGTTGAAACCACGGGTTCCACCCCATGCATGGCGTCACGGACGCTTACACATCAGGGTGAGCCAGGCCTGTGTAACAGCCCTGGCCCCCTGGAAGAACCCCCCGTTGGATGGAGAAAGGCGTGGCCATGGGAATGGTCTGCAGCAGGAAGGTTGTCACGACAGATGCCTCCAACACAGGTTGGGGGGGGCGCTGTGCGATGGCAAACTGACTTTTGGCCATTGGTTGAAAGCGGAGAAAGGTTTCCACATAAACTGCTTGGAGAGGCTAGCAGTATGTCGAGCCTTCCAGTTCCCAGTTCCACGATTGGCCCAACCTCCTCTTTTATGCATTCTCTCTGATCCCAGGTCATCAGGCGAATCAGGGAACAAGGACACAAGGTTCTCTTGGTGCCCCCCCCTTTGAAAAACCAACCTTGGTTGTCAGAGCTGACTTAGCTGCTGACAGCAGCCCCCTGGCCCGTGCCCCTGAGACGGAATCTCTTCTCTCAAGCGAACGGGACAATATGGCACCCTCGACCCGAGCTGTGGGCTCTTCACCTTTGGCTGCTCGACAGGAGCCTACCAGCCTCCCAGAGTGAGTGTTAAACACCATTTCTGAGGCCAGAGCCCTGTCTACAAGATGCCTGTATGCCCTTAAGTGGTCTGTTTTCTCCCCCTGATGCCTAGACCGCGGTGAAAACTCATCTACCTCTGAGTTATCGGTGGTTCTGTCCTTCCTGCAGGAGCTGGTGTTCGTAGCAGCTATAGCGGCCTTCCATGCCCCTATAGCAGGCCAATCGGTGGGCAGGAACAACTCAGTTGTCCACTTTGTTAGGGTTGCCAAGAAGCTGAATCCACCTCGGCCCCTCACCGTCCCTACATGGGATTTGCCTATTGTGTTGAGAGCCCTGAAGGGTCCTCCCTTTGAGCCACTGCAGTCTATGAACCTTAGGTCAATGTCGCTAAAGACTGCTCTGCCACTTGCACTAGCGTTGGTTAAGCGAGTAGGACACCTACAGGCGCCCTGCCTGCCTGGAATTTGGGCCCAGCGACTCCAAGGTCACCCTGAAACCAAGGCATGGTTATGTACCCAAGGTACTTTCCGCTCCATTCAGAGCTCAGGTCATCACACTCTCCACGCTTCCTCCTTCTGAAGAGGACCGGGAGTTATCTTTGCTCTGCCCTGTCAAAGCTTTGAGGATCTACTTAGAGCGTTCCTCCTCATTTAGACGGTCGGAACAGCTCTTTGTTAGCTTTGGTAACCACGCCAAAGGGCATTCGGTCACAAAGCGGAGACTCTCTAAGTGGATAGTGGATGCTGTTACGCTGGCGTACACTTCTTTGGGCCTAAAAATCCCCTATTGGAGTACGAGCCCATTCTACTAGAGGCATCGTCTCGTCGTGGGCTTGGTCTAGTGGTGTGTCCATTACAGAGATTTGTGCGGCGGCTGGCTAGGCCTCGCCGTCCACATTTGCTAGGTTTTATAACCTTGATGTACCTGCCTTACAGGCCAGGGTCCTCTCTGCTTAGATAAGCATAGATGCATACGTTGTGGGAACAATCCTGATAGAGAATTCTTGACCGCGAGGCGCTCAAGCTCTCTGGTGGGTTCCTTGCATACTTCGGTCCTGGAAGTACTGAGTATGTAGGAGTTACATGGAACGATCACCCAGGCCGAGTAATCTCTATGAGTTTAGCTCGCTTTAGCCCGGAGTATACTATTGCACTTCCCTATGGGCATTAAATGCTTATGGAGGTATATTATGCAGTCGTTCCTCTACCTTAGCACGGCGTGATTGAATTGTGTTCCCATAGCGTCTTTAATAAGACACAGTACGAGTGGAGTATCGACAGGGAACGTACTCGGTTACTGTCTTAACCTCGGTTCCCTGAGATATGGAACACCTGTGATATGGAACATCTGTAATACCGTTGTGTAACCATTAGATGGCTGTATAGCCCTATATATCCATGACTGTGTATACCCTAGTTGCTGAAAACAGATTTCAGTCATAATTATCTGTATTAGGTTTTACATTTGGATACATATTTAGGCGTTATTAAAGACTACTTTTTGACAAAGTTTGTTTGTTTCCTGCCCCCCCAAAATGTTCATCTGAAGTGACCGTTTTTGCATTATTATTAGTCAAATCTGGACACCGAAAAAGCTTGGTTAAAAAGGCTTTATACTAACATAGTTGACAGCGCAGTGATTGACAATGCACTTGTAAAATAGCATCGGTCATTGTCAGAGACAGTACATTTAGTACTATACATTACACTATGTGCTGTGGGGAAATATGAACTAATCGAAGCAAATATGATCTAATTGAAGGCTATAACTGTATGTAGATAACCAGGTCCAGAAATGATTGGGCTAAATCAAGACAACTTACTGTGAGTATCCTGATAACGATGATGATAATGATGATGATATAATTTGCTGTGCTATTCCTAAGAAATCATCTCTACAATGTAGTGTAGCAGCAGAACAATATGGATAAAATAATAATAATAAAAATATTTATATATTATTTTATATAATTAAAATGAAATAGGAACCCGCTAAGAGACGCTCACATCTACACTGGGGGCGCAACACTGACGTCTTCACTTCCAGGTCAAGAAGCTGTCAATCAAAAACTCAGTAGCCAATGAGAACACACAACTGCTAGCCCCGCCCCCCACAAGAGATTTGTGCCAGAATGGCGAACGAAAACTTCAGAATTGTAAACAAAAATTTTAGAAGCGTAAATGAAAACTCTGGAAGCGTATTTGTACGTACAGATCAACGAATAAAAGAGGAGAAAACAGTCGCAAAACATGCCTTGTTTTCAAAAATGTTGCATGCAATTATTTATTTTTTTAGTTTCAAAGACATTTTATTCCGTTTCAATTTATATTTTCATACGTTTCTTGAAAAATTACATTCATTTTAATTGCCACAAATTTAATCCCATAGATCTATACAGGTGGAGCTGGGGAGGTGGAGGGTTTCAGAGGAACTCTGAAAGCACACTATGAAATGCTCCAGCCATTTAAATGTAAAGCAGCAAGCGTATTGACATTGGCTGTGTATGCAATATGAACCAATCAGCTGGTGCCAAGTAGTTTAACACTGTGAATATCATCAGTTGGCATTAACAACCTATCAGCTTGCGTAGCGTTTCATGACAGAACTTGGCATTTACTATAATAACTACATGTACATGTGGAACAGGACTGTAAAATAAAGTGGCACAGAATACTGCTGTTTTGTTTTATTTGTTAGTGAGGTGTTGATTATGGAAAGACCTGTGTAACAGATTTTTTGTTGTACAGACAGAAATAACAGTATATAGGGGTGAGAAAATAATGACTGAATTCTCATTTCGGGAACTATTTCCTTAATACCTGATCAACAGCGATCAATAACCAGAGTACTTTCTGTTTTAAAGTGCCCCTATTATGGGTTATGAAAGGTTAATATTTTGGTTTTGGGAGTCCCCAACAACAGTTTGACATGCATGCAAGGCCAAAAAACACTTTCATTTTTTTTACAATATGCATTTATTTTTACCTTATTTGTTCAACGACTCCCAAACGATTCGCTCAACGATTCATTTTTCCAAACCCCTCCTTTGCGTGACGCTAATCTGCGGTGATTGGTCGATTTAATTTAAAGCAGTGTTTGTGAGCTTTTAACGCTCCAAAAGCGGCACTTAGTGGCAAAGAGTGAATTTGCATTTTCATTCAGACCAATGCGAAAATCAAGTTTTCCTGGGTCTGCACGTGCAACAAGTGGGCGGGCAATATGCTAATGTTTCATGTTGACATTAACATGAAACAGCTTGGGATTCATTTAAAAATGACTCGTTTCAATGATTTAGAGTCGACTCTTTCTTTTGAGAGACAATAACTTTATACATGGTGCACTTTCAGATTTAAAACTTTGCAGGATGTTTTCATTCACTTAGAGCAGTGTTACTGCATGAAAGGTAATTTTCAAAAATACATAATTGGGGCACCTTAAATGTTCACACTGTTAATGGTGTTCTCAGCTCTTGAAGTTTGTGTTCTATAATAATAGTTTTTTCTGACATTTTGAGTGCACAGTCAAGAACTAAGACACAACTTTGATCTCTAAAAAGCAGTTCTTATTTTATTCTGTTCAGACTGAAATAACACAAGAGGAAATAAGGCTGATATGTTAAATTGCGATAACCCTCAGCCTTAAAACTTTTCTCGGCAAGAAATGAACTAGGTTTGATTTTTTCAGCCCTATTCAAAATCCATCTGCTCATGGTGAGAAGTAATGATCTGGATCCTTGAAATGGAACAAATCCAAAGTTTTGTTGACTTAACTTGACTTGTCAATCATGTGAATTGAACACAAGAAACAGATGAACTATTTTAAAACCCGCATGATTCCCCTCCCTTATCTGTCACCAGCAAATTGGAGAAGGGTCTGGCTGCAGACTTGCACTTGCACTCTCATACTTACACTCTCAGACACTTGCGCTTCCGTAGGTGACGTCACTTGCAGTCTTTTTATTTTGTTCTATTTATTGATTATTTTTTGTTTGAATCTCTCAACATTTTACAACAGTAGCCAGGTGGTGAAGATAAGAAAAAATAAACTAAATTACAATGTCACTTGCATTCGCCGCTCCCTGCGACGTCACTTGCGTTGCCAATGGAGACAAGATGCTGTGGTGCTTAAACGATTAAAACTAATTTAGTACAATAACGAACAGGGTCCTGCAAGTCATCTGTAGGAGAAAAAGACCCGCAAATCCGTGGCTACAGAACAGCAGAATATGAACGCAATGCGCAAAGTTTCTCGTTAAGCGTTTTCCTCCCGCAGAAAACCATGAACACTTAATATGGCTTAATCTTTTATGATACAATAAGTGCAATTAAAAGATAAAATTCGATGTATAGTTATTATTAAATGTACTACAAGGCAAGCAGACGGCCATGAACACAATACGCAAATTTTAACTTGTCCTCGCATACAGCAAAACGCTTAATGTGGCATAATGGACAAAATTTAATATAATAATAATAATAATAATAATAATAATAAGGGACTTCAGGGTATTCTGTAGTCTTTGATGAAGATGATAAAGACGATTCATTAGCTTATAAATTGAATCTCTTTTTCTCTGGCACTGGGATCCGATACATCCCTCCAGACTCCATTGATCGGCACATCCTTTGAAAGCTTTCTTTGGAAGTGCTTGATTTTAGAGTATTAAAGAAGGAGGTAAAGCTGGGTGGAGAAACACACCAATATAGAGCGAGAGAGATTTCACACGCATCAATTCTCTCACGACCTCCATGAAATACATGCTCAACACGGTAAAAAGAAATGCCCCTAAAATCAGAGCCATACAGTACTTTAATAACATCTCAGGAGGACCATTAGTCATTGAGAGCGAGAGAGTCATTACACCTCACTGAGAGAGTCATCAAAGTAATGCCTCACAGACAGAGATACTACAAAGATACAGACCAGCAGATATGAACGCGCATTATGAAATGCATTAAGTGATATTAAAAGGACGCAACACAATATACAGGTGCATCTCAAAAAAATTGAATATCATGAAACCTCAGACCCGCCCTGAGTGAGCTGTCATCAGTTGTTTCATCAGATGTAGACAAGAATGCCTTCTAAGCGATTGAGGTGTTTTGTTGTTGGATGTAATAATGAACATAGCAGTAGTCATTTACTCCTGTCATCTGAGCCGCTGAAGAGGATTACGCCCTCGATCTACCTAAATGCATCTATGTTCAGCTTCACCTACAGAAGAAGTGAGTACAAGGTTTTTTTAAATGAATCTTTGCAAATAGCCTATCCTAATAATGTGCTAATTAGCAAGTTTCACATGAATGCGCTAAAGTAAACAGTCCTTCAGAGAGTGGCTCAGAAGTGAGGGGTGGGGTTAGCAGAGCTCATTAACATTTAAAGGAGAATGACACAATACGGCTTGCTCTGACAAGAGCTGCTTTTGACAGAGTAAAAAAAAAGGTGTTTTTTAAACTACCAATGAAAAATTTTATCCAAACTATGTTACAGACTTTTCATTAAGACCCTAAAGAATAATATCAACTTGTGGAAAATGGGTATTATATGACCCCTTTAAGGACATTGTTAAAATAGTCCATGTGACATCAGTGGTTCAACCGAAGCTTAAAGACTTATTTTGTCCAAAGAAAACAAAAATAACTATTTAACAATTTCTTCTCATCTGTGTCAGTCTGCGACATGTATTTATGAGACATGAGGGTGAGTAATGACACAATTTTCATTTTTGGGTGAACTATATCCCTTTACGCTAATTTATGTAATAAATCTACTGTATAATAGTGTTGGAGGGGTGCTCTGAGGTGAACATGAAGTTTCAACCTTCTGCTCTCACCATAAAAGGTCATAACAACTGTGCTTCAAGCTTTTAACATGCTATTTTTGGGTATTATACCAGAGGTCAGTGTGGTGTAGGAATATCCCAGGTATATGAAACTTTATGCTGTAAGACATGTGCTTTGACATGAACATTCTGATATTACAATTTGTAGCTCACTCTGAAGTCAGGTATAAAGGTCAAAGCAACTATACTGAGGTCATTACAGTATGTATTTAAAATGGATTCTCTGGTATTTTACAGGGGGTCAGTGATGTATCTCACAATTGCAAAACTACAGAAAGTGTAAGAGAGCCGTTTTGACATGAAAACTTCAACCCTTACAGCTTATTTGGAAGACTTCGCAAGAAATGTAAAAATATTTGTGTTTGTATACATCTACCTTTTTCCTGAGTAACTGATGAGCGCCGCCATGATGGATTGTAACTTTTGGATGCTCTCGTGTTTCGGTCTCTATAGAAATTCATGTTAAAACGGTGTAATAAGATCGACTGAATTAATTAAACTGAAACTTTTTCAGTGTAGACTAACTAATTATACAAATGTGCATATGGTTAAGCTGTGCCGTTATTGGCTACCACAGTAATAGCAATAAACTTAAAGGGGTCATTGGATGCCCATTTTTCACAAGTTGATATGATTCTTTAGGGTCTTAATGAAAAGTCTATAACATGCTTTGGTTAAAATTTATCAATGTTAGTGTAAAAAACACCCTTTTTACCTTGTCAAAATCAGCTCTTTCAGACCAACCTGTTTTGTTGCATGTTCCTTTAAATACTAATGAGCTCTGCTCACCCCGCCCCTTACTTCTGTGGGGTGACCAGCAGTACTGTTTACTTTAGCCACGAAACTTGCTAACTGGCACATTATTACTTCTTCTGGAGGTGAAGCTGGATCACGAATGATTCGCACAAACATAGTCTCATTTAGGTAGATTGAAAGGCACATTCCCTTCAAAAGTGAAAGTAATTCACTGCGTCTTCAGCGGCACAGATGTCGGGAGTAAATGACGACTGCTCTATTCATTATTACATCCAACAACAGAACACCTCAATCGCTATGGAGACATTCTTGTCTACGTCCCTGCTCCACTGTCGAAACAATGGCGGTCGCACTGCTCAAAGCTCACTCAGGGAGGGTCTAAGGTAAGACGGCAGTGTCAATCAAACTATCGTGGGAGCAGCCTTGGTCTGTGACGTCACACAGACAAGAAGCTGAGAACGGCTTGATTTGGAGAAGGGGGTCGAGCCCCTGCCCCTTTGAGGTCCGACGCTAAAGTGCCCTTGCGGTACTGCCAGGGCACCTCCACCAGGGGGGCATTTGAATTTCTTTGGGGGGCACAAATCACGTTATATGTGTGTGTGTGTGTGTGTGGGGGGGGGGGGGGTCTGTGATCGCGTGCAGTTGCTGACGCTTTTGCAAATCGCTTTCTTATTCGCGCTGTTTTATCGGGTTCACTTTCGCTCTCGAAATCAATCACGTTCAGCAAGGAGGGGAGAGAATGGAAAGTGGGGGGCACAGTAACTCGTTTGGGGGGGCACGTGAATGCCCCCCCCCCCCCCCATAATCTTTCATTTTTGGCCACCTTTTTGCTATAGATGACACAGCCTCTATAATTTCTTCAACAAAAAACATGTGGACATCACAACCCTTACAAAAATTAACCATGGTTTTCGTAATAAAACTGCTTAATTGTCTTTTGCGTGATTTCTGAATGCTTGAGACCATAAAATCAATCAGACAACTGTTTTACTGCCATAGGTAACTGTCTAGAGCTATAATTGTAATTTGTAAATAATACAATTTAATTACTATTTGTTTATTTACTTTTATATTTTATTAAAGTTCTATTTTGACCCCTATTGTAGGTGTTTTTTTTTTGTTGTTTTTTTTTACTTCCATAATAATTGAGGGAGGGGGCACAACAATAACATCCTGCTTAGGGCACCCATTTGTCTCCACGATTTTGAAGAAATAATGTTGTATCTTGCTACAGCGCACATTCTATCAGCTGCAGTTCTGGCACCACCATATCAATATACTGAACAGTGCCACATACATTCACATAAGTAAGAAGATATTTTGAAGAATGCGGGTAACCAAACAGTTGCTGGTCCACATTGACTTTGACAGTAGGGGAAAAAAATACTATGGAAGTCACTGTGGACGAGCAACTGTTTGGTTTCCCACCTTTTTCAAAATAGCGTTTATGTTTAGCAGAAGGAGGAAACTCAGGTTTAAAACAACTTTTGAGTGAGTGAATGAAGGTATAAAAATAAAACACTAGCCTATTTTAATTATTGGGTGAATTATTCCTTTAATGTTAATAAAACACCAAACACAAAGAGAAAAATCACTCACTACTCTTGACTGAAAAACTTTAATACAGTTTCTTTAATAGGAATCAATCTATATAGTGTTTTATTTTTATATTTGTTCAATCAGTTACTTGAATGCTCCTGCTAAATACACCTATTGAACCTGAAAATAAAACACGGTTTATTTTGTTTGTATATTGTGTGTATTTGTAATGTGTATCTTTGCTCTCATTTTTTAATAACAAAGATAAAATAATGACAAAGATTTTTATCTTCATCCACTTTGGCCTAAATATCTGCCATACTTCTTTATATTTTGTTACCTTGAAAGGCTTTATCTTTATAATAGGGAAATTAGTTTGGCTGTAATGCTCAAACAGCTTGCAAAATAGAAAAACCAACATGAGAAAGAATCATGATAAAATCGTGAATCGTGATGCCCCTAGCCAAGGGGGAACCCCCGGTCCGCGATTGTGCCCTCGTAACGCCATTTCGCCCCTGCTCCTCCAGAGGCCTGTGCATGCCACTGAATCTACAAGTTCCTGCAAAAAGATGGTCATTGCGATACAGTAAAGTGATGAAACTATGGCGCCATGTGCTTTTAAAAACCATTTTCATAGGTTTAACGTTATATTATCAGCTCGGAAAATACGTGAATTTGACTAGAAACACCATAGACCGGAAATGTAAAGCATCGCTCCAGTCGGGCGAGACACAAGACTTCTGACACAAGGTGGATGGGTGAAATTGTGTTACCTCAATTTATTGTTGTGTATTGTTTTTTTTAATTCAACCAATTATAAAACCATTATTTATTTATAGTCAAAAAAATAGTCAGAAGAGGATTAAATGAATAGGCTATCTACAGGTCTCTGAAGATTAATTTATGCAAACACCACCACCAACAATAAAACCACATGTGTACAGTGTACCACTCTTGGGTTCAATAATGTTTACCTCAAAGTGTGGATTTCAAACAAGTCTCTTGAGTCAAGTGGAAAGGAGACTGGAGATGCAATTTTTTTCTATACTTTTTTAGTGTTTGTTGTTGCTAAGGATTTGAAAACACACACACACACAGCTTTCAAAGGATTTTGACTTTTTGTATGGATGTAAAGCATCATTTGCAGTCTCTATCTTTCCAAACCTAATTGAAAAGTCGCTCCATTCGGATAAGTGTGTAATTCGCAAATCCTTTTCATTAACGCAGCCCTGTACCCATGAATCTCATCCTACTCAGTGAGGCTTCCTAAAGCCATCAAAGACTATCAAGCAGCTCCTAAGGTGATTTTGTTTTATCCCACTCCAGTGCTGCCAACAACCTTCCAAAGAATCTGTCCAGCATTCAGCGGGAAGCTTTCTGCTCTCAATTGCCCCCTCAGATTATTCCACTCACATTCCTATTACAAACAAACACATCAACCCAATCTGTGATTGACCGTGTATCAAAATATTTCTCAGAGTTGCTTCGCTTCATTCGACTTCCTGTGGCAGCGAGGTCAGAATGTGAGTACATTTTGAATGATAACCATTGCTGAAGGAAACGCTGAACCCTAATCAGTTTCTAGATGCATTTCTGTGGCATTCAGTCTGTCGGAAACATCACACGTGTCCAAAATGTGGGGTCATTGATGGGGAAACAACTGACATGCCACCCAATCCACAAGCTAATGACATTTTAATTCACAGGACTGCCATGTGACACCATAGAAACCCGTAGCCTAGGTAACAGGAGGTGTTTTTCCCCTCCCCCCAGCTGCCTTTTTTCATATATTTTCCTCATTTATTCTGTTCTGGATGTTTTGGATTTGAGTCCCCATTGTTCAAGTTACAGTTCGCCGTCAACCCCACTCACATTTCTGCATTCAAAATAAGAAAACCGGCACCCTGAGCGATGAGAGCTCAGATCTCCAAGAGAGTTTTTCCACTGTTGTGGCTTCTGTGTGACAGATCAAGCTCAGCAGTGTGAAGTCAGCAGGCAAGGATAAAAAAAAATGAGCAATCAAGATCTATCTATCAATGCTCTAAAAAAATGAATGAAATTTTAAGTGAAAAGGGAAAAACATTTTACAATAAATTTTATATTTTACAATTGTACAGTAAAATGCTGTTAATTGTACAGTATTAGAAGTAAAAAAAATAACAGATCAACATCTAATTTACCTTAAGCTGTAACTGTAAACTAATATTCCCAGAATTCCCTGTGTGACACTTCACATTTGAAAGGATTTTGTTTAATCATGTTTCTTAATAGTTTTTGTAATCAGTTATGCACATTAGGGTTTTATGTTACCTCTTCTTTTGCTTAATGACTGTTTATTGCATTATTTAAGTGTCGTGTGTCACCAAGATGGTGTTTTGTGTTTGCATTAATGACTTCTGTATATTAGTATATACTTCAACTTGTGGAAAAGCTACTTTGATTCTTCATGTGGTTTTCTCTTTTACCATCTACATTATTATGATGGTTGTCAATATGTTAAAAGGAACAAAACAGAGTTAAGTAGCAGGATATTGAATTAAAATTTTCTTGTTTGTTAATTGCAGTTTTAAAGTTTACAGCTTGTTCTGTAAATGTGTTTACAGTTTTTCTGTATTTTTTACAAAATTATTTTCACAACCACAGCTGCCAAAATTATTTTGTAAAAACTAAGGAACTTTTTTTACAGTGTGTTCATCTATCTATCTATCTATTAGGGGTGGCACGGTACACAGATGTCACGGTTCGGTACGTACCTCGGTTCGGGGGTCACGGTTCGATAAGATTTCGGTACGGTTCGGCATGTTTAGGGAAACACTATACTGTCAAATAACAATAAAGAACATAAGAATAATCTATCTAACTACAAGCAACAGCACAAATAAAAATACAATAGTGTAAAGATACAAATAAAATAATCAGTGATTTTCAGTTTTTTTTTTTTTATAAATTGAATAAAGTAATCAAAGGTAAAAGAACATTGCATATTTGACTGTATAAATTAAAGATTACTCTTTATTAAAGTTACAAAAGCGATTCAATCAAGAGCAGTGAGTGATTTATTTGTTGTTGCTGTTTATTTAATATTAAGAAAGTGCTGTCACTTTAAGAGAAAGCACTGATACTGTACGCCCAGCCGGCTATGTCTGCTATAGGATACTTGCCAAGACGGGCATTTTGACAGAATTTTGTGTGAATTTATCCATTCAAACACAATTTCAGAGAGAGCTTCATATTTGCCCGCGTTCTGAAGCGCAGGTTTGCACGCTTCTGATGAGCGCACGCACAAATTGAACGAGTGAATGATTTGTCCACTTATTTTTTTTCTTCTTTCTCATCGCTGTTGTTGTAATGTACTGGGAGGCCAGAATGCGCATCCATTAATAGAAACATACATTAGCCGAACCCTATTTCTTTTACTTGTTATTTATAACAAACCACATGCGTTGTCAGAATTAAGTTGAACCGCGGTCCTAGCGCGTGCCGAACCGTGTGTGGAGAACCGTGCGGTTCGGTTTTTTTCCGCGAACCGTGCCACCCCTACTATCTATCTATCTATCTATCTATCTATCTATCTATCTATCTATCTATCTATCTATCTATCTATCTATCTATCTATCTATCTATCTATCTATCTATCTATCTATCTATCTATCTATCTATCCTAAATACTCTTATTTAAATGTAATGTTGAAATAAATTTAATGAAAGCATTAAATTAAGATACATTTTACAATACATATTTATAAAACAGTTATAAACGTGTATTTTTTTTCTTCCTATAATTATCTTTTTTGGCGGGTTCCCAATTCAAAGCAGTGTCGTGTGAATTATTTATTTTGTACTTGTAATTTTATACTTTTATTCTTTGTATACTTTATGTGCCCCTTTAAAAAAGACACTGTAGTGATTTTGAAAAAAGAAGCATTGCATAAAAGAAAATGGTGAGTAACAAGCTGTATGCGCTAGAACAATATTGTCTATTTTTCTAATTGCACTATTAAAAGGAGGTTTGCTGTTTTGCTGTCTGTATAAATACTATTAGGGTCCAAGAATGTTGATCACAGGGACAAGCAGTGTCTGGCCATGGCCTCTCTAAGGGTAAAATCCAATCAATTTTAATTAGCCAGGTTTCTTTGTGGCAAACACTAATACGGTTTTAAACATCTGCCGTGAATATTGAGGCCTGATAAAGATTTTCTTTCCATTTCTCCACAAGTAGCTATACACAAACTCTCCTACCTGCACTAACAAAGAACAGGAGACATTTAATTCATTGTGTCTGGCCCCATAAATCAATACTGACATTCTGCAAGATTATCCCATTTTATAATAATTTGTTGTGTCATTATCTGCTCACATGCTTTAATGATCTAAATGGAGCACCTAAGGTCAGAATACACTGAAAATCTTGGTATTTGTTTAGAACGATTGGAATCAAGGTGATATTGGATTTGATTGCTGTTCTCATTTTGATTCCCTTGTTCTATTTCTTTATGTAAGCTTGTGAGTATTTATATTGAGATGTGTGAATACCAAGATTTTTCTGTTATTGCCTTGAGGTAGCAGTGTATATACTCATATAGAAATATGAACATCTAAAAGCTAATTCAGTTGTTTGTTTGTTTCCCCATCATCCTACCTCTCACTGACATATTTTTCCCCTTGCAAGGAATCTACAGGGTGTATAGCACAGTATAGACATTATATGATTTATTCACCCTGCGTTATTCTAAACAATTATAGCCAGGGGAAAGGTTGAAACAGGTTAGAGTGTCTCCAGCAGCATTTGAAGAAAACTTTCTATTTCTAAACTGAAAAAAACAAGGTTTGTTCTTTTGAATGGCTTTAATTGGCATCTGGGATAAAAGCTTAGACATTTGAGTGTTTAACCTGTTTTTTGTTGTTGTTGTTTTTAAGTTGAAATATTTATGATTTGTTTGCTGCTAAGCCAGTTGATTTCAGAAGCTTGTTGTTAGTATGTCTGCTAACTTAAATTATGCAATACTCTAACAAACATATACATTTTAATGAAAATAAAATAATTTTTTTAAATCTAATTTATTAATTTTTTATCTAGCAATGCATTGAATGTATGGTAGCCCATTTCCACCATAGGATTAATAAAAAAAAAAAAGCTTAGTGACTTTTTCTGATTCAGACTTTTTTATTGACAAACTTGCGATTATGAGGGGAGTAAAAAAGTCAGAATTGCGAAATATAAACCCTGTATTTTTTCCCCTCGCAATTCCAAATTTACATCTCGCAATTAAGATTCGTTTTTTTTCACACCATTAAAAATAAAAAGGGAATTGCAACTTTTCATTTGACAATTCCTACTTTTTCCTCGCAGTTGCAAGTTTATATCTCAATTTTCTCAATTCAGATTTGCGAGAAAAGTCTCAATTGTGAGATAAAGTTTTTTTTCATCCTCTGGCGGGAACATTCTAGGATTGCCTTCACCATGAAGGATGCTTGCAAAGATCTTCTACATCATTGAGAATCAGATGACTGATACTATGCAAACAACTGTGAAAGAGAAAGAGAAAAAAAGGAAAAAGGAAAACAGAAGCAGATTTTCAGTTTGGGCTGAAGATCTGCATATTCTCAGAGGAGTTTGAATATGACAGGTGGTGAACATTTTGCAATAGCTGCTGAGGAATTATGTGAAATTTGCTTTATGGCTCCACATCTTTGATTTGTATGTCCTTCAGATCTCTGAGATGACATGAAATTCTCACAGACAAATGTATTTGGCTGCTGCTGCAGTTTGATTTGTCTTGCTCTGTGATGTTTGAACCTGCTAAACTTGCATGGGTAGGATGTGAAGTTTTAGAGTTGGCTTCTTCACACCTAATGCTTCAAACCCAGATCAATGACTCAGTTTCACAGGTTTGAACAAGAGAGACAAAATTCATCTGTGACTGGACACATTTCACTTATACTGTTTTGATGGCGAAGTGTACATGTGAATAAATGGCACAGGTGCCTCACTGGTTTACAGACTAGACTGTCCAAAACGTTCATCTGTTCTAACAGACAGCTTGGCAATACGATAAATTCCTGATGATAAATCTGCAGGTTTCATTTTGCTGTTGAGCCAAAGCAAATGATATTCAGAAGGACAGTGTCTCGATTTATTCTGAAACATTTTCATCTCAATGTAAAATGACATTTCTATATTAACCCATGCCTGAGATAAATTACAATCAATTTTGAGATAATTATTGAGAATTCAGTCTATTTTTACATTATGTTGTCAAACCTAAAGTCACTGGTAGGATTTAAAACTATTTATTTACTTATATTTGACTTCTATACTTTAAGTGCCTTAAAGACTGACTGAAAGCACTATATAAAGTAACTAGGGGTTCAAGCACGTAGTGCTGAAACCCTATAGTAACTGTTAGGATTTTTAGGGGTTCAAGCACGTAGTGCTGAAACCCTATAGTAACTGTTAGGATTTTTAGGGGTTCAAGCACATAGTGCTGAAACCCTATTGTAACGGTTAGGATTTTTATTATTATTATTCTTCCCTAAAACTGATTGTGCAGAACAAACCGTATGGCCTAGAGAGCTGAAACTTTGTCAGAAGGGAGTAATCTGGCTCGCTACACAGACGCAGAGACTCGGCCCAATCGGCGAAACAGTACGCCAATTAGCGTCTATGCTAACGTTTGCCAAATGTAGATACGGAATGAGATATATTCACCAAACTCGGTCCACATGTGTACGAGCTCAATCTTTGGTCAATACATTTTTTTTGACAGTTCTGCCACTTGGGGGCGCTATAAGACAGAAAAAACATAAATGGCTATAACTAACCGTTGGTCCGATCGACTTGAAAATTGGTATGCAGTGTCTTTGTCCGAAGTGGCACAAGTGTCTATGAGGACAGTCGCGTATCTAAAAAAACATGGCCGCCATTGGCCAAACAAGTTTAAGCACCTATTAAACAAGGTTAACGGAGGTTGATCGGAAAGAAACTCGGTAGGCATGTTCGACTCATGGCCCTAAAGGTATGTAAGGATTTTGAAAGAAATCGGCCACTAGTTGGCGCTAATGAGTTTTATGGCTCTGTAATCAAGTGTCGTTTAACATACAATATGCATATCATTTGATAGATATCCTTATAAGGAGCAACTTTACCTCAAGAACCATTGCTGTCAATCAAAACGTTCATTAAATATTCACAAGTATGTTAAAAACGTACTTTTGCAAACTAGTCCCTGGTTTTTCACTCAATCTCGATCAAACCACTGCAGCGCAATTCTCTGGACTCTCTAGATCAATAATCAAAAATGTTGAATTTTGTCCTTTGGTTAGCTATAACGAGGTCATTTGGTAAAGGGGCGTGACCAAATATACCCAAAAGCCTATAAAACCTAAACCTAAACGAAAACTCAAAACTTTACGAAACTTGGTGAAAACGTGTCAGGCGATTCTTAACAAGCATACAAAGTTTCATGGAGATCGGACAATAGGTGGCGCTATAACAGTTAAAAAGGCCTCAAAAACACAATATTTCTGTATAAAATTACCTAAAATTGTAGAACTAGATCTCCTCATTCTGAGCAACTTTGCCTCTAGGAGTAATGCTGTGCATCAAATAATTCATTAAATATACACAATTATGTGAAAAACCTACTTTTGTGAACTAGTCCTAGGTTTTTTGCTCAATCTCTCTATCATACGATAGATCTCCTCATTGTGAACAACTTTGCCTCTGGGACCAATGCTGTCAATCAAACTGTTCATTAAATATTTGAGATAAAAAAAAACCCAAAAAAAACCTAGTGAACTAGACATGGTTTTTAAAATCAAAATCAATAAAGTCAGTGCAGTACTATTCTCTAGATTCTCTAGGTCAATAATTATCAAAAAATGTTGAACATATGCATTTGGACAAATATAAACCGGTCATTTTATAATATCTTCTTTACATAGTGTACCCAAAGGCCTATGAATCCTAAAAGAAATCCCACAAATTCTCAAATCCGTGTAAAATTATGCATAATTTCATTTTAAACAAGCATGCAAAATTTGAAGAGCGATTGGGCAAAAAATAACACTATAATAGTTATACAGGTGCATCTCAAAAAATTTGAATATCGTGAAAAAGGTCAATATTTTTTGTCACTCATATATTATATAGATTCATTACACACACTCTAAAAAATAATTCAGTGGATCTGTTGCCACTACTTAATTTAATGCATTGGTGCATGTTAAAAATTCCAATTTATTGATTTAATTAAACATCTTAAGTTGCAAACATTTGTTGTTGAGTTGTCCTGACATCTTAATGTTGATAATTACATCAACATAATATTGTGTGTAACTGCAACTTAAATATTTGTGTTAGTTTGTTTAAAACATTATTTAAGTTGTACTAACTCAATGTAATTAGCTCCATAACTTCATTTTTCAAGTTCACGTTTCAGGTTCCCAGCATGCTTTGTATGTGACTGAATAATGAGCGGTAATGTAGAAATAAACTCATATTTTATGCATTTCTATTCAAGATCAGAACAGGAGAAGATTTATTAATGTTCAGTGCTCTGTTCTTTTGGTATCTAAAAGCGTTTCTGTTATGTTGGTGGTTTTTAAGAGATTACCATTGTGCTGAGGAGTAGAGCATTTGCTTAGGTTGAGAACAGACTCACTGGGCATTGTCTAATATGCTGTTTCAATCAGAAAGAATTTGGTTGAAAATGCTAAAAGATTGGTTTCCTTACAGCATTAAGTATTGTTTCATCAAAAAAGAATATTTTAGTAGTTTTTGTAACCAGTGTCTATGATTGAATCAAATTTAAAACAATGTGAAAAAACAAGTTAGAACAACTTAATTTTTATGAGCATTCAACTTAATAATTGTTAGTTTTAACACACTTTTCTAAGTATACATAACACAATATAGTTTATTGGTTGAACTTAATTTCAGAAGAAATTGCCTTAACTCAAAAAAATGTATGCAAACTGTTGCGTTAATTTTTTTTGTTGCGTCCAAACAATATTTTTTACAGTGCAGAGTGAAATATTTCAAGCCTTTATTTCTTGAACTTTTGATGATTATGGCTTACAGATGATGAAAACCCAAAATTCAGTGTCTCAGAAAATTTGAATATTACATAAGGTCAATAAAAAAAAGGATATTTTAAACAGAAATGTCAGGCTTCTGAAAAGTATGTTCATTTCTATGCACTCAATACTCGGTTGGGCCTCCTTTTGCATGAATTACTGCATCAATGTTGCGTGGCATGGAGGCAATCAGGCTGTGGCACTGCTCAGGTGTAATGGAAGCCCAGGTTTCTTTGATAGTGGCCTTCAGGTCATCTGCATTGTTGGGTCTGGTGTCTCTCATCTTCCTCTTGACAATACCCCATAGATTCTCTATGGTGTTCAGGCCAGGTGACTTTGCTGACCAATCAAGCCCAGTAACACCATGGTCATTGGACCAACTTTTGGTACCTTTGGCAGTGTGGGCAGGTGCCAAGTCCTGCTGGAAAATGACATCAGCATCTCCATAAAGCTTCTCAGCAGAAGGAAGCATGAAGTGCTCTAAAATTTCCTGGTAGATGGCTGCGTTGACTGTGGACTTCAGAAAACACAGTGGACCAACACCAGCAGATGACATGGCAGCCCAAATCATCACTGACTGTGGAAACGTCACACTGGACTTCAAGCAACATGGATTCTGTGCCTCTCCACTCTTCCTCCAGACTCTGGGACCTTGATTTCCAAATGAAATGCAAAATTTACTTTCATCTGAAAAGAAGACTTTGGACCACTGAGCAACAGTCCAGTTCTTTTTCTCCACAGCCCAGGTAAGACGTTTCTGATGTTGTCTCTGGTTCAGAAGTGGCTTGGTAAACCTTTTCCTGAAGATGTCTGAGTGTGGTGACTCTTGATGCACTGACTCCAGCTTCAGTCCACTCCTTGTGAAGCTTTCCCAAGTGTTTGAATCAGATTTGCTTGACAGTATTCTCAAGCTTGCGTTCATCCCTGTTGCTTGTGCACCTTTTCCTACCCAAATTCTTCCTTCCAGTCAACTTTGCATTTAATATGCTTTGATACAGCACTCTGTAAACAGCCACACCTTTCAGTAATGACGCTCTGTGACTTACCCTCTTTGTGGAGGGCGTCAATGTTCGTCTTCTGGATCATTGGCAAGTCACCAGTCTTCTCCATTATTGTGGTTTTAAAGAACAAGAGATACCTGGAATTTATACTGTAGGGATGGTCATTAACTGAAACTCAAATGTAAATATTCTAATATTTTGAGATACTGATTTTGACTTTCATGAGCTGTAAGCTCTAATCATCAAAATTAAACCAAAAAAACTTTTTAAATGTTTTACTTTACATGCAATGATTCTAAAATATATGAAAGTTTCACTTTTTGAAATAAATTACAAGAAAAACGATATTCAATTTTTTTTTAGATTTATCTGTAAAGGTTAAAAACACAGTGTTGTATGAAAAATTGCAATTTATAAGCACTAGTTGGCAGCGGAAGACCACTAATGGGCTCATTCAACTAACTCAGTGGTTCTCAAACCTGTCCTGGAGTACCCCCAGCGCTGCACATTTTGTATGTAATCAAATAACTTTTTCTGATTTATGTACACTCCCAATAACACCAAAAGGTTGTGCTTTTGTAAAATAGAGAAAATAAACAAGATGCACTTTCTTGGAGCGTGTCACAGCAATGAACCGGCTACTTGCCTCACATAGAAAGCCTGACATGTCTATTAAACGAACCAATTAAAAAAAAATTCTAATTACATAGCTGGAATGAAAAGGTGCATTTCTCTATTCAAGACACGTTCATGTGGAGATTCGGCAACTTCATCTTTTCAGCTGACATTGACTGAGAAGAAAGCACTAGTTTATTAACAAATAATTAAAATGTAATAAAGGTTATTTGATTAATCAATTTATACGACTAGTTGACTAGAAAAATCTTTAGTCGGGGGCAGGCCAGCTTGGCACAAGGAACCGATCCGTTTTTAAAACAAAATACTGTAACATTTCGAAAAGTGCGCCTGCTAATCATGTACGTTATATTGCAATGCACGAGTTATGCATGTGTAATGAGTTAAATGTTTTTAATTTATTTCATTTTTTTATGTATGGGGATGTATGGGGGTGCTGGAGCATCTGCTAGACCCTCCCTAGCGCCGCATGTTTATTACGATTATAGAAAATAAGAGAAAATTTGGCATGTACTGTACCTAATATATATCCAAAATAATCGAATCATGAAATTTGTGTCAAAACCCAGCCCTATTATAGAGTATTAATATACCAGTTAAATCATTTAATGTCAGTGTGTGTGTGTTGTGTGTCTGTGAGCCTATTCTCCATTTTGGATGTGTTTTACTGTCAGCCATACATCCAGGTTGGCCAAGACCACCTTAAGTGCTTGAACCCCGGTAATCGCTGTTTGCTGCTATTTTTTATTATTATTATTATTATTATTATTGGTCATGTGATTACAAACATGGCAGTGCCCATGAAGGAGACAGTTTTTCTAGGTATAGGCTATTATGTCTAGTTTTTTATTTTTCCTAGTTAAATAATATCTTTCAAAAGTGCTTTTCAATTCATTATGTGCAAACCTTTTTAATTAGCATTTAAAATCTGATTGCACCTTTAAAGACTGTCCATGATAGGCTACTAGACGTCAAGTGGTGAACCGTGTACACATGTACAAGCAGGCACTCTCTTAAGAGACAGAGAGAGAGAGAGAGGGGACATCTGGTTGCCTTTGCGCTCCAAGTCTCTTCAATGATCAAAATAACTCTTCTAGAAAGATGAGAACGCGTCACACCAAAGTGCAATGAAACCTACTTGGGAAAGCGAATATGCAGGATGATAAACGATCAAAGATCTAGCACATGCACTTTCTGGAGACAACAAATATTTTCGGCTTTGGGAAACTCTGCAGATTAGCTCCATCTTGAATGCGAAATGAGAGGATCACTGAGCCTAGCAGCGCGTACAAATGGATATTATTTCCCTGCGTTATATTTCTATCGTTGCGCATTTTCGCGCTTTTTTTCTCTGTGGAGGCGGTTGGAATGTAACGGGTTTTCCTCGCGCTGGGCACCTGTTGTACGTTAGTTAGACGGAATCAGTCACGAGTCGTGCAACATCCAAAACCAACAGGTGAGGTGAGATTCCGTTATTTCATAAAAGGACAGTTCAACAAAAAACGCAAATTCTGTTCTTTGCTCACCCACTGGTTGTTCTAAATTTGTGTGACTTTCTTCCGTTAAACAAATGGAGGTGTTAGGCAGAATGACAGCCTCAGTCACCATTTACTTTGTTGCATCTTTTCTCTCTCTATATACAATGGATACTGAGGCTATTATTAGCCTACATGTACTTTCATGTAACACAGAAAAAAGTAAGTCATAGCAAGAACAACACAAGGGTGAGTAGGCTAATGACAACAGAATTTGCATTTTGGGTGTACGATTCCTGACAACGAGTTCCGTTTTATAAAAGCGCTTTTCCAGAGAGTTAATGAATTACTTTGGTATTTGAAAATCAATAATAGATTCAATCTCAAGTAAGTCTCTCTAAAGACTGCTTTATAATCAACCACGCATAAAACGTAGCCTGCTTTTCACACTAACGCTCGTTGCCTACCTTTAAATATACGCATCATGTTTGGGCATTGGATGCGCGTGGATTATTTTTTTGACATTTTGTTTACTCGAAAAGCGACAAAAACATATATGGCCAGAAATGCCACTGAGGTAGGCAGCTCACTATATTTTGAGACAGTCATTAGTGGAGACTGAAGAGCGCACTGCGCACTGATCTGTCTGTGTTCATCAACCACTTCTGCGCACATTATGAAAATGCCCTCGTAAATTATAGTAAAACCTCTTCACTGGGTATAAGGTTCATAAATAGACCAAATAATGCCAGAATTCAAATTTACGCGGTGCAGATGGGTCTAAAACCCTTTAAAAATCGAAATAAACACTTATTTGGTTGAAGTAGCCTACATCACATTTCTTTCTCTTGTAGCCTATCATCAAGTTCCTCTATAGTCTTCTGAAAGTGTGAACTGAACCAATTTGTTGAACTCAGATCTCATGTTTTTGCTGAATTAAAGAAAATACATTTGCTTAAATTATTTTTAAAATATCATAAATTATTGCAAATGTATCATGGCCTCTGGGTCAGTTATTGAATACAGAATTGATTCTCACCACACACACTTTTAAGTTTAGTGCACATAAAACAGTACCTTTGTAGAATATAAACAGTTTTATGAATAAATAACTTTTAAAGAAATAACAAATGTCCAAGTTCAAATCTATATCAATTTTTAGTAATAATTATTACATGTTCTCATATGTTCAAAGGCTTTGATTACTTTAGTGGAAGGCTGTATAAGTAATATTTTTATTCCAAAGTTGTTTAAAAAATGTAGGTAACTTGGTTAAAAAAAGTAAACCAAAAAATTGTAAAAAAAATTACAATTATGTTTAACTTGACAGTGAGTGTAACAATAGAAGCCTGGAAGATCCTCATGAGTCTACAAGTTTGTATGAGAACACTGTGGAGGACCATAATGTTTTATCACTAGACTATATTTGTCACAAGTGTAAGTGTTTGTTTAACTTTATATATATTTGGACCTGTAAAACACCATGAGGTTTTAGAATAGTCATTGTTAAGTCCGTTGAAGAACAAAATGTTTTAACAGCATGTTCCAGTAATGCACACACCAGAAAGCACTGTCCATAAAACATCAGCATCATCCACAAACTGACTCAATTGTGGATTGTTAGTTATTGATTTTCAGTCCCCTGATGCTATATAAACCTATTTGACAAATAGTCAGCTCATATCTAGAGGACACATATGCAGATTTCAGTGAGTACAGATATAATTTACCCGTGTCACCTACTGAGTGGTGCAGTGATGACATTTTTTTGTAGGCCAACCCAGAAGTTAGCGTCACCCTGGTTCCCTCAATTAAAACCCAATAGGATTTTTCCATTGGTTTTTGGATTATTGCAAAAAATAATCTCTGAGACCAATAATAGTTCATGATTCTAACATGTTTTGTTGTTAATGATATGTTTTCACGAATGACCACAAATATAATGAATTTGAAAGCCTAAATACAATTGGCAAAAGTAAACAGCTAAACAGTGGATATGAACAAACTCTCTGCACATCCATGTATAAACTGGATTTTTTATTTATTTTGTTTTTACTTTAACTTTAATGTACTTGAAGTTTGCACCAAGCATTAGGAAAATACAAGTATCAGATTGGGACTGGATTTTGACAGATATTCAATATTCAATGACTCTAATTGGGACATCCCTAGTAAAAATATCTTGAGTTTTCCACAGACCTTATTTAAGGTGTTTAAAGTGCCCTTGTTATGCCATTTTAAGGTTCCTAATATTGTTTTGGGAGTCTGCTACAATAAGTTTACATGCATGCAAGGTCAAACAATGCTTTCATTTTCTCAAAATATGCATTTAGTATCACCTCATTTTCCATTGTTTCTCAAACGATTTGTTCGAAGCAGCTCTAAGATTCAGTTTCTCTAACCCCAACACCCCCCCTTCTGTGAGCCTATTCTGCTCTGATTGGTCAGATGGCCCAGTCTGTTGTGATTGGTCTACCGCAGGGATCCTCAAACCTGGCTCGTGAGATCCACTTTCCTGTTTAGCTCTAGCCCTGATCAAACACACCTGAGCATGCTAATCAATGTCTTCAGGATCATTAGAAAATGACAGGTAGATGAATTTGAGCAGGGTTTGAGCTAAACTCTGCAGAAGCCAGATTTTAGGATTACTGGTCTACCCTATACAGTGCGTGTCGGAAACGATAAGCCCATTGTCATAGTTCCATATTTTGAATGCTTGATAGAAAATATAAACATCTATTATTTGTCATACTTACAGGTTGAGATTCAGAGGAGCCGGCTGGTCCAAATAACTAGGAACTGAGCCATTTTTAAAGAAAAATAATTTTGTAAATCCCGCAATGAACTCTTTGATGTTAGAGATGCAGTCGTAAGTAAAATGACATGTTTGAGGGCAGGTCAAGTTGTTCTCGGCCAGCCAGCATAGTACATAGGCACGCATTAAGTGTTACCCCGTGATGTGGTGTAGCCATCACAAAAGTGGGAATTCAAATTAATATTTACGGTTACGCTGTTCAGAGTCAATTCTTTCTTTTGGGAGACAATAACTTTGTCACACACTTTCGGCTTTACAACTTTGCAGATCATTTGCATTCACATACAGCTATTACACACTGCATGAAAGGCAATATTCGAACCGGTGGAACCGGAAGTGCTATATTGTTAACTCATTTCTGGGTTTTGGTCCACAAAAATACAACATCCCCGCAGCAGTCTATAGTGATTTACATAAATCCAAATGACAGCTTACAGGAAGGCATTTTCAGAGCTCATTTGTGTGGTGAGGGAAAACAAATCTGATCCTAACATTTGGATATGAGCTGCCTGACAAACTGTTGGGATGATGTCAACAGGTTGAATTCCCTGTAGACATTTTATTGATAACCTTAATGATGACTTTTGAATGTACCGAGTTGCCTTGCACTTAGACAAATAACAAAAACCCAGTCCATTAACTCAGACCTTGTCCTATTAGAGGTATCTGAGGTTTTCATTGTGGCCTTCAACACAACGCCCAGATCTAATAGCCCCCTCATAACCTCGAAGTTAACAGAAAACCAAGCAAATGAGGGCTAAGTGTCATGCTAATGGGATGTTGGGTGTGGAGATGATGGTTTGCAATGCTTAGGGCCATTTCCTCTGTAATTGCATGATTCCTATATATTTACCAGCATCCTTTCATTGTCTGTCCTTGGTCTCTCTATTTTCATCTCTCTTCTTGCCCAGTTGTCTCAC
The DNA here is from genome assembly GCF_936440315.1 of Barbus barbus. Classification (NCBI taxonomy): domain Eukaryota; kingdom Metazoa; phylum Chordata; class Actinopteri; order Cypriniformes; family Cyprinidae; genus Barbus; species Barbus barbus. The sequence continues at coordinate 12,094,083 of NC_136723.1, forward strand.
ATGAAGGCATAGCAGCAATGTCACAGCTCTACTTTCGCAGAACAGGCAAGTTCAAGTACAGGGACCGGATTCCTCTGCGAATAGTTCGAGCCGAGTCTGAACTGTCACCGCTGGAAAAAACTTACCTGTGCGCTGTGGAGAAAGGGGACTATGCCAGCGTTAAACAAGCGCTGATAGAAGCAGAGATCTACTTCAAAATCAACATCAACTGCATTGACCCTTTGGGACGGACAGCTCTGTTGATTGCCATCGAGAATGAGAACCTGGAAATTATTGAGTTGCTGCTCAGCTTTAACGTGTACGTGGGGGATGCGCTTTTACACGCCATACGAAAGGAAGTGGTGGGGGCTGTGGAGCTGCTTTTGAATCATAAAAAGCACAACGGGGGCATGCAGGTAAGATGGCAATCACTGACAAATTTACTTCAGTTTCCTGTATACCCGAAACAATTTGATGTCTCACCTACTGTAGCATCTCTCGGGTCCTCTTTTCAATTCAATTTACACTTGTAGGAATTCCCAGTTGCCTTGGTAATCCCATCTTTTGTGAAGCAACTGTAAATGTGCAGATTACGTCCAAACTGTTTCAGAGCATTTCAAATAGTTTTCCTGACTATGTCGCAGTGATACCTGGAACACGAGAATGCACTAATCCTCTCTGAAAGTGATTTGTTCCCTGTAGACCTGGCTGTTTAATTAAAAGTTTTGAAAGTAGTGCTCTTTTTAAGAGTGCTTTCTTGCTTTTCCGTGAACATGACTTGTATTATCAATTTCACTGTCTTGCAGCTGAAGATGAAGTAATTTTCCACTTTGTTTGAAAGGCTAGACCCCTGCTACAGATAAAGTGCTAATGACTTCAGTGGCACACAGTGTAGCAAATTGATCGTCATGCCACCATGTCTCACAGAAAAATAAGGTGAATTTGTCATAATATCTGGTTGAGCAAATTAAATACATATTTAAGTTTTTGTGGTATAGCACAGAATAATTCAATCAGGCATTGAGCAGCTTAAAGGCTTTGTTCAGACAGGCAGCAAAAATCAAATTTCTTGTTGTATACCACAGAAAATCCCACTCAAATTATTGTAGTCTGATCATTAAAACAAAAACACATGCAATTTTACCTAGACTGATCCAGATCACATTTTTATGTGGTTTGCAACCAGATAACTGGATTTTTAAAAATATGTTTAAGTCTAAACCACTTGGGTTTCAATTTATTTTTATAATTTATGGCATAATGTGTATGTAAAATAATAAACAATGCACAATAGTGTCCGAATTCATTTTTCTCAGTTTTACCTTAACTGTACATACCGAAGTAATCTCTTAAGTGTGAGAAAACAGTAATTTGAGGTCACAAAATTTGAGGTCAGTATTTTTTTTCTTTTTGAAAAGAAATTAATAATTTCAGCAAGGAAACATTAAATTGATCAAAAGTTTCTATACAAAGAATCTGGAGAAAAAAGTTTCCACAAAAAATATTAAGAAGCACAGCTGTTTTCAACCTTGATCCTTCAGAAATCATTATAATGTGCTGATTTGGCGTTCAAGAAATTTTTCTTACAGTTGTCATGTTACACCGAAGGCTGGAGTAATGATGCTGAAAATTCATATTTGTCATCACAGGAATACATTAAATTTCAAAATATGAAAGGTATTTCAAATTGTAATGTATTTTTAATCAAATAAATGCAGTCTTGGTGAACATAAGAGACATTTCCAAAACCAACTCCAAACACTGGAACAGTATATACAGTCATTTAGCAACACTTTTAATTGTTACTTTACAGACGCTATAGGGGACCCAGGCTGCTTGCAGACAACTGAATGAGAGAAATTGTAATGTTTAATATGGTGGCAAGAGGAACGGATCAATCACCTTTCAGTTAAAAGAGCCAATCAGATTTTTGATAAGTTGGTTGGCTCAAATAGACATTAGCTACTGTTTATATGTTTATCTATAGCTTGCACACAAAATATCTGCCCAGGGGTGTAACCTAGATTGACTGATTGAATTGACTTGCCTTGCATGGACTAATTTATTGTAGAGACAGACACCATGAAGCATCCTGGGGTTAAAGGTGATAGCTTGTGGCTTCTTTAACAACAAATCGATTTCTTACTCAGTATTCTTGTCTTGTTTTCCAGTGAAAACAATTAAAATAAGATACTACTGGGAAAGGTATTGTTTTCTGAGAAATCAACCATTAATGAGGTTTATGCTTGAAATATTTTCTAACAGGATTTGACAGGATTCAACCATTATGTTTTGTTTTAAATTTAAAATTTAGTTCAGTCTCTCCGAGAACAAGCTTTGAAAGCCTTAATTCTGCTTTTTCAAGCAGATGTATCTTGTATTAAGGACATTTATACCAGAAAACAAGAGAGAAATATAGAATAAGAAATTGATTGTGAACTTTATCAACCCTGATTTCGCACTTTTCTAGGTGCCTCCTATCCTGTTGGATAAACAGTTCTCCGATTTTACCCCTGACATAACGCCCATCATCTTGGCTGCTCACACCAACAACTATGAGATCATCAAGATGCTGGTTCAGAAGGGTGTGTCCATGCCCCAGCCTCACCAGGTGCGCTGCAACTGCATGGAATGCGTGTCCAGCTCAGACGTGGACAGCCTGCGACATTCCCGATCCCGTCTCAACATCTACCATGCCCTGGCCAGTCCCTCGCTCATCGCCCTCTCTAGCGAAGACCCCTTCCTGACGGCCTTCCAGCTCAGCTGGGAACTCCAGGAGCTCAGCAAGGTGGAGAATGAATTCAAGTACGAGTATGAAGAGCTTTCCCAGCAGTGCAAGCAGTTTGCCAAAGATCTGCTTGACCAAACGCGCAGCTCCAGAGAACTTGAACTGATTCTGAACTACAAGGATGATATCAATCTCCTGGAGGACGAAGGGAATAATGATCTTGCCAGGTTGAAACTGGCTATCAAGTACCACCAGAAAGAGGTGAGTTTTGTGCTCTTCAGACGTCAACATTTGACAACAAGAACTTTGAAAGCAATCTGCAACTACTTCAAGATCATTAGCAGTAGCACAACAGAATCACTCCGTATAGGAACAGCACTTGAGCATATTACAAAGGTTCATTACTACAAACACAGGTGTTTATAGTTGTGTATTTCAGTAGTCAGGGACTGTGCGTGGATGACTGCCCTGTTGATTTGGCAATTTTACATGTTGTGGATAATATATTTCAGGTGGTGTTTTTCTATTTAGCAAATTCTGGGTTTTAAAACTGTAGAGTATTCTCATCCCAAGAAGGTAGGTTGTTTTCATTCCCTCTTGAGCAGTGGCTCCCAATCATGTTCCTGGATGCCCATTTCAGGTCTTGGAGTCTCTACTACTGAGCTGATGAGCTGAATCAGATGTGTCAGACAAAGAAGACATGCCAAATGTGCAGTGTTGAGGCATCCAGGAACATATTGGGAACCACTGCTCTAGAGGGATGCTGCTGAGTGGCTGCAACATTATATGGATCTATGCTGCCCCCTTCTGTGCTCATTAAACATTACAAGTTCTTTCTGTTTGAAAGGTAGAAGGAAATTTCTTTTTTTGCAGGAGAGGCTTTTATGTGATATACGTCATCTTGCAGGCTATTACTTTGCCATGCGTATGGTATTGCACTGCACTAGCTTAAACATGACTAAAAATGGAGAAAGAGGTGATGCCTACAAGCTGTGGAAGATGTCGCCTTTTATTCACCTGTGGCATCTGTATGCAATTTAACAGAAGCACATCAGAATCATATTATTCTATAACTGTGTCATTGAAATTCCTCTGGAAGATCTTCCACATCACAATCAGATGATAGCAAATTAGGCTGAACAGCCAAAGCATTCTCTCTCATTATTTGTCTCATGTATTAGAAAAAAAGAAATTAAACCTAAAAGGAAATTAAAATGATGGTCAATATATTTTCATTTGATAGTTTTGTTATTAAAAAGTTAATTACTGAATATAATTAATATAAATATTGTAATAATATATTTTGGGGTGGTACCTTTTCAATACCTTCTAAGAGTACATTTTACCTAAAATGTACCACCCCAGTGACCGCTTTTGGAAAAAAAAAATTCTGAGAGTTCATAAATAAATATATAGCTTTTGTGAAAAATTAAATACATAAAAACATTTATATTTGTTAAATTGTATTTAATTACGAAATATATGTAGTATTAAAATATATATTATACATAATTTTTTAATTAATCATTTACATTTTTTTTTAATCCACATATTCTGCTGATTTCGCTGATACTGACATCACAAATTGACAGTCACGTTTGATTCACACAAGTCAGTGTTTGGCTTGCTGGGTTCCATGTGCAGCCCAGATGGATTTAGAAAAGCTCTCATAGGGATTTAAACCAGATATGATGAAAGCCAGATAGAGCAGGCTGAGAGAAAAGAACAATGTGTTACTGTAAGCCTTTCTGTGCCTTTTTTGTTTGCTCTTTTTCAAATGGCACTTGTTTCTCATTAGGACATGCTCCGTTATTTGTGTTCTCCTGCAGAGAGCATTTCTTATGCAACTGCAGAAAGTGATGACAGTCTCCATGCATGATAGAAGGTAGAAAATGATTTCGCTTTGCTGCACATTCCAGTGGGAAAATGCAAGCAGATCATTAAATTAAAGTTCAGCAAAATCCCAATAACTCAATGTACACATTACATGTACTTTCTGTCAGGACCACTATTGTCAAAGATGATTGACAATTAGCATACAGTTTGGACTGGCGGTATGATTGTGTTCTGGGCAAGAGCAGGGAGAGTAGCGATAACCCCCCAAAACAAAACCATATGCTGATATCCCCCAACACAAACTGATAGAAAAATCTCAAAGCCTTAAGCAACAAGAATGTTGCCTTTAACCAATGACCAAAACAACTATTTTGGCAAAACCCACATAACCTGTAGCAACAAGCATGTTGCCTTCAACAGATGAAGGCAACATGAATATGTTGCCAATACCTTAAAAGCTTAAGCAACGTGTTCTCAATAACACCAGATTGGCTAAGAAAAACTTGTTTCAACTACAGCTTTAAGAACAAGCATGTTCCAAATAACGACTGGATTGCTCCGGAACAAGCATGTTCCCAATAATACAGCTGTAGCTTAAGAACAAGCATGTTCCCAACAACGACTAGGTAGCAAGAACAAGCATGTTCCAATAACAACCAGATAGCTCCGGGACAAGTGTGTTCCCGACAATACAACTATAATTAAGAACAAGCATGTTCCCAATACAACCAAGAGCTTAAGAACAAGCATGTTTCCAATACGACTAGACAGAACAAGCACATCTGATACCAGAGCAGAATCAACGCTGAAATGAAGGCTGCATCCAAACTAGAAAATGCTGCCTTTGGAAGACACATTGCGAGGAAGGAAGGCATCAAGACATGTTGAATCCAATGTTAGTCTTACTTCCTGCTTCCGGAGATACCTTCATTTGGTCAACAAATAAAGGCTGAATAGATGTATCATTCGCTGCCTTGATACCCACAATCCTGTGTAGTTGGGCAAAATAAAGATGTTGTCTGAAGTTATGTCTAGCGAGAAATCAGTATTAAGTAATTAAGTATCCGCTTAGAACAAAATAGAACAAGCTTTGTTAATAACTATGTCATTGAACCGTTAAGCTGCCTCAGAAGCATGTCCAATATCAGTTTCATGACCTTTATGAACAAAGGCTGCCTGCAAAGTCATTGGCTGAAAAGCAGCATGTCAGCAGCCAAGGTTTTCGGAGAGACCACTTCAACTGAACAACGACCATTAACCATTCTCTTGGAGCTGGGCCACAGCAGAAATGATTCCGTTTGCACCATAGTCGTTATTTTCTGCTGCTTAAATCTGTGCTGAAAGTACAAAAAAATAAAGGCAACTTGATTGGTTAAAGAGGACTTAACACACAGTTTCGGCCAATCTCATGTTAATCTAAGAATCTAAGAACTTATAGTGTAGTATTGCATCACATCTCCGAAGAGACTTCAGTTTAATCAGGTTTATAAAAGAAAAATACAGCTTACAATTCTCTCCGAAAACAGCCGAGCTCCTGGAGGCGAGCCATGGGTGTAGCTGAAGAGTCGCGAGCACTTACGGGCCGATTGGGAACAATCACAAATATTTGGGGCATGATGGGATCTTTATCGCTGGGACTGCTCCGTCTTTTAGTATCAAACAATGTGCAAATCCAGTGTCAGAATGTACCTTGTTATAAAACATTTGTCACCGAAATGACGGGAAAAAACAAACAAACAAACAAACAAACATGTTGGTGAAACTCCGTTGCTGCCCCGGAAAACAAATTGCATCCACTGTTCACATAACACTGAATAAAGTTATATTTTCCTCACATCCAAAAACACATCTTTAGAGACATTACTGCTGACATAACTGACATAACGAGCAAGTACTGCTGCGCTGCCGATGACTTCCGTACCATGAATGAAACGCATTGAGCGGCGCACTCTTGCTCTCACTCGGGTCGCTGAGTGCGCGTGCGCACATAACAAACCATCTCTTAACAGAGTAAACAACTCCGAATGCATGAAATAGCATTGTATCCCAACTTTAAGCGCAGCATATTGCAACGACAAGCGTATGCCAGTAACACAGTACCACACATACTAAACCAACTAAACAACTAAATGAGCTTAAGCAACGTGGATAGCCACAGCAACACACGTTGCCAATAACCTGAGAGCATTAAAAGGATTTTAACTTGTGAAAACGTTCGAGAGAGTGAAACATAGCAGCTGTGGCGAGGATGCTTCTGTTGATATCTTAGGGATGAAGTTCCCATCTGAACTTGTTCTTGAGTCAGTCACATAACTCATGGAGTACATTTCAATAATGTAGCAATGCATGAAGTAATGCTAACTCAGTCACTTCCGAATCAGGCAGCTTATGATCAATGCGGTGAATTCACGTGTTCAATTTAGCGAACTTGAATGAATCGGAGGTGAGTCCACTGGGGAAACGAAGTCCACTCGCTAAATTCCAGATTCCTAGTGATGATGGTGTTTTGCCTGCCGAATTCGCCATTTAATTAGCTATTGAGCAATGTGAAACCTGCTGATAATACTGAGGGACCTTATGCTTAGATAGGTGTCGTATTCCTATAGGTATGGGGATCAGCTAAGAGTCAGCTGATGTGAGCTTGACTAACGTGACCTGCCAGAACGAACACTACGCTTGATGTTTGTCTTAATTTATTTAGTCAGTGAATTTACTCCTGTAACAGACTCTTTTAGTTCATTCAGTGTCAATTTAATCTCTTTTCATTATTCTGTGGTTAGTTTGTAGCACAGCCAAACTGTCAGCAGCTGCTCGCATCTCGCTGGTACGATGAGTTCTCAGGCTGGAGACGCCGCCATTGGGCCAGCAAGTTCATCACCTGTATGTTCATCGGATTCCTCTTCCCTTTCTTTTCGCTGTTCTACCTGATCGCTCCCAAGAGCCAATATGGCCTCTTCATCCGGAAACCCTTCATCAAGTTTATATGCCACACTGCTTCTTATCTGACCTTCCTCTTTCTCCTGCTGTTGGCCTCCCAACACGTGGACCGCAACGACAATCAAGAGTCCACCAAGCAGGGTCCAGAGCCCACCACTGTGGAATGGATGATCCTACCCTGGGTTTTAGGTAATTTGTGTTTAGGGCTGAAAAAGCTTTTCTTTTTTTTTAATTTCTTTTTAATAAGATACGTTGTAGATAAATTTTCTTGAATTTCTTTGTTTTACAGGATTTGTATGGGCTGAAATCAAACAAATGTGGGACGGTGGCTTTCAGGATTACATTCATGATTGGTGGAACCTCATGGACTTTGTCATGAATTCTCTGTATCTGGCCACAATCTCATTGAAGTTCGTCACTTACTTTAAGGTAACAAATAAAAAATTAAGTACTCTTTTATACTTTTTTTATATAGAATTTGGTTTGTCAAAAAAAAAAAAACAAATCAGAAAAACATTACCAAGAGTTTTTTGATAGGCCAAATGGTTCTCAAATAATGCAATCAAACTGTTGGCATAATTTAGATGTGAATATTGTAATACAGTAACATGAAATCCCAAATATTAAAGAAAAAAAAACATTGAAAAGAAATATAGTACATTAATTTTAGAAAAATAAAATTATTATACGATTATGGTCCGTGTTGACTGCAAATAATACAAGTGTACCTACTAAAAGGAACAATACCAAAGGGTTAATAAAAAAAAATAATTATTTACTGAAAAAAGTAATTTCAGCAAAAATGTTTGCATGGCAGGTAGATCTCTCACCTCCTACTGACCAGTTGGAAGTGCTGCTAACTAGTGCTGGGTAGCCCCACCCAGTGTGGAATCTCACTGGATCAAAATTGTATAACTGTATAATACACCATAAATTTTTTTGATTGGCTATGATTTGCATTCAAAATATTTGGAATTTCATTGTGGACAAACAAATTACTTGTCAATGGAAAATGTATTGGTTGTGCCTGGTTAGGAGAAGATATTAGTCTAGTCTTAATTGGAAAGAGGTTGACCAGAGGTTTGAAACGATGATACTGTAATTCTCAACACTTGTCTTTCTGCAGTACTCTGACAACTATGGGCAGCGGGAGACATGGGGGATGTGGCACCCTGCCTTGGTGGGCGAGGCCTTGTTCGCCATTGCTAACATATTTAGCTCCCTACGACTGATTTCACTCTTCACAGCCAACTCGCACCTGGGCCCTCTTCAGATCTCTCTCGGCCGAATGCTGCTGGACATCCTCAAATTCCTCTTTATTTACTGCCTGGTGCTGCTCGCATTTGCAAATGGACTTAATCAACTGTATTTCTATTATGAAACTAATGGCAAAACGATTAACAACATCACATGCAAGGGTATCCGCTGCTCAGAGCAGAACAATGCATTCACCACGTGAGTACATTTACATTTATTCATTTAGCTGACGCTTTTATCCAAAGTGACTTACAATTGCTATACATGTCAGAGGTCGCACGCCTCTGGAGCAACAAGGGGTTAAGCGTCTTGCTCAGGGACACATTGGTGTCTCACAGTGGATTCGAACCCTGGTTTCTCACACCAAAGGCATGTGTCTTATCCACTGCGCCATCGCCACCACCTGAATATGTAATCTCTGATCTATAGATTTGATCTTAAAGGATTACTCCACCCCAAAATGAAAATTGTCATTAATCACAACCCCCATGTCGTTCCAAATCCGTAAAAACTTTGTTAGTCTTCGGAACACAATTTAAGATAATTTAGATGAAAACCGAGAGGCTCGTGACTGTCCCATTGACTGCCAAGTAATTACCACTGTCAAGGAACAGAAAAGTATGAAAAGCATCGTCAGGATAGTCCATCTGCCATCAGTGGTTCAATATGAATTTTATGATGAGACGAGAATACTTTTTGTATGCAAAGAAAATAAAATAACGAGTTTTTTCCAACAACTCTCCTTCTCTCGGTCTCTCCGCGTCAGCATAGCGCCATTTTAGAGATTATCCACTGGACGCAAACTGCGTATGCGCTTCTGTATCAGAAAAAAATGGCGCTACCTCCTTTTATGTTTTTTTCCTCCTTTTACGGGTTTGGAACGACATGGGGGTAAGTGATTGACTAAATGTTCATTTTGGGGTGGAGTAACCCTTTAATTTGACTTGTTTCGCAGTAAAATAGTGATCTGTTGTTTTATTGTTTTTTTTCCAGCATGTTTGAGACATTGCAGTCATTGTTCTGGTCTATATTTGGTCTTGTTGCCCTGTATGTGACCAATGTTGACGCCAAACACGAGTTCACCGAATTTGTTGGAGCCACAATGTTTGGGACCTACAACATCATCTCTCTGGTGGTGCTTCTTAATATGCTCATTGCTATGATGAATAATTCCTACCAACATATTGCTGTAAGTGCTGTAAATTATCAGTTTTTTGGGCACAGTTAAAAAACAATAATAAATGTATCTAGTTTAAGTTTTTTATATCACTTTTTGCCTCATTTGTTCATTTTATGTCCCTTTGGTGTGACAAATGAATTACAATAGTTTACGGTTTCATTGGCATATTCAGCTCTTCTCTTTGGTTGTTCCTCAGGATCATGCTGATATTGAGTGGAAGTTTGCCAGAACAAAACTTTGGATGAGCTACTTTGAGGAGGGCGGCACGTTGCCTCCTCCTTTCAACATCGTTCCAAGTCCAAAATCAGCGTGGTACCTCATCAGATGGATCAAGACCCACTGCTTCAAAGTTACACACAGAAAAAGAACAGAGACGTTTGGATCACTTGGGGTAAAAAGCCATTTGCTCTCCTCTTCTGTTCATAATAAATAAAAAAATTTATTTTAAAAATTAAATGTCATAATTTATTAACCCTCATGTTTCTGAAGTGTTTTTTTTTTTTCAACAATAGAAGATTTTTATAGGAATGTTCACGCTGCTATTTTTCCAGACAGATGGTGATTTATACTGTCAATATACAGAAAGAACCAAACATCAGAGTCCACGTCATGCTAAGTCTTACAATTGCTCTCTATGACGAGTAATCCTCAAAATGTTCAAACGAGGCTAAATGATTCAATGAACAAAATGATCAGAGCTGCTGAGGTTTTCACTACCTTGTAATATAGCCAAGTAGGTATCATAAAAAAAAAAAAAAAATCCAATTGAGCTATTTTCTTTTTTTCTCAGATTCGTGCAGCCGAAAATGTCCGCACAAACCGCCAGTACCAGGTAATGGTGTCTCTTTCAAAGCAACCGATCATTAAATCTGTCTACAAAGTGCATCAGATCATAGATGAAAGGTTGCAGCTCTCCACAATCTCTTATTTACACTGTAAATCAACTCAAGTCTTCCTGAATTTAGACAATCTCCCCTTCAAATACGCTTTAATGCTTCTAAAAGACTCTGTGGGCTGCTTGTTTGGTCTAATCTTTTCCCAGTTCATAATCAAATGAATTACATTTTTTAGGAGGTACTTAGAAACTTGGTTAAACGATATGTGGCAGCAATGATTAGGGATGCCAAAAAAGAAGAGGGATTAACTGAGGAGAACTTTAAGGTAAAGTGTGCTTTTTAATATTATTATAGTACTAATATTTTGAATTAACTTTTTTTTTTTTTACATTCCCGTTTTCACTCGTTTAACATTTAGTAATTTTTGTTATGTGCTTTTGTCAATTTTTTTTTTTTAATTTATAATATTTATTTTTAACTTTAATTTATTTTTATTTCTTTACTATTTTATTACTTTTTTAGTTTTAGTCATTCAACTTAAACTTACTTCACTGGTTGCCAAGCCAAAGCTTATCATTTTCATTTCAACATTTTCTATATAAATGTATATTATTATTTATGTGACCCTGGACTACAAAACTAGTCATAAGTAGCACGGGTATATTCAATAGCCAGTAAAATGGGTCAAAATTATGATTTTTGGCATAAAAGAAAAATCAATAAGGATATTAACTAAAGATCATGTTCCATGAAGATATTTTGTAAATTTCCTACCGTAAATATATCAAAACTAATTTGATTAGAAATATGCATTGCTAAGGACTTCATTTGGACAAATTTAATGGCGATTTTCTCAATATTTAGATTTTTTCATCCTCAGATTCCAGATTTTCAAATAGTTGTATCTCGGCCAAGTATTGTCCTATCCTAACACACCATACATCAACGGAAAGCTTATTTAAAAACCCCCATGACTGTTTTGTGGTCCAGGGTCACATATATAGCTTTATTACAATTAACACACTCTACTTATCAAAGAGAGAGAGGAAAAAAATTAATACATTATAGTTTACTGAGCAATGTGTGATTATTATTATCATAGGAACTTAAACAGGACATCTCAAGCTTCCGTTACGAGGTGATGGGAATGATGAAGGGCACTAAGACTAGTGTGTCAAACTCAAAAGGGAACACAGGAGCTTCAAACCTAGTGTATGCTGATAACCCTCTGAAGAGCAACTCTACTTCAGCTGGAAGTCTACTAAAAGGCAAACTGAGACTGCAGAGCATCGCCACCTCTGTGATCGAGGAGGGCAGACCCAAAGTCAACCCCTGGAATCCTGGCGGCTTAAGCCTAGCGGATGGTTTCATCTCAAAAAAGACTATCAATCAAATGAACTGCAAAGAGCCAAACAACCCAGGAGATATTTACTCTGTGTCAGAAGAAGCTGGTGAATCAGAGTGAAGAACAGGATGTTGACGAACAGGGAGAAAACGAGAACCAAAACAATGAAACAGAAGGACGGAATGAATGAGTCTTTGCAAGAGGATGAAGAAATGTTATATATGTGTTATATGCGTGATGAAGAGATGAAGGAATACGAATATGAAGGAAGCAGATTATAATGGCATTTACACTTTCAGATTCCGCATGCTGCAAAAGAAAGAGAAAGATACTGTTCTCCTGAACTCTCTCGTATCCCATAAGCAGCTGTGGTGAAGGTCCAGTGCAGCGTGCTGCGTCTGTATGATCTGAATATCAAGTGTTGTTCTTGAGGCTCAGGGATGATTGCCACTTTTAGGAGAATATGGGGTCCAACATTGTCATTCACAGTGATTTACACTCAAGTGTGTAAATGCTCCTGTAGTTTATTGCTGCTCTGCTTCTCTTTCTGCTGAATCATATATGAAGGAGCAATAGCCGACCCCTTGTTATTCTAGACTTTTCATTCTGCCTTACTCTTTTAGATCTGTGGTTCCAACGTTAAGAGATGTCATTACTGTCATGCAACCTAATTTCTTTAATAACAGTTACTATGCAAATATTTACAACTTTTTACCTTTTTAGTCACATTTCGCATTGAGCAAGAGGCAAGTTGTATAAAAGGAAGAACTGGTTGAAGGGTGTCTTTTTATAAGCGTGGATTAAAGTCCAAAGTAAACATTACATATCAGAGTCAGTATGGTGCAATGTACTGTGTAGTCATGTCTGTTTCCTCCTCGTTTGTATTCATCCTAAAGAACAAGGAGAACATAGTAGTATACAGTTTGCACAGTACATAGTCCTTTATGCTTCTAAATGTCTTGTTCCATCTATCCTTGTTGTTTCCATAACAGGTTATTGCCTCGTATTACAGATCATGAATAAATACACAAATATAAATAAATATATGCTGTACTATGACTCAGTATTATTGTGAGTGACTCAGTATATATATTTTCATATCCTGAGGGGAAAAAAAGAAAAGAAAATCTTACACTGCATTCAAACAGCACAGTGAGAGAGAGCTTGAGGTTAGAAACATTATATTCAATGTAAATTCTCTAGTAATTAATTTTATTTTGACCCATGGCATGCCATATTTTAACCAGCAACAGGTTATTTATTGATGTAAATGGAGGATCTGTAATGGTTTTACTTATAGGCTCAGACTCCTGCAGTGCTGCACAGTTTGATGCGTTGGGAACGTTAAACTGTGGACAGATTTCACCATCTAATTTGATCCACATTCTCCGTCCTTCACCGGGATACAAAGGCCTCTCTATAATTTATTTGAATTAGCACCCTAGAGAGTCCAGTGTGCAGTCCAAGGGCATTTGAATGAAGTTTAAAAGAGCAGCGAGTCATTTTCACTGCGGCAAGGGGCAATGCACTGACACACTATGCTTTGTGAATGCTAAAATCCAGAACTACTGAGCTGACCTCACAGGGATTTTCAACAGTTAGATCACTGAAAAAGGGATAGAAATATACTGAAAATTTTATTTGTGTGTATTCAAGACTGGCTGCCAGTCAGTGTATTAGTGGGGAGGATGTTTCAGTGGCTGCGTTCGAAATGACATACTTGCTTACTGCCCAGTACACAGTGCATACTGCCTACTATTTTGTTTTTTTTTAAATTAGTGTGTGAAACAGTAAACAATAAGCAACAAATGTTTCAGAGTAGTATGCTTAATCGTCACATGACAAACACGAACATTATTCAGCACAGCTGTCAAGGTTGTTACCTTACAAACAAATGTGCTAACTATTCTTTTTACAAAGGCTTGTTAAAAATGCTTCAAATTAGTAAACAATTCTATATTGCCCAATTTAACTCATTTCATAACTTTACATAGGTTACTGGACAGAACTGAATGAGCTGTCTTTAAATGAACAATAATATTTCTGGTAGTTACACTAAGTGGAAAAAGTGATATAATCTAATTAAGTGCAAATAATGATAAATTCTGTTTACACTAAAATAGCAGCATTTTCTTTAGCAACAGGTGTGTAAATAGTAGTTAGGTGGCAGATATTTATAGTTCAGTACATTATAAAACAGCATGCAATAACAGTGCAAATTATCATAAATTTTATTTGATGAACGCCACTTTATTGGGACAAAAACCTACCTACAGCCAAGCACACTGTATTATTAATGAGGTGTTTGATCTCCACTTTTCAAATATTTACTTAATTTATTGAAAATAAATGAATTTCTGATCTGGTATGTGATGAGAAAAGGAGTTGCACGAGTTTGACAAAAGGCAGGATCGACCTCGGATCGCTCGCATCAGCAGCACACATCTCGTCTTTTACTCACAACACCACTGGTTCTACAGATATACACGTGTCTTTTGCAGTGCTGTTTATCACAGCCAGGCATTGGTGGACGGAGTTTATGTAAATAGCCTCTTGACAACAACTGCTTGACAGTGGAATTTAATTGTTTGCTTAATTGAAATATTAAGTTTATTTATATATATTACTGCAGTATTAATATTATTATGTAATATCTTTGAAACAATGTATAAAGCTCTATAGAGATAAAGGTGACGTCATTTGACTTGATGGGAAACGTGCCATAGAGATTAAAGTACAATTTATGTCCTACTAATGATATTGTTTTTAGATGCAAAGTGATAGTTTGAAGTTTACATGTATATACGTACATATACAAGTTTAACATTTATAATTACTATTCCCTGCCTCCAGTTCACTCACGCGTTTGAAGATGAAAGGTCACATGGAGCGCGTTGCGTTCTGGGAAACATTATCCCACGCAGTGTCTTCAGATGCATACATCAAATTTCAGCAAATGTAGCAGGTAATCCGGGCATTCCATGCATACAGAAAATTCACATACTACTCATAGTATTCACACACCATACTGCAGTATAGTAGGAGTAGTATGATAGTTTGCCATTCGGAACACAGCTTCTGTACTGATTTCAGTGTACTTGAGTTATATTTAGCAGATTCTGGCAAATATAGTAGGTCATCCGGGTATTTCATGCATACAGAAAATTTAGCATGCTGCAGAAATAGTAAGGAGTATGATAGTATGGCATTTCGAACACAGCCAGTGAATCTCAGATTACCAGTAGGTGACAACAAGCGACATATTCAACTGTTTTGTTCAAACACATTGAATCATTCAGGAACAAAACAGCCTTCTGTCTTTATGAATGAGTCACTGAAACAGTCACTCAACCTACACTGTGTATAAAAAAATAAATAAAAGATGAGCCAACTTAAAATTAAGGCAACCAGCTTCAGCAGATTTTTGAGTTCTCTCAACTTATTTTTGTAGGAGATTCTCAACTTTTTGTTGTATAAACTTAAAACAACAACACAGCAAGGGCAACTACGGAGTGGCTCCGTAAGATGCATTACAAGGTCCTGGAGTGGCCTAGCCAGTCTCCAGACCTGAACCCAATAGAAAATCTATGGAGGGAGCTGAAACTCTGTATTGCTCAGCGACAGCCCCAAAACCTGAAAGATCTGGAGAAGACCTGTATGGAGGAGTGGGAAAAAATCCCTGCTGCAGTGTGTGCAAACCTGGTCAAGAACTACAGGAAACATCTGACCTCTGTAGTTGTAAACAAAGGTTTCTATACCAAATATTAAGTTTTTCTATTGTATCAAATACTTATTTCATGCAATAAAATGGAAATTATTCAAAAATCATACAACGTGATTGTCTGGATTTTCTTTTAATATTCTCTCACAGTTGAGGTGTACCTACGATGAAAATTACAGATCTCTCCATTCTTTGTAAGTGGGAAAACTTGAAAAATCGGCAGTGTATCAAATACTTATTTGCCCCACTGTATAAAGTAGTCTTTTGTGGTAGAAGTGATGGTTCTACCATATTTGTAACAAGGAATATACACTATAGATCATGATCTGAGATATCATTGCTCTGCTGCAATATTTGAATGACATCAATTCCATATGACAATATTACATCTAGAGTATGATTTCGACAATGAGTAGGTCCTGACACGTGTTGTTTAACACCAATAGAGTTTAGAATGTCTATAAATGCTGATCCCAACGAATCTTTATCAACATGGACATTAAAATTAAGTGCCAGCACTTTTAAATTTGCCAAGATGTCAGGCGCTCTGGCTTCGCGGCAAACAATGGACTATGGTGGCTGGTGTCTCTATTTTCACATTCCGTACAATAGAATCGCCAATTACTAGAGCACTTTCATCAGGTTTCTCAGTGGGTGTGTCACTGAGTGGGGTCAAGAGTCAAACTAATTATTTTGTAGGTTAGTGTATAGGTGACGAGGATGATTTGTCTATGCATGCCCCCCCCCCCCCCCCCCCTTCTTTAAAAGACTAAAGAAAACAAAATTGAGAATTTCCTTAATTCAGAGGTAGTGGTTGCATCTGACTGGGGTAGGTTGCTTTCCTTCAGGAATGAAGCATATAAATAAATACTACTTTGTGAATATTAAATACAAAGGATTACATTAAATATGTAACTTTTTTCGTAGTAATGCACTGCAAATTTCCTACCGATGGACCCAAGTATAGGAATCAGATTCTACAATGTATGTCACTCCACATACCCTCAAACATGTATACATGACTTTCCACTGACTTCTGTTTTAATAGTGAATGTAAAGGAATGAAACAGAAGTTGTGATAGTGTTTTCTTCCTATTGCTATGTACATGAGTGTAAAGCAGCTTCTTGAACAAGAAAAAAAAAAAAAAAAAAATGAAATCCCCTTTTTTTATGTCCATCAGGAATTGATTGGATCATTGTGGTTTGCTATTGCTGCAGTTTCATGTGAATGACAGGTTGTTCCACCCTCACGCCATAAACACGTCATCAGAGAAGAGGAAAGATGTAAGAGAGAGGGGATGTTATTTAAAAACAATTAAGAAAAATAAAAGTTAAAAAAGTAAAGATTTTGAGGGCACATGAATTTTACAAAAATTACGTGCACAGGTAATTTATATATATATATACACCGCAATATTAAAAAAAAAAAAACTTAATTGTCAATTTTGATTTCAAGGTGGCTTTAAATATTGTTTAATATAGTATTGTATCTCCCTTAGATTCACACAAGCTCTCAAATGGATTCGAACACAATGAATGAAACACTCCTACTGTCTGGAGGGAACAGAGTGGCTACAAACACTGGCAAAGTCCAGCTATATCCCGAACATCCAGACAGATTTGATTGTTGGCCTCAGGTCCTGTGTAAAGAGGGTGTGTGTGGATGAGCCTACTGGGAGTTTGAGTGGAGAGGAAGAGCTGGAGTGGGAGTATCTTTGGCCTATAATAGCATTTGCAGGAAGGGAAATCGTGACGAGAGTAAATTTGGATGTAATGATCATTCTATGAATTTGTATTGTTCTCCTTCCAAATACACATTCTGGGACAGTAACAAAAAGACTGAACTATATGTAAACATTTCTAAATGAAAGACTTTTAAAGAATGGTGTGCTTCAGCATCTGACAAATTGAAACTCATCAACATAGTCCAGACCACATTCACTCAGCCCATCTATCCTGGGTTTATTGTGGATCAGTGAAATTGTGTGATCCAGCAATGAACTGTACATGATTTTGACAGAGATGTGAGATTCAAATCAATGTTATGGTATTATTTTTCTGTCAATAAATCTGCACTATAGTTTAGTTACAAAAAGGAAAGAAAAAGATAAAAGAATAACAGACAAAGAGAAAAATGTAGATTACATTTATATACTGCCATTAAAAAGTTTGGGATCAGTAAATATTGTAATGTTTTTTTAAAGATGTTTCTTTCGCTCATCAAGGCTGCATTTATTTAATAAAAAATAC
Organism: Barbus barbus; assembly: GCF_936440315.1. Lineage (NCBI taxonomy): Eukaryota > Metazoa > Chordata > Actinopteri > Cypriniformes > Cyprinidae > Barbus > Barbus barbus. Next base: position 12,112,152 of record NC_136723.1, read on the forward strand.
AGGGAAAAAAAACAAATTATATATATATTACAAATTAAATAACTTTCTATGTAAATATATATATAACAATTTATTCAAGTGATGCAAAGATTAATTTTCATCAGCCATTACCCCAGTCTTCAGTGTCACATGATGTCAGAGAGTAACCACAGTCTCCACCAACGACACTCACCAGATCCCAATCCCCTGATTTTTGATCACCGCCACCTGTCAGCACTATATCCCTGCAGTCCTCCGTTCACTCACTGTCTGGTCTCAAACATTCCATGTTGACTAACCTGACCCACTTACCTTTTGTCTACCTACCAGTTGCTCCTGTGTTCCTATCCCTGTTCTCCACCGTCTCCACGCTCCGCTGTTCCCTCTGGATCCCCTGGATAAAGAAACAAGGACATTAACACTCAGATAAGCCCCAAGAGACTTTCCCATTCCCCGCCAGCTTACGGCTCATCTCATTCCCCTCTGCTGCTTTTCAATAAACCTGTTGTTTGTATTGCATTTATCTCTGTGTCCCGTGTCTATCTGCTGACACGTGATCCTTCAGAAATCAATTGCTGATTTATTACCAATGATGGAAACAGTTGTGCTACTTAATATTCTTTGAAACATGTCATTTTTTTCAGGATTTTTGGATGAATAAAAAGTTAAAGAACAGCATTTGTTTTGTAAAATAATATCCACTACCATTTAAAAGTTTGGCGTCAGTAATTTTCTTTATTTTTTGAAAGAAATCAATGCTTTTTTTCAGCATTGATTAAAATTATTAAATTGATTCAAACATATTTATAGTAAAGACATATGTAGCGCATGGCTCGGTTTCTAGCTCTTACAATTTCAGATTTTGGACCAGACTCAGAAGATTTTTGGAACGACTCACAGAAGCAATTATTAGCAAAGATGATAGTAAGAATTAATAAAATGAATGAACCACTCAAAGTATTGGTATGCAGCTAGTTTATGAAAAGGTAAGTGTATTTTTTCTTTGTTTGATGTTTTGCATATGTTGTATTTTCTTTTCGAAATTGGCAGAAATGAAATAAAATAAAAACAAATGGATAACAGTAACACACAGTATTTGAAATGGATGATAAACACAGAAACAGTTCCCACACACAATTCCCAATGTCAGTTTCTGAAATTTGACCTCAGTGTCTGAATTTCAAGTTCTCAATCTCAAATGTCCCAAAAAAATATTAATGTTCATCAAAAATGAACTAATGAGCTCAGTCCATGAAGAAGGAAAAAACTTGAATTCTTGACTTCAGGAAAATCCAGGTAAATTGGAAAAAATATGCAATGTGTGTAGTTTTGTCCTACCCACTCAGAACTTTGTTTCTCACAACACTTTTTACAGGTTTCCAGGGACGAAATGATGGGATGGCTCGCCAGTCCAACCAGGGATAGGAAATCCACAGCAGGACAGAAATCTCGGAATCGGAATGGAACGGAACGGAATCTCAGCAGCAATCCAGGAACTCTCAACAGAGAATTAAATCAAAGGAAAGAAAAAATATACCAAAACAAAAAACCCGGCCTTGAAAAACAAAGCCAAACACAATTATTAGCATCTCATTCAAATAAACCTTTTTAAACAATCAATATGACTCTCTTCAATCATTTAAATACATATACATGCTAATCACCATGTGCTCGATTAACACATTAATCTATATACAGAGCTAGCAAGCTAGCACCGCATGGCACACACTTCCCAACAGAGAAAAAAAACACAATCTCAACAAATAATACATCTCTGCATTATTTAACGTAAGTACATACAATCACATAGTATATTATAAAACATTTTCACATTTTTTTCATATTATTACCCACTTTACCAATGCGTTGTTCACATTACTATTACAAAACAATATTCTCATTAGTCAAACACACTTCTCATAAAGAAAATAGTACTCACCAAGGAGAAATATGGATCAAGGAACAAAAGAAAAACTATTTTCCAAAGGAAAGATTTGAAAATTTCTCCTATCTGTTCAGTTCACAGCGCGCTCAGTTTTCACGAGGCACTTCTCACACGCGAGCTCTCTAAGAACTAATAACTCACAAATCTACTGTGCTTGTTAATAATTTATTGATAAATTATCACTGCTCATTCTTTACTCACTCAATTGATTTAATATCACTCGTGTCGTTCACAATCTCTCTCATCTAGTCTCAGCTTGATACCGATCTTTTTCTGGAAGCTTCTCAACTGAGGGCGGAGCTAACCTTTCACCTCACCAATCAAATTAATTCAGAAACGTTTTTATATTCTTTGAATTATTTATAATAAAATAAATACAATTTATGTCTTATTCTTCACTTACTATTAGTTTCATAACGATATGAATAAACTAATACTAATTAATTAATACTAGTGATCCAAACTAATGTACTGGGTTACACTCTCCCCTCCTGAATGTATGCAGGTCCCTCTGCATGCTCAAGGTTAAAGGGTTTCAATAGGGGAGTAATTTCTAAGGGCCTTCCAAATTGGTAGTAATCGCAGTACTCAGACTTGACAGCAGGGATTGGATAACTAAACTAAGGGGGTTACCCAGTTGCGGGTACTGAAGTCTTTTGGGGGGTTCACATTGTCTCCTTGAACGTCTAAGACCTCCACCAGTTTCAGTTAATTCACCCTGGTTATGTAGAGAGTCACAAGGAGTGGCACTTTCTGTTTGAGGGGAAAGGATACTTCCTTCTCGGTGTACATTTCCAGATGAGTGTTCACCATCAGCATCCAATTTCTCACAATTCCTCATCGGTTCATTTTCATTTCCAGATCTATCAACCGAACTTTCATCAAGAATTTCAACTTCAGGCAGATCTGATGGGTTCCCTTCTACCAATTCCTCTGAAGTAGGATGATCAGCCTTCTGAACATTGGAGAATTCCATATCAGGTAAGTTTCCATTTTCAGCAGGTTCTTTCGGGCTAGGACATTCTTTATCCTTTTCCATCACAGGTTCAGCACCAGGTAAGTGGACGGTCCTTCTACTTCCAGTGGAAGAAACAGGTTTTGGGTTTGACAGAACTCGGGTTTCAATCTCGAAGGACCTTTCAGGAGCATAATGGTCAACTGGATCATAGTCTGACTCTGAACACTCGCTCACACTCTCAAACTCCTCAGGTTCCTCAGCACATCTGGCTCTGGTTCTGGGTTTACGAATCACTTTTCTTTCAACAGACTCATCAGATATCCACAGGAATCCACAGGGCAACAGCAGATCCCTGTGCAGAGTCCTCAGAGGTCCATTCTTTCTTTCTGGAGTCACCGTGTAAACAGGTAAATCTCCTGCCTTCTTGATTACAATGTAAACGTCAGGCTCCCACTTGTCTGCTAACTTGTGTTTTCCTCTCAGGCGTATGTTTTTCACCAATACACGATCACCAACTTCAAGGGTGGAGGCAACAACATGTTTGTCATACCTCTTCTTGTTTCGCTCCGCTACCTTTGAAGCATTTCCCGTTGCAACCTTGTAGCTTTCTTCAAGTCGCTTCTTGAGATCTTGTACATACTTGGAATGGGATCCAGACTTATTATTGACAGGTAACCCAAATGCCAGGTCGACCGGTAGTCGTGGTTGTCTCCCAAACATTAGTTCGTATGGAGAGAATCCAGTCACATCACTCTTAGTGCAATTGTATGCGTGCACAAGTGGCGTGACATAATCTTTCCATCTTGATTTTTCCTTGTTGTTCAGGGTTCCCAACATCTGCAGCAGCGTTCGATTGAAGCGTTCAACTGGATTGCCTCTCGGATGGTATGGAGTGGTTCTGGTCTTGGATATTCCAGCACATTTGCACAGTTCTTTAATGGTGCGAGACTCAAAGTCAGTACCTTGGTCACTATGGAGTTTTTCTGGGAATCCGTAGTGCACCAGAAAATTGTCCCATAGACATTTGGCTACTGTCTGAGCTTTCTGATTCCGTGTCGGTACAGCAACAGCGTACTTGGTGAAATGGTCTGTTATTACCAGTATATCCTTGGTGTTACTTTGGTCAGGCTCTAATGACAGGAAATCCATACAAACTAGCTCTAGCGGTCTGCTAGTTCTAATGTTCACCAATGGAGCGGCTTTCTCTGGTAGGGTCTTTCGTCGAACACAACGTTCGCAGGTTTTGACCTTCTTTTCCACTGCTGAGGCCATTTTAGGCCAGAAGAATCTTGATCGAACAAGGTCGAGAGTCCGTTCGATGCCCATGTGACCCATTTCATCATGGAGCTCCCTTAAGACTGCAGAACGAAGATAAACAGGTAATGCCAGCTGGTATGACGAGTTTCCTTCCTTTTGGCTTCTCCTGAATAGCACACCATTTTTCAGTTCCAGCCGATTCCATTCTTTGAACCATAGAATTAATTCAGGTGGAATGGTCTTGAAACAGGGCTTGTCATTTAACTCCAGCTGTCGGATAACTACTCCAATTTCTGGATCCATTCTCTGTCTTTCCCGCAGGTCCTCCTCAGACAACTGGGGAATCTCCGTGAAATTATAAGTATCCTCTTGTTGGAAGGCTTGTGGTAAAGCTTCCACATCAATAGCAAGGGATTCCACCAAGGTCACTGGAAGATGTGAAGAACCAGGGTTACCACACAACTGACCGAGATGGTGACGTTCACAGATAGCTTCAACGGCTTCTGCAGAAACAACCATTGAAGGGTCTTCTGTCAGATGATGGTGAGTGAACTGTTTAATTCTCTCCATCTCTTTTTGTGTCTCCAGGTCATCTAGAACTTCCTCTTGTGGCCTTCTAGATAGTCCATCCGCATCTTGATTTCTACTCCCAGCTCGGTATTGTATCTTGAAAGTGAATGTTGACAAACTTGACAGCCACCTATAGCTGGTGGCGTCTAGTTTTGCGGAGGACAGGATGTAGGTCAACGGATTACTGTCAGTTATCACAGTGAAATCAGTCCCGTACAAATAATCGTTGAATTTGGTGGTCACGGCCCATTTCAATGCCAGAAATTCTAACTTGTGGGCGGGGTAATTTGCTTCACTCCTGGTAAGTCCTCGGCTTGCAAAGGCGATGACTCTCATCTGTCCGTCTTGCTCTTGGTATAATGCTGCACCAAGCCCGGTGGTACTGGCATCTGTGTGCAACACATATGGGAGTTTGGGGTTAGCAAATCCTAATACTGGAGCAGAAGTGAGTTTCACAATGACAGTATCAAATGCCCTTTGACTTTCTGGCGTCCATCTTTCACCAAACTGTTCCTTCGAACTGAAATACTGTTTTGCTTCGTTTGTCTTTTTCTTGCGAACTTTCTGTAATGGAGGATACCCAGCAGTGAGATCATTAAGAGGCTTCACTATTTTCGAATAATCTTGCACAAACCTTCGGTAATAACCAGAGAATCCGAGAAAAGCTCTGAGCTCCTTAAGCGTTTTCGGCCTTGGCCAGGTTTTGAGGGCTTCCACTTTCGCTGGATCAGTTTCAACTCCACTCTGCGAAACTATATGGCCTAAGTACTTGACAGAGGTTTGGCAGAACTTGCACTTCTCAGGTGAAAGCTTTAGCTTGAACTCACGCAACCTTTTGAGCACTTCTTTCAGACGAGCTTCATGTTCTTCCAGAGTTCTTGAGAAGACTATCAGATCGTCAATGAACACAAGCACTTCCTTCCGATTGAGATCTCCCATACAACGTTCCATCAACCGTTGAAACGTGCTAGGTGCGTTCGTGATTCCTTGTGGCATCCTATTAAATTCCCAGAAACCTAATGGGCATACGAAAGCGGTCTTCTGCTTATCAGACTCTTCCATTTCAATTTGATAGTAGCCCGACTTTAGGTCGAGGACTGAAAACCATCTTGATCCGGTCAAGACTGAAAAGGCTTCTTCCAAGTTAGGAAGGGCGTATGCGTCTTTGATTGTCTGGGAGTTTAATTTCCTGAAATCAATGCACAATCGCACAGAATTGTTCTTCTTTCTCACCACAACTATAGGAGATGAGAATGGAGACTCTGACTCTCTGATAACTCCAGCTTCAAGAAGCTCTTGGAGATGCTGCCTGACTGCATCCACGTCGTGAGGGTGAATTGGTCTGGCTCTGTGCTTGAACGGTGTCTCATCACTAAGCTTTATCCGATGCTTCACTTGGTCAGTGTGTCCGTAGTCCAGATCGTGTAATGCAAAGACATCAGGCATCGAATTCAACAGTGATGTTATTCTCGCTTTCCACTCTGGCGTTAATGGAGACTCTCCAAAGTCAATTGGAATCTTTGACAGAGGTGGCTCTGTCTTCTCACTTCCAGTATCCACTTTAGAAGAATCTTTTTCCATCACTCGCTGGACTGCATGGATTTCAGCTATCACAGCCTTTGATGGAATTACTAGATCAGTTTGGGTGTCATTCTTCACTACTACTGGCAACTGAGCAAAGCGATGCCTTGAAGGTAGGCTGTGCAGACAACTTGCCACCATAAGACCACCGGGTAAGGAAACTGTGGTGGGCGGCTCCACTACGACCCATTTTTCAAAAAGAGGACTTCTCACTTGGACTAGTCCATCCAGAACTACAGTGCACCCTGCCGGTACAACTTCTTGTTGATTCCCTTTCAACTTCACACATCCCACAGTTCCACTGGAAGCGTGCAATTTCCTCTTCTGCAGCACATTTATCACAGCTTGATAGCCATAATAAAGTGACTTGATAACACCCGTGCCCCTTTGAGTGCACTCGGCATACAACACATCAAGCGAGTTGGTACCAATTAGAATCTGTGGTATGTTTGCCAGGTCTGGGACTATCAGAGCTAGCGTCGGGACCTCGGCTTGCACCCCCAGGAAACTTTCGGGAAACTTTAAGTTGAGCTCGACATAACCCAAATAGGGTACGGCTTGTCCGTTGGCTCCTTCTACTTCAAGGAGATGCTCCAAGGATTTCATGGGGTGCTTGCACAGGTATTTATCATAGTAGGACTTGGGAATGGTTGTCACCTGCGATCCAGTGTCTAGAAGGCAGTTCACTTCTCTTTCTTCAATTTGGATTCTGGCGGTGCACCTGGTCCCTACTAATCCAGTAGGTAATTCACAATGTGGAGATTCATGAGCATGCTGGTGCAACAGATATTCATTCTTATTAGGGCATTGTTCTCTTCTTCCCGTCTCTGTCCGCCCCGCAACTGAGACGGATTTCAGTTTAAATGGTTAGTGTTGGAGACGTTCTGCAGATCCCATCTGGCCTGTCGCTCTCTTAACTCACGGCGCTTCTCTTCAACCTTGCGAGGGTTTGGTTCATTTTCACAGTTAACAGCAAGATGTCTATCCTCTCCACAATGGAAGCAATAGCCAGGACGGGGTCTGCTGTGCGATTGCCAGGTGGGTCTTGAATTTCTATCCATCTCAGGTCCCATCGGTGTGGGTCGGTACTTTTCAGGAAAAGTGCTCAAAACCGGAGACTCTTGATATTCCCTCTGCGCTCTTGGGACAAGATGAGCTTGAAGTTCAGCTATCTGCTGCCTCAATTCAGAGAATTCCTCAACAGTAGGACTGATCTTTCCTTTACGAACTGGCTCTGGTTTCATCGCGGAGATCTGGGCTTGGAGTTTTGCAACCTCCTTCTTCAGGGTTTCGACTTCAGACTTTTCAGCTTTACTTTTGGACTTGGTTGACTTCGGCTTTTCACTTGACTGGCCTGACACCTCGTAAGTGGAATCTTCAGATGCATCACTGTAGCACACAACCTGTTGATGGGTCGCTGTTCGTAATTTAATTGGAACAGTAGAATGTCTGGTTATTCCGAGATGCTTCCTCATCCTTTCTTCTTTTAAAGTCTGTTTGTCCTCTGCAGTACGAATGAGAACTACCAGCTCAGCGAATGAAGGGGATGTGACTCTCTTTCCTTCCAGCTGCAACTCAGTGATTAGGCTGTTGTCCCAGCAACCTCTGCAAAATTGCTTGAGAAGGCAACGGTTCCGTTCAGCTTCAGCAACACCACCTCGTCTAATTGCCACACTCAGCATTACATGAAGACGGTGAAGGTAGGTGGAGGATTTTTCCCCTTGATTTTGCAAGGTGCTAATGAACTTCGCAAACAATTCATCTCCATCTTCCACTGAGCCATATACTGACTCCAACAGTTCCAAACACTCTAGTGGCAGGGCATACGGACCGATGTGTTTGACAACATCCGAGGCTGGAGGCAGTAGGCTGTCGAGAATCTTCCCAGTCTTGTGTAGATCAGAGAGAGACTTGTCATTCAGTAGGAAATCCACACTCGCACGCCAGGTGTCGAAGTCTGGTTCATGGCTTGGGCGAGGGATTCTTCCTGAAAAGGATTTCAGTCGGAAAGTAGCATGCGAAGAGGACAAGGATTCACTGGTCTTTACTACATGCTCCATCACTACTCGTTGGATTCCTGGTGGACTCAAAGCACTAACAGGTAGGTTCAAGGAAATGGTCTCTGCAACACTGGCGTCAGAACTCTGTATGTTATGAGGGGACTGTGCCAGGGTGCTCCCCTTGGCTGGGTTTTCAGGTCCTTGGGTTGGAACACTCAATAATGGAAAGATCTCTGGTGAGGGTATTGCAGCTGTTTCTGCTTGTCCCTGTTGCGCATTAACAGATAGTCGACATTCCGGATTCAAATTTGTGGGGGTACTCACTCGCACACAACTGTCATCTGCAGGCTGTTCACTTTCTGGAAACATCAACGCAGATATCTTCTGCAGCTCGCACTGGAGCACTTCCTGCACAGTTCTTCCACTGCCTCTGGCGATGGCCTTCAATTCTTCCAGGTACTCTTCAGTGATGTTTCCACCCGTTTCAGAAGTGTATACACTACTCAGGCTGCGTACCTGGAACACAACATTAGCATCTAGTGTGCTTCTGATAGTCAAAGGCAGTGAGGCTTCTAAATTGTGCATGGCAGACTCGTGTGAGAATTCCACAATAGCACTGTGGTGATACTCTGACTTGGGATCGTCAATGATTACGTTGCGTTTGATGGACCCATATTTTAGCAAGCAGTCTTCTATTTCTAAATCTGGGTCAGAAAGTGTTAAGCCACTTACAATGACTGCTTTCTGGACGTTAATATTCTCACGTTTCACTATTTCCATATCTGCCTGTTTAACTGATTTCCTATAGAGCAAGGGAACGTATTTTTCTTACTTTTCACTTAAGCTCTTTGTCTATTTGTGATTATCAAGTTTTAACTTTTACACTTTGCTGCAATTTTGCTCCTGGCTGGCTCTCGCCAAGTTTTACATGTAGCGCATGGCTCGGTTTCTAGCTCTTACAATTTCAGATTTTGGACCAGACTCAGAAGATTTTTGGAACGACTCACAGAAGCAATTATTAGCAAAGATGATAGTAAGAATTAATAAAATGAATGAACCACTCAAAGTATTGGTATGCAGCTAGTTTATGAAAAGGTAAGTGTATTTTTTCTTTGTTTGATGTTTTGCATATGTTGTATTTTCTTTTCGAAATTGGCAGAAATGAAATAAAATAAAAACAAATGGATAACAGTAACACACAGTATTTGAAATGGATGATAAACACAGAAACAGTTCCCACACACAATTCCCAATGTCAGTTTCTGAAATTTGACCTCAGTGTCTGAATTTCAAGTTCTCAATCTCAAATGTCCCAAAAAAATATTAATGTTCATCAAAAATGAACTAATGAGCTCAGTCCATGAAGAAGGAAAAAACTTGAATTCTTGACTTCAGGAAAATCCAGGTAAATTGGAAAAAATATGCAATGTGTGTAGTTTTGTCCTACCCACTCAGAACTTTGTTTCTCACAACACTTTTTACAGGTTTCCAGGGACGAAATGATGGGATGGCTCGCCAGTCCAACCAGGGATAGGAAATCCACAGCAGGACAGAAATCTCGGAATCGGAATGGAACGGAACGGAATCTCAGCAGCAATCCAGGAACTCTCAACAGAGAATTAAATCAAAGGAAAGAAAAAATATACCAAAACAAAAAACCCGGCCTTGAAAAACAAAGCCAAACACAATTATTAGCATCTCATTCAAATAAACCTTTTTAAACAATCAATATGACTCTCTTCAATCATTTGAATACATATACATGCTAATCACCATGTGCTCGATTAACACATTAATCTATATACAGAGCTAGCAAGCTAGCACCGCATGGCACACACTTCCCAACAGAGAAAAAAAACACAATCTCAACAAATAATACATCTCTGCATTATTTAACGTAAGTACATACAATCACATAGTATATTATAAAACATTTTCACATTTTTTTCATATTATTACCCACTTTACCAATGCGTTGTTCACATTACTATTACAAAACAATATTCTCATTAGTCAAACACACTTCTCATAAAGAAAATAGTACTCACCAAGGAGAAATATGGATCAAGGAACAAAAGAAAAACTATTTTCCAAAGGAAAGATTTGAAAATTTCTCCTATCTGTTCAGTTCACAGCGCGCTCAGTTTTCACGAGGCACTTCTCACACGCGAGCTCTCTAAGAACTAATAACTCACAAATCTACTGTGCTTGTTAATAATTTATTGATAAATTATCACTGCTCATTCTTTACTCACTCAATTGATTTAATATCACTCGTGTCGTTCACAATCTCTCTCATCTAGTCTCAGCTTGATACCGATCTTTTTCTGGAAGCTTCTCAACTGAGGGCGGAGCTAACCTTTCACCTCACCAATCAAATTAATTCAGAAACGTTTTTATATTCTTTGAATTATTTATAATAAAATAAATACAATTTATGTCTTATTCTTCACTTACTATTAGTTTCATAACGATATGAATAAACTAATACTAATTAATTAATACTAGTGATCCAAACTAATGTACTGGGTTACACATATCATTAGAAAAGATTTCTATTTTGAATAAATGCTGTTCTTTTAAACTTTTTATTCATCAAAGAATCATGCAAAAGTGATCACAGTATCAGTTTCCAAAAAAAAGAAAATGCATCTCAACCGTTACCAACATTGAAAATAAATCAGCATATCAGAATGATTTCTGAAGTTTCATGTGACACTGAAGACTAGAGTAATAGCTGATGAAAATCCAGCTTTGCATCACAGAAATATTATATTACATTATTATTTGTGTGTGTGCATGTTTATGTGGTTTATGAGGACACAAATTTGTATAATGACATGGGTATGACAGAGGTATTACAATATGAAGGTGGTTTATGAAGACACTGTCTATGTCCCCGTAATTCAAAAGGCCTAAAAAAAAAAACATACTAAATGGTTTTTTTGAAAATCTAAAAATGCACAAAGTCTCCTGTGAGGGCTAAGTTTAGGTGTAGGATTGGTGTAGGGCAATAGCACACACAGTTTGTTCAGTATAAAAACCATTACGCCTATGGAGAGTCCCCATATACCACAAAAACCAACATGTGTGTGTGTGTGTGTGTGTGTGTGTGTGTGTGTAAACGGAAATGCATGTTAACACCCTGAAATCAATTGGAAGTAGAGACTTATATGCACTTTGAATGATGAACACTATTTGTGTGATGCACATCTGTACACACAGACTGGACTGGGGCAACCTAGTGAAATCAAATGTATCAAGAAAAGCAAAATGCATATTGCGTTAAAGAATAATAAAAAGTTCTGGGAAAGTCATACCATTGTTCACTTTGTGTGTCTTACTGTCTTTCTATAACTTTTAAATTTATCCCAGGTCCCTTCTATGTGACCGATAACATCAATAGTGCATGCACATAATAAACAAATACTCACAGCCATGTTATTTTTCGTTCTTTAGTTTACGAAGTGATTATTTTTCTACAGGTTATATTGAAATTGGAGACCGTATGAGTCACTGAATCATACACTGAACATCATTCGTGCTGCATTTAATCCCGCTTTGGCGTCGTTTGGAACTAACTGTCAAATAGAAACAAGCAACATACATTTATTTGTACACATTTACAACATACATTTACAACATCAAACTTCCTGTTCCTGTAATATTGCATAAATTTAGCTCATGACAGTGATTCTTTTAATTCATGTTACAATTCTGATACAATACTCACACTGCTAAATTACCCTGCTAAAAAAACAATAGAAGCCATCACAGAAATTCCAGTGGTTTCCATTAAAATACCATTATGAACCATTAGCTTTTTCCAGTAAAAAAGAAAATCCTTTTTGTAGTGTGTTTTGGGCATTTTCCCAATAGGATTTAACATCCCACCAATAGAATCCATCACATACCAGTAGACACCTAAAACCAATACAATTCCAATTATAACAATTACATTTTCTATTGTGTTTTGGGCAGGGTTCTATTGTTTTTTTTTTGTTTGTTTTTTTCAGCTAGAAGAGGTAGTTTCTGCGCTGCTGTGTCACCTAGCAGAACTACAAAAATACAAACAAACAACGCCCCAAACAAAGCTCTTAAATGTCTATAAAACGTACTTTCAACAAAAGGTCCAAAGGAATACTTCTGACTTAATGTTTAGCTTACCTTTTGAGACAGGCATCCTCAAATCTGACCCACTCCTATAGAGTTTAGCTCTAACCCTAATCAAACACACCTGAGCATGCAAATCAGAGTCTTCAAGATCATTAGAAAATCACAGGTAGGTGAGTTTGATCAGGGTTGGTGCTAAACTCTGCGGCACATTGGACCTCCAGGGAAAGATTTGAGGAACCGTGGTGTAAACACCCTCCGTACCAGCCTGCTGCCGTAGCCACGCCCCCAACTCTCGCTATTGGCTGCGCAGAGGTATGCAAATATATAGGTTCACAGGCAGGTGGGACATCCAATCATTGCATTCGATCCTAAGCCTTCCACAGAAGAAATATATTTATATATTTAGACCACTTGAATTACTGATTTCTGTCACGATGTGAAGAGACTTCAGGGACTATATTTATGATGTTTCTCATTATTAAAACAACAACAACAAAAAACTCTCCTTACTATTACATGACGTTGCTCTGCAGCAAAAGGGAATTCAATTGTTGTCATTTGTGTACTGCTAGGACTCCACCACTAGAGGTAGATGCACACACAGGGTTAAAACAGACATAAATTAATGATCATAGTTCTTAAACCTTTGTTTTCTGACACTTATTCAAATCCCTTCCCACTATTATTCCCATCATCTGTTCACTTTTTCCCCCACTTACATTTTCATGCCAGACAGCATGAGATAAATGCAGATGAGATTCTTGGGAGCTTTTAAAACAGTCCCATCTGGCTTTGACTTGTCCAAAGGACTGCCTGAGGCCTGAACCATCAGGTCCACCTTAAAACTGTCAGAATCCAGATATGGACAGCAGCCCGTTGATAAAGAAACTGGCAGGAGATTGAACAGTTAGGTATCCTTTCATCTGATTCCACAGTAGCTTTCTACAGATGATGAACATCCTGTTTCTGAGGACAAACCAACAGAGCATCAGAGAAAGTGATGGTGTAATAAAGCTTTGTTCTGTCACTTATAAAGATTTATACTGAGGTGTAGTGATAAAAAAAAAACTGTAATGTTTGCAGAATATGTGCATAAATGCATCTAAATCATCTGGCATAAAATGCGGATATTTTATATGTAATACACCTAAACATTTCCAGATGTCATACCATTGTAAGGGCCTCCGATTCTCTTCTTTCTGTCTCTGTAAATGTAAAAGGGCCTTCTTAGGCGTGCAGGGTTCTCACGGAGGGGGCGGATCCATAGGAAGCAGGTTGATTCTGTCTCTGTATTCATCTCCGTCAGTGTGTCATTGTGTGTGTTTGAGACAGAAAGAGAAGGGGAGGGCTGCTATAAAGGCCGGTTCCCTGTTGCTCGCTCCCATTCCTTCTGTTTTTTCAGTGGGTTTGATCTGCAGGGGATACTCCAATATGATACTCCTGTTTACGGCCACCTTTACCCTCCTGGCGCTGTCCTCCCTGGACCAGGTGGAGACTTCTGCGTACGACAAGATAGTCACACACAGTCGCATCAGGGCTAAGAAAGAAGGGTAAGGGTTGATTGTTTTAAGGGTTCACCTTTGCCGGCTGGGAAAAGGTGGTCAGTTTTGTTAATACTGTTAATGGCAAATGTAAAATTATATATTAAAAGTCTGGGATTTTTTTGTTGAATGCTATTTAAAACTTTAACATTAACAAAGAAAAGTTACGATACATTAAATGATTTTGCACCGTTTCTTGGACACTAATTTGTATAAAAATGAGTGAAATCATCCTGATATTTATTTATTTATTTATTTATTTTGCGGCTTTCACTCTGATTATGTAGATATGTAATATTTTTAATGAAAAATTGTATGAAAGTGCAAAATTAGATTAAAATGTATTAAATAAAAAAAGATAAAATACAAAACTGACATTTTCACAAGTCTCAAACTCCCACTGTATTTCATAATAAGTCATAATTATGTTTGTCTTATACGTAGTATAAATCTGTGCTCATTTAAGTAATATCTACATAAATAAAAGTATTTTATTGAATGAAAACTTTGCATGTATTTGAAGCTGAAGCTATATATACATATATATATATATATATATATATATATATATATTAAATATACACATATCTATTTTAAAATGTTAGAAATTATGAAATAAACATAATTTAATAATGCTGAATATTTGAATCTTTTTTATTTAATAACCATACATTTCTAAAACATAAATGGACTAAAAAGCAATTTTCACTTTGTTCAGTTAGCTATTTAAAGCAATTTGTCAGAACTTCTGTATAATCACCTGCCTAATTGAACACCCTGTGGCCTATAAGTCTGTCATCTATGCAGTTATCAAGCATCCCCAGAGGGTTTTTCATAATGCATATACTCCCTCCACTCTCTTTTCCAGGCCCAATGTGTGCGCTTTACAGCAGGTCATAGGGACCAAGAAGAAGTACTTCAGCACATGCAGGAACTGGTATAACAAATCCATCTGTGGCAAAAAGGCGTAAGTTATACATTGCTTTTCACTCTGACCATCTCTGCTTTAGCGGGGTTTCTGCCCACGGTCTTATTAGAGGTCAGGGGTCACCTGGACACAGCACCTGTAGCTCTGAAGGTGACAGTGGGTCATATTAGTGATGGATTACATTGGTTGGGCTTGTTCAGTGCTGTAGGATGTGTTCAGGGAAAGTGAATGAAGTAAAAGCATTTGAAGCTGTTTTGTACTCTTCCTTCAGATCAGTTTTGTTCTTTGTTTTGTTTTAGTAATGATTCAAGACAGTTGGATTTTTGCCAAAACAAGCTGGTCCAGAGCATAAATACTCCCTAGAGCAATATGATTTATGATACAAAAACATATTACACTTTGGAGCTCTTCTCCCAGCTTGCAGCAGGATGAAACAACAGTTGTCAGCCGAGTGCATCTTACTGTACTTGTTTATGGCAGATAGACCGCAGCTCATGTGCGCTGACTATGACATGTTTATTGTCTCTCCACTGGCTTCTCTCTCTGTTTTCTTCACAAATGCCACACTAATTTACTGCATGTTCACTGAGAGGATGATGTAAGTGTGTTTCTGGGCTCTGTGAGACTGTGATGGAGGCCTCAGGGACTGGTGACTAGTAATTGGCAGGCAACACTTTTCAGGCTCAACTCAGCCTTTCCACCGGCAGAGACCTGCTGTGTGTGAAAGAAAAGAGAAAAACCTTCGACCTCAGGAAATGTCTGTGTTGGGTTGTGCAGCTTTGTTCTGTCATTCTCTATTTTGATCTTAGGTATCTCCATATGTTCAGTTTCCATGTTTTATGAGGACATTCCATAGACGTAATAGTTTTTATACTGGACAAATTGTATTTTCTTTTCCCTTTACCCTAACACTAACCCTAAACCTACCCCTCACACAAAACTTTCTGCATTTTTATATTTTCAAAAATAAATAAATAATAATTCTGAATGATTTATAAGCTGTTTTCCTCATGGGACCAAAAACATTTATACTCCTGTGATGGAAAAGCTGAATTTTTTTGTGATTGTTCAGTGAATTCTTCAGTATCGTTCTAACATGCTGATTGAATTGTGATTGGTTATTGGTTCTCAATAATTAATAATGGATCTTATTATCTGTGTTTAAATTAGTTTTTGCTGCTTATTTTCGTGTAATCCGTGATATATTTGTTTCAAAATTTGAAATAGAACAATTTGTGATATAATACATTTCTGTCACTTTTGATGAATTTAATGCTTCCTAGCTGAATAAAAGTATTCATTTATTTTTATTCATTTTATTTTCTTACATTTTTTTCTTACCCCAATCTTTTGAATGGTAGTATGTCACGGTTTCTACATATTAAGCAGCAAAAAGGTTTTCAAATAGAAAAAAATAGATATGAATTTATAATACATTTTATATAAATCATATATGCAAAACATGTTTGATATTTTATCTAACCAATACATTCATATATTTTAGATGTGGTTTAATTGACCAGTTGTACTATTGTACAATTAACTGTCCTTTTTGTGGCCACTGTATGTTTAGGACAATTGTATGGGTGTTGTCTCAGCGTGTTTGGTTGTGTGTGTGTGTGTGTGTGTGTGTGTGTGTGTGTGTGTGTGTGCGTGTGTGTTTAATCGTGCAGCAGCATGTCCAGGAACATAAAGGATCGATTGTTCTTCATAATTGTAGTCTTCAGACATACATTGATTTTTGGGAAGAGAGAAGCCAAATAAAATATTCTCAGCTCCTATGTTTAAGCTTTAAATTATTTAATTTAAAAGCTTTAACTGTTGCCCCTAGTTTAGCCTTCTCATGAGAGACCTAGAGAATTATAAAGAATTAGTGAGTCTCCTGTAAACTTTAATCAATCTCCTGTGATATTTATGATACAGCTCAATTGTCATCCTTTTTCTCACCTGCAGTGTTGTTTTCTCCTGGATTTCTTACAACATATATGGCTGCAGCCATTCTGGTCACTGTAGGAAACATATGAAAGCAATTTTGAATGTGTCTACTGGGAGGTCAATAATAAAAGCACTAAACTCCCCTGCCTGGCGTCTCCTCCCAGTTCCCCTGACTAAACTCTGGGCAGCTGTAGGTCCGGAGCTGCCCAGCTTGCTGTTTCTCCTCTGGTCGCACTGGGGAAATTTGAGTCAGGCTTTTCTCAGGGGTCCCGCTGGCTTCCTTTTTCCTTCCTTCACCAACACTGGGAACATTGTTCAGTGTCAGGGGATGAACTCCTCCACAGCTGCAATGTCTGTGCTTCCAGACGCTATCATGATGATAAAAAAGAGAAATAGAGCAATTGAATCTGTGCAGTGTGAGGTGCGTGCTTCCAACCATATCGCTGTCTGACAAACAGCAGGCCTACATGGCATGATAATTCTCTAAGCCACAGATCTCTCACTAAAACCAGTGAGGAACGACATTAGTCATGGGAGAATTTTATTCACGCCATCTGCAAACAGCTGTTAGAATTTTTTTTTTGCTATTTTTTAGTGCATTAGAACAGCTTTTAGGCTACTAGCCAACATTCAAATTACTACTCTTAATAAATATCTAAAATGATCTTAAACGAGATTTAAATGTAAATAAAATAAAAATAGTTTATACAAATTAAAATATTTAGTATGTGAAGGAGATTTAGTTTTCTTTACCAGCCTTTTCCCACATAATACATTTTGGAAGTGTTACTGTACTTTACTTTTACATGACATTTCACTTCAACATCTCTAGACATCATTGAGATTAAATGAAGCGCAAATTGAGAAATTTTGAAAGTATCTGGCTTCTATTTTTAATGTAACTGATTTTTATTTATTTTTTTCATGAGGAAAAGCATCCAAATCTTTCTCCTCTAAAGTTTCAGGAGAGAGCTCTCCTGGGCTCAGATTTGCCAAAAGTTAAGATATTTCATTTTAAACTTATACTTGAACAAGAATTTTTAATCATTTTAAATGCCTACGACTTTCTCATTTTTATCAGATTTTACTTTCCTTAAGGGATTTAATGAGAAATATCTAAAGCAAAGTTGATACATGCATGAAATGTAACTGAGACCACCTGAGCCTGAACTTTCCTCTGAGATCAACCTGTACACTTTAATAAACTGCTGGAACACTTCAAAATTTTCCCCACTGTATGCCAGATACACTATAGAGATACCAGTTGAAATTACTGCTAAAAATAAACATCACTCATACTGTCAAAACAGCCCAGAGGCAAGTGACTTCACACGTTTCAGACCGTATACTTTCTCTGTCAGGGCTGGCTCAGGTTTGGGTTGTTGCCCTCTTATGTTGTCAAATTTTCGAGGGTTTGCAGATGAGGTAATACTGTGGAACCTTAGGTTTAGATTTACTGTCAACATTTCAAGGCAAAATTATCTGATTGTAATATATTAGGATATTTTTTGGTCATTGAAAGCGTACAGAGAGGATCTTTTGGAATCTTTTCTAATTCATTAAATTGAGTTTTCGAAGTCTTAATATAATGATGGTGAAATATGTAAATGTTTTTTTAAAGTGTACAGAATTCAATTTTTAAAAACTGAAAAAATGTTGGGGGGAAAACACTAAATCAATAACAAACCCAGATAAAAGTCCAGATGGTCGAGCAAACATGTTTTATATGAAAAAGACACATCTGAATACATTTAAAAATGAACAAGACATGCTTAAATAATTTATGACGTGAGTTTTCAGGACTTAATATGAACAAAATGTCAATTCCTTCCATTTTATATCAATGGAACAAATTTTGTAGGAATATTTTACATTCTATAGCTACCAAAGACAGTTATAATCTCAGCAACATTATTTGAATATGATGTACATCAGTTTTAATATTTTGAATCTTTCTATGCAGGATGGTCTTATATGAGTGCTGTCCGGGTTATATGAAGTTAGAAGGGAAGCATGGGTGCCCTGCAGGTCAGTATTCATTCATTTCACCAATAGAAATATATTTTCTTAAGATGTTTCTAGTCTGAGTGGTTGTTAGAGAATTGCTATATGATTATTGCAGTGTTCTGCATAGTAACTATGGATGTTTTCTAGAATATTTTTTTCCAAGCAGCACAATTTTTGAGGTGTAATCATATCTGAAGCGCACATGACAAAGGTTACATATGGTTATTTTTACTGTTAAATTGTTAAGCACCAACAGTTATCACACGTTAGGCTTCAGTTTAAAGTCATGCTTAGATTAAATGTCAAGTTATTCATTGGCTATGAGCTCAGTGAAGGAGAACATTAGCTTTTATTCTCTAAACAAAATCCAGACCCAGCTGGCTGTACTTATACATGAGGTTAATGAGCCACAGCTAGTCTTGAACGAGGATTCGAGGTTCACATCATGTGAAAGAATACTCTATACAGTACTCTATCCTGTGCATGAGACTCTTTTGTTTATTTCCTTTAAATTTTGCTCCACCACCCAGTGGCTCCTATTGACACTGTGTTCGGCACCCTGGATCTGGTGAACGCCAAGATCACCCAACGATACTCCGATCAATCCAAACTGAGGGAAGAACTCGAGGGAGCGGGATCTTACACAATGTTTGCACCCAGTGACGATGCCTGGGAAGAGTTAGATCCTGTGAGTCAAATCCCCTGATTTTACTTCATTTGAGCCGCAGTATTTGAATGCTGTAAATCAGTGGTCAAATGTGCGTGTTATTAATAAGTGAAGCATTGACTGGAACTTATTAAAAAGAAATAAATTGAGGAATATGCCGTCATGCTGTCTTTTTTTTTTTCAAAGTGCTGACATTTTAGTGTTGTTTCTCTATTTCCAGGCATGGAAAGCTGCCTTGGTGAGCAGTGGAAACACTGAGCTTTACAATGCACTCCATTATCACATGGTCAACAAGCGTCTTCTCACCAAGGACCTGAAGAATGATATGACCATAGAGTCCATGTATAACAAACAAGGCCTCTATATCAATCACTACTCAAATGGAGTATGTTTCTTTTCTCTATGCATTCATTGTGTGTATGAAACCGTGTTAGTATTTATATATTGTTGTAGTATTTATAAATGTTTTGATTTAGTTTATTTTAAGATATATTTTCAGTTTTAATTTTAGTTCATGTTTTAGTCGTTTTGTTTCGTAGTTTTTTTATTTATGTTTAGGCAAATTTATTTTTATTTCAGTTTTTGTTGTAGTAATTATATTAGTTCAGCTTTACCTTTTTTATTTTATTTTAGATTTATTAAATTCACAAAAACTATTTTTATATTAACATTTTTATAAATATTTTTAGTTTTAGTTAACAATTACAACATTGTTTGCACCTATAAAATTCTGCCATTTTTTACTCACCCTCATGTCTTTCCAAACCTGTAAGACTTTCTTTCATCTGTGGAGCGCAAAAGATATTTTGAAGAACGTTTTAACTATTTTTATGCAAACAGGTCAATAGAGTCCAAAACAACATTAAAAACTCTAAATTAATTTTTGGATGAACAATCCTCAACTACAAAGTCACTAAACTGTTTTTCAACAATTTTGCAGGTTGTCACTGTGAACTGTGCCAGGATCATTCACGGCAACCAGGTGGCGACTAATGGAGTTGTGCACGTCATTGATCGGGTCATCAGCTTCGTAAGCCAAACGATCAAGGATGTGATCGAATCCAACGATGATCTGGCTTCACTGAACGTATGT
This sequence comes from Barbus barbus, assembly GCF_936440315.1. Classification (NCBI taxonomy): domain Eukaryota; kingdom Metazoa; phylum Chordata; class Actinopteri; order Cypriniformes; family Cyprinidae; genus Barbus; species Barbus barbus. The sequence goes on from NC_136723.1 coordinate 12,132,729, forward strand.
GTTATCATACCTGTGTTTTTGTAAAAAAATATGATGAAAACTCTTTGGAATCTCTCTGAACTTTTGAAAAAAAAACATTCCTCAGCAGGGGCATATGATTTCAGAGAGTGATCTTGGCAAACATTTTGTTTGTGATGTCTTTTATAGACAGTTGCTTTTAGATCGGGTCTCCAGGGTCAATTGGCAGAGCCAGGACACTACACACTTTTTGCTCCAACCAACGAGGCCTTTGACAAACTAGACAGTGATGTCCTTGAGAGACTTATGAGTGACACAACTGTACTTCAAGGTAAACAGAGCACAACCACAGAACATCATTTAGACAGTATAAAGGAAAGGATTCATGTTGAGGTGGATGGAGTCTTGATGCACTACAAAGATAGTAACAATACTGTTACTGTGGATTCATGACAGTAAACTTCAGTGCAAAATTTGGGGGTTTAAAAGATAGTTTTATTCAGCAAGGTGCATTAAACTGTTCAAAAGTGATATTAAATGCTTTTATAATGTTTCAGATTTCTATTTCAAATTTATTTTAAATGAAACCGAGAAACCTGAAAAAGTGTTTCCACAAAATATTTATTGATAACAGTCTTAAATGTTTCTTGAGCAGCAAATCAGCATATTAAAAGGATTTCTAAAGGATTATATGACACCGAAGAATGGAGTAATGATTCAGCTTTGCACTCACAGGAATAAAGCAAATTAAAAAATATATTCAAATAGAAAGCAGTAATTTAATATTGTAATAATATTTCACAATATTACTGTTTTACTGTATTTTCGATCTGATAAATGCAGCCTTGGTGTGGTTAGCATAAAAGACTTCATTCAAAAACATTCAACACCAGCCCCAAACTTTTGAACAGCAGTGTATGTGCACACAAAACATGAACATAATGAATAATCACCTTCAAAGTTTTGAAAGACTAGCAGCCTCGTTTTTTAAGTGAACTGCACAAATGCAGTCCAATCCAAGCAGTGGCACATTCTCAGACGGCAGGCAAACAGCGGATCTGGCTGCAACCACACAAACTCTGTTTTCCCCATGAAAACTAAAGAGGGTCTCATTACAAATCTAATCTGTGTGACCTTTTAGATGACTGAGATTATCATGATAGAAAAAGCATTAAAAGAAAATAATGTAGAAACCTTTATTCCAAAGCAAAGACAAGCTTTGAAGTAAACGTACAGTTCTTCTGAGGCCAATTATCTTAAGACCTCACTTATGTAAATGCTGTGTGAAAAAACTCAAATCATTAGAGCAGATCAAGCATCAGGGTTCTGGTTTAAAGGCCTACGGCACACCGACTGATTTTCTTGAGTATTTTGTCTACTTAAATTAGAGTTTTTTTCAGCATTCCTCATTTTAGGCTAGAAGGGAAAGACCACACAGATGTACAAAAGTCAGCATTACATCACTTCTGGCTCTTACAGGATCTTTGCCCCTGTCCAAATGGCTCGCTTGTCCCACTTTGCTCGCATGTGTACATGATGTTCACAGGACCCAATCAGTGGTTCTCAACCTTTTTTTATGCCAAGGCCCAACTGTCCAAGACATTAATCAAAAGCCCTCCATTTAGGCCAAGGTATTTTTGGTACTTCTGCTGTAATGACAAAACGTATTACCAAACTTTTTTGTTTACAGAAACTAGGAATATCTGCAATATCTTGCAATTTATTAAAGTGGACCTATTATGCCCCTTTTTACAAGATGTCAAATAAATCTCTGATGTCCCCAGAGCGTATATGTGAAGTGTTAGCTCAATATACCCCACAGATACATTTTTAAAGCTTGTTAAAATTGCCACTTTTAGGGTGTGAGCCAAAACGTGCTGTTTTGAGTGTGTTGCTTTAAATGCGAGTAAGCTGTTGCTCCTGGAGAAGAGGGCGGAGCTTCAAGAGCTCCAGCTCCGTATTAGCAGTGCTAGCCTTTGCAAATAAACATTCCACTATTAATACAAGCCTGTTATCTTTACAGAAAACTGCTCGGTTTCAAAGTCAGTCATCTGATTATACACTAAATTTGCGTTTATGAGTTACACAGACGGGGAGCACTGCGGGATAAAAATAACAACATAGCTGGTCTCATGATATCACTAACTTTATAAATCCCACTTCTGATTATGAGCTTGACAACTTCAAACGATCGACTCACATTGCTTTCATATGCAACTTTTAACTACCACATTTCTATTCACGATCATTCTGATAGCACTTGAAGGCAGCATCAGTGAAAACACACAGAGACAATGATAGCTTTAGCAATAAGCCTTAGAAGCTCTTTCAGAAAGGCAAACAAAAAAAGGCATTTGGAAAACAAACGCATGATACTTACTTTGTCTGGAGCTGACGTTCGTGCACAAAGCGTTGGTATTAATTCATATAGGGGACGTTACCGATTTTAAGATATTTCCTTCAAAAATTAAATTTAACCACAGTGTCCTCTGCTCAGATGGGGGGATATTATGGCGACTCGTATGTTCATTAGTGCATCCCAAAACACAACACTTGTAAAGCCTCTTTAGTGCTGACATTGTTTATAACTCCAGTAATGGCAGACTGCAGCTTCTCACTCAGGGCTGTTTATGCTAATAGAGCAGAGAGCGTCACAAATGGGCAAGACTTTTTCCCCTCGGTGACATGAACAGAGGGAGCATCTGAAACAGTTAGTTTGGAGAGACTGTTCATGATTTACTGGTTTTATAAAAACATGAGTGGGTGGATTTTTAACATTATAGGCTGGTTGTTTTCACACACTGCGGCCACACAACTGTGCTCAAACACCTAATAAAAGGGATTTTTGCATAATAGATCCCCTTTAATAATGAAATTAATTCCAGAAGTTATAAGAACTGTTTCAAGAAGGGTTCGTGCTCTTCATGTTTGAGATTGCATAAGTTTAAATTTTTTTATAATTGTTTTACTCACAAACAGCACTTCCAATAAAATATTTTACAGCTTGACAAATTTATATAGTCAGTATAGAATTTTTATTGGAAATGTATTCATTTCCATCACTTTTTCAACCTGGGGCCTCATAATATGCACAATTAAGCAACATTTCAACTGCTTTTTAATTATTATGTCAATTAAATGAATTCATTTGTATTAATTATTTACTGAAAATAATAATTATAATAATAATATTATATACGCTTGAATTTAAGATGAAGTGGAAATTTAAAAAGAGAGATGCATTTAAGAACTTTTTTGTCTCTACAGACGTTTAGGAATATTTCAGAAACTGTTGTACGTTCACATTTAGGATCATTAAATTCACATCTATATTAATAAGGGAGAAATACAATCTCAATTCAAGAGACAGTTCACCCAAAAAAGATAATTCTGTCATTAATTACTCACTCTCATGTTGTTCCAAACCCGTAAGACCTTCGTTCATCTTCAGAACACAAATTAAGATATTTTTGGTGAAATCCGAGAGCTCTCTGACCCTGCATAGTAAGCTATGCAACTGACATGTTGAAGGCCCAGAAAGGTAGTAAGGACATTGTTAAAATAGTCCATGTGACATCAGTGGTTCAACCGTAATGTTATCAAGCTATGAAAATATGTTTTGTTCGAAAAGAAAACAAAAATAACAACTTTATTCAACAATTTCATCTCTTCCATGTCAGTCTTCAACACAAGTTCACAAGAGTGCCACAAGAGTGCCACAATGCATGCCACAGCTGTCTGTTACCTAATAGCCCATGTGGGAAAGTTTAGAAGTGTAGATGAATAGGACCTGTCTTAAGAAGGTTGTTTTGATTTGGATTTTGGTTTGGCAAAGCACTTAAAGTTGTCAGACTGCACATACATGTGCAGCTTAAACAGATGCAGGAAATTGGCTAAATAAGCTCAGCTGTTGGGAAAGTGATATCACAGTTGACGTAAGAGTCTCAGCTCTCCACCACATTGCCTCCGCACAGGAAGAACTGGACGTCTGTCCCATTGGACAACATGAGCTTCTGTGTTTTTAATTCTCTCTAGTGGTCTATATCTTGATGCTTATTGGACTGTGACGATAAAGACATCTCAACAGTTCAGGTCAGTGCACTGTTTATCTTTCAATCTGTCACTTAACCTTTCTCCATTTCTCTTCATCTGTTTATTTTTCAAGCCCTTTTGAAGTACCACCTCCTGAGCTCAGTGCAGTGCTCTGAGGCCATTATGGCGGGCTCCGTCTATGGGACTCTTGAGGGCAGTAATATTGAGATTGGATGTGATGGTGAGAGCCTTACTGTCAATGGTATCAAGATGGTGCTGAAGAAGGACATTGTCACCAGCAATGGGGTCATTCATCTGATCGACCAGGTGCTCATGCCTGACTCAGGTGAGACTCTGTACCTGCCCACTGGGTTCGGCCTGACTTTATTTTTTTATATCCCCATGTCTTACATTTGTATATATTAAAATATACAAATTTATTGTCACTGATATAACATCTAAATCATTTAATATTGTGATCAGTGTGTATCTTGTCTTGCAGCCAAGCAGGTGATGGAGCTTATAGGCAAATCTCAGAGTGTCTTCAGTGACATGGTGTCTGAGCTTGGCCTGTCTGCCGCCATGCAGCCTGAAACTGAGTACACTATTCTTGCCCCACTGAATGGAGCCTTCTCTGGTGAGTTGACCTCATGATTCTATGGGCAAAATACAGGATGTTTCTGCAGAGATAACTGTGAGCGCTCACCAGGAGTCTGTTTTGCATTTTTTGTTTTTCTTTTGGAGGAGACCTGAATAAACTAATGAGAAATATTTAAAATGTTACTATGTACTTTTTTTGGGTTTGTTTGTTTTTTGTGTTTTACAAAAAATATGTGAAGAGTTCATTTGCAAAAACATTTTTAATAATTCTCAGAAATCGTGTTTTTTCCTTGTGCATTCTAATCTCAATCAAACTGCAGTTGGGTTATTTTGACTGGGTTAAAAAATAACTAAAAAAACAGCTAACTAACAAAATAAAACACAATAAAAACATGATAACATAATAAAAAAACATGATTAAAAAAAACCCGGTGTTATCTGTTTTTGCAAATAAACTTCATATGCACTGTATTTTTTATGTGTATATAATAAATTAATATATAAATAAATATCATCATAATTGTATAATTACAATAATTAATCATTAATTAATTTAAAAATATTTTATTAATTTGATGTTATTTTTAATAATATATGTTTATATATTATTATATTTATTATATTATATTTATATATAATTTCTAAAAATGTAAACAAAATTATAATGTAATAGCCTATATATATAGACATATATAGAGAGAGAGACAAACATGTATTCACTCAGGCAGGCATGCAGATAGATAGATAGATAGATAGATAGATAGATAGATAGATAGATAGATAGATAGATAGATAGATAGATAGATAGATAGATAGATAGATAGATAGATAGATAGATAGATAGATAGAAAAAAAATCATTTTTAAAGCATTTTAGCATAAGGCTGCAAGAGATGAAAAATACAATTTGTATTTACAGTTTGTAATTAATATAGGTACATTTCTAAATGCCCACAATCCAGTTAAAATGTCACAATAACTTGTCTAATAAGTGTCCTTAACCTGTCATACAGATGAGGTAATGTCCATGGATCAGCGTCTCCTGAAGATTATTCTGGAAAACCACATTGTGAAACTCAAGGTCTCTCTGAATGACCTCTACAGCGGCCAGCTTCTCGAAACCCTGGGAGGAAAACTGCTCCGAGTCTTTATTTATCGCACGGTGAAAAAGAAAGACTTATTTTCTAAGAAATAGTGAAAGATTGAGGACCTGCAAACAATTATTGTGTAAACTCCATGAGTGAAAACAAGCACTTTTTAAATGTTTACTGTGCAGGCAGTTAAATTTTATACTCTTGTTTATTTTCTTCAGTTAATAGAACTTAAAGCTGTCCTTGTCTAACTATATTAGACAAGGACAGCTTGTCTAATATAGTTAGATATTTTTCAATATTCTGCAAAGTGTCCAAGGCACAACTATCATTTCATTCTCCTTTTTATGTGTATGTTTTAGGCTGTGTGTATTGAGAACGCATGTATGGTCAGAGGCAGCAGAGAGGGCAGTAACGGAGTCCTTCATCTCATGCGATCACTGATCCAGCCATCCGAGACAACCATCTATGATTTGCTCTTGAAAGACGGACGCTTCAAGTGAGATTTTCATCATGACTTGATACAATTTCTATTATTAAGTGTTTATTGAAATATTACATAAAAATTCAGAAATATTAATTTATTTTTATTTATTACAAGCATAAATAATTCAAAGACTGGCTGAATTATTCCAGAATCTTTCTGTCTCTGATGGAGAGTGCTGGACTGAAAGATCTACTGAAGCAGGAGGGTTCGTACACACTCTTTGCTCCTGTAGATGCCGCCTTTGGTACCCTGACAAAGGAAGATATCACTCTTCTGAAAAGTAAACATTTTGTTCTCTATTTTTTTAGATGATGTCTAACTTTTGCTAGGTCTGTTTCCTCACAGTGACATTATGTCTATTCTGATATCCAGGCGACATCAACGCCCTCAGGGCGATCCTGCTCTACCACATTAGCAATGGTGTCTTTATTAATGGGGGCTTGGAGGGTGGAGTGACTAATCTTCTCAAGACCATTCAGGGCAACAACCTTCAAGTTCTCTCTGTAAGTACACTGGGATTGTTATTTTAAGATAGGATCTTTTATCGGTCAGGTTTTTAGGCACTAACCACAAACCAACCTAATCTGATTAAACACTGTAATTAGTGAAAATTTAGAAATTTCCTCAAATGTCAGCTTTATCCCAACAGTCATTATGATAAAGATGTCCCATAATTAGCTTTTCCAGTTATACGATTAATGTATAAAGGCCTTTGCACACTCCATAATAAAAATTTAGACTCTGAAATAATTACTTTTAAATCTGAGCCAATGCTAATATTTTGGTAGCACAAGAGAGGAAGGACCTGACATGCTGTTATCGCCAGACAATGCAATTAGACGCTGCACAAATTTCCTGTGTCTGTTCTCAAAACATTCCATGAACCAAGTCCAGACCATTCACGTAAATCCTATCAGGAAACGTACCAGCAGGTTAACACTGAGTATGAAGCTTGATTATAAAAAACATACATCATCTCATCCTAATTAAGGCTAAGAACATTTCTCTTTTTGTCTTTGTGTAGCTGAAGGTCTATAACATAGAGCATTTGTGTGTGTGTGTGTGTGTGTGTGTGTGTGTGTGTGTGTGTGTGTGTGTGTGTAACTGGAGCATTGCTACAGAGGTAAGGTCTTAACTTCCACACAGTTTACTGCCATCAATCAAACACAGCTCAAATCTCAGAAACGCCTCTACCCGAAACTCCTTCTAAAAGCAAGAACAATAGGTCTCCTAATGTTCAGACACTTCCTTCGCTGAAAACAGCTATCAGCACTGTAAATGTAAATGTACTTTATACACAGACATCTCACAAACAGAAGCAAAACAAGGAAATTACCTCTTAATAAGATGTCCTCCTAATAACTTATATTTGTCTGTATGTTTCAAACAGTCATCCCACTTAGGCTTTAATAAAACTTTGAGAACAACATTGTTTATTTTAAATTTATTTGTATTTATTATTTTTCTGTATTATTTTATGTCTTTATATATATATATATATATATATATATATATATATATATATGCATGTGTGTGTGTGTGTGTGTGTGTGTGTGTATGTAACAATATTATTAAAAGATAAGATCATTTGTTTAATTACTGGTAATTTACATACAAAAAAAGTCATTTAATGATTAACACCATCTTATTCTCAGGTTAACAACTCCATCCATGTAAATTCAGTGGTGGTTCCAGATTTTGATCTTATGGCATCCAATGGAGTGGTTCACGTAGTGAAGAGCATATTATATCCTCAAGGTGAATTATTAACAGCAATGAGCATGCATGTGTGAATATATGTTCAAAATGTCATATTTTGAAGGGACGTTTACCATCCAAATCAATTGCATAAATGGTCTTTATCTTCAATGTATCTGTTTTTTTCCACTCTTATGTAACTGTATAGTTCCTGAGCCATAAGATACAGTCCCTAGAGCTTAATAAATAATTTAACTGCATTTCACAGATCTGCCAGTTGGCCGTGAAGACATATTGATTCTGCTGAGGAGACTCATCAAATACATGCAGCTGAAGGTACAGCAGAACACACATCATCATATCTGAACACTGACTCGCATAATATAACAGATCCATCACCGTCCAGTACATCAACGAACAAACACACATACCAGTTTTATTAGTTTGTTCTATTTTTTGCTTCGGTTTGCGTGTAGTTTGTATCTGGATACACCTACCGTGAGATTCCACTTACATTCATCAGTAAGTTTCATTTTCATCCCTCATTTCTCTTTTTATGTTCCATATAACATAATAACATTATCAATGGCATATGGATTACATTGGGCATGCTATTTATTAATAAATATTGTGTTTTGCCTTGCAGAGAGGACTATAACCACACATATTGAGAAAGGTAGTACATTATTGCATTACTTTTTATTTATATTTTATTTTATTTTAGACCTCTAAATTCTACTTTTTTCCTCACTTACCGCTTTTCTACATCTATTAGCATTTATTCAGTTTATTTGCAACACTGAGCTCCTCAGGCAAGTCCTTCTCTGCCAGCTGATTATCCCCATCAGCACTTTTAGGTTGCCTATTTGTAAAATTGTGTATTTACTCATTATCCAATACAATAAGCCTGGACTTTTCCTCAGCTGCATTTCAAGAAAACCGATTCTTCATAGAGCCCCAGAGGAGAGCGAGCACATGTTATTCTTTTGGCTGGAATCAGCACTGGCATCTCCTCTGGCAGTCGCTGGACAGATACAGCCGATAAAGAGCCATTAGAAACAGAGAGGGAGAGGATTTTGCCTCAGACCGTGGCAGGAGACGTGTTGGGTAGGAGCGAATGTCAAAGTTCAGAATGGTAAAATTGAAATGGAATTTATGTAAATTGAAGTTATTGGAAACTTGGCTTAAAATTTATATTTGAGGACATAAAAACTGATTAAAGCTTAGGTAATAGCAGTGTTTTTGAGAGTTACGACTTAAAGCAGAGCTTTGGATCTCACACTACAGGTAGCAGGCATTCACTTACTGCATTTCATCAAATTAAACTCCCTCAATTTTGTAGAGCTAATATGTGTAATTGTCAGAGCCCAACACTGGTTCATCCAATACTTTAAATGTATAGTATAGAATATCAATATACTGACAATAGCTAAAATTGTAAATCCTTTTATGTAACTTTAAAATCATAGGTCTTGATATATCGTATCTAGAATTGCCAGAAGCTTTGCGAGGGTATGATGTAAAAGACCCAATCCCATAGCGGGATTCTTATTTATTAGTAAATGATAGACAGACTTTTTCCATGAAAGATCTTTTTAATGACAAAGTTAGTTCTAAATGAAATACAGATGAGACTAATGAAAGTCAAATCATTTGGAGTCTTTGTACGGCTGAATTTAATAAGTCGATGTTACAGTCTAACATTTGCATGTGTCATTTATTTACTGATCTGTGTGTCACGATGGTTCCAAACTGTCTTTAAAACCACTCCGAGTAGAATCAATATCATGTCAAAGTAAATGGGTCAGCAGTTCATTAAATGTTGATTGTGTCAAACGTGTATATTATGCTGTATTAAAGATTCAAAGGTCTGGGGACTTCTTTTAAAAAAAGAATTGAATGCATGTTCAGCAGGTACCGATTAAAATGACTTAAAAAAACAGTTAGTATTTCAGATAAATGCTGCTCTTTTTAACTTTCTATCTATATCAAAGAAAATCACAGTTTCCACAAAAACATTAAGCAGCATAACTGTTTTAGCATTATCAGGACCTATGAACTTAAAAATGATTTAATTGCGATTGCTTACTTCTTCGATCCCTAATTTGGTTTATTGTCTGTAATGTAGTTTTATTTTGTACAGTTATTTCTTATATGCAGTCTTTTCACACTGTTTGAATTCTATTATAAAACACAAAGTATCATTTAAGCTGAACCTGCAATCAAAAATCTCACGATCCTGATCCACAGCCAGTTCTTCCATGTGCAGCTCCATGTCTTAGCTCATCTTTGGCAGAATATACAAATTTATGTTTTATAAATCCAGCAGTAGCACGAAACGTGACCCCCGTTGTGGTGTCTAGAAAGAAAGGCCGGTCTGGTGTTCATTAACAGCCCTGACAGCGCCAATGATTATTAATGATTGGCTTAGACTTCCATTCTCATCTTTGATCATTTACTTGTGATTCATATCAGTAAAAGCAGCAAGGAGAAATGGCACAATGGATTCAAAACCATTGGAAACAAAAGTAACTTTAATGAAGTTCCTAAATGTAAGTTAGGGAGGAGCGAGCCCATCTAATCTTTCAATCAACAGCCAGAGTATATAAGTAGCTGCTTACCTTTCTCCAGTCTCAGCTGTTCCAACATCCCTCCACCTCCAAAATCTCCACCTTCATCTTAGGTACCTTGCCCTTTGTAATCATCCTATATCAAGTCCCTGGGGTGGTATATCAGAGATCGAGTTGAAGCTGCTTCATCGAGCCCCTCATCAGTGGACAGCAAGCCAAATAAGTTTACACTCAATTTCCTAAAGATTATATGGGCAAACAAACTCGTTAAATCAGCATAATAGTACCTTAAATGCAGTTGCGTACCGTGGGGTTTCAGTCAGGGCCTTCAGTAAGCAACTGTAAACTACATGCACACATCTTACACATCTTTGTTACAGCTAACGCAGCCATATGCATATAATGCACATATGCCGCACACAGGCTCTCAACAACAATGACGCTGATCAACAATTTCAACAGTAGGCTAGATTAAGGTGGGTTAAATGCAGAGTAAATTTCCCTACATGGTCAGTAAAAGTAATCCGCCAATACACGGGTCACTATGCACATTCACGTCACTCTAAAATGACGATGCGCCCAAATCAGCAAAACTGTACAAACGCTGGACATCCACACACCACACCACAGTATTATCAACACACTACGTACACCTCCATAACAATCTGCATGATACAATACTCATCAAATAATAAAGCAATCACCTGTCACTTGTAAGTAAAGTCCATAGGTCTGTCATTCCGTGTCCCTGTACTCGTATTAAAAAGTAAACACAGTCAACAAAATAACATGTGCTCGGTGCTAGCTGTTAGCCACTCGTAGCACTCAAAGTAGCAATCTTTGAAATGGCGCATAAAAACTTTGCTGGCCTTTGTTAGCGAATTCGGTTTGGGTGTAGGTCTTCCTTTCTCAGTTATTCTCTTTTGTCTGCAAAAGAACGCCTTGAAAAAGGTGTGTTTAGTAGATCGGCAACAAGATCTGGTGTAGGCGCCGATGACTGCAGCTGTCATTTTCTTTTCATTGAATTTTACTTTTGTACCTTGGAAATCCCTGACTAAAGAGACGGTCTAACACTGGAGGTAGCACTGGGCAGTAGCTAGACCCAGAGGGTGGGCTGTCATTGAACGTCAAAATTTGATTGGCTGATAATTCTGTCACTAATGCTCGTAACAAATCAGATGTGACGTCTTTCAACAAAAGGGTAGCACTATCTGTATTGCCTCAACTAAACTAATCATAGGCAATTATAATTCAATTGTGGACATTACACAAATGAAAATTATAACTAAATAATCAATAAAAACTTTCACACAATTTTATTTTTTATAGGGCCAGCAGAGAAGGCCCAGCACTGCTTAAATTACAGCGATACTTTATGCAAAGAAATAAAAATTTCATAAGTACTGAGAAGATTTTTGGAAATGTCATGGTCTTGACATGCCACCTGATGGGATCTCTACTTTTCCCTCAGGTCCCAAGGTCAAGGTGGTGATTCAAGAACCAAGCGTCACCAAAGTAACACGAGTAATCAAAGGAGAACCAATCGTAACAAAAATTACACAAGTGATTGAAGAAGATCCGAGCATCACCAAAGTTAGACGAGTGATTGGTGGAGAACCAAGCATCACTGAAGTTACACAAGTGATTGAAGAAGATCCCAACGTCACCAAAGTAACACAAGTGATTGAAGAAGATCCAAGCATCACCAAAGTTAGACGAGTGATTGAAGAAGATCCGAGCATCACCAAAGTTAGACGAGTGATTGGCGGAGAACCAAGCATCACTGAGGTTACACAAGTGATTGAAGAAGATCCCAACGTCACCAAAGTAACACGAGTGATTGAAGAAGATCCGAGCATCACCAAAGTTAGACGAGTGATTGAAGAAGATCCGAGCATCACCAAAGTTAGACGAGTGATTGGCGGAGAACCAAGCATCACTGAAGTTACACAAGTGATTGAAGAAGATCCCAACGTCACCAAAGTAACACGAGTGATTGAAGAAGATCCAAGCATCACCAAAGTTAGACGAGTGATTGAAAAAGATCCGAGCATCACCAAAGTTAGACGAGTGATTGGCGGAGAACCAAGCATCACTGAAGTTACACAAGTGATTGAAGAAGATCCCAACGTCACCAAAGTAACACGAGTGATTGAAGAAGATCCAAGCATCACCAAAGTTAGACGAGTGATTGAAAAAGATCCGAGCATCACCAAAGTTAGACGAGTGATTGGCGGAGAACCAAGCATCACTGAAGTTACACAAGTGATTGAAGAAGATCCCAACGTCACCAAAGTAACACGAGTGATTGAAGAAGATCCGAGCATCACCAAAGTTAGACGAGTGATTGAAGAAGATCCGAGCATCACCAAAGTTAGACGAGTGATTGAAGAAGATCCGAGCATCACCAAAGTTAGACGAGTGATTGAAGAAGATCCAAACATCACCAAAGTTAGACGAGTGATTGAAGGAGATCCAAAGGTCACCAAAATTACACGAGTGACTAACGGAGATCCAAGCGTCATCGTAATTAAAGGAGTGGTCGGAGGAGAATCAGGTATCATCAAAATTAGACAAGTTGATGAAGGAAAGCCGTCCATTACAAAGGTCCCAAGGCTCATTTAAAGTATCTCCAAACTTCATTAGTTTAAAGGAAAAGTTCACTCAGATATGAAAATCATTGCAACAGATTTGGAGAAATTTTGCATTAGATCTCTTGCTCAACAATGAATCTTCTACATGTACATGGGTGACTCAAAACAGTTTCACAAAAAAAATACACAAGTAATCCACATTACTCCAGTCCATTGATTCACAGCTTGTAAAAAGCTGCATATTTGTAACAAATTCATCATTAAGTCTCTATACATAATATTGCTTTCTTGTCTGAATCAGGAGATAAATATGCACAGAAATATCCACCATTTGCAAGTGATAACAGTCCAAGACTGTTGACTGTTGAACCAGTTAAACTGGTTGATTTTGACATGAGAGGACAACAGAGGATGGACTTTTTCACTGGAGGAGTATTACCTGTATATAGCGTTATTATGGATCATGGACTGTTTTTTAGACAGAAGTGATGGAAGTTAAAACTTCTTAATGATGGATTAGTTTTTTTTTAAATCACGCACCTTTCACTTCACAATACATTAAATGATGGACTGGAGTCATGTGGATTACTTGTGCATTATTGTGATGTTTATATCAGCTGTCTGAACTCTCATTCTGACGGCACCCATTCACTGCAGACGAAGGATTGTTTTTTTTAACTGTTGGATTAACTATTCCTAATGTTAATTTTAAAATAGCAAACCTTTTGTTCATTTTTTGTTTTTTGCCTTTTTTGCTCAGCTCACAGTGCCTCATCTGATGGTGAAATTGACGCTGAGGGAGAAATCAAGAGAATCAGGGGCGAAGGTCATTAATTTTATTATTTAGTTGTGTAGTTATATGTTGTATAGTACATCATTACGTACATTCTTTTTTAGAGTTAAATCTTTTTTCAAACATTTGAAAACTTATTCTTGTGCAGTAAAAACTGGATTAGAAAGAGACACTCAGCATTTTCAAGTCTGTTCTCAAAAGAAAATAGACAAGTTACCAATACTTTAACAGTTTAGTTTGTTTCAGAATGGCTGTAAACAAAGTAGTTTTTTATATTCTTTCTGATAAAACATTAAAACATTGTGTGTCCATGTGTTGTAGATGTAACCAAGGTGCAGACGTTTCAGAGTGGTGACGTACGCATCCTCCGGGAGGAAGATATCCAACAAATCACTGATGCGATCACTCAGGGAGGTTAGTCCAAGAGACTTTTGTATGAGTTATAGTTGACATATTGATAATAAATGGCTATATTTAAGCCTCAGTGTTGCTGAAATGATAAAAGTTGCTCTTTCTCTGACATTAACTGCATTGTAGACTCTTTTTAGTTTTATTTTAATCTAATTTATATATTAGTAAAGTATTTTTTAAATTTTTAATTAATTTTTATTTAGTTTAAGTTTTCAGTGATTTTGTTATTTTAGTTTAGCTTTTCTAATTTAAGTTTCATCTAATTCATTTGTAATTTATTTTATTTAAGCTTTATTTCAGTTAATAAAAACATTTTCAATTGGATACAATTTGTTTATATATATATATAATTGTATATAAAGGGTGATCAAACTCATTGACACTGAATCGGTGAGCCATTTAAACTTGAACCAAGAGACTGTTCTTAAATCTTCCCCTTTAGCACATTTTTTTCAGATATGTCTTTCTCTACTGCCAAAAACTTTTACCCATAATCCTTGGCATATGCAATAATCATGTTCTTTCCCGTATTGTTTTTTTATTTTTTTATTCTACTGACTCAAACATTAATGTGATTTATGATTTTGAAGGGCTTTGGGATCTGTAAGACTCTTTTGTAGCTTCCTAAAGAGCTTGACATTTGTATTGAGAGCAGCTGTGAACCTAGTGATTCGTCCTCGTTTAGTATTGTTTAATGTTTGTTTGTCTGTCTAATTTTATGCCCATGGATTACAATCTCTAGTTACGTAACAGAATAAAGATCCGTTGGTTTTCCCATGGCTCATACAAATGGCTCTACTCCAGATGTTCTTGATTTAACTCCATACTCTATGGTTTTGATTCATTCTTGGCAAGATCGCACTTATGATTCAGCTAAATGAAAGAATCTGTTTTAGAACCTCTAAGCAGTACAGCTAAAGTAAGATTAAAGCTTTCATTATTGACTATTACTCACTGATTTGGCTCATGTTTAGTTTGACTTTCACCCAGAGGTTTGTTCATCCATTGTTCTCATGTATCCTTGTTCTCAAAGGTGGACCAGGGATCACTACTATAACTAAAGTAATCAAGCCAGGCGAACAGGTTGTTGAAAGTAAGGCCTAATAAATCAAATGATGATATGATGCGAGTTAAGTTTTGCTCAGATGTGTCACTGACTTCTGTTTTTGCTTGAAGATGAACCAGGGCTCACCACGTTTACTAGAGTAATTAAGAAAGACCCTCAGATCATTAAAGGTAAGACACAATACATCAAACAGTGGTAAGATGCAGTTTAAATTTTCAAACCAAATCAAATATTCATCTTTTTGTATTCAAAGGTGCACCAAATGGGGAAACCACTGTTACCAGAGTAGTTCAACCAGAACTGCAGATAATTGAAGGTAAGAAATTATTTTACACTGATATTTAGATTTTAGTTTAATTTTAGTGTTTAATGTTTATGTCTTGCTTTATGAAATTTATGCTCAAAATGATTGTTTTTTTGTTTTTTTTGAGCGTGTGTTCTATTCTAAAACAATGCTGGGCTAAAAACAACCAAACCTGGGTTATTTGGCAACCCAGCGCTGGGTAATGTCAGGGTTTGGGGTGAAGGGATGAGGCGAGAACGCAATGGTGCAGGAGATGGGCTTTTATTAACAAAATAAAATAAAAACAGCAGGAGATTATAAAGGGATAAGGAGGGTAATGAGGTATAAACAGGTGGGGAAAATTAACCAATAATCAGGAAACAAGATGGGTGGGGTCAAGACAATTGGCATGAGAGCACGTGGCACACAGAAAACTAAGACAAAAGCCATGTGCTCACACAAAACAAAAACACAAGCACATGGCCAGTAAAACAAAAATTCACCAGCCATGTGCAAAACAGGACACGAACACGCAGCTAATGAGAATGCTCATAAGCCACGTGTTCACACAAGACATGTCAACATGAAAGCACGCAGCCAATGAAAAGCACAAGCTGCATGCCACACGGCACAAGCCATAACATGAATGCATGCAGCAGATAAAAACATGAACAGCGTGCAACACAAAACACAACACACGTGGACAAAAGAGTGCGTGGGAAACGAACACCACGCTCCAACACGAAACAAGGCACTCACACTCGAAGCCGCACGCTCACATAAAAACAGAACATGACGGGAGTGTCAGGGCTCTGTCACAAAACCATGAATAACACTAGACCGAAGTGACAGAACCCTGACAGGTAAATACTGGAAAGAACACATGCAGGGTTATTTTGACCCAGCTGATTGGGTTAATGTTTTTACCCAACATGCTGGGTTGTTTTATTTAAGTCAACTATTGTTTAAACATTATATGCCTTAAAATGGGCTGGAAATAAACACACACACACACACACACACACACAGAATTACTAGAGGCAACAGCAATAAACAAAAGATGAACATTTAAGCAAGAACACATGGACAAAAGACAAATTTAATTTATTTGGGTGAATACAGCATAGTTTGCAATAATAGCCTACATACATTTAAACTAGTTCAACATGCATTTTTGAAATAAAAAAATTAACATTTAAAAGTAACATTTTAATTTACGGAGTGTCTATTTACACTAAGTGCAAATAGCCCAACTTGTTGGCAAAGGCTATTTACACTAACTCCGCCCACTAACGTGTGATTGGATTAGCCAACACTAAAAATAGACGCTAATTCAGCATCAGTTTCAGTGGCTTAGATGGTATAATGCATGCTTTTTGATGCGATTGACCCAAGTTCGAGTCCGCCTTTTGCCAAACTTTTTTCTCCCTTTTCAAATCTCATATCGCGTCAGAAAGGCATTTATTTTCAAATAAAAATGAAAGAAATAATCAAAAAGTTGAAAATAAAAGTATCAGGTAGGGTTAGGGTAGGTGTAGGGAGGGCTTTATTGTCCCAATAAGGTGGCATCCATTTAATAATTTGAATTAAAATGATAATTTATACTCAATACATTATTATTGCGTACTGTTTTATAATGTACTACAATACTGAGGTACAGATAATTGCCACTATTTGCAATAAGTAGTATAAAGAGCAGAAAATCTAGCTATTTTAACATAGTGTAAATGGAATCTATAACGATTTGCACTGTGTAAATAGCATATCGTTAAAAAATACTGCTATTTTCACTTGGTGTAAATAGAATCCATTGCTATTTGCACTTAGTGCAAATAGTCACTGCCTTTAATTCAACCGTTCTCTGTAATCACTTTATTTTATGTTACCGAGATAGTGCTAATTATTCTTTTAGGACCAGTGTGTTGCCAAAATCTGAGCCGGTGAAGGGTTGCTGATCGAGGGAGGAACTGTTAACTTCGGACCGTGGCCTCATGTTTCACTCGTAGCTGAAAGATGCCGTGACTGACTCCAAAACTTACCGATAAACAAACAGTACTGACATTAGAGAACATGTTTTAACATGAAATGAAATTAAAGTCAATATTATAACGAATAAAATTCATTTATGTTATGCAAGGCAAAGGCGTTTCCTTCATGCGAAACGTTCTCTGCTGACGCAGCTGACTGACATCTTGTCCTTGTGTTGCGTAAAATAATATAATTTACAGGACAGTAAAGACTTTATAAATGAAATAAAATGTATACAAACCTTTATTTCACTGAAGACATGCCCCAAATCGATGGGGGCGCTGAGAGCCGCTCTCTTCTGTAGGATGCAAAAAGCCCTGACTGTAACTCAGCAGCAGGGTTGCTTCTTCAGAGAGAGACTCAACCCAGAGGTCAGGTAGAAAAAATAGCTCAGCTTTAAAAAAGACCCAGCAACTTAGTTACAGAAAAACTACCCAGCACCTGGGTAAAAAAAATGTTTATTAAAAATAACCCAATAAAATGACCCAACAAGCTGAACCCAGCATTTAGTGCAGTAGCCTAACTGGCTTCAGTTACATTAATTATAATTATAAAAATCTTAATATCTGATTTAATATTATATATAATATGCATACATGATGAATTATTATTATTCATTTATTTTTATTCTTTTAGGACCAGATTTTTCAAAGATTGTATCTTTCAAGGATAGTCCAGTCCTCCTTGAAACAGAATCAGAGCGAATCACCAGAATCATCAAGGGTTAGTGCTTTTACAACTGTGTGAATAATATGAAGACAGATCTAATGCCCAAAGTTTAATTGAATTATTTTTCTTTTTAGAGGGCCGTTCTAAAAAACGAGCTGCCATCAGACAACCACAAGGTATGTGTTTCAGCTCATTAACATCTGTTGTGTTCATTAAGTCTTTTTTTTGTGCTATATTTATATCCATTAAGACACTTACAGTACACATTTTAGCATCTTTTTTGTTCTAATACCCAATTTTACCATAATCGATACCTTCATAATACAAAGAGGAGAATGAACCATAAACGTCTACAACAGCTTTGCTTACATGTGTGTTTGTGGACTATCACGCAGGATCAAGGCGGAGAGTGAGAGTGGTCAGGCATCGTTACAGACCCAGACAGTGAGATGAATGAGGCTCTCTCTACCTGAAGATCCAGCTAAAGTGAAAGACATTGTTGTAGAACAGTGTGTTTGTCCTGCAAATACACTGTTACTTCAAACCGCATTGAATGTTTACACATTAAAAACCAATGCAGTAATATCTTGGATCTGTGTGGCACACACCCCACTTCAACTCAGATAAGGGGTACTTGAAATGGTGGTGGTTATAAAGAGAGACATTGGTCATTTTTGTTTGTTTGTTTTTTAAGCTGTTTATATTGTTTCTTTGAATATACTGTATGAGCCTGTCATTGAGCTTGTCGTGCACATGATATTTTGTGGTGCTTGCATTCAGAGACATGAATGCATTTTATCTGTAAGGATCAGCAAAGCTTTGGCTGTTGAGTTTACTTTAAATTATGCCGCTTATAACTTTCCATCTGTTTCTAATTTTCTGTTCATTTTTTATGAATTTGTTCACATCTACATTTTTTTATTTCTTCTTTTTTTAAATAAGACTTTTTAATCCGAAATTCAAATCATCACATTGAAATAAGCCTCAACGGAGTTAAAAAAATAAAATAAAATATTTTCTGTTTATAGCAACTCTACTTGTGATTTTACTGTTTATCTCCAAAAAACTGTGACCTGTCTGTTCTTTTTTTAATCTGTGGTGCAGCTATTTCAGTTGATGAATCGTATAAATACTGAACAACAGTATGAAATGTCCTGGGACATTGCACTTTGACTTTTAGGCTCATCATTAGCAATCACTCTCATCATATACTTCATGAATATGATGGCAGTGACTGCTAATGATGAGCTTAATGATAATAGGCATCACCAGCCATTTGTATCCAAGTACAGTCACTTTTGAAGTGACTGATTCTCAGTCTCCACACACTCTGCTGTCAATTTGCTATTCATCTTGACTTCTAGACATCTTGACTTGAATCCCATTATGTTCTTGTTTCCAGATGAATAGCATGTCAGAAGTGACATGAAATTTAACTCTAGCAGTGTAGAGTTAAAGAAACACATATGTTGACATATGGGATTATGTAGCAGCATGCATGCCTTTACATAAAGATAAGTCTTTATGTCTGAAAAAATAAAGCTTTGCTCCTTAATATAGACAATCTGAAGCCCCAGACTTCACTGGGAGGATAAACTTGTCAAGGATGGCAAGTTGTTTTAGATAGTATATACACACTACAGTAACCCCCCCGCCGCTGTCCATTATCTGCGCTGGTCTAATGTGGAAGCTGCTAAATCATACCAAATATTGATGCAAATGATCCACTAAAAATAAAAAAATAATAATTTCTGTTTCTATAAAAAAATAATAATAATAATGTTGATGGCAGTAAAATAAAAGCCTTGAATGTATTTTATTTCTAGTTTCTCAGTTTCTTATTTTCATTTTCATAGTTTATGTACTAAAACAAATAAAACTGAAATAAAACAAGTAATACAGCCTATAGAAATAAAAAATGCCTACCTTATAAAATATAAAATAAAAACTAATTTAAAATATTCATAAAACATACTTATCTCAATGATACTAAAATAACACTCATTGGCAATTAATCCTTACCTGTTCTCATACGTTTTCGTTTCTTTCAGTTCTTAGTGCAAGTGTCATACTATTGAATCCCAGTTCATCCTTAGCAAGCCAACAACAGCTGGCCTGCTCTTACAGTATAAGGACAATCACACATCTGCTAGAGAACGTCTTGTGTATTGTGGCTGAACTTGCAGGTTCACATATGTGTTCTATTATTCTCCGTGTGTGCTCTTGCATGGGGACATTTCTCCACAGCGAACATAATTTCTCATGTTTGGAGAGATGACCGAGGGAAAACTTGCTTGAGTATCTACACAATACAAGAGTTACTGTGCAGAATCCAAACTGATTTGGAAAATCTTATAAAACAGTCCATTACGAATGGAACTGCAAAAAGAACGACTGTCAAAACCATTCCCCATGCCTGCCATTGGTCAAAAAACATGTAGCCCCACCCCATACTCACACCATTGGTTAGTGTTGCTGTGCCAGACCGGTCAAAATATTTTTTAAAATTATTATAAAATAGAATATTACTATCAAAAGTTACTTTTTATAGTTTTTTAATTACTTTTTTATATTTATTATTTACTTTAATGTAACTAAAACGTAAAATAATAACAATATATATTATTGCACTATAAAAACAAAGACATTTACACTATTACTTCTGTTTACTACAAATTCTTTTAATTGAGTGTAATTTCTATTAATATTCTGAAAGAAACACAAAGACCACATAATATTAACTGACTTAACTTGGAAGTAACGGCAATAAAGGCAATCATAAAACTGAGAGGCCCCTCCTTCTGTGTAACAAGATGCTGTCCCTGATATCAGAGTGTTGGCATGGCTTTGACTCCAGTCATATATCTGACATTAAGTCGTCATGGCTGTAAGCAAGTAGTTAGCCAGTGATTTTTATTGGGAGTGAAGTGAGTGATGTGCCTGCAGGGTTCAGAAGCTTCAGTATTGAGAGATGGGCTCCAAGAGAGAAAGTCAAAAGTACATCTGCTGTGCCATTGCCTAGAGAACTGGGAAAATAAACACTGGTTTTATGGCTTTGCTGTTTGAATATAGGAATTTAAGTAATTAAACAGCAGACATGATCATTAAAAAATATTATTTTATTTGGGTTTCTCACAGTCAGTTAAATCTTTAAAATTTTGTCATATTTTAAAGCTCACTTCTGTTGTACTGACAATCTATCTATCTATCTATCTATCTATCTATCTATCTATCTATCTATCTATCTATCTATCTATCTATCTATCTATCTATCGCTATTCATCCATCTATCCATCCATCCAAAATAATCCTCAATGGTTTGCAAAAATAATGTTTTCAAAAAAGTTCGCCAGAGCAATCCCCCATCTTGGAGCAACAAATAATCCCACCCCCAAATCACACTACTGGTTTTATGTTTAAATTTTAACTTTAACTTTTATCATTAGCTGCCATTGGCATTATTACCATATAAAAGCATAAACGGCTTTTACCATAAACGGAACTGTCAGGGAACTGTCGTGTGTGTGTCATGTGTTCCTGCCTCTTGTGCCCTTATTTGGTTTGTTTCCTGTCCTTGTTAAATGTAATCAGTTTAATTCTTGTCCAGCCATGTTCGTCTCATTATCTATGATTTGCGTGTGTATTTATAGTTCTGTCTGTTCAGTTTCGTGTCGTCTGGTCTACTCGTTAACCCCGGTGTGTGATGTCCGGGTCTGCCTTGCCTTGTCCTGCCATGCCCTGTCCTGATGTCTTGATGTTCAGTAAAGTCTGTTATTTGAGTTTCTATCCTCGTCTGCGTGTTCCTGGTTCCTCCCTCGTGTGTGCACCGTGACAGAAGACCAGACCCAAACAGTAAGCGGCGCCCCTTCACCTCGTTTTGTTTTTCGTTTTCACAAGTCTTGTTTTGTTCCTGTTTTGTTTGTCCCTCGCGGCATGGAAGTCGCCACTCGACATCCCGCCTTAGCCCACTGCAAGTCGGCGTGGGAGTTCGGCAGGATATCCGCGAGTGCCGCGAGTCCGCTGGCCGCGAGCCCTGAAGTCAAGCCCGCGGGATCGCCGCTGAGTCAAGCCCGCCGATCGCGGGAGATATCCGCCGCTGCCCGCGGCTATCCCAACCTCGCCGCTCACACCGAGCCCGCCGTTCGCGGGAGTTCACGCCGCCGTCCGCGGCACACCGAGCCCGCCGTTCGCGGGAGTTCACGCCGCCGTCCGCGGCACACCGAGCCCGCCGTTCGCGGGAGTTCACGCCGCCGTCCGCGGCACACCGAGCCCGCCGTTCGCGGGAGTTCACGCCGCCACCTGCGGTTCACCCAAGTCCGCCGTCCGTGGGGAAAGCCAACCCACCGTCGGCGGCTTCACCGTGCCCGCCGTTCGCGGGAGTTCACGCCGCCGTCCGCGGCACACCGAGCCCGCCGTTCGCGGGAGTTCACGCCGCCACCTGCGGTTCACCCAAGTCCGCCGTCCGTGGGGAAAGCCAACCCGCCGTCCGCGGCTCCCCCTGTTCACGCCGCCGTCCGCGGCTCCCCTGTGCACGCCGCCGGTCCGCCTCTGACTCAATGCCCGCCGGTCCGCCGCTGACTCAAGCCCACCGGATTGCCGCTGACTCAAGCCCACCGGATTGCCGCTGACTCAAGCCTGCCGGTCGCCGATACCCTCTCCGTGGATCAAGTCCACATGTCTCGGCCAGGAGAGCCGTGTTTGTTTGTTTGTTGTGCCCACGGGAACATTTAAAAAAAAAACCATGTCATGTCTTGTCCATGGAGACTCGTCTGGGGCAGGCGGCTTCTTGGGTTGTGGCCATGGAGGCCAGTCGCAGCCGCTTGCCCCCCCTGTCGCAGAAGTGGAGGAGGTTGCTGAGGGACCCTGTGAGGGCCCCTGACTCCTCGTCATGCCCAGAGGAAGCCTCAGCTTCCTAGCCAGCCCAGGAGGGCTTCTGGTTCCTGTGGGATGTCCTGTCCTGTTTGTCTGACCCTGGAGGGGTTCTGTCGTGTCTTGTCGTGTTTTGTCTGTCTAGCCCCGGAGGGCTCCTGATACCCCCTGGATTCCCCATGGAAATTTTGGGGGGGGGGGGGTAGTAGAGCTCTGGGTGGAGTGGGTGGGCCGAAGAAGGATGCCATGGCCACAGTTACCACCTGCCATGGCCTCCTGAGCTCCCTGCTCTGCCATGGGTACTGTCTGTCTGTTCCGCTCTGGAGGTCCCCGTCCTGTGGTCCGTGTCTGTCCTGAGAGGCCTCCAGAGCGCCCACCCCCCCTCCCCGATGGAACTGTTAAGGCTCGGGACGAGCCTTTCGGGAGGGGGGAGTTATGTCAGGGAACTGTCGTGTGTGTGTCATGTGTTCCTGCCTCTTGTGCCCTTATTTGGTTTGTTTCCTGTCCTTGTTAAATGTAATCAGTTTAATTCTTGTCCAGCCATGTTCGTCTCATTATCTATGATTTGCGTGTGTATTTATAGTTCTGTCTGTTCAGTTTCGTGTCGTCTGGTCTACTCGTTAACCCCGGTGTGTGATGTCCGTGTCTGCCTTGCCTTGTCCTGCCATGCCCTGTCCTGATGTCTTGATGTTCAGTAAAGTCTGTTATTTGAGTTTCTATCCTCGTCTGCGTGTTCCTGGTTCCTCCCTCGTGTGTGCACCGTGACAGGAACAATACCAGTGAATATTCTGAGTGAGTTTTGGACTTGTATCAGCTGTGACAGATCCACTGGAAGAACAGGCTGTGTGTGTCAAGTTAAAGAAAGGAGGAAAGGCTCTCAAGTGGTGCACAAAAGACCCTGCCAAAACATCCCTGCACGTGGGGATGATTGCTGTGATTAGGAGATTTTACGAGAGCAAACGAGTCATAAAACATACTGAAGCGGCTGTGGTCTGTTTCATCATGAGGCTTCAGACCTTTCAAACACAAGCAAATAACTGTTCTTCTGCTTCTTGCTGTCACTGAATGTTATTATGCCCTTGACATTTTTTCTTACTTGGAAAAAATGCACAATACAGCCGTCAGTTAGCACAAAGTGTATAGGAGAATATGAGTGTTTCTGTCAGCATTTTTATGTCACGGTATATAAACATATTTTACCTTATTTTTAGATAGATAGATAGATGACTGAAAGTGCATATAGATAAAGAAACACACTATATTTTTCATATATATGTTGATACATATACATTGTCAAAATATCTCAAAATATCATGAAAGAAAACTCTTTCATGAGAGTTTAACAAAAGTGTTCCCAAACACTAAACACATCTTACAAAGGTGGTGATTTCATATGAACCACCAGTGGGTCATAACCACAAACACCTATAAATAAGACTGTACAAATTTATATAAGAGGGCATTTTCAAAAGTTTTTGAGGATCCATGTAATCTGTGTGAACATTTTCCTCTGTATGTGAAACTTTTCAGAAATGCGAAGGATTTAGTACAGTGTTGTTGTATAAACGTACCCTAAATTTGGCAACCAATTTACCAAAATATATAACAGATACAAATTGCCATAAAAGTATGTTGAAACAGCCCTACTGTCTTCTCATACCAAAACATGTAATAATGCCTTGTTTCTCTCTAGCAGGGCACAGCAGAAAGTTCATCATGTTGTAGTAGAATGTGGAGCGAATCAATGGCTGTAAGGTTAATAACACAAATCTGTAAGACTATACTGGCACTGCAGAGTCTTACACAAAGCTGTTAAAATGACTGATGGAGTGCAGCTTGCTGGCAACGTGGCGGCCTTGCTGTTTATACGCAACACTGGTGGCCAAAAGGCCCAAATTCTGAGGCAAAGTGCTCTCTTGTGACTTTCATGTCAAGAAGTGTTCTTGTTGATTTGACAGCTAACATTCTTGATGGACACTGGCTTACAGCCATACTTCACTGGAAGCTCTGTGCAAGTTCTTAGAGAACAAATTTAACAAGAAAAAAGTTGTGAAGAGGGACTGATGTAACAAACAACATCCCTGCAACACATGGTGGAGCAGGTTCCCCGTGTAGGTGTTTATTGGAGAAACATTTGAATCAATTCATATAATGCATTTTATTTCCCATTATAAAACACGTTTATACATTTTAAAGGAGTATGTGTTTAAAAATTATGATGAACTCTTGTAATTTCAGTCCTGTGCATCTCCCTCTCTGGTTGGACTATTATAGTTGTAATCCAATATTTTAAAAGTTTTATAAGTTGTGCCCCTAGACAAATCGGCAAATAGTTCTCACACATTAACCTCTACCGCTTTGATGATACACATGAGAGCCAATGAGGTTTGCGTGGAATTTCTTATGCTCCACCTTCTTTCGCCTTATATGGTATTGAACAAGTTCACAAGCACCACGTGTGTAAACAAATAGATGTTCTTGCTTGCACACCAGATTCAAACTTTTTGTTTTATTTTTAGTTATTAACAACTGAAATTTCACACGATGCTGTTGGCTTCTGGAGACTTGGAATAATGGGGACAAGACATGTGGACTACTGTTATAGTAGTTTTATGTGCTTTTTGGACACAAATTTTATTGTAATTTTGTTGTGATTTTAGCCTATATGACTTCTGTGACTGAGAACTTCTTGTTCATTAGTAATTGTACCGCGTTTCTCTTGTGGGTTTGTGTTTTATTTGGAATTTTATATTAAGCTCTTTAAGAGGCAAAACAGAAATATTCCAACAGAGCGGACATGAAGTTCAGCTTCACGCCTCTTAGCTCATTATTCAGCCTGGTCTCATGTTTATACATAGGTATTAATATAATTTTATAGGTCATATCTGGAATTCACCATACTGAGAGAATAAATGAACTGATTTGAACTTCATTTCTATCACATATTCAGACACCACAGCTATAACATTTTTGTTTGACATTCACACTGAGCTCTGTGTAATTCCAAATGAATCGGCCAACATTTTGTTTGATGAACTAAAACAATGTTTGTATCTGCAGGCTGCAGTTATTTAATGCACTTGAGTAAATGAACAATTGGCATTTTTCGTTTTTGAAATGTATGAAGTGCAAACCAATTCTATTTTTTGCAAGCTAAATATGTCTGTGGTGGATAACGAGCAGGAGATGTGAATTAATTTGTCATCCATCATAACTTGCTCTTAGGAAAATCTGAAGAAACATGATATGTGAGAGATGAGACTATTTAAATTGTTTCATTTTACTAATAAGAACAGGAGTGACCTTGAGTTTAGAACAGGCCTGCAGCTGTGCTTTTATACTTTTCTTCTGAAACAAAGAGAGCAAAAGAACATATTGAAAGAATCAGATTTTATATGAGTCCCAATGTCATCTCTCTATAAACCAAAAGGTGTTTCATGCCATGTTTACTCAAAAATCATTTAAATAGATTGTTTCAAAATTGTACAAAACAAGATATTTAAATTGGATTTTTTAAGTGCTTTATTGTCCATACAATTAAAGTCAGTAAGGTCCAAAATTATTTTGAACCCCATTGACTTTCATTGTTTGACAAAAGCATTCTTCATCTTCTTTTGTGTTCCACAGAAGACAAAGTCATACAGGTTTAAAATTATATTTGGGTGAGTAAATGATGACAGAATTTCTCATTTCTGAGCAAACTTTCCCTTTAAAATGACACAACAATAGAGTGCCATAATGATCTCATTCCTTTTCATGATATTTGGAGAGAAGAATCATTTGTTAGATTGCCTTTTACCTCAAATCACTTCAGCGCAGTTCTTCTGATCTCAGGATCCCAAAACTAAATTCAAAAATGGAGCCATAAAGAAACAAGGCCTTAAAATGTAACGTCTAGGGTTGTGATTATTACCTGCTCATGTTCTGAAAGGCTGTACTAATCCCAACAAAGTCCATTTTTATGATTTCAACTGCAGTTTCAGCCTGGCATGTTAAAAGATTCTTTGTATAAACATGCCTGACGTGTTTTAAAACTGTACATCCATGCACCTACAAACACGCAA
Source organism: Barbus barbus (assembly GCF_936440315.1). Lineage (NCBI taxonomy): Eukaryota > Metazoa > Chordata > Actinopteri > Cypriniformes > Cyprinidae > Barbus > Barbus barbus. The sequence continues at coordinate 12,159,941 of NC_136723.1, forward strand.
GCATGCGTGACCTTGTCGAAAAAAGACCAGATGACATGCATGTACCTTAAGGGTGCTTTTTCAGGACATATGATAAACTGTCAAGAACGTCACACCCAACGAATAAATGTTTTATGTGAGGCAAAAAGAAAAAGGACATGCTTTGATTTGCAAAACTAGTCACAGGCAGCTGTGTTTACGATGCTCGCATCCTTCATAAGGTTATAGAATCAAACATAACAAATAAAAGAACATACATAAACATGTACAGACGTATTTATTGCCTGTTAACCAGAGAATGCTTTGGCTTCAGTGTTATTGTGTGTTTAATAGCGAGGATAATGGATGACATACAATAGTAATCCCTGTTTTAAAATGTATCCATGTTGTCCATTATGTAGTACTTTTTGGGATGAAACAGAATCAGAGTTGCACTCAGTTCACAGGAAGTGACAGTGTCTCTAAACAATCACAACACAAACCGTGATGTAAATCACATATGGATTCGTAATGTAACCTTGGCACAGTCCATATTTTGGTGACCATTTGGCAGCAAACCATGTGTATTTAAGTGTAATTCACTGAAACTTCTGGTCATAATTACCTTAAACAAAGGGCCAAAAATCACTCTTAGGACTGAGGATTTGTGTATGGCACAAAACATGAACGTTTCCTCCACAAATGAAACAGCAGGAGACAGTGCTATTAGCTAACAAGCTAATGCTGCCAAAAATGTCAATTTCAATAAATGCACATGAATATGCAAGCCCTGGAAGTCTGACTAGATTTTTACATCTAAAGGGTTTGCCAAACCTCTGGGTATAGTACAGTTTTAAAGTGAATTGGAGAACATTGGTGAATTGTTCAGATCTGCGCCAGTGTTCATGCATATAAAATAGTACCTTTATTTGTTATTTGACTTGCCTGCTACTGTATAAATGGCTCAAAAGTAAGTATTTGAGAGTTAAATTCATACAGTTGGGTTTAAAATCTTCTATTTTGCATGTTTTTAATTTTATTAACAACATAAAGTGAGTTAAACATTTTGGAATTTGCTTTAATGGCAGCAGAACTCAAGCTTGAAGACTTTTTTATATCATTAAACTCTTCCTTGTGTTCGCATGCTTTGTCTGTTATGGAGCACCATAGTCATCCTGCAAGGGTCAGCTATCCCCTACTGTGGAACCGGCTTTTTCCTGTTAAGGAAAAATGTGTTCCCCTGCCAACTGCTGACACAAAGACTATCTTAAATGATGCCTTTTATAAATCGACAATTCTGCCAATTTTGTCAAGATCAACAACTTTTCCAAAAGGCAAAATTTAGTGTATACATCATTGATAAGTGAATCCCACAAGGATTCAGAAGCTCAGATTTGCCCATATATGTTTCTCATGTCCTAAGTCTTTTTGAGGCAGTATTCACATGCTGCACATTTGTCTATGAAGAGCATTTCAGATAAATGAGTAACAAAGTAAACAATAGGTTTTACTGTTGTTTTTAAGTGTATGTCATCGAGTTCTGTTATCACAGATCTAACTTCTCTAGAAATACTTCACAGCCACCAAGATCTGAAGATACACAGATGGGGTGATGTTAACATTTGTTCTGTTATGCTTGGACCATATTTTGCTGTCAACCTCCAAAACAATGTAAAAGTGTTTCAGATGTGGTGTGGAAACACTGTTACTTTGGCCTGAGTGCCTCTTCAGTTGGCATAAGTACACCTAATGGAATCGTTCCTTCCTTTTTTTTGATTTTGACTTGTTAATGGGAACTTTATGGTGGCACCGCTGGGTCCCGTTTATCCAAACTCGCAGACAGAGATTATTCTCAGCCCCACCTCAGTTCACAGTGAGTCACCATTTGACAGCTGTCCCAAACTGACTCAGGCCAGTTCATCAAACAAGTGTTTACCTTGCCCACAGCGTTGTGTAACGCCCCTTGAGATATTGCAGGACTTATTTACTTGAGAAGAAATAGAGAGTTTAGGAGAGAGTTTGTGATGTTTGAAAACCCTGCATACCTGAAAAAGAACCAATTAAGCTCACATGCATAATGATTTCTTGATTTATCCAGTAGATACGAGGTTCAAAGTGTGCATTCTTTAAAATTCTAAAGTGTCAAGATTAATGACTCAATATATGCATCTTGTCCCCTAAGGGACTGTTTCAAAAGGATATAAAAAAACCTGGACTTCCTGAACTGTTTCAGTGTGATTAAAGTTCATTGGCTAATTAGACTGATGGGACACTGTATGTGTTTTGGAGCTCAGGGGTTTGGAGCGTGTTTTATGCAGCTCTTTTAACTGAAGCCATTGTGGTTACCGTATCTCTTGGATGGGATTGATTAATCTGGATGGGACTCAAGTTGGATCCTCATTTCTGGCATAGTTGCTTTCTCATGAAAGATCAGCATCTAAATGGAAATGAGTGATAGATGGGTTATATATGTTTATGTATGTGGGTTGTGACAGTTAACTGGGACAAAACTGTCTCAGAAGTGAGCTAAATCTGACAAACCTCCCTTTGGGGAAATCTGAAATTGGAAAATGTATTCATAAATAAAACAAATCAAAGTTTTTATTTTTTTAAAATCCAGTTTCATGAGAATGTTTAATTTGTACAATATGATGAAATTTGGATTATGGATTGTACAAAAACATATGACCCGAAAAAAGTATAACTTTTTGTACGTTCTAAGATATAGGACATCTTATGCCATTTTGTACAAATTATTACAAGGTTTCATGAGAATATGTTGTTTTGTTTTAATAACTATTTAAAAAAAAAAAAGCTAAATGTTGTGGTGTGAGTATTTAGATAGCTAAGTAAACCAAGAATTAGACTAATATGTTACAATACTGTTCAATAATTTATCATTTTCTTCCCACACTGACGGTGATGGTTAGATGTCAAACTTATTTTTTTCTACTGGTTTACATAACATTATTTTTTATCAAAACATGAACTTACTAATGGAAATGTTTCTTCAGAAGGAAACAGAACGTGCTTGCCTTTGTTTTAAAAGCGTGCTGTAACAATGACACCTTTATTCCACTGGAAAAGCTCTAATTTCAAAACACCACATTACTGGCAAATACAATGTAAGTGTCTGGATAAGGTGTAAGAGGGTTTCACATACATATTTAACTTTTGGTACTCTCCATTTTCTAATTTCCGTGGTTATAATGGATCATCACGATGCAATTTGTCATGTAGTGACAGCTCTTATTGAAGTGGCTTTAGAGAGTCATTAGTCTGATGTTCTTGAGTTGATGTACAACATGAATGGGAATACTAACAGACCTGCTTGTTCGCCACCATCTGTTGTGCACCTCAGGAGAACCACTCCAGTTGGCTCATCTTTTCAGACTAGTTCTAAGAATAAACACATCTCCTCACTGTTTCATCGCTGTTTAGCACTTCACTGACCTTCTGGTGTTGTACGTCTTCTCTTCTTCAATCCTGAGGACAGCCAGTTAGGCATTGCCAAGTGTAACATCCCCTAACTGTAATATGTCTAGTCAGGGTGTAAAATAAGATAATGCCTGTTTCTAAACTGTCTTTCTCTAGACGTTGATGTATCCTGAGGATGACAACTCAAATCAACACTGTTGATGTTCCAGGCAGCCTGAATCTTGAGTGATGATTAATGTAAGACTCATGTAGGAAAAATATGAGAAGAGGTTATTAAGGTTAAAACAGCAACATGTCTTCGTGAATCATATTGGAGATGCCATCGGCTCCATGAATCTGAGGGGTCAGAAAACAAACAATTTTATTCCGAACACTTTAAATGCATTATACAAACAATAACATCCTTTTGGCTAGTGGAGTCTTGCATATAAAGTTCTTTTATATCACATTTATTTGTCAGCAGGGCTTTGTTTGTTATTTGTTTGTTGATCAGTTGCCATAACTCTCTTTAATTTGCTGGAGAAGAACATCTGTACTGCACCAGAACATTTATTTCAGTTACCGCAGCGTTTTGGAAGATCATATGAAAATGTGAATCACACTTGTATTTCTTGGTATTTTTGTGTTTGCATGAAGGAAATGAACGCCTGCATTATGTCACTGTATGAGATATAAACTTTTTCTTTCTAATTTATCACACTACTTGTGTAAACGTGGCATAAGTCATTATACCCATGCAGTTTTATTTTTTTATCTATCTAATTCCGGAAATGTTGGGACGTTTTTTAAAATTTGAATCAAATGAAAACTAAAGGACTTTCAAATCACATGAGCCAATCTTTTATTCACAATAGAACATAGATAACATAACAAATATTTAAACAGAGAACTTTTACACTTTTATCCACTAAATGAGCTCATTTCAAATTTGATGCCAGCTACAGGTCTCAAAAAAGTTGGCATGGGGGCAACAAAGGACTGAAAAAGCAAGACATTTTGAAAACATTCAGCTGGGAGAACATCTAGCAACTAGGGATGTAACGATTCACTCAACTCAATCGATTCGATTCGATTCACGATTTTTCTTTTTCTTTTTTTTTACAAAATGAGATTTAAGACAAATTATGAATTAAATGTGTCCTTTTATTATTGCTTGGACAAAATGCAGCACGTTTCTTTGTGAAATTGAAATATAAAACTATAATAATATACTAATATAGCACTTGCATATTATTGCTCTTATGTTGGTTTTGATTGCTCCTATTCTCCTCATTTGTAAGTCGCTTTGGATAAAAGCCTCTGCTAAATAACAAAATGTAAATATAGGCTAATGTAAATGTAAATAACAAAACTAAACTGAAATTTTAAAACAAGCTCTAAATCAAATAAATAAGTAACAAATAAAAGAAATATCTTCATATAAACAAAATATGGCTTTGTCTGTGTTCTTTCCCCTTAAAATTAGAGACGAACCACTGCATTTTAATCATGATCCAAACAAGGATGCTGCATACATGCAACATGAACAGTTTTTAATCTAAATTAGATTGTATAATTTTTAGATTTGAAGTAAAAACAGAATGGTCTGACTTCAGTTTTGTGAAACTACTGATTTGAAAGACGGCCATCGGGACAAGATCACAGAAACCAGATGAGTCCTTTGCACAATCTGACTCTGCTGCAGCCTAGATTTAAACTGCTGATTTGAGAATGACACTATTTCGACACACTGTTTCACCGTCTAAATACTGTAAAGCTGATGTAAAGCCACCCAGCTTTATATCAAGCTGATGTTAAGCTGCTTTGACACAATTTGCATTGTTAAACGCACTCTACAAATAATAGTGACTTGACTTTTAGTATACATTTTATTTCTATCTATCTATCTATCTATCTATCTATCTATCTATCTATCTATCTATCTATCTATCTATCTATCTATCTATCTATCTATCTATCTATCTATCTATCTATCTATCTACAACTGAAACATGGTGGTATGGCCTCAGAGAAATTTGCCAAAAAACAAAAAAAATAAAAAATACATCATATAAATCACACAAAAGGAAGATGTCCAGGTAATAAATTCTTATGCATGATGGATACATCTTCAAAGCAGGCCTCATTTCAGCTCAAACTTGTTGAGGCGTTTCATGTTGGACAGTGACATGAAGCCCAAGGTGATGTCTAAGCTTGTTTGAGTCTCATTACATGTGCTTCCTTAGTGACTCAAAGTTTCCATTTCCCAAAGGGTGTGAGAGCTGGTTAAAAATGTTCATAGCTTTGAGAGGAAACATGATACTCGTTTAGGAAGGGGGCAAAGGCTAAAACGTTTTACAGTAGGAAATGTTTTTAAGGAAATTCAAGCATAGAAAGTGGGCAGCACACCTGAATTTGCGATAGCAAATTGGCAAGGTAGCTTAGTGATCATTTGTTATTCTTGTCAAGTATTGTACTCTTTGACATTAGTCTTAAAGCGGACAGTGTCTCTCTCATAACTCAAAAACTGCTAAGCAAAATAAAAAAAATAGCTCCGGGTGATCTCCTTTGTACATTTCTGAACGGTCTCCAGCACATAATCAAATAATCCAACAAATAATCACACATACAGCTGTTCTTTGCCATGCCTTCATCAGTCAAAGAAATACAACACACCCTTCACAAAAAAAAATCTTTGTCAGGAAGCCTGAAATGTGGTCTGTATTGGGTTTGTCTTTGTGTGGCGTTTGTACTTTTGTTTTGAAGACTTTTATGTCGGTCTGTGTCTTTTATTTTGATATGGTTTTTGATATGATTAATATTATAAAGGTCTCATTTCCTGTCTTTAGCTTCCTGTGTTCCTGGTTCATTGTTTCCAATAATGTTTTGTCCTTGGGTGTGTCTCAGTCCACTCCTTAGTCAGTTTCTAAAGATATCAAAACATTCATACTTCTTTACTATATAGTAAGTAAAAATGTGACAAGATTAATATGTCTGAATACACGGTTTCATTACTTTTGACAAGATTCTGAAGCACCCATATAAACATTACTTTACTATCCCATAAGGCCACAGGAGTGGATTGGTAAATGGTGGGTAAATTGTCAGTGTCGAAATGGTGGATGTAGTTTATATTCAACTTATACACACATTCATACTAAATATACTTTTATAATGGTCACAAAAAGCTTATTCAAAGAAGTACTGTATCCAATAAAAGAGTGTACAATTTCAAATGGAATCATGCTTCAAAATAGCTGCCAATAGAAATAACTAATACACTACAAAAAGTCAGTAAGGATGCATTTAGTTTGTTAAAATAACTTTTTATTTAAAGATATTTTATAAAAGTAGTTTATTCCTGTGATAGCAAAGCTGAATTTCCAGCATCATTACTTCAGTCTTCAGTGTTATATGATGCTTCAGAAATCTTTTTTCTGCTTATTTCTTAATAAAGAATAATTAATCTGCTTAATATTTTTATGAAAACACATTTTCCAGGATTTGTTTTTGAAAGTTTGAATAAACAGCACCTGTGTGATCATGTCTCAATGTTTAGTGGAGCAAGGTCCTTTATACAAATTCATCATGCTACACTGATTCATGACATAAGGAACAAATTAATTGAAGAAGATATTATAATGCCATCAGGAGCCTCTGTGCAGCTTGATGAGATCAAAACCTGGATTTTAACAACTATGGAAGCAGAATAATGATTGTTGTGTGTGTGGTCAAGGGAATCTTTATAGATCTGATATAATACATCTCACAACAGAGCGTGTGGAAAGCTGACACGGTGCCTGATGAATGTTGCTTCCTCTTTGTGTAAAGGTTGTTTATGGAAGCAGAATAATGACAATAGTTTTTGAAACATAAAGCATGCTGAATTCAATAAATCGAAAAAAAAAAGATGCATTGCAATTAACAGTGCTTGCATTTTAATGCCTTGTGTTTCCAGGGCTTGCATTTGTAGGTCCTGAAATTTTACATAGTTGTTTATATAAGCTGTGAATATTTCAATTCAAAATATTTCACACACATTTTCATAATTAAGAATTCAATAATTCATATTCACCTTCCAGAATTCACTTCCAAAATATTAAATCTGTTTAAAAATACGATGTATAATATTCAACAGGCGAATTTCGGTCATTTTATTTCACTTTCCAAATTCGCTGCTACAAATTCAGTGGTTAAAATTCAGCAGAAAATTCAGCAGAAAATTCAGCGTTGCACATCTGGGAACCGCAGGAATAGCAGTAGAGCACCGATGCATGATCTCCAGCTGATGTCAGCCGCTCACCAGCAGGTGGCGCAAGCGGCTGTTGATGAAGGCCGTATGTGGATCAAGTCATTCATTTACAAAAACTGATTTGCAGAAATGGAGCAAGTGCTAAGCAGAAGTTTTGATTATCGGGGCCAGTATAAACATGTGGAAACGCTGATTGTGTGTATGTTTAATTCAACATCTTTGCTGTTTCCCGTAGCCTACATGTAAACAGCTTTCTCTACCACAAAGGAGATTATAATGCTCTTTTACCCAACGCTGTACAGAATACAGAAATAACATTACAGATATGTGATTGTTGTCATATATTATATTTCAATAAAAATCTAAAATACATGTTCTGATGTACTGTCGATATAGCTCGCATAATCATCAGTAAAGTGTATTCTGACATCTGAGGTCTTATATCACTTTATTATTACGCGTCGGTGGGGAATCCTGGAGTGTGATGTATGAGGGGAACCCCAGTATTACAGCACAGCGTCACACAAGCCATGATACAAAGTTACAGAAACTAAGCTACCGAAAGCAATATATGTCTTCCTCAGATGTAATGTTATTTCTGTACTTCAGCGTTGGGTAAAAGAGCATTATAATCTCCTTTGTGGTAGAGAAAGCTGTTTACATGTAGGCTACGGGAAACAGCAAAGATGTTGAATTAAACATACACACAATCAGCGTTTCCAGATGTTTATACTGGCCCCGATAATCAAAACTTCTGCTTAGCGCTTGCTCCATTTCTGCAAATCAGTTTTTGTAAATGAATGACTTGATCCACATACGGCCTTCATCAACAGCCGCTTGCGCCACCTGCTGGTGAGCAGCTGACATCAGCTGGAGATCATGCATCGGTGCTCTACTGCTATTCCTGCGGTTCCCAGATGTGCAACGCTGAATTTTCTGCTGAATTTTAACCACTGAATTTGTGACAGCGAATTTGGAAAGTGAAATAAAATGACCGAAATTCACCTGTTGAATATTATACATTGTATTATTAAACAGATTTAATATTTTGGAAGTGAATTCTGGAAGGTGAATATGAATTATTGAATTATTAATTATGAAAATGTGTGTGAAATATTTTGAATTGAAATATTCACAGCTTAAATAAACAACTATGTTAAATTTCAGGACCTAAAAATGCAAGCCCTGGAAACACAAGGCATTAAAATGCAAGCACTGTTAATTGCAATGCATCTTTTTTTTTCGATTTGTGGAATTCAGCATGCTTTATGTTTCAAAAACTATTGTCATTATTCTGCTTCCATAAACAACCTTTACACAAAGAGGAAGCAACATTCACCAGGCACCGTGTCAGCTTTCCACACGCTCTGTTGTGAGATGTATTATATCAGATCTATAAACATTCCCTTGAACACACAATAGACCTGTGAGCACCTTCTTCCATTCTGTAATTCCCCTTTTTGAGCCATCAGTGCACAGTGAGGATGCCACTGCCAAACCTGTAATGGCTGAGATTTGACATTAAAATAATATATATTTTTTTAAAACCACATGCATTTTCTAATGCAGCTGTTGGAGGGAGCAAAGGTTTGTAGCTCAATTTACATAGGAAAGCTTTTACATTAGTAAGACTTACAGTAAGACAGTAAGTTAATCATTCTGCCACAGTTTGTTCCAAATAGACCCCATTTATTCCATGGAAAATAAATAGGATCAGGTAATAATACTAGGACTGTTTTAAGAAAAGTGATTCAGGTAATCTACTCTACACCACAAATGAAAAAAGCCTATGAGCTTGAGCATCATTAGGGAGTGAAACGTGTGGTTTCATACAAACAGAAGACAGTTACAGGATTCTAAGTAGCTTTGTTTTTTTCCATGTCTTTAACACTCTTAATTTCGGCAATGCTGAACACATCTCTTTAGCTGTCACATCTGTAAAGTCTTGTGCAGAAAACTAATTATTTTCTATTGCTTCATGACTTGAACACGTGTGCATTCATTATGGCATTATAAGTGCCAGGGGTGGATGAAAAGGGAAAAGTCCCTTCAGTATGAGAGTTTGCTTGTTTATAAATATCAAAAATATAAATATAAAATCGCTAAATCCCAGATTATTCTAAAAATAAATATTTAATATAATGTCTATTTAATACGATGTAATTTTAATGATTGAATTATATAATTACTAATAAAAAACAAATATTTTTATTTAAAACATTTAAATTGATATATGTGTACGTGCGTGTGTGCATGTGCGTGATATTATAATTATATGTGTGTATATATATATATATATATAATATATAAATGTATTTTTCTATAGTTGTCTATCATTTGAAATGAAATTCTGCTTTAAAAAGAAGAAAAATACTAAATAAAAACATTTTCAGTAATGGTCCCAGGCTTTTGAACCCCTCTCAGATATTACTTGATGATCTCATTCTATTTAAATTCAGCTTGAAATGCTGAATCCATTCAAATATAAATGTTTTTACAGTCTTGTCAAAAAATCTTAGTGTTCGTTTTAAGAACTACAGGCAAAGAAAACAGATTCTAGTCTAAACGCATGAAACCATGACTTAATCAGTGGGTGTCTGGCCAGGTTCTAGGCAGGAGATGTGGGCTGCGTGGATGGATGGATGGGGCTTGACTCCAAGGCTGGGCTTTCACAGCATTAAATAACATCTGTCAGTCAAATTACTTCCACTTCCAGAATCATCCATTATTAGAGGCTCTCACCGAGGGTGTTAGGCCTGTTGTTTCCTGCTTTAGATTCACTGAAGCCCACAATACTAATACGGAAATACAAAAAGCATCAAAAGTTTTTAGCTGTCAAAAGCAAGGAATCGCTGAATGAAATTAGTCAGAATTTTTGATGGATAGACTTGCTGCAGTAGTGAAATGTAACTGACAAATGCAAAATAACAGACGTTTTAATTGTTGACAGTTATCATTTTTAAGACTTGTAAAACATTTAATCCCCACTTCCTTAATGGGAAATTAAGTCAGTCTAGTCTTGAGACTGTAAAAACCTACACATACAGTATCCAGTTCCAGTACATGTCAGAAATGATGTATTTATTTTTTTAGAAAATCTTGTACAGGTATAAATAATCTCATAATTCATCTCAACTTGTTTTTCAACACATACAGAAACGTCAATTTGTGTGTGTGCATCACTTGCAGCATGTGGCAAAAAAAGCAACACATGTAATACTGGCCTATTGTTGCACATTATTGGTTTACACTCTCCCATTTTGAGTCAGATCTCTCGTTTGTATTACAATAAAGCCGTAAACATTTTGATCAAGAAATGTCTTTCATGACAAATGATTTCCTCTCGTCAGATGCAGAGCTGTGTGAGTGAAACCTCAGTTCAAACAGTACTGTGAACAAAGATGATTGCTGCAAGACTCATTTAAATTCTTCCTACTGGCTGGCCGTTTTCTCAAATACAAGTCTGAAGGTTCTCCAGAGCACACATGTAAAGGTAAACAGACTGTTGCTCTGAACATTTCTTGGTATGCTCATTACAATCCCCCTTGGTGTTTTGTTCTGTTCAGCCATTGTTTGTTTGCATTTCCTGGTTGTACAGGTCTGTGTTTTGTCAAAATGAGCTTTTACTGGAAATTGATCACAGCAAACATGATCAGTATTGACTGTTTGTGTTGAACTGATCCTTAAAAGGTCACACAAACTGAAATGGTAATGTGTAGATCTTCCAGTGAGATGAAAAAGTGTGATAATCATCAGCTCATAATAACATTATCATGCATTTTCATTGAGGCAATATCAAATCACTACATCCTCAAGTCCAACAAGTAATTATCCTCAATCATTCTGGAGCCTTGTTTGAATAAATAATGGTAAATCTGTTTAAAGTGCCTGCGGTTTAGGGTTAAATGATTTACACAAATTTATTGCAGCACTTCTGTAATAGATTGTGGTTTCAGGGTTCAGCAGCCTCTGACCCACAGATAATAACACAGTTATTTGTGGTCAGTAAAGCAGTAGTTCTTATGTGCAAAAAAACAGATATGTTGGAATTCTGGTTGTGTTCATGGTCTGTTAACATCTTGAGTCATTGGATTTAAAACCCCTTAAAATTTTTATAAAACCACATCACACAACCACAAGGTAATCTGCAAACATTTCCAACAATACAGTATGGATTGCTGGTAGAGACCAGTGATCCATACTGTTGGGAATTTTAGTAAATGTTTATATGCCTTAATTTTATAATTTTTAATGCATTTTTTGACAGTTATGGCATGTAATTTCTTTAAAAAGTGAATAGGCCGCAGCTGGATGCAATCAAAGGCCCAACTGCTCTGAAGGTTCATTCTAATCATGCGTAAAAGGAGTAATATCTTCACACCGTTATGCCTATTAGAGTCTCTTTGAATAAAGCAAGCATGTTAGCACATGTGGCACATGAAATGACCCTCTGCCGTGACCTCCATGAGCTCAGGTTGCTCCAAAGCATCAGAGAGAATGCTAACAATGACACATCTCTCATCCTCTTCATCTCTTCTGTCAACATGAGTTTGAAAAAGCACTCTAACATGAACACAGATTGAAGCTATAGCCTCAAACAGGAAACATTAGCCCAGGGCTGAGTTTTTCATGTATGCCTCAAGTGCGAGTATAACTGCTTTCATGTAATATTATACCATGGAGTTTACAATGAAGAAGTTTATTTATTATTTTAGGGCTGGAATCCGAGAATCGTTTCTTATTCAGAACTGGTTCTATCCTACTACACTTTTCAGTGATCACAATGAAGCTGCAGTGTTTGTTAAGGCCAATGACTTATTCCTTTTAGTGAATCATAAACATACAGTGTGACCAATTTTCTGATTCCCAAACCACTGACTCTTATGAGCCAGTTCTCTTCATTAAAGCACACACAAAAGTGAAACCAACACATTTTGATTGCCCACTGGTGGCTGGCTGCACTATAGGTCATAAACCACCTTATTCAGGTAAACGGATGGGACACGAGCCAAACTAAAATAAATAAATCTATCTAATTGCACTTCAAATACATTCTCCCCAAAGCTGGTTTCTCTCATTTTATGTAGTTCTTATTACGTTGATGTATGTTCAAGTGTTCATTTTTCAAATAGGTTTGGTTTTAGTTACTTGATGCTATAAAAATGGGGTCTGATCCCTGCTAAAAAAAAAAAATAGAAGCCCAATAGAAACAATCACAGAAATTCCAATGGTTTCCATTAAAATACCATCATAAACCATTAGCTTTTTCCAGTAAAACCATTACAAAATTCCTTTTTGTAGTGTGTTTTGGGCATTTTTCCAATAGGATTTAACATCCCACCAATAGAATCCATCACATACCAGTAGACACATTATAGTTTCCATTAAAACAATACAATTCCCATTATAATCATTAAATGCATTACATTTTCTATTGTTTTTTGGGCAGGGTTCTATTGTTTTTTCAGCAAGGATATAATGATTGACAGTTTCTCTGAGCGAAGTAGATAGAAGTAGATCAGGATTCTCAGGAGTTAAAGCTCTACTTTAACTTTTAGTTTTCCATAACTGTTTCGTTTCCCAGCGACAAAATGACTTGCAGTAAATTGTACTAACAGACCTAACGGATCATTGAAGTTTGTTCAGTTAAATTTGTGCTTTATAAACTAATTAGTGAATAAATGTTATTGCCCAGCTAGCTAAGACAACAAGCTTATAGCATTAGCCTTGCAGGAAAAAAACAGGTGACTGTTAGCTAGCACTTAATATTTCTTATGAAATACTCATGAGTTACATGAGTATGCAAGAGTATGGACAGCTCCACTTCACGATTAATAATGTGCACACACTGGCTCCAAATGACTTTATCAACGTAAGATGGCAGCAGCCATCTTTGGCACATTTTTGCTTCACTTCATCATTTTTTTTACGTCTATGCCTTAAACAGATAGCATGACCAGTGTAGTCCATTTCCCAAACAAATGACTCACAAACCGGTTCTTTTTAGGGAATCAGTGCGACCAATTAAGTTAAATTCTCAAATGAAAACGTTTTCTGAGCCGGTATTTTAAGTGAATCACAAACATATAGCACGACCAATTTAGTCGGATTCCAGAACCAATGACTCTTATATGCCGGTTCTTTTATAGTGAATCATGAACATACGGTGCGATCAGTGTAGTCCGATTCCAGAACAAATGAGTTTTGAGTAATTCTTTTTAGTGATTCAAACACATACATTTATCTGACGCTTTTATCCAAAGCGACTTACAATTGCTATACATGTCAGAGGTCGCACGCCTCTGGAGCAACTAGGGGTTAAGTGTCTTGCTCAGGGACACATTGGTGTCTCACAGTGGATTCGAACCCGGGTCTCTCACACCAAGGGCATGTGTCTTATCCACTGCACCATCACCACCCCGTACATACAGCATACAGTGAAACATTAATGTAGTTACTGACTGGTTGTACATATAACAACTTGTAGATCATTTTGCCAGAAAAAAGTTTTAGAATTTGTATCATATTTTAAGGTAAAAAAGCTTGTGCACTATAACTTGTGTTTGCTTGTTTGCTGGTTTTTATTGTATTTGTTATTCTTATATTTTTTAAAATATACTGCTACTACTAACAACTTGTAGTTACAAAACAAATACACATTACGCAGTTTGTCAGTAGTATTTTTATAAATATTAATGTATTAAATGTTTCCACATTTTTTGTATTAGTGCTGTTGTTTAATATATAATTAAAGCCAGTTATTGATTAAAAGGAAACACACTATAATAATCTAGATAGCATCATTCATTTTTAATTTTTCGCTTACAGCACCTTTTACAACACACATATCTGATTATTGCAACCGCAGAAAGCACAAACACAACAACAACAGTAAAGAGAACCAACAAGACATCTACAGAATGGTACGAGTACCACGGCATCTTGTAGAACTCTGAGCGCAAGTGAGTCGCTCCTTTATTTCTCATCACATACTCGATCCAGAAAACGGCCGAGTCCAAAGGCCTCATTGGCTGGTCCCTGTGCAGACTAGAGAGTCTCTGCATGTTCGTCCTGTAGGAGGCGTTACTGAGCAATTCCCGTAGGGCTTGTCCAAAAGTACCACTGCTGAACTCTGACAACTTAAGTATCTTACCTGCTCCTTTCTCCTGAATGCGTATTAAGTTGTCAAACTGGTCAAAGAACAAAGGGACGCCCAGGATCGGGACCCCATGGTATATGGCTTCCTGCACTCCATTGGTTCCTCCGTGGGCTACAAATGCTTTGATCTTGGGATGTCCCAGGAGGTCGTTCTGTGGTATCCAGTCCACAATAAGAGTGTTGTTGCCCACAGTGGATGGCCGATCTCCAAGATGTCTCCAGATGACTTTCTGAGGTAAACTAGCAAAACCAGATGCAATATCGTTAGCCATATCGGCAGGGATACTTTTAACAAGTGTTCCCAATGACATAATAATAAATCCGTGGTCTCCTGAGCTCTGCACAAACACTTCCAGATCTGGAGGAAGAGGCTTGGAGGGTTTGCATTGAAATCCACCCATGTAAACAACATTTGGCATGGTTGGTCTTGGAAACTCGAAGACAAAATCAGTTCTCATGAGCCAAATATCAGCAGTTTGAATGAGGCTAACAATGTCCGTTTTGTAATCCAAATACTTATCTATTAGCGCATCATAATGTGGACCAACCACAAATCTGTCCTGGAAGAAAATAAAGCTCTGGAATAAAACATTTTTAACCCTTTGAGTGAAACTCATTTTATCTATATGGCCAGAGCCTGGTAAAGGTACATAAGACATTGGAGATGGTGCTATAGCAAAATGCCCTTCTCCACTTGTGATCCATCGTACATTGAGAACAAGAGGGAGTTTTAGATAATGCGCTAAAATCACGCCACCTGCTAATGCAGGATCGGTGAGCACCAGGTCGTACCGCTCATCCTGAAGTCTTTTCACAAGCATCTTATCTTCCAAAATGTCCGATAACATTTTACACATAATATAGTGCGCTTTTGACAACATGGAGAACAAATCAACCTGGAGCTTCAAGAATGACAGCCCAGAGGCGTCGCCTCTTTCTATCTCTATCACTTTCCATAGATACGCTTCAAAAAAGTTATCAGATTCCCTTATTTCATCTGCAATTGTGATGGAAGTGTAGAGAGGGGACTTTTCTGTGATGTACCAGCTGGATTTGGGCCGGATGACGGTGATGCCGTGACCCCTGGAGTGCAGCTCTTCTATCAGGACTTTCATATTAACCCAGTGGCTTCCATCGACAGGATACAGTAAAACTTTACCTCCATCGCAGCTCAGAGTGAAAACAGAAAATGCCAAAAATAATCCAACAATGAAATGTGACTGGTTGGAAAGTGACTTCATTGTATCTGAGCAAAAAATCTTTTAAAAAACAATTCATATTTTTAGTTACACCTCCTTTGCACTTACAAACAGTATTTTTTAACCTGAAATCATACTTCCATTAATTTTCCATACCACTTTATCCTACGTTGAAATCATGAATGTACTAAACTAACACAAATAAATTGTTACTGCATGGCTGACTCTTACCTTAATTTTTCATGCATGCATGAAAGACCAACAATTGCTCATTCCAGAGCTCTATTCATCTGAACGACTAAGTTCAAATTCTGCTTTACAAAGTCCATTTAAATGATTAACATTCAAATCAATCATTAACAAGCAGACATTGCATATGGTTTAAGGGGCACTCAGACACATGTTTTTTCTGTAACATTTTTAGACTGTTGCAGGTCATTTTGATCCTGCTGACCCAGTTTAGACTAAATATATACTACTGTTTAAAACTTTGGGGTCAGTAAATTTTGTTTTATTTGTTTGTTTGCTTGAAAGAAATGACTGATTATTCATAAAGGATTGATTAAATTAATCATATGTGACAGTAAAGACATTTATAATGCTACAAAATGTTCCTATTTAAACTTTCTAGTCTTCAAAACATCCTCAATTTAATCTATTTCTGAAGACATTCATGTGGCACTAAAGACTGGAGTAATGGCTGCTAATAATTCAGTTTTGCCATCAAATAAATAAATTAAATTAAATATTTTTTAATTGTATTACTTTCATTAAAACTCTATCAAAATTCAAATGTAATTTTAAATTATAATATTTCAAAATATTACTATTTAGTTTATATTTTATCAAATAAATGCAGCCTTCGTGAACATAAGAGACATTTTACAAACCTTTTAAATGGTAATGTATGTAATTTTCTAAATATAATTTTATACATTCTTATATTTTTACTTTTATTTTATATAAAATATTTGTCAGGTTTATGTTTAAAACTGTCAAATAAATTAATATTTTTTTTTACTGAAAACCAGTTATGCAATTTTGCTCCTTTTTGTTTTTTTTTTAAAGATGTTTAGATATTTTGCTGGAATATCAGGCAGCACTATGATCCAACTAAATACAGATTTATTTATTTTATTCATTAATAGTTTGTGTAAAATATTATTCACAATTTTTGGCCCACTTGATACATTTATTTACATTTACATTTAGTCATTTGGCAGATGCTTTTATCCAATGCGATTTACAATACATGTGTCAGACACATAGTTCAGTTTGCCAATGGTGGTTTCTTGGTTGTGATTTGTCTTCAGGTCACTCAGCATTTAAGCTCTGGGTTTTATAGGCTCTGGCTGTCAGTGTGTATCAGCATATACTCAGATATAACTACCCACCTAATGCATGCAGGCATCCAGACACACAAATGCGCTTCCTGCACACTACATTTACTTAAAGAGAAATCTCTACAAGTGGAGACAGGACTGATACTCTGATGGATGGAAATTTCTGGCCCGCAGGACAAAGTATGAATCAAAGTTGAAGAATGAAAGCATGAAAAGGAGGCTCACACAATGGTATAAAATAACTATAGCTTGTCAGAGAAGTGGCCAAGGAGTTGCACTTGCTCGGGCATGTGATGCTCATGTAGCTATGCAAGTTCAAGTCAAGCTCATTTTATTCAGGATCATTCTTTCTATACAGTCACTGTTATAAAAAAAACGCCAAAAGAAAACATTATATGTCAGGCTGGGGCAGTGTTGGTGCACACCTGGTAATGCGCACTTAATGCGGAAGCAAATACACTTTTCCATGCATTACTTTTCTAATAATTCAGCAGCCTGTCGTCAATTGCTCCGCTTATACTACGGTTACCACATCTCAAGGCATTGATCAGATGTTTTATTTTAAGACATTTCTCAGGTTTTTGTCCTCTCGTGTTCAGGCTTCATTTCTTTCGCATCTCATCTCATCCCTCCGTTGCTTCCAAAACCTTGTTTTAGAGCTAGAGACGAGACTTCAGTCATTGATAATGCAGTTATTGATGCAGTCTGAAGTTAAGAGAGAGATAAAGAGAGCCTGTTATCTGCGTCTGTGCGTCGACGGCGTTCAGCAGCACCGCCTCTAATAGCGAAACTGTAAGTTTGAACACGTTAAGAACAGCAAAGTTACCACCTCTCTGAGAAAAGTCTGTCAGTAGCAAAAGTGTGTGTCTGTAATGTAGCCTAGATGTGTGTGCATTGAGTACAGTATGAGAGAGAGCGAGATATGTTTTTCATAAAACTTTTGTTGGAAAAACGTGGAAATTTGTTATAGACCTATTTATCGGCTTGGTCAGTGTTTTGTGAGTTTTGGTTCTTTTTCTGTTGTAGGCTGCAAGGATCTTTGAAATAAATAAAATCATTTGCCAGAGCGATATTGAACTGTAATGCGGTCAAGACCTGTCTGGAACTACTTTAGCTGGGAGTTTCCTGAAAAAGAAAACCTTTAATGGCATATTTCATTGTGACAATATGCCCCTTTTGTTCAATAAACTGTATCATTTTTTCCCCCTGAACAAATGGTGCAAATTCTCAATATTTTTTTCTGAATTTGGCCTGCCATAAACTGACTAACTGATTTTGAAATGTGAGTAGGCCTATCAAATATGATTATGATACATTTAGCTTTTGAGGAAAGTGTATTTGCCCATCTCTCAATCATCATTGTATTGCATTGCATTATATGTTTTTGGTCATTAAACAAAAAATTGTAATATCATCTTACGACGAAGATATAGAGTGACAACTGATATTTATATGCATTTTAAAGTAATCTTCAACTGTTATTAACATCTCAATTTACATTACAATCAGAATTTCATCTTACTTTTTGACCATATAAATATCAGCATCAGCACCAAAATTGCATATTTTTGTTCAACTTGGGCCTCTAAATCAAATTAAGACGTTTTTCCCCCTGTGTGAGCTCTGTATTTTTCTATATCATACTATATGTTCCATTAAAAGCTTGATGTTTCAAATATGATATTCTACATTTTTCAAACTGTTATTTCAGGATTTACAGGGTTAAGCTTTAGTGAAGGTTCATTTTGGTGTAGACTATTTTATGAAGGTCATGAACTCTATTTTCTGAAGGATAAGTAAACGCAGAGCGCATAAATCTCAAGAAAATAAAAAAATCCCTCACAAAGGAATGACAAAATGCATCTAGGAGTAGGTTGAGACTATGATGACTATTGCAAGGCTGTTTTATAGCAGCCTCTTCTCATCCCAACCTGGAAATTGTGTTTGCACCCGTTCCCCCGAGCTGTCAACACAATTAGACATTTAGGAGGATATTACATAAACCGAATCAAGGTAGTGCAACGAGATAGCAAGCTTACTCAGATATCCCATGGCAACATGGAGGTTCATATTGAGCTATGTTTTGTCCCTGAAGGGTCGTATCCACTCACACTGAGAGCATTTTGGTTTCAGAACCCCTTTTTCTTCTCCCAATCAGATTTAATGTCATCTTTAAAACATTTGGAGCAAAATGCTAGCAGCGTAATGCCAAAAATCATGGTTTAAATTACACGGTCTTACACAATATCTCTGGGTTCGCCAGTCACTTAGGCATGCGAAGTAAACCATAGTAAAGCTGGATACTTTCTCTGGATCTCACTATTTCCTTCTTCCTACATTAAGACAATGACAGTGAGCAGTCCAAGCAGCCAGAGGCAGGGTTACGTAATCTGTTAGCTCATGATTTCTCTCTTGGATTAAAGCCATTTTTTAAGAGTACAATGGCATGTCCAGCAAACATTAACACTATGTTTATGCACTAAGTTTTATTAATAAGGGTGGTTAATACGTAAATGAATGAAGGAGCTTTATCATCCAATCATAATAATATGCTCATCAATCACTGACACAGAGCTTTTTGGAAAAAGTTTGAATGTTTGTGAAATTTTGACAACTCATATAAACTGTTTAGCATTATATTCTGTTTTGCAGACTTTTCCCTGAATCATTTTATGAATGATAAACGGCATTTGGACAATTTGACCATATTTCAAATTAATGAGTTGTCTTTAAGTAAATGACGCCCTCTGTTGGAGTTACAGTTTTATGAAGCTGTGCTTAGACTTGCACTATACTTTTCAAAAGTTTGGGGTCAGTAAGATTTGTTTTTGAAAATATTAATACTTTTATTCAGTAGAAATGCATTGTAATTGATTACAATTAAAGTAAAGATTTTTTTTTTTATGTTAAGGATTTCTAGTTCAAATTAATGGAATTTTTTGAATTTTCAGTTCATCAAGGAATCCTTAAAAAAGTATCACAGTCTCCACAAACATATATAAGCAGCACAACTGATTTTATAATTAATAATAATAATAATAATAAGTATTAATAAAAAGGAGTAATAATGCGGAAAATTCAGTTTTGGTATCACAATAAATTACATTTCAAAATGTTTTTGAAAAAACAGTTATATTAAAATGTAGTATTTCAATATTACCTTTTGATTCTATTTTGATCAAATAACTGCAGCATAAGAGACTTTTAAATGCATAAAAAACATCTTACTGACCCCAAGCTTTTGAATGTTAGTGTACATTCCTTTGCTTTATTTCTGAAGTGAATTTTGATAAACAAAGAACTTCAGTGGAACATTTTTTAATACAAGAGCCAAAGGTCAGGGAAGGCCTCTAAGCACATGTAATGCTCTGTCATGAATGTATTCAAGGCGTCTTAATCTTTTTGTCCTTTTTAATTTGAAAGGATCTTCATCTCACAAACACTTTGAAAATGAGCTGTTTCCTATTACAGACCTACAGCAAGTTTTAAGTGAATGCAGTTGCGCATGAAAGAGGGCCTGCATCATCAGTTTTATCCGAACTGTCAAGGGCGGTGGGTGAACATCAGGCAGCCTCCAGCATTTGGAATAATAATGAGCAGAATTTAAGCCCAAAGGATTTGATAAACCATATGTAGTCAAACCATATTTTCAAGTTTTATAAATCCAGGAACACATCATTTATAATCACTATGATGTTTGGAGTACACAAAAAACTATGACTTTTTTTGCAAGTAAAATAGGACCATTTAGGCTAATTTTCCTCTTTAATTCATCTTCTGGTATAATAAAAGAAAAAGATGTTTACATATGGAATTAGTAGTGTCTAATTTAATCTACATTTAATGTACATAATAACTTCTCATTCGGTGGAAACAAGATGAAAATGATGTTTTTATAAGATGTTCATTTATTGCAGAACACTTGTTTAAGCTACATTTGAAATAGTGTCTGCATTTCCCTTGACAATATGCTTCGGCTTGTTTGGTTTTAAATGCATTTATGTTTGTTATCAATTAAATGTTAACTATTTCCTGTGAACTTCTGAGAATGACTATTATATTATTATAAAATCAACCCTTATGTGGTTTTCGCTCTTGCCTGCGTTCTTCTAGCGGTCTCTAGCGGCCGTCCGTCGCAACAGCAGTCTCTCAATCCCATCCTGCACCGCGAGCTCCGCGCCGACTCCGAGTCCGAGCTGTCTGTCTGCTGCCAGGGGCGGCCTGTTGGAGGACAGCGCCACACATATTTCTGATTTTACCGGAGCAACTGACTGCAAAGCAGAGACGGGACACCATGGATGCCGTCAACGCTTTTAATCACGAGGTGTGTGTGTGTTCAATAAGATGAAACGGCTGTAAAATGGCGGTTTGTTGAGCACAAGCGTTCAATGTGTTGCGACGGCCCAAGCCAGATGAAGGCCTCAGTGTTTAAAATGCGCTGTTGCATGTTGCCAGGTTGGATATAGCTGTTCATATGAACCCTTCCTTTCGTAAATGTTAGTGTAAATGCGTAGATCTGTGTATTACGCCGTAACAACAGCTCTAATCCTGATAATAAACAGCGTGGTCTGCAGTTGGTCGTTTTGCCTGTTGGTTTCGGCTTTTTTCCACACTTGATCTAGAACATGTATGAATACACTTCTGTGCTAACGTTATAAGATGACTTCCAGACTAGTGATCGTGTTGTTTACAGTCTGCGCTGTGTGTGTAGCTCCTCCAGCGTAAACTGACATAACCTGTCACAGTTCATTCTTTCAGGGACTTTATATTGCTCGCTAATAGTCGTGATAAACAATTGTGTCCGCTAATGGCTAATTGTCCAAAATTGTGACAGAATCATTATAAAGGTACCGTATTCCATAAAAACACAATTTCATTAATGCCCATGACGTTTTTGCACCCAAAATATTGACATTTTTGTTGCAAACGACCATTTTGTATTTTTTCTCTGGCCCTTTAAAATGATGTTTTTGTTACTGTGCCTTTAAGACCCATGCAAATGGATTGTGTTCATCTAACCTCCGCCTACTGTAGTTCAGTGTTTATCCAGCTTGCTGGATGCGAGTTTATGTAAATATGGGCGGTTATTTATTTACAAAGTTTTAAAGTTAAAAGCTGTTAATTTTTCCAAACTTATAGGTGAAGTGTGTGATTTCTGCACCACAAACCTCACTAAAACTGAGATGCAAAAACAATGATTGTTTTCAAGCACGTTTTCGCACACGCTTATTGGTCAGCCAAATTGATAAGCCCTCCCCCAAATTCACGTCATTGGTTTAACGAGTGTCAGTCAGGATGCTTAAAGGCACAATATGCAAGATTTTCGTAATACAATATTCAAAAACTACAGTATGGTATATTTCATGCAGTTGTGTGAAAAAGTTCCCAAGGATTTGTAAATCCAGATAAATTCCAAATTATGATTATTTTAATTGCACAATGATATGCAAAATGTAAATACAATATAACATAACAAGAAAAATTACACAGAACATAGGGAACAGCCAGGAAAATCCAATTATAACCTGAATAAAGTGAAAGAAAAAAAGAAAACAGATAACATAGAATCAAGTAAGCAAAGGAAGGAATAAATATACTAATAAATAAATACAATATAAAATAATAATTGTACAGGGTAATTTTGAAAAAGGCACAACAAGTTAGTGTTTTCCTTGCCTTAGTATTTTCTGATACTGAGAGTGTTTCAAAATATTGTTGCAACTCTCTAACAAACACCTTAAATGCGGCTTATTATTGGAGAATTTACACTTGTGGGTATGGTATTTGGCTCGGATAAGTAATAGATTTATAAGATAAATCTTTCCAAAACAAAGAAAATTGAGAGTACACACAATCAATTACAAACTTGTAAAAACTGTTCCAAAACATTTTAGTATAATTATAGTACCAAAATAAATGTACAGTCGTTTCATCTTGTACATTACAAAAGTTGCACATTGTGTTAATATCAGGTTTGAATTTCTTTAGGTAACTATTCACTGGGTAGAATCTGTGGATTAATTTGAAAGATACTTCTCTCACTTTGTTCACAATAAGGTATTTATGTGGCAAAAGCCAAACTTTTTTTCCAATTTGCAATATTAGTAAAATTACTCCAATGGGCAATAACATATGGTTTGGATACAACTTCCTTCTGAAAAAGAGCACGAATCAGTTTGTTACTTAAGTGTGGTACGATACCAGCTTTACCCACTGTTGTATCCACCGCCCGCTGCCATCAGCTCCCTTGTCTCGCACACACGAGCGCAACTTTAGAACAATATTTAGTAACTTTCAGACCCTTTTGGCGTCTTTTTTCCCATAACGGGTACATACTAACAAACCTAGCGACTTTTTTTTTTTTTTTTTTTTTTTTACCTTATCATTCAGTTGGAAGATGTCTCCAGTACTGCCCCGCGAGCGCGAGGTCCCTCTCCCGGCGCAGTGTCGCCTCTCTCGGCGAAATTAGAGGGTGAGACGGCGAGGATTTGGGAAAAGAAACAATAAATATGATTAAATTTCTGGAAACTCGTGACCAACCGGCAGAACAGAACATAAAGTCAGGTTCGCTCCAAGGACAGTGCAGTTATATAGAATACAAAACACCGAATGTACATAAATATTAAGAAAAAGAAAAGTAGAAAAAATAATAAATAAAATATAAATATAAATGTGCAGGTCAGTATGTTGTTGACTTAATAATATAAGAAGGAATGTACAAAAGAATGTGCAAAAAAGTTGTACAGGGTATTCACATAGCAGCAATACGAGGTTGAAAAAATTATGAATAGCTTATTGATATAGTGATATTTACATGGAGTCAAGTGATGTTATGACACAGAGTTAGAGTTTAGGAGCCTGATGGCCTGGGGGAAGAAGCTCCTCCTAAGTCTCTCAGTTTTTGCCATAAGGCTACGGAAGCGCTTACCAGATGGAAGCAAAGTGAATAGCTGGTTACCAGGGTGATTTAAGTCCTTGATGATTTTGACAGCTCTACTTTTGCAGCGTTTGAGGTAGTTGTCCTGCAGAGAGGGGAGAGCAGACCCTGAGATGCGTTCAGCTAAGCGCACAACTCTCTGTAGAGCTTTGCAGTCCTGATTGGAGCTGTTTCCATACCACACTGAGATGCACTGAGTCAGTACACTTTCTATGGTCCCTGAATAGAAAGTTTTCAGGATTGCTGGTGACACCCTGAATTTCCTCAGCTGTCGCAGATGGTACAGTCTTTGCCTGGCTTTCTTAACCTGTGTTTGGATGTGTGTAGTCCAAGTCAGGTTCTCGGAGATGTTTACACCGAGGTACTTGAAGCTACTCACCCTCTCCACAGGGGTCCCACTGATCATAAGAGGAGTGTAGGGCCGCTGCTGTCTCTTCCTAATGTCCATGATCAGCTCTTTAGTTTTTCTCACATTCAGAGAGAGACAGTTGTCCTGGCACCATGATGTCTCTCTACCTCATCCAAGTATGCGGTCTCATCATTGTTGGAAATGAGGCCCAGAACCACAGTATCATCAGATATAATTGTTTCATACCGGGCTCTGCACTTCGACAGGGCTTCGGGACTTGAGCAGGAGAGGTCTATATATAGGCTAAGGTATAGGCTTAAGCTATAATTCGTAATTTAATTAGTTTATAGCCTTAATAATTTGGGCACTGTCTGTTTCATTAATTTATTCCCTAGAAAACCCATGATTTAACCTGTTAACCTTTGCCAGAGCGACGGCGCACTGAATGCTCTTTGTTTGCATGTGTCATTGTTTTCTAATAGAATAAATAAAACGGGACAAAGTTAATCTTGACAAACTATATATCATTCTGAAGGTCTAAGCCTCAAGCATCGACGACAGATCGCTGTTTTCCGATGGAAAGCTTATAAGGAATGTATTTGCTACATTTGCGTAAGCAGTACACATCAAAACATGCAGAATAAAAAAGCAGTACGTACCAGATTCATTGTAATAACGAGTCACAAACGCGTCCACTGCTGAAATCCCATCTTAGTTAGAGAGGTAAGGGTCCACAGAACAACTTCCCAGCGAGCACTTTTAGTCCAGCGAAACAACAACGTTGTAATAAGGATGACTATTCCTCTGTTTACATTTAATTTCTTCGGGAGAGTTATTGTTCACGTCCGTTATGGAATAAATTACGCTCAAAAACAGCGTCTTGGTGGTAAAAAAACAACCACTGTGTTGTAGCATACAGTTTTACAAACAGAATGAGACCGTCTCAGAAAAGCGGAATATAGTTTATTTGAATTTGGCGCTCTCTCCTGAGTGACGCACGCTGTGACGCAGCTGTCATCTGAGCGATCTGCTTTATCCATAAAAAAAACGTTTTTTTTTTTTTCTACATTTTTTATATATGTGTGTGTGTGTGTGTATTGTGTGGGGAATGTGGCCGTATCTGCATGATTATAATCTGTATGGACGCACATCAGCGTGTTTATTACCGACTCTATGACGGCTATCATTGTGATTCAATGATCAGCTATTATTGATTATATGGCGTTGTATGGCGTATTTAAGGTATCGAACAGCATGAATGCAAACACATAGTCACGGTACAACATTTGCCTGCTAACCCATTATTTCTCTTATAAACAAAGCTTTGTACCTCACATGTGTTATACTCGCATTAAAATGTTTCATGTGAGCAGCAGTGTTTTCCGTAGCACCTCCGGTGGAAGCAGTGCAGCCCCACAAGCCGCAGTTACATGTGGGATCATTTTATTTTAAATGTCAATTGCTAACATTGTGATTGCATTTTAAAATACAACAACAAGAACAATGAAACCATTTTAAAGAGGCGCGTTCAGTGGTCTCTGTGACGGGATCTGAAACAGCCAACAAAGTAAAATAATCCGTACTACAGCACGCTCTCTTCATTTTATTAAATTATCATAATCACATCTATTCATTTTACAGTCCTGCTACAAGCCTTTTATTTAGACTAAAACCCCTTTAATTCGGGTGAGAAAGCCTGCGTTTTGAGTGGCATTTGTACATCCTGTCATGTCGGTGAATATATGCCACTGCAATAGACGCATTTCGCAGTATCAAGGTTAACGATTAATCGATTAATTGATCCTTAATTTAAACGGCGATCAATCATGGTAATGATTGAAAATTGACATCCCTAATCTGAACAAAGTTACAGATGTTCTCTCTCTTAAACAACTCTCAAAATAAAATGCTCTTTGACTAGAAAAGAGGTTGAAATAACAATTAATTGAAAAGGAGTTGCTGTATATAACAATGCAGATGTAATTTCCCACTATGTTTCTTAATTTGTAATTTTTTTCACTAACCTTTATTAAATGTCATCTTTCACATCAAATTCTTACATTGTTTTTAAATACTTCAGAATAACTGTTACCATTCAAATGAAATCAGTATCAACAAACTCCATCTTTGCACTGTAGGAAACACAGAAGCTGCAACTGAAGTGTGATCAGATGTATTTACACAGACTGTTTGATGAAGCTGAGGTGGCATAAATGCATTTAAGTGGTCACACTAGACTTTGAGCATGCAAAATCGTTTCGCATGCTGCAACGGTCGTGATAGGACGTGTAAAATGTCAATAAAATAAAATAAAATGTAAGTCACTTAAATTGAACTTCTTGTTCATTGAACTACTATTGTATAAAACCACATTGCAATCGTGTTGAAACATTTTGGTCGTGCAATGTTGCATACCTAAATCATATATTATACATTTCTTGTTTTTTCTTTCTTACTACCGCAGTATGCATCTATAAGTTTCTGTGAGTGCTGTTGCGCTCATTTTTTTTAATTTCTGCACGAGTCTCACTTACTCAGGCTGCACAAGTCTCATCTGGCACGACAGAAGTTGTCGTAAGTGTGACGTCAAAACAACCTCACTTGCATTACGTGCCTTAACATTACTTTATGGCTTTATTGCAGTTGTTCTCCTTGATGGACACCAAGCCTCCCATCTCGAGGGCTAAGATGATCTCCATCACCAAATCTGCCATAAAAGCCATTAAAGTAAGTTGATCTTAAGGTTGAAGTGCAGTAATCACACCCATCACAACTGATACCTGATGCTGTTGGGTTGAAATATGATACATTGTCTGTGCTTTAGCACAGTGACACATTTGAAAACCATCCATTTAATCCTTTTTTCTTTTTTTGTGTCTACCAGTTATACAAGCATGTTGTCCAAATCGTAGAAAAGTTCATAAAGAAGGTAGGTGCCCATCTGGTCTTAATTTAAGATGGATGTTTTGTTTATTTATTGGATGCTGTTTTGTGCGCAGTGCAAACCCGAGTACAAAGTACCAGGGCTATACGTGGTGGATTCCATCGTGAGACAGTCACGGCATCAGTTTGGAGCAGATAAAGATGTGTTTGGACCTAGGTTCACCAAAAACATCACAGGGACATTTGAGAATCTTTGCTTGTGTCCCACAGAAGATAGGGTGAGAATATCCAGCGATACGCATATGTTTATTTTCTAACAGCTTTTTATTCAGTACTCTTGTTGTATTATTTAAACGATTCTCACTTCATAATGTTTCTCTTCCTTCTTCAGAGTAAGATAGTGAGAGTGCTGAACCTGTGGCAGAAGAATGGAGTGTTTAAGATCGATGTAATCCAGCCTCTATTGGACATGGCTGCTGGATCCAGCAGCTCATCAGGCTTGGACAATGGCCCTGATGGGGGTAAGACACTGATGTGTAACATTGTGACTATCCTATTTTAATGCACCTCTTATCTGTTACAAGATTTGTTTTGTGATACAAACTTGTCTTTCTGGTCGCAAGTATGAGCAGCAAGACAGTAGCAAATGTTTGGGGTAAGTAAGATTTGTTTTGAAAGAAATTAACATTTTTATTCAGCTAGTATGAAACTATAAATTATCAAAAGTAACAGTATTGAAAGATTCCCATTTCAAGTAAATGCTGAACAATTTATTCATCAAAAAATATATCTAGGCTTTGACAAAAACAAAACAAGCAGCAGAACTGTTTTGTTGAATGTTTTTTGAGCACCAAATCAGCATATTAGAATGATTTCTGAAGTAATGTCTGCTGAAAATTCACCTTCACAGGAATAAGCAGCATTTTAAAATGTATTACAATCAAAAACAGTTATTTTTTAAATGTAATAATATTTCATAAACTTACTGTTTTGCTGTATATTTGATTAAATAAATGCAGCCTTGGTGACCATAAGAGACTTCTTTCAAAAACATTAAAAAAACTTACAGACTCCAAACATTTGAATTGTAGTGTAGATGTTTTAATAGTGTCTCTAATTCAAGCCTCAGTATCAAAATGGTGTTAGAGTTGCTAAGTTTATTTTTGTCTGTGAATCAGTTTCAAACTAAAATTGTATTGTATCTATTCAGGATTCTAATTCTGTGATTTGCAAGCATCATCAATCAGAATACCTTGTGATGTTGACATTTGTCTTGTTTTAAAAGGTTTTACCTTTTTGCATTCATATTTAGAGTTTCCTACTGACATACAATAAGTTGATTATCAATGTGTTTCTGCAGCATCTCCACAGTCTCCGGTTAGGGAACAGGAGACTCACCCTGTGGTGACGACAAACTCGATCGCAGCAGCTGTGCCTCAGCTTCAGAACCCAGATGCCTTTGCGGCTGTTGCTCAATTTATTCAGTCTTCTCAAGGACAGCAGGTTAGTCAACTGAATACACTGGGTTTCCTGCATATCAGTTGTTTGGGAAGGACAAAGCATTGAACACCTTTTTTTTTTACATAAAAAAAAAAAAAGAAAAAATTCATGAAATAATTTTAGCCCATTCGGGATATTCACGTTCACTGTTTTCTAAAGATTCAGCAGATGCTTCAGAACTTTCAGCTGCCAGAGAAACCTCAGTCTCCAGTTGTGGACAATAATAAGAGTCACCTCCACCTACAGGCCCAGGCTATGACTGCCTCCTCCACCCTCACACATCAGCACATCCATCACTCTCCACAGCCTGTGGAGAAGAAAACCACCTTCGACAAGGTGAATAAAAGAGATCAGTTGTTTTTTCCAAGTTATATTTAAAAAATTTTTTTATTTTTTTTCAAACATTGACAATGTCAGATACATCAGGAACAGGTGAACCCAAAACCAGCCCAATATACCAACCAACTAATTTATTTTGAAATTGTGTAGGTTTGCACATCCCTAGTTGGCCTAAAGTCACTGAAATTCTCTTTCCTCTTCATTCTTCAGACCCTCCTGGACCGTTTTGACTATGACGATGAGCCAGAAGCGGGTGAGGAGGCAAAGAAGGATGAAACCCCATCTGTCCAACCTACTATGTAAGTAGCATCTCCTTCACCATATTTTGAATGCTCATATACAGTATATCATCTGCTGAGCTTGTGCAGAATTTTAAATTTGTTATTTCTTCTGTCTCCGCAGAGGATTTCCTGAGCAGACCGTCCCAGGATTTCCTCCAGCCAATCAGATGCAGCACTTTCAACAACATATGATGACCGTATCACAGCGACAACAGGTAGATTACTACAGCCCTCTTATATGGAGACATTTTGGACTAAAATCTGATTTTAATGACATTTTCCTGTTAGCTAATAAATCAACAGTCACGTTTTGTTTTTTGTTGTATGCTCAGGTTGTTCTACCTTCAAATGGACAGGTCCAAGGCTTTGGTCTTATGACCTCTCAGCCCTATCCAGACATGATGTCTCAGATGGGGCAGCCACATGCAGCTTTTCCCCCTCAGAATGACACCTTCAGTCAACATCAGCATCCAGTAAAATCAATTTGGAAATAAACAATTAACTGATTCTTAACAGTAAAGCTGATGTAGAATTTAATACTAATCTCTGATAACTTGTGGCACAGGAAATGATGAATTCAGATGCATCGGCTAGGCCTTATCCCGATGGCAAGAGGTCACGGTCACGTTCCGGGTCGAGGTGCGCACAACAAATCATTATGAACAACAACACTAGGCCTCGTGACAAGGTTAAATGTTGCTGTTTTTGTTTCAGATCTCCTAAAAGAAGAAGGTCTCGGTCCAATTCCCGTACCAGACGAATGAGGCATCGGCGGTCGCGCTCTCGAGAACGACGGCGTCAGTCGCCTCACTCGCGATCTCAGGAAAGAAGAGACAGAGAAAAGGAAAGAGAACGAAGACAAAAAGGCCTTCCACCTATAAAGAACAAGACTCTCAGTGGTAAGCAAGACCACTTTCACGACTGTAACACCGTGTCCTAACTACACGCGACAGAGACAAGCAATTTGGGTGTCCACACCAGACAGAATCAATCAAATATCACAGCCAATCAGAAGCGTGTGTGGGCGGGCTCTCCCTGAAAGCGCACTGCACTCGCAACGAAATGGATCTGTTTATAATCTAATTCATAAATATTAAAGTTTTAACATCATTAAATGTACATACTGAGTGACTGATAACGTCATTGTTATGGAATACACTCGTTGGTTCGCAGTGAGTTCACTGTTTTAACAGACATCTTTAATTTATTTTCAAGATCTGAGGTAAACTGTCTGTTGTTGTTTGCAGTATGGCTATAAGGTCACACAAAATTATATTTAAACTCATATTAGACATGTTTAACTTTGAATAAAGCACATAATCACCTGAAATTATCTACTGTCATATAGTTCTTATGTTGTTGTTCCAGCCGCGACGTCGCGGAAATAGAAACCGTTTCTAAATTAGAAATTTTGCGTGTCGCTGTCGTGGCTAGTTAGGACAAAAACTCAGATTAACATTAAAAGATACCTTTTATCGCATGTTGCGGCGTCGCGTGTAGTTAGGACACGGTGTAACAACTAGTCAAGTGGATGCAGTTGGATCATGCGTAATTGCCCACTATAAAATACGCATAACACAGTTCTTCCTGATGCCAGTGTGAAATTGTGTATCTCTCTCTTTCAGTGTGCAGTACTACTCTATGGGTGGGACAGCTGGATAAAAGGACACAGCAGCAGGACGTGGCCTGTTTACTAGAGGAGTTTGGGCAGATAGATTCAATTAATGTATGTTCTCGAGAATTAGGGGAACATAAGATGATGTTGGATTTTTGTGCTGAAATCTCATTTTGTTTTGATAGATGATTCCTCCTCGTGGTTGTGCCTACATTGTCATGATTCATCGTCAGGATGCCTATCGAGCCTTGCAGAAACTAAGCAGAGGTCCATACAAAGTCAACCAGAAAGCCATTAAGGTATCAGATGATTATTTTAGCACAGACTGATAAAACTAAAACCACATAAAAGGAAACTTAAAACTTTTTTACTTAAACTTTTTAAACTTTGTTTTGAGTTTAAGTCATATGGTAATCAAGACAGTAAAACAGTATTATTGTGAAATAATGTCACAATTAAAATGGCTGTTTTCTATTTTAAAATTTGTAAAAATTGATTCCTGTGATGTCGACGTAAAATTGTCACATGATCCTTTAGAAAACATTCTAATATGCTGATTTGCTGCTTAATTTTTTATAATCAGTTGTGCTGCTTAATATTCTTTGTATGTTTTTCAGGGATCTTTGATTAATAGAAAATTCAAAACAATGTAAATAGACCTTATAAATACCTTATCTTTACCGTTATACAGTATTAATATCTTCTAATAATCTTAATGACTTAAATCTTTTGAACAGTATTATTGGTATTTTTTCACAATTATTACATAACTGTATTTTCCAGATTGCCTGGGCTCTGAATAAGGGCATTAAGGCTGAATTCAAGCAGTATTGGGATGTGGAGTTGGGTGTAACCTATATACCGTGGTCCAAAGTAAAGATGGAGGATCTCGATGTGTCTAGAGAAGGAGGGATGCTGGACCCTGATACTCTTGCACCAGGTAACTATTGCAACCAGTTGTAAATCATTTGTCCAGCCATTGAGGTCGCATTGTAATGTATTATTTGCATGTCCATGCACAGAATGGAGAAGCTCTCAGATTGAGCTGGAGAAGGCTGAAGAGTCTCAGAACGGCAGGACGGAGTTGGGAAAAGTGGAGAGCCCAGCTGTTGTACCTATGCAGGTAACTCATAATGCCCTTGTTCCTCTTCCTAAGGTTTTTAGATTTGGTCCTATTTATTAATTTTTCCTACTTTTGTTGTTCTTCAGGTTCCTCCTGTCCAGCCAAGCGGAGCAGTCAGTGTCCCACCTCCAGGATTCCCAGGACCCATGAACATCCCACCCCCCTCATTCCCACCTGGGGTTCCCCCACCCCCTGGTCCTTTCATACGGCCAGGCTTTAACCCCATGCAGATGCCACCAGGTACTGCAATACTAGTGGCACAATGTTAAGTGAGTTATCAGGATAGAATTGTTTTAAGAGAAGTATTGTACCAGTTCCTAACACACATTATTCTTTGTTTTAGGATTTCTCCCCCCGGGTGCCATGCCACCTCTGGGCGCTACTGGGCCTCCTCCACCTGCAGCAGGGATCGGCATGCCTCCAGGTGGGCAGCCTTCATTGTATAAACCCTACCTAATTTTGTTTTTATAGGCTTGGCCAGCAGAGATGGCAAAAGTACACACATCCTTCACTCAAGTAGAAGTATAGATACTCGTGTTTAAAAATACGAGTAAAAAAAGAGTAGTCAGTACTTCTACTTTTACCAAAGTTAAAAGAAAAGAAGTATGGGCTCTGTACTTAAGTAAAAAATTACCCATTATTACTACCTGTTTTAGTGTCACGCTGGTTACTGGATGTCACGTCATATTGACACATTAATACAAAATAACTTTACATTTTAATATTTTGTTAGCTAATGAATGTATAATGACTGAACAACCACCATGTAGAACAGGGCAGGACTGGGACAAAATTTCAGGCAAGGAAATCTCACACTCATCCAGGCCATCCCATACACAACAAATTCTGAAACCACGAATAACCCTTTTTCTTTTTTTTTTGTATCGCCATCACATTTAAAAAAAGGTTTAAAACCTTAGGCTGGGACCATTCAGAATAATTAAAGGTTCTCTATTGAACTGCACCTTCACTTGCATTTTCCTTTTCAGTCTCTTCATTTTCCATTATATCTCTCTACATCTCACTTTGTGTGTGTTTACTTTTTTCACTAATTTTCTTGTACCTGCCACTTTTCCCATCAGCCATCTGCTGTTATGTACAGAACTGTCTCCACCTTGTTGCAAAACAACCACCTCATTGTATTGTTTGCAATAACATAACTTTATTTTAGTTCAATTTAAAGTATCACATTATGACCATGTGTTGTTCTATCTTATAATGACTTAAATACTATAGATTTAACGAAACTGTACTCTTTAAATTGCTTAAATGTCAAAATTAGTTACAATATTACATCATGACAATAAGAGAAATCCTAATACTGTACATGTTATTGCATCATCATGAGTCATATTTTTCTCTTACCAAAATTAACCATGGTTATAGTAAAAGTTTTTTTTTTTTTAAGATTAATTACAATCCGTTTTAATTTACAACCATAGCTTTACTTCACATTTCATGGTTAGACTATGGTTAGTGTAGCAAAACCATGGTTCATTTGTGGTTACTATGGTTTAACTAGTAACCATGGCTTTTGGTTTGAATTTTTTTAAGGGTTGTGTTGTTATCTGCCCGAGCTCCCTCTAAACGATGTTTTATAACATTTGTCTGCTAAATTGCTACTGTAACTTTACAGTAGATAATAATGATGTCCTTTATCATACAGTATTTTGAGTGATGATAGTAATTTAGTTTAGTTTAGTTTACAGTAGACTATTATTAATCATCTGGCTGCTACTGCTAAGAGTTGCTAGCTGTTTAATTACATTTACATTTACATTTAGTCATTTGGCAGACGCTTTTATCCAAAGCGACTTACAATTGGGTAATACAAAAGCGATTAATCTTGAAGAGGCAATCAGACAGAGGAAGTGCTCGTAACACCAAGTCTCAGTCATTGTTCAAATAAGTACAAGCTAGTAAGCGGAGAGAAAGATAGAGGGAAATAGTTATTTATTTATTTTTTTTTTTTTTTTTGAATGAACTTAACTAAGTAAACAAACACAAAACTACAGCCTATTTACAAATGAAACTGACCTGCCCTTGAAGTCATGAACAGGTCAGTAGTTTTGCCTCTCTGATCCACTACATTCTCGAGTCTCTTGCATTGATTACTCTGGTAGAAACCTTTTGGCGGAGACACGGAGCGCGCACAAGCCGAATCGCGTTGCCAGTCAAGACTAACTGATTCTTGATGTATTATAGATTTGTTAACGAATGGTGATCCACCAAAACTAAAGTAACGAGCCTAGTTTGAAAATGTAAGAAGTAGAAACTACAGATCCCCCCCCCCCCGGTAGACCCTCAAAATATAATAAAACAAATAAATAAGCAAAATAAAATAAACAATAATAATACAAATAAATTAATATTAATAGATAAATAAATAACAATAAAGTAATTTTTACAAAGATTTTGAAAAGTTCCATCGAGATAATGTCCAAAAGATACACAGTCCAGGTTCGTCTGTTCATTGTGTGAGGAGGATTCCAACAGTTGACCAGCAATTTTTTGCTCCTGTGAGAGCAAACATCTTTGTTGGACGGATAAGATGAAGTCCCACAAGTCAATCATAAAAAAAATGGCAAGGAGTCAAACATATCTCAGTACCCAACAAATATAATCAGTCCTGTGAGAGCAGAGTCCAAAAAGGTGAGAGAGGAAAAGAAAAAAAAAACCTTGCCTAATACTCCTTGGGAACAGAGATTAGATGACAGATTCATATAAAAACGTTTCATTGGAGTCAAGTAAACCCTATGTAGCAATTTCCAATGAATCATTTGATGATTAGGGTTTTTAGAAGACAAATTAAACATAACCCATACCTGAAAATAAAACATGCACATCCTCATTAAGATTCAAGATATAGGTTGACAAAACAGAGAAAAAAGTAGGGTCAGGAGTACAAGGGGCATAAACTGAAAGAAATACAATATTTCTATTCTCCACCATTGTTTTTATGTGTTATTCTACCATCTGTATCACAAACTTTATCTAAAATAGTAATATTTAAAGTCCTCCGCACCAGTATTAGGACACCCTTGGTTTTAGAATCCGAAGATGAGTGAGATACCACTTCATAAAACTTATTACACCTGCATATATCCTCCTCTTTTTTGGGGAGGGGGGTTCTTGAACTAACACTATATCAATCTTTCTTCTTCGCAAAAAATCCAGAAAACCTGTACGTTTGTGAGGGCCATTTAGGCCATTAATATTACAACTCAAGAGTATTAAGGTCGGTCATAGGTATCAAACAGAATTACTGCATAAGACAAAATACAAGTTTGAAAATAAAACCAGATGAGTCTACCATTAAACCACCCCCCCACCCTTCCCATCACTATAAAAAAAAAAAAAGCATAAACACATTCCTATGAACTATGGCAGATCAAACCAAGAACAAACCTTGATCTGCCAGCACCCCTTAATATGGTCCGTGGCGTCAACAAAAACCTGCACATTACTGTAGCACCAACATTGGCCCCATAGTCACATACTGACTAGGCAGTATCTCTATAAAAAATAAATAAATAAATAAAAGAAAGAGAAGGAATAAAACATTAAAATAACATCATAATCAGTAAGCGATACTGTGCACAATGAAAGCTTCTAGTAACTATGAATTAAGAAGTGAGCATTAAAGTGAACAGTGAAAGACAGTCACCTAACCATTTAGAGCATCTCTTCTCCAATTAGACAGCAAATGTCCAGCTGAAGTTCACTGAGAGTTGGTGGATGAAAGGGATCTGAGAAAAACTACTGCTTCTTCTGGGGAGTGTAGCATTTTAGGTTCACCTTGATTGAGAATGACCTTCAGCGTTGCAGGATAAAGGAGAAAATTCTGGATGCCAGCGTCTCTCATCTCCTTCCTAATTGGCGCAAATGCACTTCTTCTTTTTGCGGTGACCGGAGAAAAATCTGGAAAGAAAGACAGCGTTGCTCCGTCGGATGTTTTCACCGGGGCATGAAGTCTGGCGGCCCACAGAATGAGCTCCCTGTCCGTGTATCGCAGCAGTTTAAAGATGAAAACCTGTGGTTTAACGCGATCTGAGGAGAGCCTTGTGTACACGCGATGCGATGCGCTCGCTCCACTTCAATCTCTTTGCCCACCAGAGACGGGAGCCACGTCGGTAGCGATCTTTTCAAAAAGCCCATAGGGTCGTCCTTTTCGGTTCCTTCAGGCAATCTAACCAGTCACAGATTTCTGCGCCTATCGTGATCCGCGATGACTTTTCTTTTGTTCTCTCATCTCCCCTGTAAGAAGATCCAGTTTAGAGCATAGCGACTGAACAACTGACATGTGAGAAGCGAACTCGTTTCGCATCGCCGTCAACGCGGTTCTTAGAATGTCCTCAAAGTGTGTAACAGTGTTCACCATCTTGTCCATCATATCACTCGCGGTCGGTAGCTTGGATTTCTTCTTAATCGGAGACGCAGACGGAGACAACTCCTGCTGTTTACGATTGTATGCCATCAGGGAAAGTATTATTAATGAATAAAACTCCAAATAAAACAAAATCAGCAAAAAGGGGCCAAATGTACGGAGCTCTACTCAAGTGCGACTAGTTTCATGAGAACGTCATGTCCCTCTCTGTTTAGTTAAATTTTAGTAAAATTTAATTTCCCATCTGACCCGATTTATTTTTTTTTTTCTGCTGTAGTTGGTAGCTCAGTTGAAGACCTGTCGAACGATCCAGCAGGTATGGGCCCAAGAATCAACAGTGATGGAACAGAGGGATTCAACTCAGGTGGGTACTTGTGCCTATGTGTCATTAATCACAAAATATTATGAAATATTATTTTAATATAGTAATGCTTTTTTATTTTTTTTTATTAATGTGTCTTTGTGAAGTCAATTCATTATTTCATTAACTCTGCAGGAAATCAGGTGCCTCCTGGAGGTCCACCAGGGATGGGCATGCAGTCTCCACCAGGTCTTCTAGGTTCAAGGCCGGGTATGATGCCTCTCCAGCGGCCCCCAGGGATGCCGCTCCCACACATGCAGCGTTTTCCTATTCCACCTCCTCGACCTGGCATGCCACCCATCCCACCACAGATGATGCCACCCAGGGGTCCACCTCAGATGATGCACCGTGAGCCACCACCCGGGGGCTTCGGCATGCCGCCCCCTCCTCATGGCATCAGGGGCCCCTTTCCCCCTCCCGGACCTCCCTTCATGAGGCCAAGCGGACCCAGACCAGATGGGCCGAATGATCACGAGGCGAGGCCGTTCAGAGGCGAGCGCCCCGGTTTAGGGAGGGGCAGAGATCGAGAACAGGACTGGTACGGAGGGCGGCGCCCTTTTGGAGAGGGTCGGGGCGGTGAGAGGCCGGACGGTCGTGAGCGATTTGGAGGCTGGCATGAGGAGCCGGAAAAACAAGGCGGATGGGATAGAGACAGAGAACGCAGGGACTGGAGGAGAAGTCCAGATGGAGAGAGGGATCGGGATAGAGATAGAGGACGGGATGGTGAAGAACGGACAAGGCGCTCTGCAGGAAGCAGAGAGAGGAGCACACGCTGGGATCGAGATGATAGACTCGATCGACTGGGTCTCACCAGCGAGGAACCCAACGAGAGACTAGCAGCAAATGCCAACGAGCTCAGTGCAAACGCTACTAAACAACTTCCTCAAGCCAAGCCTGATGTTCCAGCACCTTCCACCGCAGCCACAGCAGACTCTAAAGCCTCAGAACCTATAGCAGAGAACAAATCTGCCGAACAAACGCATTCGGCAGAGTCATAGAGGCCTCTTTATATGTCAAAACCATATGAGCTTCTCACATGTCAGTGCTAATCTTGAATACTGCTGGCTAGAAATCCAAGTCCAACTGTTGTGGGATGCTTTATGCATATAATGCTTGGTTCTTCATCCCAAACCAAGTTTTTCAGACTTTATAAAGCATCTTTTGGCAAACGTGGAGCGTTGCCTTGTGAATTTATTGTCCCACCTCAATGAATCTTGAATGTTGTATTAAAACTGAAGATAAGGAAAAGAAACAATTAATGATTCTGCTGTAAATATGCTAACATTACTCAAATGATGTTTGTAGATTTTGACTGGCCGTTTTTGTTTTTTTGGTTTTTACTTTACAACCCTGTTGAGTTTCAGAAATGGAAACATTGACTAAAATAAGATATTAAGACCCTTTTGCTGTAATGTTTTTAACTTAATGTTTACAACACACACACACACACACACAAAACGATGTTTTTATAATTTTTAAGTTTTTGGAGATAGGAACTCCAAATATTTCAGCGATAGGAATTTGGTTTTAATAAAATATTTTCATACCAAATGAATGAATTGACTAATATGCAAGTTGTTTCAGTCTTTTTAACATTTACCCTAGTGTTTTATAAGTATTTGTGCCAACTAGTAGTAAGGTTATCCAATTTAAAGCTAATCATGAATAAACATATTACTGTTTACTGGGCCTTATGGCATATACAACCATCTTGTGGTGTTTATCTTGTGAGTCTACTTCCAAACCATTCGTCATGGTTTGAATAGGACATGTATATCTATATGAATAGGTCCTGACTGTGGAATTAGAGGACAGCATGTGATTGTATGTCAAGGTCAAAGTGACAACCATGTGCTTTAATTTATCAATTGCAATATCTTTTCTATATGCGCATAACACATTAGAAATTTTAAGAGGTTGGTATATAAGTATAATAATTTAAAGTACACAAACATTCACTGTAAACATTATGTATTTGCTTTTACTGTAGACGTTTTGCTCCTTTCTTTGAAGCTAAAACCTAAAAAAAACCTAACCTAAAAAATACATATTGTAACATGTACAATGAGAAACAAATAGACCAAAAAAATTGAGAATTAAAATCAAAATCTTTTTTGAAAATTCGTCACTATAAATAGAAGGATAATTTCGAAACAGATATTTTTAAACGGCGTAAAATATTTAATTTCCTTCATAAAAAAAAAAAAAAAAAAGTAGAATTTGTACATATAAGGCACGTCACTTCCACATGACAGCGTGACACGCCACATTTTGACCCAATCACCGTCGACGAGTCTCTTCTGCCACCTGATTGGTCAGCTCGACTCATGCGCTTCCTCTATTATCAAACACTATTCTTTCGGTCACAACTTCACAGTTTTCATAATTCAAAGGCAGCATGGCGAAGAAGGCCGTTTGTGTACTTAAAGGCACTGGGGAAGTGACCGGCACTGTTCATTTCGAGCAAGAGGTAAAAGATTTTTTTTTTGCGGCGTTTGTTATGACGTTCCTGTAGCGGGAGAGCAGCGAGCTGGCCTGCAGTTACGGCGCGCGGCGTGTTATATTTGTGCTCCATCATTCAGGAGTCCACGCTTTAGCTTGACATGCTTATGCAGTTGTATGGGATTAGCTGTGCTAATATCATACAGACACTGATGACCAAATCTGCGTTTAGTATGAGCCCCCGTGCACACCCATGCTAATTATTTGCACGCACGCACGCATGTGAATGATGAAACCGTTAACGAACGCGTTTGCACCCGAGATTGTGAATTTGCAGCGTTTGGTGGCAGACTGTGGTGTCATTATGACTTGCCTTGAAATTCTCATGAAATTATAACTAGAAGGGACAAGTTTGCTGAGTCATGCTCCTCTATCAAGGACACAGATCAAGGCACACGTTATGCTGGAAGAGACTCAAACTGTACTGGTGTAAAAGCATTTCATTGCTCTTCAAACACCATTTGTAGTGTTTTTTTAGTCACATATCTGATCATATTCATATACTTTGGCGATTTTTTTTGAAAGTCTTAATTTGCCCTTTCACTAATTAATCTTGAGCAGCCTTATTCATATTCATGGCATTAAATGTTACATGCATTGAGAAAAAAAAATCATACTCGGTATTTTTGTCTCGTTTTCCAGTTCAAATATCGAAACATCCTTTTAATCAATATTTCATTGAGATGCAAAATAAAGATATGAAGTGAAAAATATCACAAGTTTGATTAAAACATGAACAAAAATCTGTCAATGGAATATGAAAACTTGGTTCCTTTTGCGTTAAGCTATTTGACATACTGTTTTAGATATTTGTTCTTGTTTTAATCAAACTCATTTAATCAGAAAACAAGACTTCTTATCTTGTCCTTTTCCATCTCAAGTAAATGTATCTTGATTTACGAATCTTTAGACTTTTGCACTGGAAAACAAGACAAAAACACTGAGGAAGAACATCACTTGTTACAGTGTGTTTAGTAGATGGAGTAAAACATATTTCAGTTCTCGCAGTTACAAGCAGAGCTGTCCAAGCCTTAAGCTTTTTTTTTTATGTTTTCAAAATGAATGAATTTGGAAGTTGTTCAAAATTTGAATGGTTGCTAATGCAGCTCATTGTGTGCTTCCCAGACATATACATTTAGAGAACATTGTGCTTTTTTCAATTTCTTCCTGACTTATTCTTAATCTTCAAGTTTTAAATTTACCTCTATAAAACCAGCAGATACCCTGTCAAGTATTTACATTTAAGCATTTGGCAGATGATTTTATTTAAGTTGCATTACTTTGCAGGTATACATTTGATCAGATCCTGCATTCCCTGGTAATCAAACCCATGTGTTTGGTGTTGTTTTCACCATGCATCATACCAAACAGTAAATGCTTCTGTTTTCTGAAGTGATATGAAACTATCATTGACCAAATGAGTGATCTGTTTGTTTTAGAATGACAGGTCTCCAGTGAAGCTCTCAGGTGAAATCACTGGCCTTACTCCAGGAAAGCATGGTTTCCATGTCCATGCTTTTGGAGACAACACAAACGGTAAGCACCATTTCTCCTGTCACTGACATTAAAAGTACAGGTTAATCCCATTACGACTGAAGACTTTGATCTTAAACCCCTAGATATATCTTTATTTTGGACACAGACATTACAGATATTACCATTTTGTTTCCTCCTCACAGGCTGCATTAGTGCAGGTCCGCACTTCAACCCTCACGATAAAACTCACGGTGGACCAACTGATAGTGTCAGGTGAGTTTATCAGTGCGCTGTATGCCATGACCCCTTTACGCGTTTCCTATCTTTTATATTTGGTGAAAAGCTCATTTTCATGATCTATTCATGTTATAGGTCACAGTACAAACTCTGCCTGCCCACAAAGTTGTCAGATTTGCCTAAATCTCTACAAGTCAAATGGGCGTATATATGAAGAGCAGTACTTCCTAAATAGTATCTTATTACTTTTGCATTCAATACGATATTG
Organism: Barbus barbus; assembly: GCF_936440315.1. NCBI lineage: Eukaryota > Metazoa > Chordata > Actinopteri > Cypriniformes > Cyprinidae > Barbus > Barbus barbus. The sequence goes on from NC_136723.1 coordinate 12,201,526, forward strand.
CAGTGTTCAGAGAGCACAGAGGACTATATTAATTTTTATAAATGTATGTATTAATTTACAGAAGTATGTGTTAATCATATTTTGTAGCCACAGTAAATGACAACTTAAAAACACTGGCAGGTTGATAGCAAAACAGTCCCAAACCCATCATTATTGACTCAACTGAACTTTGAGATCAAATAAAAACAAGTACATTTCAAGCTTTTAAGAGCATTATATTTAACTGAGCAATAGTTTTTATTACTATATATTATTTAGGGCTAGGTAAAAAAATATAGATTTTCCGATTTTACTTGAACTGATCGGTTTAATACAGTTTCAGCACGAAATAAACTTGAATAAACATCCGAGGGTATGTTAAAAGAAAGAGTACGATTTCCCGAAATCTGTATAATGTAATCGCACATTCAATGTTTTAACCTGTAAAGACGTCAGTATAAAAGCTTGTAAACAGTCACGTAACGCCATATTTATCTCAGAAAAAAAACATTGGTGACCATAAACTCTTTAGTTAATTTACGGTTGAATAAATCTGGTAAGTTTTTATGACAGCTACTATTTAAATGTTTATATTTCAAAAAACAAATTGGAGTAGAAATATAATTGTAATTGTAACTTTATTATTAAAAATACTTTGTGTAATTTAAGCATTTTTATACAAATCTGTTAATTTTAACCTTCAATATTGTAGTAATGTAGTACCAGCTGACACATTTTACAGCATTAGTTGTGAGATTAGTTTTTAGTACTGTACCTGATATATATCCAAAATAATCAAAATCGAATCGCAAGCTTGTGAATCAGAAATGAATCATGAAATTTATCAAAAACCAGTGCTATTATTTCTTGCTTTTTTATTTTTATTTAATAATATTCATAATGAACATTTTTAGTCACTGAATACATCAAAAACAGTAAGAATGTAGTCTGTGTTAAAGCCCTGTTATCTTTATGGTTTTTAATAAAGAGTATATTCTAGTTTTGAACACTCATATATGTCCAGTTTTTCCAAAATCATTCAGGCCTGAAGAATGGTTTACCATCTAAATAGATTTAGTTTTTCAGCTTTTAAAAAAATATTTTAATTTTCTAATTTAGATTAGTCACCCCAGTCATTCTACAATGATTCATTAATTTCTCCCAAATATAACTATTAAAGTCATCTTTAGAGAATAAAATGTCTGTATTTTCTCAATATATATCGCAGAAACCTAAATATTGCCATGCAAGTTATTTTCTAGTATCATACAGACCTAATTTTGGAAGGTTAACTTTTCAGTGTAATTTAAAGCAGCCAAGCTAGCAAATGTGTTTTTATTACTGTAATGTACTGTGTGCCGCAGACACGTCGGAGACCTTGGTAACGTGATAGCTGGTAACAATGGTGTTGCAAAAATTGACATTGTGGATACAATGGTGACCCTGTCAGGGGAACACTCCGTCATTGGGAGGACCATGGTGGTAAGAAAACAACTCTGGATTTATAATCAGCACCATATCGAATAGTAACAACTAGCTGACCTCATTGTGTATATTCTGCTCTAGATCCATGAGAAAGAGGATGACTTGGGTAAAGGAGACAATGACGAAAGTCTTAAAACTGGCAACGCTGGAGGTCGTCTGGCCTGTGGTGTTATAGGCATCACTCAGTGAAGTCCAGCTCTAATCAAAGACTTAGCTTTGAAATAATGGTGACCAATGCGGATCCCCCTTCCCTAAGCACTTAGCCCACTGACGAGTATGATCTCTATTTTTGCAAGTTAATGTTTAAGGAATTATACTTTAGCTATGTAAAGCCGTTTTTCCGCACACATCTATGTGGGCACTATCTACCTTCTTACAGCTACAAAGTGATGTTTCCTCTGATCTCTGCTTTATTCAATAAAAATTGAGCAGACTGGATGTGTGTGTGTCTTTATGAAGTACACTTTTGGGCTGTGATGGGGAAAAAAATTGTGCAGGTATAGTATTAAACCTGATTCTGTTCAGTGTTGCTATTGTAATCTAAAACTAAAAAAAATCATTGAAGGTAACTGAAAATTAACTAAAATGTATTTTTAAACTAATAAAAATGCCAGAAGCACACAAAATTGTTAAAACTCAAAACATAAAAATAAGCTCTTTGAAAATATAAAAAAATATATGTAATGGCATATGAAGTAACACTAAAACAATAACCCTGCTGTTTCTGGGATCATATATAATATTGTCTCAGAAAGCCTGAAAGAATTTGCCATGGTATAATTTTTTTACTACAATAAAACTTTCCTCTGACATCAAAAAGTTTGAAAGCTGCTTACACTGTTGGAAGAAGTTGTGTTTTTCTGTAGTAGCTTTGGTATTTTGGAAACGGTTTTCAAAAAGGAAGTTTAACTGGTTTGGCAGGTCTGGAGTCAAGAGAAGTCGTTGCTGAGAATACACCACTAGATGGCAGACTTTTCTTGTGCCAGACCTAACAGTACCTTAAAGTAATTTCAGGAAGTTTGCAATGATTTTCAAATAAACAGTACATACTTAATTATGATATTGCTTATTTGAAGTATTACATCATAAAACCTTATGTGTTTGTTTTGTAAGAATTTAGAATTTTTAGAGGACACTTTTTAGCTAGTCAGTCTCTGTGACCAGCTGTAAACTAGCTCGGTCAGGCTAATAGACCAGTGTAGACCAACCAATCTTGGGCTTTTAAGATATTTTTCAAACATATCAGTATCAGAGTTGGGAGTCATTGTTGTTCTATGAATATGATTTTAAATGGGTGGTCTCGTCCTTGACATCTGACTCTATATTTGAAACTGCTATTAAACAGCTGCGCCCGGTGCAGGCCAGCTTTCACAGATGGCCAGCGGACTGCTGCTGAAATTACATGCTCCAAAACCTCTTTCTCTTTTAATGGGGCAGTCTCCCATGTGAAGAAACTTGGCATTTCCAGTTTCCCCTCCAGAGAAAATGAGATTCCCCAGAGAACCAAGACCTGCAAAGACCCACAGATGAGTTTCACAGTTCAAACACCAACCAAATTTGCACCCAAAATACAAGTGTTTTTTTTTTTTATGTTAAAATGTAGAAACTTTGTCTGTTCTGTCTTTATTCTGCTTATTTTACAGTTTGGACATTTCTTACCATATGCTTGTTTAATGGTACATGTTTGATGCCGATGCATTCAGTCAAGACAAATAGGACAATCATGTGATAAATTATTTCTGATGTAATTTATTTCAAGTAATACGTGTCTCTGCCCTCTTTCATTACAGGTGCAGCAGCACAAAGGCCTTAAAATGCATTGAGGAAGTACAATCACGGTCCTCGCATGGACATATTTCCAGAAGCAGACAGAATCACTGGAGCGTGATGAGTCTAAACGCTGGTATAAATAGCATCAGCAAGGTGAATCATGAATAATGAAGGAGCTGCCCATCCCACCGCAGCACAAGCCATAGGCCTCACATAATGTCAACACACACTAACAAGGTCTTACACAAAGCATCCCCCCTCTAATGAATGCTTCAAAACCTGGGTGGGCTAGATGGCCAGACTTTACAGTGGCACCTATGTGAGATTGTACACATGAATAGGCTTCTGTGACTTTGACCATCTTGTGTATTTGGCACAGATGGCAAACATGCATGAAAACCACATATATTTCCCCCCTTGGACTTGCTCATGCACGTGCTTGAGGATAATTATTGTTTTGGTTGTATAAAAGCTTAGCTTGAGGCATAGTAGTAGAAATTTAGTCTAAACCCTAAAAGTTCCCTCTTAAAATCTTAAAGTGTACTTGCTTCAACAAGAATTCATAAGCAAACATAAATCACTGTCTTTCAAACAGACAAATATAATTTTCTGCATCTTTGTGTCACATGATCCTTCAGAAATCAGTCTGATATGCTGATTTAATGCTCGAAACATTTATTGTTATTATCAATGTTGAATAGAATGTATAGAATTCAAGTTTAAAGAGCAGAATTGATTTGATACAGATATAATTTATAATACTATCCACCTTATTTTTCAACGCGGAAGTAACCCGTTTTCTATGAATTCGCGAGACTTCCGGTTCATTAGCCGCTGTAGGGAAATATCGAGAAAAATAACAGTAAACGCGAAAACTGTTTGCACGCGAAACCAGTTTGTTTATAATTAAGGTTATACATTAAAATAATATGGTAAAACACACCAGTTTGCAATATCAAGCAGCAAAATGAGTTGTTTTGTACACAGCTAAAAATAGCTGGAAGCCGAAGGCAGGCACATAACATTTACAAATGGCCGCGCCCGCTCTGACAGGAAAATTAAGGTGACTAAATGTCTTTACTGTCACTTTTGGTTAATCATCCTTACTAAATCAAAATATTAAATGTATTAAAAAAATCTCACGGAGCCCAACAATTGAGGAAACATTTTGATCTGATCGGATGCTAATATCGTCTTCTATGATGTGCAACACGTACCTCTGCTAAAATCTCAACAACAAAAAAAGTAGTCTGGGGTTTCATGACCCTTTAAAGTTACCTGCTGGTGTTTGTGTCTTTAAATCATTTTTAAACTTATGTCCACCTGAGCGGTTGTTCGGACCTCTGTTTCCTAGCAACAAGGCCAGATGTCCTGGATCACTGCGGGAGGCGAGTGCGAATCTAAGCTTATGTTTTGGTTCGATGTTAATGTTACATAAGGGCTCTTTACTCGTCACTTAAGGTGATTTTATTGACTTTTAAGCCCTTGTTTCTGGATTTAGCTTCACAGTTCCCCCATCTTTTATCTTTTCCCATCTCTTTGAAACTTCTCAGTTTGTAAGAACTGAAATGCTTTTGTTTGGTTAAACCTGACTCTGACTCTGTTCCTAAATCCTAGTTTCTGTCAAGTAGTATATTATTGAATTATTAAATATTAATTTAATCTCTTATGGAATGGAATGATATGTTCAAAACCTAGGAGCGTTCTCAGAACGGTTGTTTTCTGAGGAACTTACAAGATTGAAGTTCCTCAAATACTGTCAAAATTCCAGGAACACTGTCATCATGGAAATTATTTTAGGTACTTGATTAACATAATAAAGTTTCTTCAGCATACAATAGAGTATTTGACAGCTTCAAAAGTTGCCAGATGTTCTCCAGAGGGTTCCTGCAGTTCAGCCGAGGGACCCCAAATGTATCTTCGCATTTTTGCAGTATACTGTAATGGCTATGTTCAGTCTGGGAATATTTTTAAACCAATGCTAGAGGTCAGATGCCATACATGGCCCTCATACTACATGCCAGGGGTCACTGAATGCTCTCTTATGTCTCCAGAATCCTCCTGACCAGACCTTTGCCCCACAGGTATGTGTGTTATTCAGCCAGAACCTCGAAAAAATCTGCGCCTGTGATGTCTGAGGATGGAGGATCGCTGTGTGGTCCACTTTCACTGGAGTTGAGTCACTTTTACTGCCTGAGAAAGTTTCCTCTCTGCTCAGCTATCAGGTTCTGGCAGAAGAAAAGTGAAGGACACATACAACAGACTTCACCTCTGGACTTTTATTGCACCCACTGGAGTTCAAAGACTCTTCTCGATAGTGAGTTGACTCAGATCACATTCATTCCATCCCACATATGATCTTATTTTCTTTGACTTTAAGTGTTTCTGAGCATCTGGACCTGAGAGTCTATTTGAATGAACATGTCGTAACCCATATTTAAGTGTGTGTTTGACCTCTTTGCTCCACAGATCATGTGGAATCACTAACATCTGCTCTTAATTTTATGTCCTTGTTAGATCAGTGTGCTTGAAGTAAAATGTTTATGTATATATATATATATACAAGGACAAATTAAATGGAATTAATATTTAAAAAGGAGTGGACTCCAAATGTCTGAGGCCACTTTGAAAATCCAGTTCAACATCTGATTTAAAGCTGAAATGTTTTGAATTTTGAAAAGATTAAAACATGAATATTGTGATATATATAATAAAAAAAGCAAAGCTTAAAAATCTTCACTATTAGGCCCATATTTATATGCATAAAAATGTACTACATAATTAAAAAATATATATTATATTATATTATTGAAGTAAAATGTAATGAATTAAAATGCAAATTACAATTATTTTGACCTTTGTGCATTATTATATTCTGAGGTATAAATCTATTACTTTAAAGTGTTTAAATGTAGCATTTTGTGTGTTTTGCTTTTGTGATAAAGTTTGTCAGTGTGTATATACAGCTTTTAACTAGTTTTATTACTTCAAAACGTTATTATGTTTAATCTGGCAGGAATATGTTAATTTGTAGCTACATATTATCTTATCGAAGTCTTGGTCTGGGCAAGTTCTCACAGCAGCAACTATAAAGCTTGACCTTTGACCCTGTAGTGATGGGACAAACATGCAGACAGGAACTGATCTCTGTTGTAAACTGACCTTAACCAATCAATCAATCAATACGATAGATTTCTATGTTAAAGACCCCTCCAAGGTTTTAAACTGAGCTGAGAATCAGACTTCAGAATAAATTAATCCACATTTTTTTCCTCTCTGATGATGAAAGGCTGTCCAGTCAGTAGTTGTCAGTTTGTGGGACATTCCCACCGAAGTGCAAATTTAAAAGTGCTGGCTAATGCTAAATTCAGTAAGATTGTTATCCATGTCGGCGCTAATGATGTTCGACTTCGCCAGTTGGAGATATATAAAAATAATGTTAAAGAGGTGTGTGAACTTGCAAGTATGATGTCAGACACTGTAATATGCTCTGGTCCGCTCCCTGCTTACCATGGCGATGAGTTTCATAGCAGACTGTCGTCACTCAATGGCTGGATGTCTTAAGTGGTGCCTGCAGAATAACGGGTTTTATAGACAATTGGAAGAATTTTTGGGGCAGACCTGACCTGTTGAAAAGAGCCCTTTTGGGGTGGTGCCGCTCTTCTCTCTAGAAATATGGCACATAGTCTTAGAGTTCGTACTTGACTAACTGGGGCCCAGGTCAGGAAGCAGACAGACTGGCTAAAGTAAGAGTGACAATTTAATTGATGTTCAACAAATAAAAAAACAGAATAATACAGATAAACACATGATAAAGCTTGGCTTATTGAATATTAGATCCCTTTCTACAAAAGCACTTTTTGTAAATGAAATGATCACTGACCATAAATTAGATGTGCTTTATTTGACAGAAATCTGGCTAAAACCAGATGTTTATATTACTTTAAATGAGTCTACCCCCCAAGATTACAGTTACAAACATGAACCGTGTCCAAAAGGTAAAGGGAGAGGTGTTGCTACAATTTATTTAATTTAATTTATTTATTTATTTTCAGTATTTCTCAGAGGTCAGGTTTCAAGTATAATTCGTTCGAAGTAATGGTGCGTCATATAACATTATCCAAAGAAACAAGTGTTAATGATAAATCCCCTATGGTGTTTGTACTGGCTACTGTATACAGGCCACCAGGGCACCATACAGACTTTATTAAAGAATTTGCTGATTTTCTATCTGAGTTAGTGCTGGCTGCAAATAAAGTCCTAATTGTTGGTGATTTTAATATCCATGTTGATAATGAAAAAGATTCGTTGGGATCAGCATTTATAGACCTTCTAAACTCTATTGGTGTTAAACAACACGTTTTAGGACCTAATAATTGTCGAAATCATACTCTAGATGTAATACTGTCATATGGAATTGAAGTCAGTGGCGTTGAAATTTTGCAGCAGAGCGATGATATCTCAGATATTATCTAGTTTCGTGTTTATTCCATATAGCTAAAGCTGTAAAGCCAACTCCTTGTTACAAATATGGTAGAACCATCACTTCTTCCACAAAAGACTGCTTTATAAATAATCTTCCTGACTTATCTCAATTCCTCAGCATATCCAATAGCTCAGAACAACTTGATGATGTAACAGAAACTATGGACTCTCATTTCTAGCACTTTAGATATGGTTGCTCCTTTACGCTTAAGGAAGATTAAGGAAAAGAGTCCAACACCGTGGTATATTGAGCACACTCGGGCCCTAAAGAGAGCAGCCCAGAAAATGGAGCGCAGCTTGAGAAAAACAAAATTAGACATATTTCTTATTGCTTGGCGGGAAAATACTCTCTCCTACAGGAAAGCCTTAAAAACTGCTACACCCCAAGTATTTATTCAATACAGTGGCTAAATTAACAAAAAATATAACATCAGCAGGTGCAGACATTATCCAGCAGCACAGTAGTAATGACTTTATGAACTACTTTACTTCCAAGATCGAAATTATTAGAGATAAAATTGTAACCATGCAGCTGTCAGTCACAGTATCTCATCAGATAGTATGCTATAGATCCCCTGAGGAACAATTCCACTCATTCTCTTCTATTGTAAATGAAGAATTGTATAAACTTGTTAAATCATCTAAACCAACAACCTGTATATTAGACCCTGTTCCATCTAAGCTCCTAAAATAGGTGCTTCCAGAAGTAATAGATCCTCTTCTGAATATTATTAACTCATCATTGTCATTAGGATATGTCCCAAAAACCTTCAAACTGGCTGTTATTAAGCCTCTCATTAAAAAAACACAACTTTACCCAAATAATTAATTAATTACAGACCGATCTCGAATCTCCCTTTTCTGTCAAAGATATTAGAAGAGGTAGTATCATCACAACTATGTTCCTTCTTAGAGAAACATTATATATGTGAGGATTTCCAGTCAGGTTTTAGACCATATCATAGTACTGAGACTGCTCTCATTAGAATTACAAACGATCTGCTTTTATCATCTGATCGTGGTTGTGTCTCTCTATTAGTGCTACTGGATCTTAGCGCCGCGTTTGACACCATCGACCACAACATTCTTTTAAATAGACTAAAAAATGATGTTGGCATTAGAGGAAGTGCACTGGCATGGTTCAAATCGTACTTATCTGACCACCATCAATTCGTCGCAGTAAATGAAGAGCTATCATACCAATCACAAGTGCAGTATGGAGTACCTCAAGGCTCAGTACTGGGACCGTTACTTTTCATGCTTTACATGTTACCCTTGGAAGATATCATTAGGAAACATGGTGTTAGCTTTCACTGTTATGCTGATGATACTCAGCTCTATATATCTTCGCGACGCGATGAAACATACCAATTTGAAAATCTAACGAAATGTATAGTTGATAATCAAAAACTGGATGACTAGCAGTTTCTTACTGCTAAATTCGGAAAAAACAGAGGTGTTAATTATTGGACCAAAAACGTTTGCATGTAATAACCTAGATCACTGTCTAATACTTGATGGCTGCTCTGTAAATTCTTCGTCATCAGCTAGGAACCTAGGCGTACTTTTTGATAGCAATCTTTCTTTCGAAAAACATGTTTCTAACATTTGTAAAACTGCATTTTTTCATCTTAAAAATATATCTAAATTACGACCTATACTCTCAATGTCAAACACAGAAATATTAATTCATGCGTTCATGACCTCGAGGCTAGATTATTGTAATGCTTTATTGGGTGGTTGCTCTGCACGTTTAATAAACAAACTCTAGCTGGTTCAAAATGCAGCAGCTAGAGTTCTTACTAGAACCAGGAAGTATGACCATATTAGCCCGGTTCTGTCAACACTGCACTGGCTCCCTATTAAACATCGTAAACCCTTTAAGATCGTGGTAATTAACTATAAGGCCCTGAATTGTTTGGCACCTCAGTATTTGAGTGAGCTCTTATCACACTATAGTCCTTCACGTCCGCTACGATCTCAAAACTCTGGCCATTTGATAATACCTAGAATATCAAAATCAACTGCGGGCGGGAGATCGTTTTCCTATTTAGCGCCCAAACTCTGGAACAATCTACCTAACACTGTTCGGGAAGCAGACACACTGTCAGTTAAAATCTAGATTAAAGACCCATCCCTTTAACCTGGCTTACACATAATACACTATCACATTTAAGATTCAAGATTCAATTCAAGATTCAAGAGTTTTATTTGTCACATACACAATTATACAGGGTATAACCAGCAGTGAAATGTAGGTCAGGTCCGCTCCAAGGACAGTGCAATTATATAGAATACAAATATTAAGAAGGAGAAGTACAAAACATAAAATAAAATAAAAGAATAAAATAAAATAAAATAAGATAAAAAATATAATATAAATGTGCAGGTCAGTATGTTGTTGACTTAAATAGTAATAAGAGGAATGTGCAAAAATAATGTGCAAAAAGTTGTACAGGGTATTTGAATAGCAGCAATATGAGGTAGAGAAAAATTATGAATAGCTTATTGATATGGTGATATTTACATGGAGTCAAGTGATGTTATGACGCAGAGTTAGAGTTTAGGAGCCTGATGGCCTGGGGGAAGAAGCTCCTCCTAAGTCTCTCAGTCTTTGCCATCAGGCTACGGAAGCGCTTACCAGGTGGAAGCAAAGTGAATAGTCGGTTAGCAGGGTGATTAGAGTCCTTGATGATTTTAACAGCTCTACTTTTGCAGCGTTTGAGGTAGATGTCCTGCAGATAGGGGAGAGCAGACCCTGAGATGCGCTCAGCTAAGCGCACAACTCTCTGTAGTGCTTTGCAGTCCTGATTGGAGCTGTTTCCATACCACACTGAGATGCACTGAGTCAATACACTTTCTATGGTCCCTGAATAGAAAGTTTTCAGGATTGCTGGTGAGACCCTGAATTTCCTCAGCTGTCGCAGATGGTACAGTCTTTGCCTGGCTTTCTTAACCTGTGATTGGATGTGTGTAGTCCAAGTCAGGTTCTCGGAAATGTTTACGCCGAGGTACTTGAAGCTACTCACCCTCTTCACAGGGGTCCCACTGATCATAAGAGGAGTGTAGGGCCGCTGCTGTCTCTTCCTAGACAGGAAGAGTTGAATTATATTTCTATAATTCAAATCCGTTAAAGGATTGTTAGGCTGCACTACTTAGGTTAACCGGAACCGGGAACACTTCCCAAAACAACCGATGTACTTGTTACATCATTAGAAGAATGGCATCTATGCTAATATTAGTCTGTTTCTTTCTTATTCCGAGGTCATCGTAGCCACCCAGATCCAGACTGTATCCAGATCAGATTGTCACTGCAGTCACCCAGATCCAGTCTGTATCCAGATCAGACGGTGGATCAGCACCTAGAGATGACCTCTACAGCCCTGAACGTCAGCGGAGACCAGGACAACTAGATGAGCCCCAGAGACAGATCCACAGTGAATACCCTGTCTCCTATGGCCATCGGGACAAGACCACAGGAACCAGATGAGTCCTTTGCACAATCTGACTCTGCTTTAGCCTAGATTTAAACTGCGGATTTTGTCTGGCCAGAGGAGAATGACACTATTTCGACACACTATTTCCCCGTCTAAATACTGTAAAGCTGATATAAAGCCACCCAGCTTTATATCAAGCTGATGTAAAGCTGCTTTGATACAATTTGCATTGTTAAAAGCGGTATACAAATAATAGTGACTTGACTTGACTTGAATAAAAAAGACTGCTCAGGGTTATTACTCAAGATAATTAGAAGTTCAGAACGTACTTGGCCAAGCTCACATCAATGTTGCTACACAAATAACTTTCACATTTTCTTATTATTATCCTGTGGGGTTGAGGATTAGCTCCTACAGCCGTTATTTAAATGTCTAATTCAAATGCTAACGCACATGCAAATGACCGTTACAGGTGTGGCTGCAGGGGGATCAGACTGAGGAAGAAAGCAGCATGTTTACACCTGGATATGTGTCGCGGTGAGTTGAGCTCCTTCCTTTTTTTACTCTTTGTGTAGTTTTCAACACCATCGGTGAAAGTACCTGATTATTATTATTTTTTTAATTTCAATTGATATTCGTTGCAGAAGTCTGTAACACGATAAATGGATTTAGTTTTTCTCATTTGTTGATGTGTGTGTGCGGGGGGGGGGGGGGGGAGATCTTTGAAACATTTTCACATGAAACAGCAAACTTGTTTATATTGTACGTTTAAACATGTAATTTAAATTAATTCTGAAAAAATAAATGAAATATATGAAAATATATTAAATATTCATGAAAGTAAAATAAAAATAAATGTATTTAAAAAATAAAAAGATGTATATGTGTAAATAAATAAATATAAATATTTTATTTTTATAGTTTAATACTATATAGGCAACATATTACAATGTGAATAAATTAAATGCAGTACAACACATTCAGATGTTAAATAAAATGTTTAACAAAATCAGCATAACATTTTTATGGAATTTATTTTGTGTATTATTGCATTTGTTTATGTTTATTAAAAATGTATTTTTTTAATTAAAAATATTTATTTTATTATTATTATTAATTTTCTTTTTGTATTATATATATTATCTGGACAAATGTATTTATTTATTTAATATTATTATTTAATTTATATTATTTCAGGGGAAATTATCTTAACTGTTAAGCAATGTTACAAAACAAAATCAAAATAGAGACTATTATTATTATTAGAGATTATTATTATTATTGTTTTGTCTTTTGACATTTTGACCTGTGTGTGTTCTCGAAAACCTTTGTGAAATAGCCTAATGTTTTCTTAGTCAATATCGTTTAATCTGTGCAAGCAATCACTGACTTGTCATCCTCTTACTAAGTGCAGTTGCTTTAGGGTTGCGTGATTTTTATTATCAGGTTGGTATTTTGGAGCGTCATACCAGAGGCGGTTTTCATTCCTGACCTCTACTTCTAGGTTAAGGTTATTTCAGAGTTGGTAAAAACAGTCCTTTCTCTTTCTCTGAGCTTGTTAGACAGGGGATGCAATTAGAGTCATTAATTGGAATGGGGGGCGTACTGAGAAAGAAATGAACACCTGGAGGCAAACGGGAGAGTGGGTGGGATTTTCGAGAGTGCAGGGGTGATTGGACAAAGCCACGTGTGTGTGTGTGTGTGTGTGGATGTCTGCATCTCTGATAACTCCCAGCATCTTAATGAAGCATGCAAATGTAGCACTGTTTAACTCCACAAAACAGCTGCTAGACTTCTTTATTGGATTTGTCCTTATTTGCCCCTGCAGACTGTCTGTCTGTGGATTTTTTGTGCATGAGATGTGTGATGATCTGATTGATTTTGAATTATTCTCCAGTATACCTGGGTCAGATCTCAAGGGGCAGAGGTTATTCTTCAAGATTTGTGCCAACTGGTTATCACTAGTTATTCGAAGATATTTATGTCTCTTGAAGTGCCGACCTTTCAGCAATGTCTGCTGTTTAAGTAGGGGGAGTTACTTCTTTTATAGCTCTCTGTGTGTGGTGGGCAGGATTTGCTATCTTTGTAGAGAACAAATGTCCCCACAAGTGTAGTAAAAGCTGAAATTATTACAGCTGTGGCATAAATGATTGTTGAGTCTGGCCTAGGTCATATCCCTGATCAAATGAAATGAAATTGAATGAAATATAATAAATACAAAGTGAAATGAAATAAAACCAAATAATAATAAAAAATATATAAAGTATAAAATGAAATAAAATATAAAACAACATAAAATAACAAAATTTATAAAATAGCAAAAAAAAAAAAAAGACATTGAATGAAATAAGAATACAATATGTAATGAAATATTATCTAAAATAAAACATGAAAGATCATAATAAAAAAATAACACTGTAAAGAGGCTTGAAATTTATTTGATTAATTTCTGAAAACATTAAAAGTTCAGTGTAATGGTTTGGGATTGGCTAACAGTTAAATGTTTTTATTAGTTTAGTAGTAATAATTATTATACTAATGATAACAATAATTCTTTAATTATTATGAAATGTTTTTATGAAATTCTGAAATTACATATAAAATGCTATAACTAAATGCAAAATGTGTTGAAATATTAAATAAAATAGTACAATCCAGTAACATAAAATTAAATAAAAAATCTAATTGAAATAGAAAATTAAATGTTAATTAAAACATTACACACAAAAATTTAAAATACAGAAAGTTTTATTAAACATTTTCTGAATAAAATACAGAAATATTCTGGTATAGACCTTAAAGGAATATAAAAAATAAACACGTTTAACTCAGATCTCAGAATAATGCTGTGGTTGGTCTATAAAATGGTCATTCTGGCTTTATTTATTGAAGTCTGGACCCAGATCAGCACCTTTAGGTATCTTTAGGACAAACAACCTGGGAAGAGTTCAAACATTTGCTTACTCAGCTACTGTGTGTGTGTGTGTGTGTGTGTGTGTGTAGCCCTCTGTGGGTGGTAAAAGTGTAGGCTGTTCGTTTAAGGGAGGGATTATTCTTTTTTACTTTCCTTTGGGACAGGACATCAGTCTGGGAGGAATTTTTACCTTCTGATGTTTTAATCCCCCCACTTTCTCTCCATCTCTCCCTCCTCATGCCCCTTTTCTGCTGTCCTCATCAAAATGATGCTTAAGCATCTCTTCAACTCGAAGTAGTTTTGATGGGATTTCAGTCGCTTTGTATTATCTGGGTTTGTGTGCCTGTGAGAGTGTTTATCTGTGTTTGTTATTACAGACAACATTCAAAACTCAGCTCTGACATACAGTATTTAATTCATTTAATCACATTTAATGCGTAAAAGTGTTGTGAAAATAAATTAATAAATTATATACAAATTTCTTGAGATGTTTTTTGAAAATATTGTTAAAAATTATTAAAATGATTTGTATTAATATTATTATTAATAATAACATATTTTTTAATATATTGCACATGTTGTGTATGCTGTTTATTGGCAATTCATTCCACAAAAATTCAGCAATTTAATTCTGCTTCCTGAAATTCAAATTAACACTCTTTGTTTCTGCAATTCAAATTTTGGAATTTTGTTTGAAGTTCAAGACCTTTATTAATCAATACTGATTGCTGCACAACCCTGAAAAGTGTGTGTGCTTGAGTGAGAATTTAGCACACATTTCATATCCTATTATGCAGAGACAAGTAGAACTATATGAGAGGAATTAGAGACAGATCACATCCTTTCTGCCTGACCTGGAAATAAGAGATTCACAGTATGGAATGAAAAAGGAAGAGAGTGAGGACAGCAGAGAAAAGGAAGTGAGAGAGATGCCAGGGGCGAACTGCTGTAGCACTGCCGCATCGCTTTTGATTTGCATGCTCTATATCTCTGAGCACTTGTATTTGTGTTTTGTGTTGTACAGGCATGAAACTAGAGCAGAGCTATTGTGCTGTGTCCCAGTAACAATGATGAAAGATGATGAGAAAGATGCTTGGATAAATGTAGTCTTTGCAGGCTAGACTTTCGGATACATTCTACTTAAGTTACAAGCGCTCTGTTTCACCACCAGCCTGATTTCCAAGGCAGATCGGATAAATCTCCAAAAGCAACTGTAGATAGGAGTTGTGGGTCCAAAAGTTTATTCTGTATGCTTGTTTTGGTGCTAGCTATAATTCTGTGGACAGAATTGCTCAAAAAAATCCACAGAAGTTAGTTAAATCACAGAATTTTTTTTTTATTATGTCTCTAGCCATTAAGAATTCAGTCCTTTGGTTTGGGATGGGCTTACAGTATTTGTTTTTATCAGTATAGTAGCAATAATTATTATACTAATAATGATATAATTATTTAATAATTATAAAATATTTATTATTACAAATTAGTGAAGTGGCTTTAAGAAAAGACACGACTGGAACTTCAAATGGGACTGGCTTCTATGGTCAGATGAAACTAAAAAATGAGCTTTTTAGCAGCAAACACTCAAGATGGGTTTGGTGAACACGGGATACAAAGTACCCCATGTGTACAATGAAATATACTGCTGTATTTTTAATGTCGTGGGCCTATATTTCTGCTGGAGGTCCTGGACATCTTGTTTAGACACATGGCATCATGGATTCTATCAAATACCAACAGATAAAAAATCAATAAGTTACTGACTCTGTTAGAAATCTTACAATGGGCCATCTTTGGATCTTCCAACCGGACAATAATCCAAACACAAACCTCAAAAACAACACAAAAATGGGTCACTGAGCACAAAGCCAAGCTTCTGCTATGGCCATTCCAGTCCTCTGACCTGAACCCTGTAGAAAATGAGTGAGGTGAACTGAAGAGAAGCAGCACCGTCATGGAGCTGTGAATCTGAAGGATCTGGAGAGATTCTGGATGAAGGAATGGTCTCTGATCTCTTGTCAGGTGTTCTCTAACCTCATCAGGAATAATTGGAGAAAACTCCTATACTATTTTGGAAAATGGAGGTTTCAAAAAGTATTGAATAAAAGGGTGCTGTTAATTGTGGCCAATGTGTATTAGAGAAAAACATTTATTTCATAATGATATTTCCTCCCATTTTAAAATCTTATTCTCCAATGAAAGGGTAGATTTTTGTGAGATTTTTAAAATAAAAGATCAAAAGGACTAACAATGCAGATTAATTTTCACAGCCTTCTTTGTTCATATTTACCAAGGGTGCATATAAATATATATATAAATATATATTTGTGTGTGTGTGTGTGTGTGTGTGTGTATATATATATATATATATATATAATTCATTATTATAGAAGCATTTCATTTAAGTACAAATCAATTATCATTTACCATCATCATTTAGACAGCTAGGAAGTCTTTTGGCGTTGTGGTATTGTGATACACTGACCATAGCACAAGCAGCTCCAGATTTATTGATTATCCTGGTAAATGACAGAACTTGTAATTTACCAACTGATTCAGCTATTAGTCTTCATTTTAATACAGTCTCTCCTCTCTCTGACCTCCCAGTCACGCTGAGCTTTTGTCAGTGGAAGATTCAGTCTACTCTCAGATGAGTTTTTTGTGTTATCTCTCAGAATGATTCAGGAGTGAAGAAGCGTTTATATTGTGCTGAAGGTAGACTATAATGACTATTATTACTACAAAGTCTCAGGCCTTTGTTGCTTCTATTACATTTCACCCACGTATTCAGTTAAAGAATTGACTGATATTCTGTGACTAACCAAAAAGTCACAACCAAAAAACTGAAGCAGTGTTGGCTGTCAATGCTATTTTGAAGATTTTCAAATTTACAGTGTTGATTCAGCTTTCATGAATCACAAACTGAATTTACAAGTTTATGTATTCGTTCAATTTAGCTTTATTCACTGCTTGATCTGACTTATCAACTCTTATGTTGGTCTTCATTTATGAATATGTATGTGGGAATGGGATATAAGAGCACAGTTTATTTTGTACATTACTGTTCAAAATTTGGGGTCAAGGATTTTTAAATGTTTAAAAAAAAAAAAAAAGTCTCTTATGCTCACCAAGGCTGCATTTATTTTATTGAAAATAGTATAAAAACAGTAATGTTGTGAAATATTATTATAATTCAAAATAGCTGTTTACTATTTTAATATAGCCTATTTTTAAAATGTAATTTATTCCTGTAATACATAGCTGAATTTCCAGCATCATTACTCCTGTCTTCAGTGTCACATGATCCTTCAGAAACCATTCTAATATAATGATTTGGTGCACTTTTTTGGTGTAACATTCTAAATGCCTTTATTGTCACTTTTGACTACTGATTGTGCATAACTAATATTAAATAGGCTAGTGTTCCTATACACTCTAGTAACGTGAAACATGTAGCGTGTAAATTTGAAGGAATTTTCATTATTGATTTTTCAACGTTGTTTTGAATAACATTGCATTGTGTTTTGTTTAGGATTGAAGGAAATGTCCGTAAAGTTAACTGAAAAGTACAGTTAATTTTCTTCCAGGACATTTTTTTCTTACAGTGTATAGAACCCTCTAATTACATAAAATTCCACATAAAATTCCATAATCCATCCATCAGGCAGTAAGATGTCAGCGTGCAAATTACAAGACTCCTACATCACGCAGACAGTGAGTGTACACACAACATTTCCCACAGATTAACAGACGTCACACTGAAGACCTCAATCAAAGTCAACCGGGCCCTCATATTCGTTTTGATTAGATTTGCATATTTCAATTTTAGAACAGAAATTTCTCTCTGATGTTGTTTGGCCAAGTCCCACAAGCCCGTCTTGGCGTGTGTGTTTTCAAAATGAATTATTTTCTCAACCCCAGTTGGCTAGACCTCTCTTTTTCTGCATCACTTGAACGTTTGACTCGATTTGGTGCCTGGACTTGTGTCCCAGGGGCTTTGATGTAAATTGGAGGGAATCTCAGCACTTGGACACTCCATCTGGGCATCCAGCCTAATGAGTGTAGCCCGGGTCACCTCCGCACCTCTCTCTCCTTTTTTGCTCTTTCTCTCCAGTTGCCCTCATCTCTCTGTCTGTCCTCTCCCTGAATTCCATTTTTCATCCTCCACAGTCTTTCTGTTTTTTCTTCTTCCACATCTAAACACATATTCCATCCGTCCCTTTGTTAGTTGTTGCACTCATCCCATTCATAATACATCTCCCAGAGAAGGAAGACCCATGAAACCAGTGGTTTCCTGCCCTCAATAGACTTGGCCCACATTTTCAGCTTACTGTCAGATGTAATAATGTAGCAGTGTTCTTGCATTAGCATGTCTGGTTAGAAGATGCCCATCAGCTTTGCTGAGCTTAACTGGAGCTTGTGTAATTCGTGAGAAATCGCTCTGCCTATAAAGTTGCATCTAATATGCGGTAATGTGAGGGAATGTACAGTTTGCTTATGACTATTATTCTTGCATCTTCTGCTACAGCCCTTAAATATGAACAATAATATTAGAAATGTATATATTAATGTAATCGTTTTCTTTCTTTGTGTAGTTGCCATCTTGTCTTTGCTGTTGCCAGATTTAGACAGATTTCCACCTTTAATTTATGTTTATGATCTTAAAATGTTTGATCTAAAGGCTTAAATGCTTAAAAGCTTGATTTTTATTTATTTATAGAAATCAGTTCTTTTATTCAGCAGGAATGCAATAAATTGAGCAAAAGTGACAGTAAAAATTAAAAACTGATAATAAGAAATGTTTTTTGAGCAGCAAATCAGCATATTAGAATGGTTTCTGAAGGATCATGTGACACTGAAGACTGGAGTAATGATGCTGAAAATTCAGCTTTGCCATAACAGGAATAAATTACATTTCAAAATATATTCAATAGAAAACTGTTATTTTCCATTGCAATAATATTTCACAATATTACTGTTTTTTTACAGATGAAAAATTTGAATGAATTTGAAATTTTGAATGAAGAAAAAAGCATCCTAGATGTGGTGTTTGACACTCATAGAACCACATAAAAAGCTGTTATTGTGTAATGAATAATTATTTTAAGTTAAATAATTACATGTTTTCCTGTGATTAAATGTTCCTGTTTGGAATTTAAACCTAACAAGGTGTCACTGTAAATACATCACAGAGGGTTTGTTTGTACAAAAATCGTTATACACAACATAACTAATCTTTATTCTTCTCTCTGTGTGTTCTTATGTCATAGATGATTTTTCCTTAATGTTCAGAGGGACTTTGTTTGCACAGATCATTGTTATCAGTTGATAAGTCACATCCGGGACGTCACACTTTGTCTTTTATCAGAGAATGAAATATTAAATTGCAATTTGTCTTTTTTTCTCATCCTTACTGTTTAACAAGGAACCAAAAATGTATTTCAGGTTCCTTTTTCACTGGCCAAGGAAAAGAAAATGCTTGAAGGCCTATATTATATAATATAACGGCTTCATACCCATAAATAAAGAGGGGGAAATGCCAAATGGCACATCTTCCTGTCATGTTTCATGTTCTCCGTGATGATAAACTCTTAATAAGTTGTTTCTGTTTTTAGAATTCATGCTGTGATTCAGACTCCCTGTAGCCGCTCTGTGGCTGTAGTCACAGGTGTTCTTGAGATGATTTATTCATTTGTTTATCCAGGTGGCCTCTGTAGCTTCAGGCTGACGATGCCAACCTTGCTGCGGGCAGAGCAGTGGTGTTTATCGCACAAATGACGGCATGATCTACCCTTGTGTATGGTCTGTATAATTGTAAAGAGAAAACTGACAGGTTTGGAGGGTCCACAGGCAGTTTAGTTGAGACACTTAGTTCCAAACACCTGCAGCTTTGTGTGCTGTTTCAGCATGTATTTGTGTATGTGTATGGATTATGAGGGAGTTGTCTCATGGTAAGTTGCTTGATAAAATTTATATATGTCCTATATTTCAGTGTGACCTCACTTTCACGCTGCAGAGTCAGTTAGAGATAAGAGAGCCGATAATGTTAGCGAGTGTGTGGCTTACGGGAGCGAAGGTGAAAGAGGAACTAGATATAGAATAAGATTTAGATATGGAGAGACAAATCTCACACACTAATGTTTTACAAAAGTCTGAGAAAACATCTGGTAACCAAATTTAAATTATGGAAGTACTTTTACACTAAATATAACTTTTATATTAAAAATTTAAAAGAAACATCATGATGTGTAATTTGTTAAAATTAAACATTAATATTATGAATAAAATACAAAACAAAAAATGAATATGAAAATAAATAAGATATACTAATAAAAATAATAATAATAAACTTTATAAAATAAAATAAAAACATTATGATGCATAGTTTTATGTTTCTTATTATTTTTTATATTTATTTTTATTATCTTTTTAATATTCAATTAAAATACACACATACATATATACAGACAAACAGTTAGGTCCATATATATTTGAACACTGACACAATTTCAAAGTCTGGAACTCTTGGACATCACCTGACTTCAGTTGTTGTTTGTTTGTGGGTCTTTCTGCCTTTAGTTTTGTCTTCAGAAAGTGAAATGCATGCTCAATCGGGTTGAAATCAGGAGATTGACTTGGCCATTGCAGAATATTCCTTTGTTTTTTGTTTTTGTTTTTTTACCTTCAAAAAGTCCTAGGTTGCTTTTGCTGTATGTTTTGGGTCATCGTCCATTTGTACTATGAAGCGCCACGCAATCATCTTTGCTCCATTTAACTGAATCTGGACAGACAGTATATCCCTATACACTTCAGAATTCATCCAGCTGCTTCTGTCTTCTGTCACGTCATCACTAAACACCAGTAACCCAGTGCCACTGGAAGCCATGCACGCTCATGCCATCACACTGCTCCACCATGTTTCACAGATGAAGTTGTATGCTTCGGATCATGAGCTGTTTCAAGACTTCTCCATACTTTTTTCTTTTTTCCCGTCATTCTGATACAGGTTGATCTTAGTTTCAGCCGTCCAAAGAATGCTTTTCCAGAAGTGGTCTGGCTTTTTTAGATGTTTTTTGGCAAAGTTTAATCTGGCCTTGTTTGCACCTTGTGGTGAACCCCTCTGTATTTGCTCTCATGAAGTCTTCTCTTGATTGTAGACTTTGACAGTGACACGCCTACCTCTTGGAGAGGATTCTCCGATCATCCATTACTGTTGTCCTCCATGGACGTCCAGGCTTTTTCATGTTACTGAACTCACTAGTTCTTTCTTTTTTTCTCAGAATGTACCAAACTGTTGATGAGGCCACTCCTAATGTTCCTGCTATCTCTCTGATGGATTTGTTTTGTTTTTGAAGCCTAACAATTGTATGTTTCACTGAAGAATTCCTTTGGCCGCATGATGTGGGTTCACAGCAACAGCTTCCAAATGCAAATGGTACACTTAGAATCAACTCCAGAGCATTAATCTGCTTAATTGATGTAGAAATAACGAAAGAATAGCCCACGCCTGTCCATGAAACAGCTTTTGAGTCAATTACTTATGGTCCCTTGAAAAAGAGGGGAGGTACTTATTAAAGAGCTGTAATTCCTTAACCTCCAATTTTGATGAGAATACCCTCAAATCAATGCTCAGAGTATGCACGTTAAGCTCATATTCACTATATAATTGTAACGTGAATATGTTTTGGTCAGCAGCTAAAATAATAAAAATTATGCCTGTGTCCAAATATATATGGACCTAACTGTGTGTGTGTATGTATGTGTATGTATGTGTGTATATATATATATATATATATATATATATATATATATATATATATATTGTGGCGGGAGGAGCCAACGACAGACACAGTGGGTGTGGCGTCAAGCCTCGGAGAGGTTTTTATTAAACAATAAAATGTACAAAAGTGTCCATAGGGGGAAAAGTGTCCAAATAAACGGGGAATCTGGTGTCCTCATTGTGCCGCGGGGATAGTGAAGGAGGGTAGTGTTCGTCAGGGAAGGGTCCAGGGGAGGGGCGGAGTCCGGTGGCCGCATGCGCTCCCCTCTCGGGGCCGGGAGCGAGTGGCGGCGGCGTCTCTTGCGCGGCTTCGTCCATCTCCTGGGTTCCCGGCGCTTCTGGGGGATTCGGCGGCCCGGCATCCTGGCCCGTCAGCCGCCTAACGGGTGCGGCAGTATATATATATAGTATATTATATACACACACACACGCACACACACACTCACCAGACACTTTATTAGGTACACCTGTTCAATTGCTTGGTAACACAAATTGCTAATCAGCCAATCACATGGCAGCAACTCAATGCATTTAGGCATGTAGATGTGGTGAAGACGACTTGCTGAAGTTCAAACCGAGCATCAGAATGGGGAGGAAAGGGGATTTAAGTGACTTTTTTGAACATGGAATGGTTTTTGGTGCCAGACGGGCTGGTCTGAGTATTTCAAAAACTGCTGATCTACTGGGGTTTTCACGCATAACCATAGGGATTCTTTACAGAGAATGGTCTGAAAAAGAGAAAATATCCAGTGAGCGGCAGTTGTGTGGACGAAAATGCCTTGTTGATGTCAGAGGTCAGAGGAGAATGGGCAGACTGGTTAGAGATGATAGAAAGGCAACAGTAACTCAAATAACCACTCGTTACAACCAAGGTATGCAGAATACTATCTCTGACCGCACAACACGTCGAACCCTGAAGCAGATGGGCTACAGCAGTAGAAGACCACACCGGGTGCCGCTCCTGTCAGCTAAGGAAACAGGAACAGGAACAGGAAACGGAGGCTACAATTCGCACAGGCTCAATAGGGACAATAGAAGATTGGAAAAACGTTGCCTGGTCTGATGAGTCTCGATTTCTGCTGCGACATTCAGATGGTAGGGTCAGAATTTTGCGTAAAGAACATGAAAGCATGGATCCATCCTGCCTTGTCTCAACGGTTCAGGCTGGTGGTGGTGGTGTAATGGTGTGGGGGATATTTTCTTGGCACACTTTGAGCCCCTTAGTACTAATTGAGCATCGTTTAAACGCCACAGCCTACCTGAGTATTGTTGCTGACCATGTCCATCCCTTTATGACTACAGTGTACCCATCTTCTGATGGCTACTTCCAGCAGGATAATGCACCATGTCACAAAGCTCAAATCATCTCAGACTGGTTTCTTGAACATGACAATGAGTTCACTTTACTCAATTGGCCTCCACAGTCACCAGATCTCAATCCAAAAGAGCACCTATGGGATGTGGTGGAACGGGAGATTCAACAGTCTCAATCAACAGGCAATCTATGCCACGAAGAATTAAGGCAGTTCTGAAGGCAAAAGGGGGTCCAACCCGGTACTAGCAAGGTGTACCTAATAAAGTGGCCAGTGAGTGTATATTATACTGTTTAAGAAACATTAAAGATAAATAATAAATTCACAACTGTACACAATTTGCATACCAAATGAATAATCCATGCCAATCAGAAGTCTTAAATCAGTGAAAGAGAAAAGGGAACAGAGAGGTGGGGTTGGTGTTCTATCATTCCATTTTTCCTTTCACAATTTTTCTCTTTTACTCTCTCAATCTCCCCCTGTCATCTTGAACTGATTCTTAATGTAATTTTTCTATCCCCTTCAGCCGCCCGCACCTTTTATCAGAGTTTGAGTCAATGAAGATCAGAGAATGGCAGTCTTACCTGCTCTATTGTGTATGACATTTTCTTATAGTAGCTTCTTTTCTTTCCGTTTGTGAATTCTGATTAAAACCATTTGACGGGAAGCTTCAGCTTACTCATCTGTGAAAGCACAATGAGATTTGTTATCAGCCGTAAATCTCATGTTGGAAATATATAGAGCACAAGCAGTAGACTTTAGTCAAGAGTACACACATCTTTAATGTGTTATGAACAAAAGCAAGACTTGTGGGTCTATAGACTAATATGCTGAATTGGTCTCAAAAAACATATAAAGCATCTTATTTCATGAAGTATATCATGTTGTTTCTTGATCAGGAATAACTTTGTACTGAAGTTGTGGTAGCAGTTAGGTATGTTTATTTGAGCTTGTGAGTGTTTGTTAGAGGGTCAGGGAATTATAGTCCTGTGATCTGACTGACAATGTGTGAGACACTGGAGAATAGCATACAGGTGGAGCATCTCACACCTTGACTCATTATTCTCTGTGCTTGTCTAAACACGCTCATGCCTTCTGTAATCGTATCGCTGTAGTGTGGCGGTCGGCCAGTCAGCAGTGACTGATATTCAGCCAATGGATTAGCAGAATTCACTTGTGGGCTTGTGGGTAAATCATCACCAAACTTTAATTCTATTCACTTCTTGTATGTCAGATACAAACATCATTGTGATTCCTTAGAGCCTGTTTGTTGTGTGAATGTCATCAACAGCCTGAAGGAGTAAAGGTGTGTCGGCTTTGTTCTGAGAGGAAGTTTAGGTGATGAAAAGCAGTACGGGACATCATCTAATTCGCCACGCCCTTCTCCTTGCACAGACATGTTCGGCTCTCACTGTTGGAGTACTGAAGCAGTTATAAAATCGATTTCAGGAGAATCCACACTATCAGGTGTCTTGCAATGATGCATGTTCCTTTAAAATCTCTAAATTATTATATACTAGTAAATCTTTTCCTTGCATTTTCAATAAATGTGGACTGGAGAGTTCAAGCTTTAAAAATAATTCAAAAGTACATTTAAAGTCTTTTGAAGGCATAAGCTTTACGTTTCAGTAGATAGAATGTGTGTGTGTGTATATACATATATATATATATATATATATATATATATATATATATATATATATATATATATATATATATATATATATCTCCTCCCCTCGCATCCAGGACGTCACTATAGACGTAGGTTTTGTCATAGTCACTGATCTGTGTGAAATGCTCTAAATCTGTCCCTCCTAATCATGAGAATCTTGGCCACACAGCCACCCTCATCTTAAGCCTGACCCAGAGACACTTTCCCAGAGTTACAACCAGCTTGATGACTGTGTTTGTCACTCTTTACTTGTATCTAAGCCTGAGACCATGTAAGTGTACATATCTGTGTGTGCATGACTGCATTAATATGGGGACGTGTTTGTGTATGTGAAAATCTATATAGTAAACTAGTTTGTAACTTTAATATGCTTTTTTAATAGAATTCCTAACTTCAAACTCTCTCTGTACTGTGACACAACAGCATGAAGAGGTTGGTTCTGTGGCAACCTGTAGAGGAAACACTTAAGGAATGTACATGCATGCATACACCTATGGTTTCTATTCAGTAGGTTTGTAAACACTAGTTACTCATTGACCAGCGTTTACAGTGGGGTCTCTGAAATAATAATACTAGTTATTTGTGCAGTGGCGGCTCCCAGCAGCTTGCCGTGGGTTTAAATCCCTGATCTCCACAACTAGGATCAGTGCAGAGTTTCCCACGCCCCCCTCTCCCACTGATATACTAGCCAGAGGCGGATATGACCCGCAACATTGCACAACATCTCTGTTTTCAGCCATAAATCCACAGAAAAACAAGGAAGGTTCTCTCTATAGGCCTGATCTGTAATGTGTGTTATGGATTTTGGCTAGACGCCTTTAATTTTACACAAATTAAAATGAGGTTTTGGGGGACAATTCAGTAGATTGTATTGTTGTATATCTTAGTTTTGATTGTTCAGTGCAACAATTAAAATACTTGTCTTTGTAAAAATCTGACCATTAAAAATAAAACACATGAGCTGCACATTAGATGTGACATCGGAATACTTTGACTTTTTTTTTCACACACAGCTTTCCCAAGCATCAGTACACGCACAAAAAAAGCCCCTTTTTGCGTTACATTTTAAACCTTAACCTTTTATTTTATTCTATGCTGTAATGAAACAAAATTTGAAAAATATTTGACTTATTTTACATTTATTGTATTTTATTTCATTTAATTTTTTACATAATATCACAACATAATGTGCACATTTTATTTTATTTGTTTCTTCTTAATACCACAACATAATGTTTGTACCTTTTATTTTACTTTTTAATTTTATTTTGTATAATTTTACTCTCATAATACCACAACATAACACATGTATATTTTTTATTTTATTTTACATACATAATACCGCAACTTTTTTTAACAGTAATTGTATTTTTAAGTTTTTTTATACTTTATAGTAAAATTATTTAAATGTATGACATACATGTATTATGTTGCAGTACTATGTGTGTATGTGCTTGTGTGGGTCTTGTGTACACAAGTATGTTATCTTAGGGGCTCACAGGCAAGCAATTTAAAAGGAAACGGGGTGTCTTAAAGCTTAGGGGCAAAGACCCGGGCTGCGTGCTGGCAGATACTGTTGATTCAGAGGAGGTGAAATGAGAGGGAGAAGGAGAGGGGGAAGAGCGAGGGGGGAGGTGAGAAGGAGAGGGGGAGGAGAAGCAAATGGAGGAACGGGGAGGGTTGTGCAAATGGGTGAGAAAGAGAGCGAGAGAGAGCGCACACACACCTCTTTCTGCGCTCTCAGCGGACAGACTCATCCTCACATGGTTGGAGTGAGTGTGTTGTGGAGTTGTGATAGACAAGAGACACAGAGACGTGCAGGATTACAGCCAGTACATGGAGGAGACATTACCTGT
Source organism: Barbus barbus (assembly GCF_936440315.1). Classification (NCBI taxonomy): domain Eukaryota; kingdom Metazoa; phylum Chordata; class Actinopteri; order Cypriniformes; family Cyprinidae; genus Barbus; species Barbus barbus. Next base: position 12,228,214 of record NC_136723.1, read on the forward strand.
ATGAACTGAGCTAGAAGACATTCACACTCCTGGTGTTTGGATACTTTATTGAGGAACAAAAACAAACCTAGGATATACCTCTGAGGTATGCCACACTACCAACTGTTTTTCCATGCTGTTTTACTGTCTCCAAAATGTCTTTGCAATTGGACATTTATGTCTGTCTGTTGGACTCTCTCTGGGTCCCCTGGGACTGTGCTCGAGTGGACGGCTGACAGTGATAAATGTCACACTGCTTGGTTAATAAGGTTTACTCGCCATAGAGGCTTTAAAAGTCTGTGTTGTGTGCCTTTGTTGGACAATCAATATGCCGAGTGTATTTAAAGTGTGTATGTGGGGTTTGTTTTGAGAGGTCTAAAAACCAAATGGTTCTGCGGTCATAAAAACCCCTCATCCAGATAGAAATGTTTGGAAGTCAAGGAGGAGGATCCGTCAGTGTATATTCTCTCTCACATGCTGCCTTTGTGTGTGCGTGTGAATTTTCTCACTGAACGGAGTAAATCTTCCAAGTTTGCTCTCTTATTTTTGCCGCTCTGCCACAAATTATCTTCAATATTAACATTTTTGTTAGTAGAAAACTTGAGTGACACCATGCTTTACCAGAATGTATTGTATTTGCAGATCTGTCAACAGATCTGTGTGTAAGAGTCTGTCTGAAATTGCAGCCTGGTTAAGTTCTGCTGCGTTACCTCATAAATTATGTGCCTCATTTAAAAGTTTTACTGTAAACCACCAGAGCAGCTCCAGGATAGTTCAGTGTGTGTTTTTGTGTAGGAGTGTGTGTGTGTGTGTGGTCTACAGATCTGTGGAATGTGATTCATTGTGATGAGATGACTAAAAAAAACAACTGAGCTAAGATTCTGAGGAAAGATACAAAAGAAAACAGACAGGAAAGTGAAATATAAATAGGATAAAAGATGACGTACTGTATAAAGACACCTAAAATGTGTTTAAGCAAGTTAAAGAGACAATCAAACCTGAAAGAAATACCTAGATGCAGTGGACCACTAATATTTATACTGGTCTGTCTGGGCTCAGGGGGTCACTGTTGCAGGTCTCAGCTGTTCACAGTCAGACAGAGATGGCACACGGGGTGCCAGATTCCTCGGTCGCCTGAGGTCTCCCAGCGGCCTATTGGCTTTATGAATGAATTACCATAGAGTACGCTGTGGAGGAACTCAGACGGGCCAAACAAAGACTCCTGCATACTTCAGTCTAGGAGCAAACACAGCAAACAATGAACCACACTCTTCCTACACCATCATAATCACTGATGCCCCCCTCGGAAACAGACTGGACAGAGACTACCTGTCTCCTTTAAGAGCTCATATCTGGACTTTATCATGTGCGTCTGTCTTGCTCTCGTCATACACTGTTTAATCTATGGATTAGACTCAATAAACACACTCCTTCCTTCAAAAAAGCTATCACACAGTCAAATTGATTTCCGGCGGTAGCCCAGTAGTTTGGGTCAATAAGTAGCAGACAGGATTGTTCCTCAAATACTGTGCATAAGAAATGCAAAAACCCACGTTAACATGTAAAATACAGGAGATTCTTTGGCAATTGCAGACCTTTCGGTAGTTGCTGGTTATTCAAGTGAAATGGGACGTGTGTGTTCAAGCATGAGTGTGGGTCAGTATCCATGTGCTTGTATTTTAAACACTTTATTGGTCTAATACTGTATTTGTATTTTTAAGTGTGTTTGTGTATGTATATGAAGGCTTAGGAAGGCAATCATGTTGTTTTGCTTCACTCAAAATGGGGGGGGGGGTTAGGAAATACGGCTTAAATGGGTCACAGCACTGCCACAGCATGTTTAAAGTACACATTAATGAAGATAATGAAAGAGATGAGGAGATAAAGAGAGAAAGGCTAGGTTTTGTGTTCATTAAGAGTGTCAGAACTAAAATAAGGAGGGAGAGAGATATGTACTACTATTTAAAAGTTTAAGTGCGAGTAAGATTTTTTTTTTTACTTGAAAAAAATTCATACTTTTAATTAGTTAGGACATTAATCAAAAGTGAAAAACAACAAACTTTCAGTAAGATAGAAAGACATTAAGGCCACATTTGATTGGTTTCTGTTGCACCTGCATTTGATCTCTTTCAAAGAGGTTAGAAAATTGTTTCGAGAGTTTTTCCAAGGTATTTATATCTAAACTTGTTACAGATACTCTAAAGTAGTTTCATACGATTTTTTTCAAGCTGCGATCAAACACACACAGCTATTGTTCTCACTGACAGCTCATGAATACATATAACCTAGAAACCAAATGACAGAAAGGATCAAACAAGAAATTCATAACCATTATGGATTATCTGTGACATTGTGTCCTCTGTAAACCCACCAGGAATAGTCTGTATTGTATGAGATATTATAATCCTCATGTTAGATGTTTATGTGCGAGACCTGACAGATTTTCCCCATTGTCTCCTGCTAATGTCTGTTTCTTAATGCAGCGTGTCCTCCATTGATTCAGCGTGTCCTCCTCTTTCAATATTAGCACTTGACTGGTTGTTTAAGCGTAGACCCACAGGAGGTGATGAGGACGGGGTAATGGGAGAAAAAATGAATTAGAAACATACATCTGTGCCTTTGTTTCACAAATTGTGTGCAGTGTAGGTTTCTAAAAAATGTCCTAGAAGAAAACAAAACATTCATGGTGTTACCATATTTCCTCTAAGGTCACAATATCTGACCTTTTACCTTTAAGTTCTGTTAAAGGCAGGAGAGCAATGGGACATTGAGTGAAGTGGGGTTTTTTTTCCAAGTACTGTCATTTGTTTATCGGAACATGCCTAAAGTAAGGGTGTGTGTAAATGGTCTTGCTGACGTTTGTATATATCATGCTTTTTCATAATGATACAAGAGGCATCTCTTCTGGTCTAAATCCTGTAGAACCAGAAAAATTACATTTCTAACCCCAAGGCAGGAAGACTCACACACAAATGCACTGTTTCAGAAGTCCCATTCCATAAGGAAGTGATTCCTGCAAAGCCAAAAGAAAAACAAAGTGGCTGTGCAATTTTGGTTATAGGAACTGGAAGTATGTGCATGTGTGTGTTTAAACTCTAGTAATGTGATCTTTGTGTGAGAGAGCGGGTGCAGGAAGTTGTGAATGGATTTTAACACCTAGATCAAGCATCTTTAAGTCAAACAATTATTTATCGAGGAAAATCCACAACTGTTTAACCATTTAAATTTACCTGTCAGAGCAAAGGCCTTGATCTGACACATTTCATATCACTTTAACATTTACATTTACATTTATTCATTTAGCTGACGCTTTTATCCAAAGCGACTTACAATTGCTATATATGTCAGAGGTCGCACACCTCTGGAGCAACTAGGGGTTAAGTGTCTTGCTCAGGGACACATTGGTGTCTCACAGTGGATTCGAACCCGGGTCTCTCACACCAAAGGCATGTGTCTTATCCACTGCGCCATCACCACCACTTTAATCTTCGAAGATCTTCAGACCGCAAGCCTGTTGAGACGGGCCACACAGCTACAGGCAAACCACAGATTACTTACTCATTCACTTAACGACTTTAGGGAGAGCACTTCTGGAGATCACAAGAGATCTGACCAAAAGTTTTCAGAAGAACACTTGCATCTTGACAGCTCTGGACTTCATTAACTTTCATTGTATTAAAAAGTGTTCCATGTAAATGACAAAAAATTTAGATGAACTATCCCTTTAATGCTGCTTAATCAAACTTGCTCTGTTTGGGACTAACATCCTTTCAGTAAAAGCACAAAGGAGACTCCCCTTCAGCACGGTTATCAGGGAGAAAAGATTGGCTCTCTCAATATCCTCCACTGACCTGGAAGAGATCTGATCTCAGTCTGAAAGGAGCGACTACTGTTGCATGCTGGTCTATTTTACTTTCCAAATTAGCTTTCTTTTAAGCAGAGACATAAGTGTCTTCATTCTTGCCTTGTGGCATGCGGGTGCAGGTTTTGTTGAGCCTCTTCTGCTTGTTTGGCACAGAGGAGAGGAGAGGTTGTGTGGATAAAAGCAGCCTCTTGCTTTCAGCAAAAGCTTTTTTCTGTGATTCCAGCTCCATGCAGCACAAATGCACAGGCTGTGAAGCTTCACTGTGGCTTTTACATACAGCAGGGCAGAGGATTACAATAATATAAAGTCACACACTTGCTGCCTGGGGCATCGTGGTCCCGTTCAAGAAAGATTACACTCTTCGTAGTGAGACACACGTTTTCTCTTTGTTAGCTTGATGGTGTAAGTCCTCCAGGCAATGTGATGTTAAAAATATCACAGATGCAATCTCTGAATCCTGGCTATAATATTTATTTTCAACTGCACTAGAACTATAACTAATTCTGTATATTCTGCTGTTAACAACATAACTGATATTCAAAATGGTAAGCAAGCACTGCTTTGTTTAGATGTTGTATATCTGTGTATATCTCATATATACTTATTTCGGTTTCTTATTTTAAATGATTAATGCATACTATTGATAACTGCTGATATAGACAGTTGATTCCTTCCAAGCGCAGAACACACGTTTTAGTTTGCTGTCGGCTGTAGTCTGTGTGGTGTGTTCAAGCATGGTTTTTGGTCCAACGCTGCCAACGAGAGAAGACAACATCGTTGGCTTTTGTTGCCGCTAGTTCTTTGAAGTCGACTTGGTGTGTCCCGGCCTTTAGAAACATAACATTGTATACTATTGTTATGCAAATAATACTTTGTTCTATCTATCGCAACATCTCTATTAAAGCATAAAAATTTGGTTGGCTATGTTTTAGTTTATGCCACCTCTACTCTATACTGCATGGTCATTCATATGTAAATGTGGGCAGTCATATGTTAATGTTCTCCTAGATACTAATTTTTGTAAATAGTTTGTGTAGACTGGTAAGGGAAGTTTGTGTTTTTAAATATTATACAGTTGTACTTCTGATCTATATGAAATGCTTAGATATGATCCTATCAATACAAACTTCTGTTTCATGAATTGCAGGATTTTGGCAGAATGAGCAGCCTTCTCATTAGCAGTCTGGTAAAGTGTGTTCACTGCTGACGCACTTTGATGAGACACCTTCTGTGGGACATGACAGCCTGCTGAGGGGGAGAAAGTGAGATCTGTGGTGTATATGGTTGGGTATGTGAGTGAGTGGTTTTTTGCTGTGTGCTGGCAGGATGTGTGTGAGATGGAGGTGGTTTTTAAAGGACAGGTTGGTCAGCAGTAAGTCTAGCTCTGAACTGAGATTAAATAGTGTCTGGCACTGATGTGGTAATGGGGTATTGATCTGTAGTGGTTTGGCCAATGGCGTGCGTGTGCTTCTGAAATAGCTCTATTGTGTCTCTGTGGTTAAAGGCTGAGTCTCTCTAGCGGACACACACACACACACAAAATATCTTGATGAAGAGATAAGATTCATTGCCTTCCAACCGTATAGAAATCATCCAGCACTGAGATCTAGTTTACTTCACCCATAACCACAAACCAGTATACGTTCATGGAGGGCATGGACAGTTCCTGTAAAGTTAGTTCCACTTCTTGTAAAAGAGAATGGAACAATGTAGCAAAATTAACCGTATTTTCTATATATTGCAATCAAACAATAAGAATATACAATATAAGGTATAAAGAATAACTTTTTATTCATTTTATTTTGTTTGGTTTTATTTTATTTCATTTACATTTAGTCTTTTAGCAGATGCTTTTATCCAAAGCGACTTACAAATGAGGACGAATTTCATTTCAGAATTTCATTTTAATAGCTTTAATTTTATTGCAAAATTAAATCTAACCTTATGCAATTAACTAATATTTTGTGCTTTTTTTTTTTTTTTTTTTTTTTGATCAGATCTCTCTTGGCTTTATCCAGCAGTCCTGGTTAGCCTTAATTTGACTTTAAAATGAGAGAGAGATACATAAATGAAAAAAAGAAAGAAATGGTTGAATAGTCAGAAAGCTATTCTTCTAAAGAGCTTTCATTCTGTCTTTGCTTTTGTAGTTTGTCTGTCTCTCTTCTGTTTGTGTGTGACATTCCTGTCCTTTCAGGGCCCAAAGCAAAAGCTCAAGTCTTTCAACTCCCTGCCCTTTTTTCCTCTCCCTTATTTTCTTGAAGGAGCACTTCGTTTGTGAGGTTCTGCTTGTTGATGCAGGTGCAAAAAAAATGAAGCTAGAGAATAAGAGAGTGGAAGAATGAGAGAATGATGGAACCCCAGCACTCAAGATTACCCCTCCTTCCCAAATGAAGTCTCTTAAGGTCCTAAAGATGGATTGAGGCCTTATGAACACACTCATTTCCTCTCTCCAGTCCTGTCAGGGCTTGTAGGTTGTTCTCATCAGCTGTGGAAGTTTCTGTTCGTTGGTCTCAGGTGTGCTGAGGAAAAGCTGTAGAGCACCGGTGTGGCTTTCAGTGACTCCTCCACCCCTCTTTTCCTTTCCACTGGGGCTTCCTGCCAGACGAGAAGAGCTGTTGGCTTCGAGCCAAATTCTTATCCTACCTCTCATTCACTGTCAGAAGCAGGAATCCCAAAGCTTTGAGTGCGTGTGCTCGTTCTGGATGTGTGAACTGCCAGCATTAGTGGCCATTCTCTCACACAACACTTGACACAAGATAACCATGGGTGTGCTGAGAATTTGTTCAGCCTGAGCTTGCCATGGTGCTATAGACTGCACAAACTGTGATCTTTTCAACTTTCCACTCTGAGATATGACTTTGGTGTCTTGGCTTTGCAGTCATCGAATGTCTAAGTATGTTGCACTGTGGTGCTCACACAGTAAACACAGGTTTGAATCTGACCGTAGTACTCTCTCTGTAATAAAAAGCATCAATAGGTTTATTCAGACAGATTTTTTCCCCGATGCGTTTTTACACACGTTATGCATATGTGGCAGAAATCTGATTAAAATTTTAATTTTTATATATTGTAGTGAATTATTTTATTATTTATTTTTGTTGAACCAGTTTTGTTGTTTTTTGTGTTTTATTTTGTTTATCATTACGTTACAAACTTTATTATTTATTTTAGAGCCCTGCACGGGCCTCAGATTTAGGCCCTGGCCCCAGCCCTGGCCCCGAGACGCTCAGGCCCTAGCCCAGCCTGTGTCCGACAGCTTATCAGAATTACCTGAGAAAGCCTGAGAAAACGAACAAAAATAAACTTAAAGTCAGCGAATACATGCCTCACAGACATTACTACTTAACGAAATAAATCAATTCGAAAACAAAAACTTTCATTATAATCATAATCTGTGAAGATGCACTTGTCTCTAAAGGTGCGTCTAATGTGGAATTGGCGAGAAACTCAGAAAACACTAGTTTATTAGTAAATAATTCAAATATCTCCTTACTATTTCCCCCGGACACATTCATGGTAATTACTTTTGCTGGTAATTTGAACGCAGAACTCTTCAGCTGCGCTGACAGCACACATGCTGCGGGACACTATAAACACTGTCGAGCTGCTCTTGACAGTCGCGGTAGCACGGTCTCGTGTTGTTTCCAGTTTCCACCAGCGCCGCAATTTTTTTCCATCCCGGGCCGACATGCAGGGCTCTATTTTTTTTGGTTATTGTTAAAATTAACCTTTTTTTTGTTTTGTTTTTTGTTAGATTTCTCATTATATGTTGCAAACTTTATTAATTATTTGAGCATTTGATTTTATAATTTGATTTTAAATTTTATTAATTAAATTTTTATCAAATATTTTTAACCTTATTTTTTATCATGTTACAATGAGATGTGAGAGTTTTTGAAATGTGCATCAGTCTCAACGATTGCATCTAAAGTAGTTTTTCCGTTAATCAGTACATGACGTAACATCACACATAAGTGTCTGCAGCTGTGATATATTATGGGAAATTCACTATTGTAGGAAATGATAGTCTGGCACAGCATATATATGGTTGTATAAAATGCCTTGGACATTTATGATGTCTCATATGCCTCATGATTATTTTATTATATATATTCAAGTTGAATAAATTGGGGCTTTTCCCAGGATGACCTCAACATGCATTTTAAAAGCTGTCTCTTTCTACATAGATATTTTATCTTTGAGTGAGAGAAGAGAACACAGCAGCATCCAGGCATGCTCATCCGTATTCATCCTTTTGTCTCTTGCCCTCTCGATTTCTCCCTCTCTCTCTCTCTCTCTCTCTCTCTCTCTCTCCCCAGACTGGGACTCTTTGTTCAAGCGTGTCATTGGAAGTGTGTAAATCGTGAGCCCTTCAGCCAAACATTTCTCCCCTCTGATCAGTGAGGGGACCCATCTGCAGTCCTCCTCCTCTTCTCTTCCTGCATGTCATCACTCCATTTTCCCCAGACAGAGGACACAAATTAGCCCCATTTACACTCATTTCCCCCAACTTCACTGCCTCTAACCTGATAATGACTGGTGCATCTAGATGAATTAGGATGATGGCGATGAATTGTGTGCGGACGTGGAACATCCGGATAGAAACATGAGTGTGGCCATAATGATGAATCTCACACACACCTGAAAAAATAAAGCAAAATGCCATGAGAGGCCATGTGTTACAGTGATTTCACTGTGGGTAAGCGGTGATGTGAAGTGGAGGTAAAATCACTGTAAAGCATGGTCTCAAGTGACTTACTGCTTTGTATAAAATGTCAGCACCTGCAAAAAGATGTAAAAACACAGATATTCTGTTAATACTGTTTACTGTTGCCAAGCAACATAGCATCTGGCATTAATAGAGAATGTGTGGTCAGGTGTATTAAAATGCCTTTGAACATGGCTCATTCAAACAGAATTAAGTAAATAACATTCACTATATTCCCGTAATAGGAAAGGTAAGGATGTGACATGATAGAGGAGACTATAATAGAATAGAAAAAAAACTATAATTATAAAGTTCAATAAACAAAATGAATAGATTTTTGATAAGTAGAAGTTTTGCATATGACTTTACTAAGACACTAGGCTATCAACACAAGCACAGACAAGAATTATGGACATATTGCTTTAAGGATAGAATAGAATATAATAGAATAGAATAGAATAGAATAGAATAGAATAGAATAGAATAGAATAGAATAGAAAAACAAAAGAATACATTTACATTTAAAATAAAAATATCTCAACACCTTTGTTTGATAGTCACGTTTAAAATGATAAAATAAAATAAAAATTAATTGCGATACATAAAAAATCTTATTGGATTTCAAACCACATTCAAGTGGATCAGGTGTGAATTAACTATGACTTTTAAAATAGAATTTAAAATATAAATTTCTTAACACTTTTGTTTGAAAGTGACATTTATTTATATAGTGCTTTACACAAAATTGTTGCAAAGCAGCTTCACGTTAATAAACTGGAAAATAACAGTGTTAATGTTGTAAAATTAATCAGTTATGAATCTAATTCAGTTTCGGCTGTAAAGCAGCTCTGTGACAATACTGTCATTTTGCAGAAACTTTTTTTTTTTACTAAAGCACTGTCAGGACAAGTACACATCAGAAAATAATACAGGAGAATAGAATAGAATATAACAAAAATAAATGCCCAGAATAAAAATTAATTTAAAATAAAATAAAATCATGTATGACTATCTCAGCACTTTTGCTTGAAAGCTTTGCAATTGACTTTTCACTAATGCACTATCAACAAAAGCACAGATCAGAGAGATGAATGTGACTTCAGACATTGAGAGAAAGTGTTTTTGGGTCCCCTGAGAGTCTATATGTGCTCCCCGCAGTCAGTCTCGGTTAGCTTATTTTACCGACGTAATTATGGAACAGCAGACTCTGTCTCCCCCTCAGAGAGGTTTAAATGGGTTGAATGAGAGCAGCAGACGAGATATGCTAAGCTCTGTGTTGGAGATGAGAAAGCCTTTGAGGAGAATACAGTATGGCCGCTGCACTTAGAGAGGGCTTTATTTGAGACACAGTAGGCTCTCGATAGGGCTAGTCCTGATCCAACTTCATCCGCAGGTCAGAGGCCTTCTGAAAGAGAAAGATCTGAAAGACCCCCCCTAAGGATTTTGAAAGAAATTCAGCCACAGAAATACTATTATTTGATGTCAACCTGAGGTTTACATTTGTAGATTACAGTATGCATGTGAACCTTTTTTCCATACAGACTTTGATGTCAAACTGTGAAAGTTTACACACCTGATCCACTTGAATGTGGTTTGAAATCCACATTCTTTTCTTTGCTTTACTTTTCTAACTACCTTTTTTTGTCAACCTGATGTCAAACTGATCAGCATGGGATGTCACTCTGGTATATTATCAGTCTTTCCTCAGTCTTTCTTTCTTTCATCATCACTTTATCATTAACACGTCTGAAAGGCAGAGATAACATGGTGTTCCAGGTCATGGTGCGTTATTGAACAAAAGAGAGGAAACCAGTCTGGTGGTCCCAGAGGAAGCCACAATCCTCCTCCACTCTGACCGGCAGACAGATTATCTATGAAGTCACTTTATAGGTTAAAAGCTATGAACCAAATTACTTTTTTATATAATTTTTAGCACTAGCTCAAAACTCAGTGCAGGATGTTAAGTGTGAAAAATGAGTTACATTTTTATTTTTGTCCATATTTGTTCTTGTGCTCTTATAAAAGAAGCAATCGATTAGTAACATAAATAATGATAATGCCATATTAGAAACCAAGACGGACTGCCTGAGGTAGATGGGGGGTCTGACGCACTGGTCTGCGTTTGAAGCATCAGCCTCTCATTACAGGTTCATTGAGCTCTGCGGAGCACAGACACGGTCAAGAGCCTAGGGACATGATGGGTACTCCTGTCACTTCATTTGGATTAATGAACAGTTCGTATCTTCTGTCCTTTGAAGGTCTTCAGAGCTAGTCCTATGGAAATGGTTACCGATGCTGTCATGCTGAAGGGTATACAATAGGACTTCCTTTTGTCTGTCATTGGAGAAACATATAACTTTTTTTTAGTTTTTTGTAGTTTGACATGAATGATTGAGCTATTGTAGGTTTTGGACTTTATAAGGATGTTGAATATGAGATGAGTGTTAAAATGGAAAAAAAAATGTTTCATTTTGGGGGCCTTTGTGACACTGTTATGGATAGGACAGAGGTGACAGGAAAGAATGAGAGCGGAGGGGGATGAGATCAGGAAATGACTCAGGTCAGCTGTATGGAAGTGCCACAATTTCAACAACAGTGCATTCAAAATTGTATTATTTTTATTGTATAATCAATGTACATAGATCTTCTGTTTAGATTTATTATTTTTGTAATATAATATAATAATATACTAAATATTATATTATATATTTAAAAATGGTAATATAATTTTTCATTAAATACAGAAAAATGTAAATAAATAGTATTATATTATATTATATTATGTAAACTTTTAAATAAACTTCTACTATTATTTTAAAATATAATGAATATAATATAATAAACATTAATTATTATATTTAAAAAAATATGGTAATAGATGGTAATTTTTCATTATATACAGAAAAAATGTAGACAAATATTATATTATGTAAACTTTTAAATAAACTTATTATTTTTAAATGATAATACGTGTAAAAATTGTAAATAACAAATTATAACATTTTATATTATATAAAAATATGTAATATAATATAATATTTATTCTATTATATTCTATTCTAATGTTTCACTGTAATATAATTTTAAAATAAAAGTTTTTCTAAACTTTATAAAACATTATTTTCCTGTCGAAGAAATGGACCCTTGTTAAATTAAGTTTATTGATTTATAGCACATTTAATAACGACAGGGTCGGCCAAAGTGCTATGCAAAAATTTAATAAATACATAAAACAAGTAACCATATCAAACATATCACAAATTTATGACAGATAATATCACACATAAAATGTGGATCCTTGTTGCACTGATGTGTATCTTTGTAGGTGCTTGTTTTTCTCCTTCTTTCCTGAGAAAAGATGATGTTAATCTTTCCATCCTGGTGTGCATAAGGTTTCCATGCCGTTGATACAAGTATCAAAGCTGTGTGAACTATACTTCAGTACCTGTGGTGATAAGCTTCTTATGAACTCTCCTCTTTAAACTCTTCTTAACCCCTCTCACTGTCAGGCTCTCTCTTGTTCTCTGTCACTCCTTTTTATTTTTCATTATTCCTAAGGGTGTTTCATCATGGCTTTCAAGTCCCTCTCATCTCAAGCTAAGTTGGTCATTCCCTGTCAGGAATCCATGGAAAAATGCGAGAAATGAAGAGAGTCGCCCGTGGGCAGGGTGGGTTTCTGGGTGCTCAGGGTTTCGGGTATTGTTTAAAGAGACATGCGCCAATTAGCAGTGAATGTGGATGGACTATTAGAGGGTTCTTAAATTGGTTTCCCAGGCACAAAGAGAAAGGTCAACACTATTACAGCGGGAATGTATTTATGGAGCTACCGTGAAACACTCGAAGCACTGTTTGGAAATTGACCTGCTGGGTTTTCTTCTCAAGTTCAGTTCAGCATGTTTTTGTAAAATAGTTCTTAGGTGTATTGACTAAGCAGAATTACACTTGTTGTGAACAGAAAACAAAGCAGAGGAGCGGAGAGGAGGAGAGAATGTTTCTCCCTTGTTCAAACAAAGGTGGTTAAAGGATAAAAGAGAAAGAATAAAAGAAGTGCACCTATAGATCACACCACATAAAGGAAAAAGAAAAAAGATGTCAGGGCAGAGATAGAAGACTTAAGGGAAAGAGACATTATTATCTGATACCTGAGAAGTTTGTGTGTGTGTGTGTGTGTGTTGTTGGGTGTAGGAGGGAAGTGTGTCTGGGTGGGGACTGTGTTAAAAGTGTAAAATATTTGGTGGCCGTTGTGGCAGGAACAAACAAGTTATTTCCTCTCCTTTTGCTAGTCAGTCAGAAGAGACATGGTGATTGTAAATATAAACAAAACAAAGCGATTCATTTTTGTGCTAGTGACATTATATGCTATTTTGGTATTTATTCTACTCATGATTCCATGACAACATTTACACAGAAAACTGTGGCCACAATATTCAGCAGAAACCTCTGTGGATTTCTGTAGAATTCAAATAACTTGTCATGATTTTCTCATAATCACATGCTGTTGCTGTCAGTTAGAGTTGGGTGAATATGTAAGATGGGGTCAGTAAAATTTTAAAGTGTTAAGTTTCTTCTGCTCTACAAGGCTGAAATTATTTGATCAAAAACACGTAAATGTAATTATTTTATTTTTTTATGTGATTACTTTACTCTTCAGTGTCACATGCTCCTTTAGAAATCATTCTAATATGCTGATTTAATGATCAAGAAACAATTATTATTATTATCAATATTGAAAACTATTGTGCTGCTTAATATTTTTGTGGAAACAATTATATAAATATTTTCAAAACTCTTTGATATATATATAAACTTAAAAAACAACAGCATTTATTTGAGAAATAAAACTCTTGTAATATTATAAATATCTTTACTGTCACTTTAATGCGTCCTTGCTGAATAAATGTGTTAAAAAAAAAATATTGACCCCATACTTATACCACATTCAATATAACAACACAAATCATTTAAAAAAAAAAAAAAAGATTCCAAAGAACTGATTTGCAGAAATTACTCAAACTTTCACAAAAGATTTGAATATTTGCTACTTTGGTTGCTACTGAGATGGTATTTAGAAAACGAATGGCCAAATAACATGTAGCATATTATATCATATTATAATAGCATATAATAGCAAATAGCATATCATAATTGTTACAGTATTCACAAAATCTGTTCATTTTTTATCTTCGATTCGAAACAAAATGAAATAGAACATATGATACTATACGGCCCTATCTATGGGGTATTCAGTCAGCAGAGACAGACAAAGACAGTGTGGGCAGTGATTATTCTTGTGTCTTTGTCTGCGCTCTCTCAATTATACTAACAAGAGTAGATTGTGCACATGCAAAATTACAGATTCCATCTGAGGGAACAATGGAGCATTTCTAATCCAGTCTCTCCTGTGCTCACTCGCTCTCTTTCTGTCTGTCTGGGTGTGCAGTTAAAAGCCCCATAGTCTTCCTCAGCTCAGTGCAGCACTGCTGGGCTTTGGGGAGATTTTAAACCTTGCTCTTTGCCCCAGGCCTTTAAGACAAGCAGCAGAAACAAAAAGACTAAGTATTGGACTAATGGGAGCAGGTTTAGGGAACGAGAATAATGCATTTGTGTTTGCTTCCCCCTCACTTATAGCAGTCATCACTCATTGCTTTTCTTTGTCAAGTGAGCATCATTTTCGCTATCTTCTCTTCCATGATAAATGACTAATATGAGACTCCCAGTGCTTTATATATTTATATTATAATATTTGATTGAATTAAATTGCTGACTTATCAGTTTATTTGAGGGTGCAATTTTGCCGTTGTTGTTCTCAGGCAGGCCTGTCTGCGCTTTAATCATTTGTTGGGCTGGGAGGTATATTGAGTTTGTACGATATATCGATATATTCTTTATAGGCGATACGATATAAGGCAATACAGTGAGCCAAACAGACGCGCAATGAAATAGGAGCGCAATAACTCTGACTAAAATATACATTTTGCTGAAATATTTGTAGTTAATAAACAATAAATGTGACATGTAGAATTTTAAACCTACAAGTATATTTGTATGATAGCACTAACTGTAAAGTGACTGTAATGGGGTAATCAAAACAAGTTTAGTAAATTTGACTTCTGCTTTAAAAGCATTATTTTTGTTTTTAGATTGCAATGTAATGTGATTTTAACCCTTTTTTAATGCCTATGGTTACATTCACTTTATTTGTTTAATCCAAATACAAAAGTGTATAAATACCGAGATATACCGTATACCGCAAAACAGCCAAAAAATACCGAGATATGCATTTTTGCTCATATCACCCAGCCCTAATCATTTGTAATGTGATAAATGGAGACATTTCAGATGATTATACTTCAGTAATGATATATTTTGTGGCTCATCGCTTCACCTTTGAATTTAGTTTCAAAGAGCGTTATTCGTTTCACACTCACTTATACCTTCCTACCATCTGTTCACTCAGTTTTGAGAGCTAGAGGAAGCTTACTGTTTTATTAGCTGCCATATTCCTCGTAAAGGTTGAGAGTGTTTTGTGTCACCTGTAGGACTGTATTAGTGTGAAGTAACTAAAGCAAGCTAAAGACTATCTAAAGAAAGTAAAGCTGTGATAACGTGCTTTTTTAACAGTCGACTCGTGCTGGTGATCTATTCTACAGCCTCTTTTTCTCCTCAAACAAAAGAGTATCTGAGGGAGGGAGTGGGACGTTCGGTAGAGTCAGTCCGTTTCATTATTCCATTACAATGCACACCCTCCTCACGGCCAAACATTTACGCTCATCTGCAGAGAGGATGGGGGGAGAAAACATTCATCAAAGAGGGGGACGGGAAAGAATGAAAGAAGATGACAGAAAGAAATGTGGCATATGAAAGGAGGAAAGACAAAATATGATGTTAAAGGCAAAGTAGGGAACAGGTTGGAAAGAAAGAAAGAAAGAAAGAAAGAAAGAAAGAAAGAAAGAAAGAAAGAAAGAAAGAAAGAAAGAAAGAGAATTAGAAAAACAAACAAATACAAAGTGACAAAGTGAAATAAATTGAAAATAACCTTAACATAAAAAGAAAGAAAAATTAAAACAATAAAAAGATAGATAGATAGATAGATAGATAGATAGATAGATAGATAGATAGATAGATAGATAGATAGATAGATAGATAGATAGATAGATAGATCTGTGTAGTGTTTTGTAGCATTATTCATACTGGTGTGGAAGCTGAGATGTGATCAGAGTGTGTGTGTGTGTGTGTGTGTGTGTGTGTGTGTGTGTGTGTGTGTGTGTGTGTGTGTGTGTGTGTGTGTGTTATTTAATAACGCAGCTCAGGCTAGCACATCCTTCACAGTGAGGGAAGTGAAGTGGAGGAGGTGTCCTCCTAAGTGCCTGTGATTAAAGTTTCACAGTGAGACGCTGCAAAGCCCAGCAGGCCATTCCACCACCACACACCCTTCCTCCATCCTCTCCACCTGCCTCCACCCTGCAGGAGACGTCCGGCTCTGAGACAACAAAACATCTAACGCATTCACAAACAACAACAATACATATATGAGCATCTTATCTGAAGTTTTTGAGTTTTACGTACTAATCATCACAATGTGTTTGTGCTAGCATAGGGTCACGCTGAGATCTATCACACATTATTACCGCTGAATCCCAGTATCACGTAGGTGAGGGGTAGGAGGGAGGGAGAGAGAGTGGGCAGCAGGTCACTCGGTTCATTCGCTGACTCACGTTTGCCGCTCTGCTCATCGGAATCACAGTTTCTCATCGATTTTCACTAACCTTTTGGTTATGACTGCGCTGACATTTTAACTGTAGATCCCCGCTGAGATATTCCATCTGGAGTATGTTTTCGAAGCTGAAGATTTGATATTTAATGGAATCAGATCAGATGGTAATAGATCTGTGTTTGATTAGCGCACATATGCTTATATACCATCACAGCCCACATTAAGAGGGGAAACAGACAGTGGAAAGGCAAGTTGGCGGCCATCATGAGCAGCTATTTCCAATGAAATACACCTTTGATTTTCCAGAATGACTGAAATGTACAAAAAATGCTTGGAAGATTGTATTTACAAGTTGAATGCATATGAACGCCACTACAAATTTTCTTTGAACCTGAGTTTCCAAATTGGGGGCATTTCAGTGAGAAAATATTGCAGACACAATAGATGCAGCATCTAAAACTTGCTAAGTTGGATGTACAAATAACGACAGAATACATGACAGAATACAAAAATGATTAATCGCATTCAAAATAAGTTACTATATGTGTACTGTGTATATTTATTATTTATATATAAATAGACACACATATATTAAGGAAAAACATGTTAGATTTATATATAAAATATTTGTATATAATATAAATTATATACAAGTATTAATATATACATACAAATATTTTTTTAAATATATACATATGGGTTTGTATTTATTTATTTATTTTTATGGGGTGCATTCGATACATACAAGTCAAAACATGCACATAGGGAAACATACATATATGAACATAAGATACACATATACAGCTACATAAACACTGCAGAGTACAAGAGAAAAGGAAGGAGAAAAAAAAAGAAACTGGACACCAAACATCTAATTTATTAATTTATTCACACTTTGATTATATGCATTCATTCATGTTTCAAATTCATTTGTCCAGGAACTTTAAAAGAGGGCTAAGTGAGGCAGTCATTTTTTCAAGTGTTAATGTATCTAATAATAGATTGAACCATTGGGTAATATATATTTTTGTTCTATCCTTCCAGTTTAATAGTATTACTATTTTAGCTATTATAGATGAGGTAAAAATAAATGTTTTTGTTTCTTTTGAGGCATTAATGGGAGAAAGATCTCCTAAAACGAATACTGAAGGGGACTTAGAAATATTGAAATATAGAATAATTTCAAGTTTACATATGACTTCTGACCAGAATTTATTTACAGTTCCAGAAGGAGTGGATATAATCAGCTAAACTATTTTGACAGTATGTACATGTATTAGTATTAACATGGCCCATCTGGAACAATTTACTTTTGGTGAAATACACACAGTATAATATTTTATATTGTATCAGCTGTATTCTAGAATTTCTAGATATTACAAAAATATCTTTGCAAAGTTCTAAAAGGTCTGCTTCGGTATATTCAGAATGAAGATCATTATTCCATTTACTTGTTGGTAGAGAATTTATAGTATCATTGAAGATGAGAATATTATAGTGATAGTGATTTTTTTAAAAGGTAAGGATCTTAATTTTTCAAAGAGTTCATGATTACGATTCACAAAGGTATTGATATTAAGTGTACTTTTTATAGCTTCCTTTAATTGTATATGTGGGTTTTTCCGGAATATTATATTTCATTTGTAACTGATCAAAAGTCATAAATTAATGATTTTCAAAAATATCTCCTAGGTTTGAAATTCCTTTCTCTTTCATTTTCGGAAAGATAAAAGGCTTTTTGTTGATAATAAACACGTTGTTATTCCATAATGGTGTCAAACTAGATAGTGAAGGGGTGAGAGGAAAAAGACTATTAACTTTCCACCATGCTGATAAAGTCGTACTCATGGTGAGATACGTAAAACAATTATGTTTCTTAATGTTATTGTCAATAAAAGGGATATTTTTTATTGGTATTTCTTGAATTAATGACTTCTATATCTTTCCATGCTAAAACTAGATCACTAGAACAATATTTAATATACTGTAGCTGTGTTGCTAAAAAATAGTAATGCAAACATGGTGCATTTAATCCTCCCAAAAATTTGGGATGCTGTTAAGTAATGAGTTTAATTCTTGGTTTCCGTCCTTTCCAGTAAAATGTATTAACAATTCTGTTAAAACCAGCTAGAAGGGGCAAAAACAGGGGTCATAGAAAAAAGGTAATTCAATTTTGGTAAGATGTTCATTTTAATGGAAGATATTCTGCCCATCAAAGAGATGGGGAGATTGTTCCATCTTTATAAATCACTTTTAATCGTCTTAAGTAAAGGAATAAAATTAAGTTTAAACAGATCATTGACGTTCGAATTTATATGAATTCCAAGATATTTAATGGAGTGGGTAATTTTTTTTTAAATGGGGGGGCTGACAAGTTCTAGAGTCCCATTTATATCCTGATAAGGGAAGAATTTCTGATTTTCGCCAATTTATGAAGTAACCTGATACCTTACTATATGCTTTAATTATATTATGAATAGCCGGAAGTGAACTGGATGGACTTGAAAGGAAAAGTAAAATATCATCTGCATAAAGGCTTATTTTATGGTGATATGATTTGCTTTGTAGGCCCGTTATCATTTAGTTTTGCCGAATTGAGGCTGCCAATGGTTCTATGTAAAGGGCGAATAAAAGCGGAGAAAGTGGGCAGCCCTGTCTCATGCCTTGTAATAAGTTAAATTGTTTAGAAATGAATCCATTAGTTACAATGGATGCAGTTGGAGACTTATATAATAACTTGATCCAGTTACTGTAATACTCACCACAACCAAATTGCTTAAGACTAGCAAAAAGAATGTGTTTGTGTATATATATATATATATATATATATATATATATATATATATATACATAATAAATATACACAGTACACACATAGTATGTGAACAGAGTTTTATTTTGAATGTGATTAATTGCGATTAATCATTTTGTAGCCCTTATAAAAACATAAAAAAAGCAAAAACACACCTGATTTACACATTTTATTATCATTATATCATTCTATTAAATTAGTTAAAAAAAAAACCTTGCTGTACATCGCCATCTTGCTCTGACCAAAGTGATTTAAACACTCCTGACCTCATAATCGCAGCTTCTCAACTCATAAATACAAACTTCCCATGAGGATTTGATTGCAGCATATGCTTACATTTCATAAAATGTGACCAAAAAAGGTGTCAAATTGGTCTTCTTTAGCTCAAATGTGGTTAAAAGACTCTGTATACTGTTATGCTTCGAAAAAGGGAACATTGAACAGTTTATGAGTAAAAAAGCAGATATTGTGCAGCATTTTTTATGTATATATTTTAAATAAGGCTGACAGGGTAGCAGATTTACGTAATACATGCAACTCTAAGAATAGCATGAAATGGGAACTCAAAGCTATTGCAAAACCAATTAACTTTCCTTCACTACTGAAGATACTTTTTTCCACAGCAAAGTTTCACATCACACTTGAATTGCTAATATAAAAGCTTAAATATCATGTGGAGGACAAAACTAATGGAAGGAGGAGCAGGGAGGCCAGAGCTGCGAAAACAAGTGAACTACAGTGAAAAATGGGGTCAACTCTAGTTTATGTAACTCTACAGCAAGGTTGAGTAGACTGCAGTGCAGTATTGAGTTTTTCTACCGCTACTCTCATGTACACAAACAAACATACACACAACAGCCAGCTGTCGTCCTGAGGATAGAGATCGTCAGATGGGTCTCTATCTCTCACTTTATTGGCCTTAAGGTCTTGTTGACCCTTCCTGCTGAAGCTGGATTTGATCCAGAAACATACATGCTGACCCCAACAAACACATGCACACATGCTTCTGGTTACACACACGGTTTGAATCACAAATCCTCTGGCAGCGAGTAAAAACTAGGTTTGAGTGGTTTTTATGCATGTAAACGTGTCGGCACAATGCTAGAGTGTTGCCAATGTGGTCTGAGGTGGTCCAAGTCAAAAGAGCCCACCTCAAGTCTCTAGATATGGCTCGAATATGTCCTTCTATACAAGTTTAAATGGATCCAATCTGCTGTAACAACTGGAAATTATTTCTCTTCTTTTTCCTTATTCTCTCCCTCTATCTCCTGGTTAGTGGAACAGTGACTGTCATTCTAATCCGTAAAGTGTGCTTCGAGTGTGTCGTCTGAACCATCTAACGTGCTGCAGTATAGAGATGAGTCTTTCTCTCTGCTCTTTTCTCTGGATTAGAAGAAATTAGGTCAGATTGGCATTGAAGCACATATAACTGGGTTCAGCTTTAAGACTTCTGCTGGGTAGCCATAATTACTGTATTGTTGGCTTCTTAAGAAACTGAGACGAATCTCAGAAAAATTCTTCCTCTTGTTCAGCAGGAAGGGTGTGAGAAGTATTGTTGTATTAGTGTTGTGCATGTTATTGTGACCGCACCTTGGAACAGGTGAGCTGTCATGTTCTCATCTGTGTCTTGTAATCCACCCTTTGCATACTTAGAAACCCAAAACCTTATTTATGAACAGCTTTCCAAACTATCCTTGTGTCTAGACTTAATCTTTCACTGTTCCTTTGTTTAAAATGTGTTATGTTTCTTTTTCAGGGAAAACTGCCTTAGGGCTGATCAGGACCATGAAGTCAATAAATAGAAACATGGGTGTCTGGAAATACATCTGATCCACTGGTTCTGCCTCAGGTACTACTGCCGATCTTATATACATGATGCTATGTTCTAACACAATCGAATCATGGTTTTGAGGCAGCTCAAAACCTAGTGAGCTACCTCGCTGCCAACTGCAGCAATTGAGTTCATTAGCATGTTGCTAAGTTAACTATATGATATTCTAAATTGCCTAAGAAATGCAAAGCACTCATAAATTTTGGGCAAAATGATGCAATTTAATTACTACTTTCAGTAACATAATTTGGACAAAACATAAGTGAATCAAGTATTTAAGGTTGTTTATAATCAATTTTTCTCTCACCTAGCCTAGCATCTGGAATTCAGTTTTTACTACACTCATCACAATGGGAATTAGAACGAGAACATTATGGCATTGGCTGTTATTGCTTGTGCAAACTAGGTGTCATGAGCAATTACGAGGCAGGATGATTAACTTGCCTTCTGTGACAGCCTTCATGTCTGAAGTGTGCCTACGATGCCTTAAAATGCTGCTCTATAAGTTTTGGAACAGAGCAAATATCTCTCGTGATTTTTTTTTTCTGTGCCAAAGTGATTTCATAAAAATAATTCTATAAACTGTACACGATGGATTTCTATAATGATTTCCTGTTTCTTTCTTAGGACTAATTTGTCTGAATTTTGCCCTAATTGAACCATTCCAAAAATTTCAGTGGTTATAGCTGAGATACACAAATGGTGAACTCTCTAATGGCGCACATTGTAA
This sequence comes from Barbus barbus, assembly GCF_936440315.1. Classification (NCBI taxonomy): domain Eukaryota; kingdom Metazoa; phylum Chordata; class Actinopteri; order Cypriniformes; family Cyprinidae; genus Barbus; species Barbus barbus. The sequence continues at coordinate 12,249,853 of NC_136723.1, forward strand.
AAATCCTCTGATGTTCCCACCACAGGGGGTTGAGAGGTTTCACATCTCACTTCTTCGCTCACTCTCTCGCTTTGTGTCTTTGTGTGCGTCAGAGATATTTCTGGCATTAGGCTCTGGTCACATGCTATTCAGCTTTCACTTTTAGAGATGGTGAGACTGAATTTCTGTTCTGTAGGTAGATCATCTTTTATTCTGTTGCTTTCTTTTTCTGCACTGTAAAAACATTTACCCCTTTAAATGGACTTACCAGGTATGTTGCTTTGGAGCTGCAATGAGTCTTTTATGATCTCTAAAAAGCTTTTCTGGAAGAATGCAATGTTTGCTGGTCTGTCAGGTTTGAGAGCCCCAAAAACTTGCAAATCTATCTTTTAAATGTCATACAGGCATGTACAGACATCTGGCTGGTGATTGGTAGATCTTCAGCTGTATAGGCAGTGACATGTCCTATATCTAACCCATGTTGTGTCTTCCACAGACGTTAAACAATGGGAAACATAGAGAGCCAAAATGGAGACCATGCCTACTATGGTGAGGGGCAGGGCCACCTCTCACGAAAGCACATGACCCGATCACTTCGCGTCTCTAACAAGCAGTCTCGACGATCTCGTCATGCCTCATCCAGCAAGGCTGAACACCGCAACTCTGAGACCAGCACAAAATCCAGCAGCACCCCTTCCATCCCACAATCCCTGAGTGAAAATGGCCTGGAACCCTTCAATGAGAAGAATGCCTTGGAGGGCTATGGAGGCACCCTTTGGGTGGACCGGATGGCCATGAACTTGCGGCCGATGTCCTTCCATGACAACATGGGGGATCCCACCACCACGCCAGGCTCTGAAGACGGAGTGGAGATGGACACAGTGGTGGCAGACAATTGTGATGAAGAACTTTCCACAGGTGAGGACACATACCTGCAGAGGACCAGAGATGGTCCTCGAGAAGGTGGAAGCTTTAAGAAGAAGCGCTCCAAATCTGCTGACATGTGGAGAGAGGATTCCATGGAGTTTTCCTTGTCGGATCTAAGCCAAGAGCATCTGACAAGCACAGAGGAGATTATAGGGACAAATGAGGATGAAGACAAAGGCTTTACCAACTGTGGAGGACGCCGTCACACCTCCAGCCCGCGGACACTCGAGACTCACTCAGGAGAGAGAGCCAACTCTTTAGACGAACTTTGCACACAGAGGCTACCACCTCTTCGTGGCTCCCACCATCTCTATAATGGTCACAATCCTGAGAGGACGGAGGGGGGTGTAATGAATGGTGAGATCTTGTCTCCTGCAGAAGAGGAAGGGAACGGATATGGAGCATACACTCTTCCTTGTCGTCGTTCTCACTGCCTGTCGGAAGGACTGTCCAATCACCAGACTACCACCTGCTCACGTATGCAGGGACGGCGGGCACAAACAACACATGTGAGTTATGCCTCTAACTAATGGTTTTTCCAGATAATCTGAAAATAAAGACAGGCAATGATTTATCTGCAGTATCTCCAGATTATTATGAATCATGTTTTTGACCACTTTGCCCACTTCCGAGCTTCTCAATTTCTCTACCATCATCCATTTATTGTAGAACCTAGTTGGTAGTTTAAAGTACCCAAGATATGGATAAAGAGCAATTACCTTATGGGATTCTCTAAGGATACTCTTTTAATTTCATATCTCCTGCACTTTTAGCTCTAATAAAATGTGATAGATAAACCCCTCTAGGGTCTTTTAAACCAAATTCACATAGCTTTTAACTTTCGTGCTTGTGCATATTTGATGTGATCTGAACTGTCTGTGGTTGTCAAAGAGCTTCTGACTTTGAAAGGTCTCAGGGGACACATCAAACATTCCCTGAGTCATGTTCATGCCTTTGACAGCTATTTTGTGCACTTGCTCAGAGCTCTAAGTGTTTTTGAAACATGATATTTCCCATGATCTACCTGTGAGGAACTTCAGTGTTTCTGTGTTGGCAAAGGGAAGCAGCACTTTCTTGTCTTCCTCTTTCTGTCCCTTTCATGCACAGTTAAACAAGTTGAGAACAAGTACAGATTAGTCTCTTTCTTTGTATCTGTCGAAAGGGGAAAGAAAGAAGAGCCATTTAGCAGCTCAATGGAAGTTAGTTTCCATTACAATTTTTATGAAATGTCAAACTGTTGTTTGGGGTGAGATTCAGAGTAGCAATTCTTGATTGGAGGATGTAGCTGTAACTGTAGAGGGAGTGACATCTTTTGTCCCCAGTAACCTATTCTGTTTGCGTGAAGGATATCACGGCCAGTGAGGGCAGCGAGTATGGAGACAGTGGCATTGATGGTGGTGCAGCTGAAGTCGAGCATTCCTCACGGCGTTGCAAGGCCATGTCTGCGTCCTTCTCCGTCTACTCTACTGCTAGCGGAAGCATCTTCGCAGGAAGCGACAGCGGCAGTAGCAGCGGAGGTGGAGGAGACCATGAACGTCAACCGGGTGGAGATCAAGGTGTATACGAGAACTTCCGTCAGGAGCTGGACATGAACTCCCGGCAGACGTGGGATTGCCTCGAAGAGGCCGGTTCGGCTGCTAGCGATGAGAGGAGCAGTGGAACGCTAAGCTCCATTTACCCCTCAGACATTCTACTTAGCACGGTGCAGGGCACTGTGCGGAAGGCCGGCCTGCTGGCTGTGAAGAACTTCCTGGTGCACAAAAAGAATAAGAGGGTGGAGCCAGCAGCAAAAAGGAAATGGAAACAGTACTGGGTGTCACTCAAAGGTGAGACTGAAGCCATGTTTGGAATAGCATATTGCTACTCTTACCATTTCTGCTTTATCCTTAAAGTCTTGCCTGTTAATCAGAAAAAAGGTGGATATAATGAGTATAATGTGCATCGTTTACCTGGATGGCCTCTTACATTTGATCAAATGGGCAGTAAACAGTAAAGCACACTTCACTGGGTATTCCGTCCCACAATGCGATGCATTTTACATTTTGCAACTCCTTGACCCCTGTGCCAGTTACAAAATATCATGCACCTGCTATTTCACATCAGGGTAATCACACCAAACCCTAATAAATTCATTTTCAAATTCTGAGCTTTTGATTCAGGCGGTCTGATGTTTGTAACCTTGCCATGACTATTCAATCAAAATCTAATTTCATGCTCTGGGCCATTTCCTGCAGCAATTGTTAATGTAAAAAGAACACAAAATAACATCTGAGACATTACAGGTCGTCATTTGTTATCGAAACTTTGTCATCACACTTTCATATTTTTATTTGTGTAGAATAGATTAATCAAATCCTGAAACTTTTTTTACATTTACAGTTCCATATTTGCTGATCTTCCTTCTCACTTTATCCTCCCAGGATGCACTCTGTTTTTTTACGAAACGGATGGACGTTCAGGGATCGACCACAACAGCATCCACAAACATGCAGTCTGGGTGGAGAACAGCATTGTTCAGGCTGTTCCAGAACATCCCAAGAAAGACTTTGTGTTTTGTCTGAGCAATGCACTGGGAGATGCCTTCCTCTTCCAGGTAAGACAGTCTGAATCTCAAAAGATAAAGTGATTCCAGTTACTCCTATGAACTTGAATTCTTCAGGGTAGCATTTGAAGCCATTGGTGATGTTTTTGTCCATACGTTTATGACAATTGATAGAATTATCCCACACCGATGCTCATGGTCCACTGTATCATTCAAAACTGCTGAGCAGTGTTTCTGAATTTCTGTGTGTCTCAGTGACATTTTATTCTGTGACAGCTGACAACATCCTGCTTACCTGGTGACATTCTTAAAGGTTAATGCGTCAGGCCTGACAGTTAAATCTACGCGATTGTCATTTGGTGCTGAAAGAATCTCGGTGTTGCTATGTTTATTAAATTATATTATATTAATAGTGATGTTTAAACTTATATGGAGTGCCAATTTTTACTGTGATACTGTGCCTTAAGGTTTTGCCCTTGTGGACAAAATGCCATTGGGCATTCTATAGTTATAAGAAATAATGTTCTGATTCACTTCTTTTTAGACATCAGGTCAAACAGAGCTGGAAAACTGGATAACCGCCATCCACTCAGCCTGCGCCGCAGCCGTCGCCCGTCAGCACCACCGCGAGGACACTGTACGATTGCTGCGCTCTGAGATCAAGAAGCTTGAACAAAAGATCGACATGGATGAGAAAATGAAGAAGATGGGCGAAATGCAGCTCTCTGCCATCACTGATGGGAAGAAGAGGAAGACTATCCTAGAGCAGGTATGGACATGCCGCAAATGCATTTCTGATTTTCTGATGATTTTAAATTGTGCTCATTATTGGAGAGTCAGTGGCGTCTAGAATTATGTTTAGGTACTGGTGAAACTGCCACTGGATGGACAAACAGATATTTCCACCCAAAATCATGCCATTGGTTAATTAATAAAAAATAAATAAATAAAGCAAGCTTTGCCTTAGGACTTTCAATTGATTAAACTTCCCCTATAAACGCACCCTGATGAAATTATCAATCAATAATTGTTTAATTTGTTTACTAGGACACGTCAATTATACAGTTGCCTTTTGGTGTTTCTGACATGTCTGATGCTACTGTATATTTTTGCTGTGTCTGTTTAATCTCTAACTAACATGTGATTTGATTGATATTACATAAAAGTTGAGTGTAAATATGTGTCTGTTCACTTATTGTGTATGTGATGTACTCGTCTGTTTGTGCGGAGGTGGGCTTACTCCTCCATGGTCTCTGAATAGACTCAGGTCATGCTGGCTTGGAGGAGGCCTGCTGACTAATGATTTATCCCAGCGTCCTTCTCCAGTAAACAAAACTGTATTAAAAACACTGCCCACACTCTAATAGTCAGCAGCTTAAGGGCCCTCATCTATGGTGGCCGAGAGAGCTCAATGCTCTGCAACTTCAGAAAACACATGCAAATAGAAAAAGCACCAGCAAATCAAGAAAACATCTTCATCAATTTGACAGCAGGTGCTGCAAATGCTCACAATGCAACCAAATAAAGAAACGCACTGCAAATGCTCACAACACAACCAAATAAAGAATTTTATTTGCAGCACGTTTCTTTGTTTGGTTGTGTTGTGAGCATTTGCAGCGCACGTGTTGTCAAATTGACTAAGTTGTTTTCTTCATTTACAGCCGTTTTTTTCTATTTGCAGTGCGTTTCTTTATTTGGTTGTGTTGTGAGCATTTGCAGAGCGTGCGTTGTAAAATTTATGAAGTTGTTTTCTTAATATGCAGGTGTTTTTTGTATTTGCAGCGCGTTGAGCTCTCTCGGCCACCGTACTCATCAGTGTATACAATAAACAATAAGTTCATATCATGTTGAAATACTGACAAAGCAGAAGAATTGAAATCTTTCTTTCCTTTTGTTCAGATATTCCTCTGGGAGCAGAATCTGGAGCAGTTTCATATGGACTTGTTCCGGTATCGCTGTTACCTGTCCAGCCTGCAGGGCGGCGAGCTTCCAAATCCAAAACGCCTACTCGCCGTTGCTTCCCGTCCCACCAAACTGTCCATGGGTCGTCTTGCCATTTTTTCAGTATCATCCTTCCATGCCCTGGTATGAAATACACACATACAGACAAACTTCCACGATCTCAAAACACTCATTATTGCATTATTCCCTATTTCTCTCTGTTTCGCACACTTACTCCGTTCATTCACACTCTCAAGCATGTTTAGTTAATATCCACTTCATTTTAATCTACTCCACAAGAACCGGGTGAGCTCTGAGCTGCCTCCCAGCCTGTTCTTGGCCTGAGTCCTAACAGAAACTGCATAACAAAACATGCTGTCACCATCGTGATTTTGTCATTCCTGTGGTTCAGCAGAGAACGTACAGAATGGCGTAATATGCAGCCGGAGGACCGCAACTGTCACCTCAGAAGAGTCACAGTGAGGCGTGGAAATACAACTCCCATCTAATTGCGTAACTCGTTGAGTTCCAAAAACCAAACCAAGATTGACGGAAAATGAATGACGTTTTAAGTAATGAAAAAGGGAGCTTTTTTCGTCAATGGCACTCATGCAGTAGATCAATAACTGTCTTTGTGAAACTTCCTTTTAGCTATTTTGCCACTTAGTGTTCAGTGTTAAAAGCATCGTCACTAACCACTACCTTAATCCTTAAATGTCTTTATAAATGTTCTTTTCTCATTTCTTCTGTCTTCTAAAATATAAAACAAGCCACAGAGTTTTGTCTTGCACTGCAAATGTCCCCTAAACTGCTAAGGTTTTATGTCTATGGAAACTCCTTCATGTGGTCTGATTACTGAGAAAATCCTTTATGAATTCTGCGGCACTAACATTTATCATCCCAAAAATGTGAGTGTGGTTTCATGTTGGGGTGTGTGAACAGAACATCTTCACACCATAGCAGTTGATGTGTACTGCTTCTGAAATGGGCCATGGTGTCAGAATTTTTCCCATCACTGATCTTTATTTGAAATCTAAAGGCAAAGGGATGTTTTTTCCCCCCTCTTTCCTGATCTTTTCTCACAGTGTTACTAAGGCCATTTGTAATCAATGAAGGCCTGTTCACATCAAGAACAATAACTATAATTATATTAGCGTCCACAACAGTGCGAGCTGCTGTTATGAAAAAAAACAATTCCAATTATGTTGTTCTTCTGTGTTGTTATCATTATAGTTGTGGATATATTCTCATAGAATTAGAACAATTATTAAAACTTTATAGTTATCCTTAGTGTGAATGGCCCTTATTTTTTTAAATTGTGTGCGTCACTTTAATGTTTAATACTAATGTTTAATGTACAATCATGGGATTGGTGAAATATTTAAAGAGACTGTTCATACAAAAATGACAATTATTGTCATTTACTCCCTCTCAAGTTGCTCCAAAGCCAGAAAAATCCAAAAGGAGATGTTTTGAACAATGTTCATGCTGCACTTTTCCCATTTTCATTTTTGGTTGAACTATTCCTTTAAAGATTTCCTCCATAGTGACAAATACTAAATGATTTAAAATTATCATTACACGTGCTTGAAACTCTCTTAGATGTTTATTGACTTTCTGTATGCTGGTTTGTGTTGGACAGGTGGCAGCGAGGACGGATGGGGGAATTCGGAGACATACCCAGGCCCTGTCTCGTTCCTCCAGTAAACGAAAGAGCCGGTTCTCCTCTCTGTGGGGCCTGGACACTACCTCAAAAAAGAAAACCAAAGGCAGACCCAGCATCAACCAGGTTCACATCTGCTAGATATTACATACATGTGTTCAATAGAACAAATCACTGTTTATTTTTCATACAATTGGCAATAGTTATTTTTTATGTGCTGTAAGTGCTGGGTGGGTTCCAACTGAAGGTTTTGTCTTAACCTCAGGTGTTCGTAGATGGTGAAGAGTCGGTTAAGAGGAATCTCGAGCACATGTTTGAGGACACTGGAAAGGAGATGCTGGTGAGTAGGACACTAACACTTCCCAGCATGCTTTGTATAATTAAAACTGTCAAAGAGAATGCTTTCACAGGCAGATCGCATAAGAACCGAGATGTTAGCGCTGTATGCAGCTCCCAAAGGGAGCTGGAAAGAGCTAGAGAGAGTTAAGACACCTAAGCTGGGCTGTAGAGCCTTGGGGAGAAGCGGCGGGAGGCCTGGGCTCGCCTCCCACCCGGCACGTCCATTAACAGCCAGGAGAGGAGGCAGATGGCGGGTGTTTTGGGATGGGAGCGTATGCGCGTGTGAGTGACAGAATGTTGGAGTGTTTAATGTATTGTCTGCATGTGTTTGCCAGTATGTGAGTGTGTTTAAGTCCCTCTGACCCATTTCCCGCTCTCCTTCACCATGTGTGGGCTTGCTCTCTCTCCAGGATGGGGGACCACCATCGCAGCTACTCTGCGGGCAGATTGTTGAGGGGAAGGGGAGGGTGGTAGGCTGTCACCCGATAGTGTGGGATAAGCTATCTGAGCCAGGCAGCATGCCGTCACTGACAGCAGGCCAGACCCGCTGACAGACCCAAGATCCCTTGAAAGACCCGCAATGAACATCCCAGCCGGTACACGTCAGCTCATCGATCACCCGCCAGACGTCTAACAGCGCCGTTGTCAGACAGAGGCGCTGAGTATTGTGTGGGGCTTGCACATTGCTGTGCTTGGATGCCAAGTTAATTAGTCTCAGATTAGATATCATCATACTGTCTGCTGCATCGATCCAGACAGCTTTGCTTAAGTGTGATAACGCCGATTTGCACAAATATAACCGGAAAACTGACACCTTTGTAAATCTGCATTCAGTGGTTTGTCTGATATCTTCTTGTGGTATTCACTTTTCTCACACATTTTAGGTTTAGGGAACATGAAATTGACCCAAAGTTCCTTTCTGTATTTTTAAGATTGCACAATATATCAGCAGTCATGTCGTTATCTCATATCAGAGTAAAATAGGCCATATAATTGTAAAATATTAGTATAAAAATTTAAAATACCATTCCGGATGGTTGAAATCAAGTTCAATCCTACAGCCCGTAAAGTAAAATACAATTGAAAAATATAAATAAAAAATATAAAATATTATTCTAGGTGAATGATTTCAATTTCAAATTCAACATCCTACATTTTTAGGGTTACATAATATATCAGCAGTCATTTTGGTAAAAAAGGCCATAAAATAGTCAAATATAATGATATATAATGCTTACTAATTTTTTAAGAACACTTGTTTGAACAATTGATGTGTATCCTGAAGAACGCTCGTAGATCTACACTTTTAACTGTTAATGATTTAGCCCAGTTAATTAAAGGCTTTTAATTTTTACTACACGAGTGTCTTTGAGTATTTCATCTTCTTAGTATAATATAAGTATTAAAATGTAAAATATAATTTCAGTTGAAATCATTCATCCTACATTTTTAGGTATGTGTGATATATCAGCAGTCATATCGGCATCAGTCTGATATGTAAAAGGCCATTAAAAGGCCATAAAAATGCATACTGATAATATATAATAATACTGATCTAATATGGGTTTTTATACTTATTTAAAACTAAAGATTTGCATATCAGTACATCATGATTTTTTTTGCTCAGAAATGCATCACATTATGTACAGTAAGTTAAATGCATTGCGATGCATGTCATGCTGACATTAAGCACATTCCTAAATAGTTTCTTTATTTCTTTTAACAGAAGGACCAAGAGGGTTTGGTGAACAGTCTCGCCCAACACAAGACGGACAGTGAAGTTTGGGTACCTGACTATCTCACACCATCCTGGGTCTCTTTACCTCATGATAGGCCTGTGTTGGCTATCATACAGCCGGGGGAGACAGCCATGGAGGCCCTGGAGGCACTGTGCAAGGTAAATGTCATGTATACAAAACTATTCAAATCAAATACATTTAATTGCGACTATTTAAATCCAGTCAAACTGAAGTTCAGGTAACTAGATTCAGTGTCCTGTTTTTTCCTTATATTGTCCATTTATTTAATGTCACATCAAACCACATTGTTGTGACAAGATTAGCATAATATGGCCACACCCACTTGAACATTCCCTCCAAAAAGTTTCAGCACAGAAATATACATCAATACAGAAAAAGTAGTTCACACATTATTTGTTTTTGAACCCTGATATAATGGTCATCTGAAACCTATTGACTGGTGGTTGTTTGTTGCCTTGCATGTGTCATCTTTTGTTCTGAGGCGGTACTTTAGCCACAGATACATCAGCTGTGCCATGTGTTTCTTTAGCAAACAAGATCCCAGTTTCACTATGCCATCATCTTGCAGCCCACTAGCAACAATGAGCAGGAAATTTAACACCTAAAACACACTTCGATATCATAAAAGCAGAGTAATCTTATGATTTGTCCACGGCTAACATCTCATGGAACTCATTACCTGAAAACACGAAACTCGCCCTCCCATCCTTTAAGGTTGGAGTTATTGAGAAAGTGCTAGAATTTACTAGTTCCCAAGGCAAACTGCTAAAGTGTCTGTGGATTATTTCTTCTTGCGGTTATCTTCATGTTATAATTCTACTGTAGTAGCTCTCGGCCTCTTTCCTTGTCCGTTCCCAGCTTCTATCACTGCAGGGTGTTCTAGAATGCTCTTTATCCACAGTTCTCGTAAATTTGTCCTCAAGCATTTGTGCAGAGAACAGAACACACACATCACATTCTGTTCACACTTGAATGCCAGTGGAGTAATCACACTGCAGTTACTCTGTCCGGTGTTTAAATTTATGAGTCATCTACATGCATCTTTTTAGATAGTCAACAGCATAGAATGAAACAAAGAATTATAAATAAATCATCCTGCAATAAATTCTCCTGCAAAGTGGCCGCACTAAATCCGAGAAATGGTTTTCTGTCAAGTCCTGAAATCAAATATGAACCAATTCACACTGGAAAAACATAAAGTTAGCGTCGTTTGTCATGGATACATTTTCTTAGTACTTTAAGACGGTTGTGAGTAACTTCAACAGATTAAATGCTGATATATGCTTAAATAGTTTCTCAATATTTATTTAGACTTCCTTTTTTGTTAATCTTCTTTTTATACAGCTCTCTGGAATACTTTATTCTGGTTAGTCAGCTGCAGCATTCTGTTGTCAAATATATTTGTAAAATAAGGACTAAACTGTACTGTATACAGTATATGACAATTTCTTACATAAGTGCACTAGCTTCATGTCTTGTATCAACTCATGGTCTATTTCTTCTCACAGAACATAATTTCACTTCAAATCAATATTTTATGATGGGTTTTTTATTATTTAGTAAGTAACCCTCTTGTAAATTGGATAATGCACAGTCAGCCATTCAAAAATGCATACAGAGTGTATATATATATATATATATTTAGTGCTAAATATAATATAATTTCTGTATTTTTCTGTGTATAATATTTTATATATCTTTTAGCAGAGAAAGCATCTATAAAGACAATGCATCATATTATTAATATTATATCTTATTTGTTAATGTTTATTTAACTAAAATATTTTTAAGGTTTCAGTTTTAGTTAACTATAATAATCCTGAGCAATTATGTACATTTTCCTTATTTTTTTTTTTTATTTTTTTTTTTTTTTTTTATATACAGGCTTATAGACTAGAACTTTCCAAGCACTATATACGGCTGAAGTTCCTCGTCGACAATCAAGTGCAATTGTACGTCCCCAAGCCTGAGGAGGACCTCTGTGACCTGGTAAGTCCAACAAAAAAGGCCTGTCAGTGGCCACACGTATCCTGGACAGCTAAGAGCGTTTAGCGGTCACAGACGCAGCGTGGGGTGAATTTATTAGATTGTAACAGACTCTGCAATGCACCACAGATAGTATAAAAGTTTTGAGTTCTGACAGCGATGTAGGTTAAAGCGAGTCTAAACTCTCAGACCATGTTGAGGAGAGGCTGCTGCATATGTTATGAATTATGTAGAAGATGCATGTACTGCATAATGCACTCTGAATAGTTCTTCTATCCTCTTAACTGTGTGTCTGTGTCTGTGTCTGTGTCTGTGTGTGTGTGTGTGTGTGTGTGTGTGTGTGTGTGTGTGTGTGTGTGTGTGTGTGTGTGTGTGTGTGTGTGTGTGTGTGTGTGTTTGTGTGTGTATTTGTGGAGTCTGGGGAAACCACCTCTGCAACGACTGCAACCTCAAAAGCTAATTTACTTTGCTGTGTTTTTTCATGATCGTTCTTCTAAGATGACAGTGTCTTTGTGTTTTCCATGTCGCCTCTCATCTTTTCTCTTTCTCTCTGTAGAGACTTGACTTTCTCTAACTTTTACTCTCCCTGAAAATATCAAAGCCCCAGTTTTGTCTCTCTTGAAAATAAGCTGATTTTTATTTAGTGTGTATATCAACACCATAAATTTCAGCAGACTTAAGACATTTTCCATGATGTATGTGAGCTCTTTCTGAAGTCATACTGTAAATGAACTGTACATCCATAGAGTGCAATCAATATGAGCCCCTCTTTCTCTTCCTTTGTTAAGCTCTACAAAGAAATCGAAATTTGTGCCAAGACAACCAAAGTCATCCAGTTTGACAGAGATGAGTCCTGTGCCATAGGCTATGGTAACAATGTTGTTCAGTTTATATCTGATTTATTCCTCTTCTTTGTTCCTTTTTTCAGTTATTTATGTCTCTTTTTCACTTCTCCAGGATTTTCAGTGGCAGTAGTAGAGGAGGATGGAGGCCAGCAGCTTCATATCACTGATGTGAAAGCAGGAGGTCTGGCATTTGCCAAAGGTGTGTGATGGAGCTCAGCACATAGCAGTTCTTCATTACAGTTCAGTTATATACAGTGTTGGGGAAGATACTTTGAAACTGTAGCTTGTCGTAATTTAAAGCCACACAATTTCTAGTCAAGCTACTTTAGAAAGTACTCAGACACACACACACACAAATATATATATATATATATATTACGGTGGCCTAGTAGTGCACAACACAACAACATCTCTACAACACAACAAAAGCCGCAACACAATGAAAACAGCAACACAACAGAAAGAAGTCGCAACAGAATGAAATTAGCACAACACATAGGAAAAAAGCCTCAACACAACAGAAACAAGTCACAACACAATCAACTTAGCACAAAACAATGGAAAAATCTGAATCAGAATGAGCTTTATTGGCCAGGTATGTTACACATACGAGGAATTTGTTATAGTGACAGAAGCTCCACAGTGCAACAAAAAGACCACAACAGGACAGGACACAGATAATAAAAGAATAATATACAAATATACAAATAGGCGATGTACAAAATAGCAAAAACATAATATAGATAATTATGTGTGTACAGGTCTGATATGTGCAAATTTGAAATGAAAAAATAAGTATGTGTGGTGAATAAATAATGTATACTAGAATTGTGTGTTCCACGTTTAGTGTCAAGTGTTCATGAGATTGGATTGCTTGAGGGAAGAAACTGTTCCTATGTCTGGCTGTTCTGGTGCTCAGAGCTCTGTAGCGTCGACCGTAACAATTCAAAGAGGGAGTGTGCTGGATGTGAGGGGTCCAGAGTGATTTTGCCAGCCCTTTTGCTCACTCTGGATAAGTACAGTTCTTGGAGAGTGGGGAGGGTTGTACCAATGATTCACTCAGCAGTCCGGACTACCCTCCGTAGTCTTCTGAGGTCAGATTTGGTAGCTGAGCTGAACCAGACAGTTATTGAAGTGCAGAGGACGGATTCAATGATGGCGGAGTAGAACTTCCTCAGCTGGCGAAGGAAGTACAACTTCTGCTGGGCCTTTTTCACAATGGAGTCTATGTGAATAACCCACTTCAGGTCCTGGGAGATGGTGGTGCCCAGGAATCTGAATGACTCCACTGCAGTCACAGTGCTGTTCATGGTGGTGAGTGGGAGGAGAGCAGGGGGGTTTCTCCTGAAGTCCACGATCAACTCCACAGTTTTGAGCGTGTTAAGCTCCAGGTTGTTAAGACTGCACCAGACAGCCAGCTCCTTAACCTCCTGTCTGTAAGCAGACTCGTCACTGGATGAGGCCGATCAGTGTGGTGTCATCTGCAAATTTAAGGAGCTTGACAGAGGGGTCTTTAGATGTGCAGTCGTTGATGTAGAGGGAGAAGAGCAGTGGGGAGAGAACGCAGCCCTGAGGAGCTCCAGTGCTGATGGTGCGGCTGCTGGATGAGAATTTTGCCAGCCTCACTAGCTGCTGCCTGTCTGTCAGGAAGCTGGAGATCCACTGACAGACGGAGGTGGGGACGGAGAGCTGTGTCAGTTGATTCTGAAGGGTGTCCGGGATTATGGTGTTAAAAGCGGAGCTGTAGTCTACGAACAGGATCCTCACATAAGTCCCTGGTCTGTCCAGATGCTGCAGATCATCTTCACTGATCTGAATTGCAGGTGTGGGGGAGAGGGTGGTTGCTGGAGGTGTGAATGGTTGTGTGGAGAGGTGTTCAGGGCGGGTGTGAGGTGTTTTTTCAAACCTGCAGTAGAACTCATTCAGGTCGTCTGCCAGTTGTTGATTCTCCAAAGTGCTGGGGGATGGTGTCTTGTAACTGGTGATATCTTTCATACCTTTCCACACTGAAGCAGAATCACTGGAAGAGAATTTGTTCCTTAGCTTGCCAGAATAATTCCTCTTTGCCACTCTGATCTCCTTTTCCACTGTGTATTTGGCCTATTTATGCAAGACTTTATGCCCCTTTCTGTAAGAATCTTATTTGGCCTGTCTGCGTTTTGCAGTGAACCGTGGTTTGTCTATGTTGTAAGTTAGATGAGTCTTGGTAGGAATGCACATATCCTCACAGAAACTGATATAAGATGTTACAGTCTCTGTGAGCTCGTCCAGATTGGTGGCAGCAGCTTCAAAAACAGTCCAATCAGTGAGAGAGAAACAGGCTTGTAAATCCCGCTCTGTTTCATTAGTCCATCTTTTAACAGTTCTTAATACAGGTTTTGCAGATTTAAGTTTCTGCCTGTAGGTCGGTATGAGATGACCCAAACAGTGATCAGAGAGTCCTAAAGCTGCTCGTGGGACAGAGTGATATGCGTCCTTTATCGCTGTGTAACAGTGATCCAATATATTACTCTCTCTGGTGGGACATGTGATGTGCTGTCTGTATTTTGGCAGTTCGCGGGAGAGATTTGCTTTATTAAAGTCCCCTAGAATGATTAAAACAGAGTCTGGGTGTTGTTGTTCTGTGTCTGTGAGCGAGTTTCTGTAAAGCTGATCTCGCAATCGCTTGCGGTGGAATGTAGATACTCACGAGAATGAACTAACAAATCTCCCGCGCCGAATAGAACGGCTTGCAGTTAATGAAGAGCGTTTCTAGATCAGAACAGCACATCTTCTTTAACACAGTTACATCTGTACACCACCTCTCATTGATGTAAAAGCACATCCCTCTGCCGCGCGATTTCCCCGTTGATTCTGCGTCGCGATTTGCTCTGATCATCTGGAAGCTCTGATCATCAGCCAGATGTAGCACGCTGTCCGGTATGTCGCCATTCAGCCAGGTTTCCGTGAAACACAGAGCAGCAGAGCAAAATCCTTGTTTGTCCGGGAGAGCAGAAGTAGTTTGTCCGTTTTGTTGGGTAGAGAGCGGAGATTCGCTAGATGGATGCTAGGCAACGCCGTTCTATATCCGCGCTGATGAAGCTTCACAAGCGCGCCAGCTCACTTCCCCCATCTGCGCGTCCTGAAGCGTTGAACAATGTCCAGCAAAACGTCTGAATAATCAAAATCCGGAAAAAGTAAAACTGATCGTGTTTGAGAAACATTAACAGGAAAAACAAACAAAAACAGTACAAACACTGAAGAGCAAAGCACTGTAGCTGCCATCTGCGGCGCCATCTTAGATTGAAAAAAGCTGCAATACAACGGAAGCAAGTCGCAACACAGCGGAAACAAGTCACAACACAACGAAATTAGCATAACACAGCGGAAACAAGCCGCAACACAACGGAAACAAGCCACAACACATCGGAAACAAGTCACAACACAACGGAAACAAGTCACAACACAACAAAATTAACATAACACAGAAACAAGTCGCAACACAGCATAAACAAGTCACAACACAACGAAATTAGCACAACACAACGGAAACAAGTCACAACACAACGAAATTAGCACAAGACAACGGAAACAAGTCGCAACACAGCAGAAACAAGTCACAACACAACGAAATTAGCACAACACAACGGAAACAAGTCGCACCACAACGGAAGCAAGTCGCAACACAGCGGAAACAAGTCACAACACAACAAAATTAGCACAACACAACGGAAACAAGCCACAATACAAATGAAACAAGCCAAAAAACAATGAAAACAAGTCACAATACAATGAAATTAGCACAACACAATCGAAACAAGCTGCAACACAACGGAAACAAGTCACAACACAACTAAATTGGCACAACACAATGAAATTAGCACAACACAGCGAAATTAGCACAACATAAATTCTTAGCACAACACAACGGAAACAAGCCATAACACAAAGGAAACAAGTTACAACACAGCAAAATTAGCACAACACAACGAAATCAGTCTTATGCATTGTGTCGTGCACTACTGGGCCACCATTATATATAAAGAGATCATAATATAGTCTTGAAATGGATTTCTCTTTTGTTTATGTAGGGTGACCATGCATCCTCCATTTCCCCAGACATGTCCTCTTTTTGAATCTAAAAAATTGCATCTGGTTTCTATTTCTAAATCGCACAAAATGTTCAGGATTCGGCTTTTGCTTTCTCTTTCTTTTCCATTACCGCCTGCTCTTGCAAACATTTTAATGTTCGATTTAATTTTCACGCATTAGGGAGCCGCTATCAATATGCTGAGTAGGCTATTTAAATCGCTTTGGATGCAGCTCGAGTTGGATGCAGGGTTGCCAAATCCAATTTTTTTTACACAGAATTGGGCTTATTTTAAACTGTTAAACTGGTTTGAAGGTTTGAAATATTGCATAAATTCCATTTGACTGAAATGCTTGTATTGAAACATTTTGCATTCTACCTATGATAAAACTGTGGTAGATGTTAAGTTTTGTGAAGGATGGCCACTGCAGGAAGCCTTTTTGCTGTGATCAGTCTGCAAAACGGTGACTGTAAAATATGTATTTTATGTACGGAAATTACATATTTTGAATGTTGATACAGGATATGGTCATTACTTTGGGGGCTACTTTAACCCCCCCACCCCACCCCACCAACGTCATGTGAATGAACGCCCCATGTCGTCATGTAAATGAACGGCCAAAACGCATTAAAACGTTTCCAATTTTTAGTTGAAAACAACATTGTGTAAATGCCTCACAAAAAAGTTCCTAGATTACTGCCTCTATTTGGCAGCTCTTCCAGATCCAAATCACAACCTTATGCCTCACCTGTAGTAGTCTATAAAACCACTGAGAAATTAGCAGGGGCTGACCCAAATCTCCACCGGACTGGAGGAAAATAATTTAAAAATCCCTCACATGAGCACAGGATTACCAAGAGGAGCAAATTAAAACCATTACGCGCTGCCAGTGATATCTGTGCCAAGTGAGTGCATTCATTAAGAGCAGGCTTCAGAACGCTTTCAGATACTCTCTGTTCCAGTAAGTCCAGTTATTGAGTGTCAGAGTATTTTAATTAGCAGCACTCACTAAGAAAAGCATCGCTATTATTATTGCTCATAATAAGGGTCAGGGATTTGTGCTAAACCCCAAAGTATTAAACTGAATGTAATGTACACAATCTGCATGGATTTCCCTGCTGCAAAAGCCCATTTAAATCAGACTAACACAGGTTTTAGCTGGTTTAAGGTCTTCCAGTCTGACCAAACTGCCCAGGCTTCAAGACATTTTTAGCTGGGTTTGTTTTTTTATTTCATTAGTAATTCTACCCAGAAGGCCTTGCAAAAGTGGAAGTGTACAGGAAAAGGCTTGTCTGGATGAATAGTAAGGCAGATGGATACAAACCCAAGTGGACAGTTCGGTAAGCAATTTATTTTGGGGGCGGAGAAGAATATGCCCCAACAAAGCATTGGCTCATTAAGACCATGTGTTGTCCAAACTGAATGAAGCGAATGTCTGTGAAATACACACGGACAAAATGTGCTGCAGGTAATACTCAAATTCAGGGCAGTTTGGACGCACAGCACAGGGGGCGCTTGTTGATGACATCACCCAGTCATCATCACTCTATTGCCAGGGGCAGAGCTGAGCCATCCAATAAAATAGATTTATTACAGCTGACATTTCACTTCATGTAAAACTGGGTCACACTTCAGGCAGTGTGTGCATGCATGCATGTGTTTGTAAACTCATACAGCATGCATAAAAGTTCAGGAACAGAGGGTAAAATTCAGTTCCTGCAGGAACACGGGCATCAATAATCAATTAAACTGGCAGTCCCACCTAATGAGCGTTAACTGATCTATTGGAGGCTAATTGAGCAGCTGATGTGTTGGTAATTGATCATTTAGAGAGAGAGCGAGTCAGGTGGTTGGGGGATGAGCAGATGAGCTTCTTTCTTTGTTTTCATCCTGTATGTACAACAAATCTACTTTAAAACCTTTTAATAGTAAGGAAATAATTATTTCTTAATGTGGTTGGATAAATAATTAACTTTATGCTTTAATAATTAACCTCTGACAGCATAAAGTGTTGTACTTCAGCAAGAAAACAAGGTCTTTAAATGTTTTAAGAGAAACTTATGAACTTTTATCTGTTGATGTGTGTTTGAGTGATGTAATTACATTTTGGGGTTACAAACTTGATTTGAGCTTTTGTTTATCATTGTGTTCAGGTCTGCGAGCAGGTGATGAGATTCTGAAACTGAACAGCAAGCTGGCGAGTGTGTTGGAGCTGGCTGACATGCAGGCTGCATTTTCTTTGCCCTCTCTCACCCTGACTGTCAGCACGCTGCCCGCTACCGATCCGCTCCAGCTGTGCCAGATGCCTCCCCGCCGATCGGACGGGGCGCAGGACCTCTGCACTGACATCTTCTCCCAAAGTCAGGGTAAACTTTATCACTGCAGTCTCTTTTTTTTTTTCTCATATATTTGCTTATTTTATTGTCATTATCAGTTTGTTTTGGCACTGCTAGTAGAAGAGATATTGCTCTACCTTTTAAATCATTTTGTTTCAAAGTTCGAGATTCAGAAATCATAAAAATCAGTACTAGAATTTGACTACACAACAACATACAGTAATACTAGAGATTAAACTACAGTTCAAATTTAGTTTTTGATATAAGTCTCTTAGGCTCATCAAGGCTGCATTTATGATTTAAAAATGCAATAAAACATCATTTTGAAATGATTAATAGAATTTAAAATGGCTGTTTTCTGTTTTAATATATATTTTAAAATGAAGTTTATTCCTGTGATGGCAAAGCTGAATTTTCAACAGCCATTACTCCAGCCTTCAGTACTCCAGCAGTGTTGTTTTTGCTATTGTAGTTTAATTAATATTTTGAATACAATTTTAATATATTCTGTTAATTTTAATTTTAGTTAATGTTTTATTAAATTGATTGTGTGGTTTTGTCATTTTATTAATGTCTTTTATAATTATGAAGTTTTATAATAAGTTTTATTTAATGTAGCTTTATATTTTTATTTTAAGTTGTTTATTTTAAGTAAGTTTAGTTAATGAAAAATGATGATAACCTTACTCCAGTGTCACATGATCCTTCAGAAATCATTATAATATGCTGATTTAGTGCTCAAAACATCTTATCAGTCTTAAACAGTTGTGCTGCTTAATATTTATTGTGGAAATCACTTGTCATTTGTAATATTATAAATGTCTTTTACTGTCAGTTATTTAATGCACCCTTGCTGAATACAATTATATTAATAATGTTATACATATAAAAAAATGTATTAAGTATTTTAGTGTCAGTGGACTATCAGTACTTGCCCTGTGACCGCTCGTGTCTTGTACAGTCCTGTAGCTCATCCCGTCCCTATTTGTCTCCATTGCTCCCTCTAGAGGACATCCTGGATGAAGGGCTTGGCCTGGTGCTGCACAGCCCTGATGACACAGGCGACGACAGGGTAAACCTAATGGCTGAGAGCCCTGCTGACAGCCTGAAGGATGAAAACGACTCTAAGGTTAGAGGCCGCCTGCTATGAAGATTCATCAAAAAATCTCTGCTTGAACAGTCTGTCTGGCTGAATTGTAGTACAGGTGCATCTAAAAAAAATAGAATATCGTGAAAAAGTTCACTTTTTTTCTTGTAACTTATTTCAAAAAGTGAAACTTTCATATATGTTAGATTACATGTAAAGTGAAACATTTCAAAAGTCTTTAATTTTTATTTTGATGATTAGAGCTTACACCTCATGAAAGTCAAAAATCTAGTATCTCAAAATATTAGACTATTTACATTTGAGTTTCAATAAATGACCATCCCTACAGTATAAATTCCGGGTATCGCTTGTTCTTTGAAACCACAATAATGGGGAAGACTACTGACTTGGCAATGATCCAGAAGACGAACATTGACACCCTCCACAAAGAGGGTGTCACAGAGGGTCATTACTGAAAGGTGTGGCTGTTCACAGAGTCCTGTATCAAAGCATATTAAATGCAAAGTTGACTGGAAGGGAGAAATTGGGTTGGAAAAGGTGCACTAGCAACAGGGATGACCGCAAGCTTGAGAATACTGTCAAGCAAAGCTGATTCAAACACTTGTGAGAGCTTCACAAGGAGTGGATTGAAGCTGGAGTCAGTGCATCAAGAGTCACCACGCTCAGACGTCTTCATGAAAAGTGCTACCAAGCCACTTCTGAACCAGAAACAACTTCAGAAGCTTCTTACCTGGGCTATAGAGAAAAAGAACTGGACTGTTGCTCAGTGGTCCAAAGTCCTCCTTCAGATAAAAGTAAATTTTCCATTTCGTTTGGAAATCAAGGTCTTGAGTCTGGAGGAAGACTGGAGAGGCACAGAACCCAAGCTGCTTGAAGTCCAGTGTGAAGTTTCTGAAGTCAGCGATGAACTATGGTGCCGTGACGTCTGCTGGTGTTGGTCCATTGTGTTTTATCAAGTCCAAAGTCAATGCAGCCGTCTACCAGGAGATTTTGCAGTACTTTATGCTTCCATCTGCTGACAAGCTTTATAGAGATGCTAATTTCCTTTTCCAGCAGGACTTTAGTACCTGCCCACAGTGCCAAAACCACTTCCAAGTGGTTTGCTGACCATGATATTACTGTGCTTGATTGGCCAGCCGACATGCCAGACCTGAACCCTATATGGAATCTATGGGATATTTTCAAGAGAAAGATGAGAAACAGTCAATCCAACAATCCAGACGAGCTGAAGGCTCAATAGTGCCTCAGCAGAGCCACAGGCTGATCACTTCTATGCCATACTTCACTGATGCTGGAATTTGTGCTAAAGGAGCCCCGACCAAGTATTGAGTGCATAAATGAACATGATTTAAAGAACTTTAACTTTTTCTGTTTTGCTAATCTCTTTTTTTTTTATTTTTTTTTTTATTATTGATCTTAGGAAATATCCTAATATTTTCAGATACTGGATTTTTGACTTTTGTGAGCTGTAAACTCTAATCATCAAAATTAAAACAAACTTTTGAAATGTTTTACTTTACATGTAATGAATCTAACTTATGAAAGTTTCACTTTTTGAAAAGTTACAAGAAAAATGAACTTTCACGATATTCAAATTTTTTGAGATGCACCTGTAGAATGAGCTTCTGGTTTTGATTCACAGAGCTTGACATCCTAGTTTATTTTGTAGCTACCTTTTTAGTGGTGTTTTTACGTATTGTGGCCTCTGCTTTTGTTTGAGGTGGGTAAATATAGACACTTTATTTTTTGATATGATTGGTGGGTGTCTTGTGGGGTCAGAGGCTGACTGAAATCAGATGGCTGGTTAAGAGCTTTGTGTCATGTGATCTAAGTGACCTTTGATTTTAAGGCTGTGTTCAGAGATGGCAGCAGATGGGAAGACAGGTTGTCTTGCCCTGCGGTTCTTCACACGTACACACACTCATACTATCACACAGAGTGGAAGTGATGACATGGTCTGCTTAATGAAGGTCAAGATCAGTGATGAATGTGTAACCACTTACACAAGGAAGGATGAAACCTGTCAACACATACTGTACCAATGTACTTAAGGATCCAAATGTCTCGGACCACTAGTGAATGTGCTCCTACCCACCTGATTTTACATCATGGAAGTGAGCTATTTTCTGTGCTTGCTCGAGAATTGATTCATTGCTGCTATTGATAAATTATTAGGACAATCACAAACTGCAGTAAACTGTTATAATTACAATAAATAAATTAAGATTTATATGATCTCAAATACCAGTTCATCAATATCAAGCAGCATAACTGCTTTTGTACTGTTAAAATGCCTTGCGCATTCAAGTTACAAATGGCTACACCCACTTTTACATTAAAAATAAGATTTTTGTAGGATTTTTTTTTTTGGTAACTTTTTAGTTTAATGTTTAGTCAGCAGAACAATTTGAGTGAAAAGAACTGAAATATTTGCTTTAATGTCAGCAGTGCTTGAGCTTTTGAAAACGACCCAAAGAGCATCTTGTACTTCAGTAGACAAGTATCTGCCCGTTTGTACAAAGTCATTTGATCAATTTCACAAATTTTCTTGATAAGTGAATAATTCATAATCTTGAAGATTTCCTATTTTTGCACTATTTTTAATCACATTTCCTTGCATTTTTTCCAAAATCTTCAAATTATTTCCAAGTTTATATTGTATTTTTGAATCCCAGGTTTTCAATGTGGTCTCAAACTTTTGGACTCTAAAAACACACACTATCCACACTGCAGTGTTTTTTTTTCTCAGTGTAAGTGTTATAAAGGCGTTCTCAGGATTGATTTGTCTCTTTCATGATTTTTTTCCCCTTCTATAGCCTGTGTTCGCTCTCTGTAGAACTGTTTACTGACCCGATGGCCTCCTGTTTTGTTCTCTTTTGTTTGTCTTTGTATGTTTTCTCTCTCTCTTTCTCTCCACGCCCTTGTCTGTCACACCGACACTGCCAGCCGGTCACAGTCTCTCTGGCCTGTTCTCCAGCACACCATCTGTTGCAGAAAAACACATTTAGCCCTAATAATTCACCCACAAAACACCACATTCTGTCAGAGCATGCGTGTTTGTCTTGTTCCGTTCCCCTCTGTCCTGTCCATGTGTCATGTTGCTGAATCAGTTGGTAGGACATAATTATTGTGCTGGTAAGTGACATTGACGTAAATCATATAACCCACCAAATATGTTCTTTTTGGACACTGTCAAACCATTTTGAGACAGAGAAACACACTTTCTCTCTATTCGGTGTTTGAATTCTTTTAAAGCATACCTAAAAGCTTTCTCTTGTACTGTACTGTCTATTGTTCTGCGTATTTGTATGCGTTTTTGACACGATGACAGGCAGAGAGGAGCTGATTCAGCTGGGCATAATTTATGAGATTCATTTTCTCTCATTCTCTCTTCCCGTATCAATCGCATGGCTGGTTATCATTATCTCACGTCACTTATGTTTTCTTTTCTTGCTTTGAGATGAGGGAGAAAGAGAGAGGGGGACATCTACTTTAATTAGCTCTGCATTCTAATTGCTTGATTATACACGCCGATTTGAATCGCTTAACGCTGATAAATTATGGAGAAACCTGCCGGAGGAAACCGACAACCTAGAAGACAAAGGACAGGAGGACTTCATTATTTTTCCAAGCTTGATCATGACTGCATGCATCTCATAGAGGGTGGTGCAACATCCTGCTAAACCTAAAAACTTCTTCCTCTGCCAGTCTCTAGGCTTATTTACAATGCGAGTTCAACCATCCGAGCAGTTCTTCCCTCGGGTGATCACTCTGGAGAGAAATACGAATGCATGTTCATGGATTTGGGCTGTTAACTGTCTAAATATTGACTTTTCACATCAGCCTGGCTTAACTAACTGTGTGTGTGTGTGTGTGAGGAGAGGGAGGTTTGTACTACAGAATTCTTTTAATCGTGATTGGTTTGAGGATATACATGATGTGGAGCTTTATGCTTGTTATAACATGCATCCCATGAAATCTCCTGAGAAATTTATGGATTTGCATGTTTTTCCAGTCGTAAATGCTCAGAGGTACTGCAAAGCCGATAAGCTTGAGTCTAAGGTGAGTTTTGAGAGAAAGAGAGAGAAACTGGATAACCGGAGGAGATTTTGTTTTGTGCAAACTAATGATGTTCTGCCATTTAAGCAGGTCTGCACTTTCATATTCGAGCCCATGAGCTTTAGTAGCATGCATATTAAGCATGTAAAATATTTTCTTCTGAGTTTCAAGGTTAAAATGTAAAGGCAAAGATGTTTAGATAACCATGGATGGAATTCAAGACCATTTTGAAAGTGAAAGCTCAGTTTGAGAGCCTGATAAGGGCATTTCATGGCTTTCCAGGGAAGGAAACATTCTTCCTGTCTTCTGTGAGTCTATGCATTGATAAGATGAGTTTACAAGCCATTAATGGCTACTTTCTAGTGTGTGACTGGGTCTGACAGCGTTTTATGTGTTTTTGCTTCAAGATCGATTTTTAGCTACTCCAATAGAGACTTGGGGCCAAAAACCTTGGCTGAATGGGTTAAGGTATGATTGTAGTTTAGCAATTATATTTATTTTTTTTATTTAATGATTGATTGATTGATATTTAAATCTTTATCCTGAAGACCTTTTTACAAAACCATCTTGCATTTTAATTTTTTTTTTATTTTTAAATGTTTCTATTTGTTGTTTTTGGATTTCACTGTTTTGAAAATTGAGCCATTTTCATAAGGACATGGAACATAGAAACTTGAGCGCTTGATTTGAGCAGTGTCGACTAAATTGATTAAAAATAGTTTTATTCAAAATAAAGCGGAAATTAAATATCAAATGAAAAACTAAAATTTAAACTAAGATTTAAAACAAGTAATTAAAATAAGTAAACAATGTTGCCTTTTAGAAGCTAATTGAATCATAATCAAAATTACTAAGAGAAAAGGGGAGTAATTTAGGACGTAGCAAGCCGGGCTCAAACCTGTATGAGTACCTCTGCATATCAAAAACCTGTGCACTAACGGCTGCACTGCAGTCCTGACAAGACCATCTCGAAGTTTATTTTCTACACTTTCATCATAACAAAGACAAACATTGTGCCACACCTGTCGTCTTTGTTCTCGGCATGTTGACGATTTCACCTGAGAGCTGTGTTTTTCCCAGCTGTGGGATAATGTGATGCTTGTAGCTTTCCCAGTGTCCCCCTCCCATTCTGTCCTCCTCATCCTGTTGCCGACAAGATTATTATAATTTTTTTTTTTTTCTCTGGTTCTCTCCCTCTCTCTCTCTGTGTCTACTGTACCACCACAGCTGTCAGAGCCCCATTCCACCCATCCAGCTAGAAACCAGCTCAGACAAGCAGAAACGTAGGGAGAAATTCTAGGAAAGGAGGGAGGAGGCAGTATGGACAGGGAAGCTATCGTGGAATGTAGAGTTCATAGTGAAGACACTCGGCTTATTTGTTTCTGGTCGGAGTAGCTCGGTTCTTGCTCTCACGGTCGGGTAGTGACACATTTTGTGCGTAAAGATAAGCTGGAGGTGGAGACGCTTCCTGTGGTTTTTGTTACGGGTCGCTTTGGTGTGACATCTGTGAACTTTGAGAGGTGGAATGTCTGTGCTGTGGAGGCACAGGAGCTCCAAACGCTCCTCAGAGTCCATCTATGACATGCTGCAATTGGTGAGCTTGAGTGTGTTTTCTTGTGTGTGTGTGTGTGTGTGTGTGTGTGTGTGTGTGAGATATCAGCATTACATTACATAACAGTTCATGAGCTCTGTTTTATAACACTCTGTGTCTGTCAGATTTAGTGGATTAGTATGTTATGTATAGATGTATAGTATTGCGCAGAATGGTTTTCAAGCATTTAAACTGATGTTCTGGATTAAATACAACTCAAGTATAATGACCACAATTACCCCTTTAAATGATTGTCTCTCCGTTGTTAAAAAATAGCAGTAACACAAAGTTTTAATAGCATAGCATGTTTTAGGATGGGACTGGTGTGAAGTCCTTTACCAACTTCTCTGTGCAAACTTGACCTGATTCAAAAGGCTAGATGTAAGTTACTTTCGCTTGGTTTTTGATGCAACTTTTGTGATGCAACTATCCATAAAGTAACACTGTTTACACAGAGCGGATTCCACCCATTGGAATTATGCCAGTAGTGTGTAAACGGTAAAGAAAAGTAGCCCCCCCATCTCCCATATAGCATGCATTGTTACTGGAAAAAAATTATTCTCAGCAGAATTATAAATCCATGTTTCTCCAATTAAATCTGCTGGAACACTTGTCCCAGAGAATTCTATTGTAAGTGCATTTAAAGGGTTAGTTAACCCAATAACAATTGTCATTAATTACTCATGTTGTTACAAACTCATAAGGCCTTCATTCATCTTCGGAACACAGATGTTTTTGAAATCCAAGAGCTTTCTGACCCTGCATAGACAGCAACGTAACTACCATGTTTAAGGCCCAGAAAGGTAGTAGTGACATCATTAAAATGGCCCATGTGACATCAGTGGTTCAACTGTAATTTTATGAAACTACAAGATTTTTTTTTTTTGTGCAAAGAAAACAAATCACGACTTTTCGTGGTACTTTTGTGAACACGTGTCGAAGACTGACACCAAAGAGAAGAAATTGTTGAATAAAGTCATTCATTTAGTTTTCTTTGCTCAAAAAAAAGTCTCATAGCTTCATATTATTACATTTGAATCACTGATGGCAAGGCAAGTTTATTTATATAGGACATTTCATACACCGTGGTAATTCGAAGTGCTTTACATAAAAGAAAGTGAAATAGTCATTAAAAATAATAATCGCAGCAATAAAAACAGGGAATTAAAAGAATAATAAAAACAAGGAATTTTAAAATGATAGAAATTGATTTAAAATGAATTTAAAACGGTTAAGAGTAGAAAATTATTACATAAAATACAGTGCAGTCGATTCGGACGTAGCACAGTGCTCATTCAACAAATGCACAGCTAAATAGATGAGTTTTGAGTCTGGATTTAAATGTGGCTAATGTTTTAGCACATCTGATCTCTTCTGGAAGCTGGTTCCAACTGTGGGCAGCATAATAGCTAAAAGCGGACTCCCCTTGTTTTGTGTGAACCCTTGGTGTTTCTGACTTGATCCTAATGATCTGAGTGGTCTACTAGGTTTATATTCAGTGAGCATATCTGCCATGTATTTAGGTCCTAGTTCATTGAGTGACTTATAAACGAGTAAAAGTACTTTAAAATCAATCCTAAATGTAACTGGAAGCCAGTGTAAGGACCTGAGGACTGGTGTGATATGCTCAGATTTTCTGGTTCTAGTCGGAATCCTGGCAGCAGCATTCTGGATGAGCTGCAGTTGTCTAATGGTCTTCTTGGGAAGGCCGGTGAGGAGACCATTACAATAATCCACCCTGCTGGTGATAAAGGCATGAACAAGTTTCTCCAAGTCTTGACTGGAAACAAAACATCTAATTCTTGCAATGTTTTTGAGATTATAGTATGCTGATTTAGTTACTGCTTTGACATGACTACTAAAACTAAGGTCTGTCTCCAGAATCACCCCAAGATTTCTGACTTGATTTTTAGTTGTTTGACCCCCTAGAGTCAAGGTATGCATTCACCTTGAAAACTTCATCTTTGTTTCCAAATGCAATGATTTTAGTTTTCTCCTTGTTTAACTGAAGAAAGTTTTGGCACATCCAACTATTAATTTCATCAATGCATTGGCAGAGGGAGTCAATGGGGCTATAGTCATTTGGAGATAAGGCTAGGTAAATCTGGATATCATCAGCATAGCTATGAAAGGCAATTTGGTTCTTCCTCATTATCGGACTTAGTGGGAGCATATACAAGCTAAACAAGAGCAGTGCAAGAATTGAGCCTTGTGGGACTCCACATGTCATGGCCGTCCATTTAGAAGGGAGAGGTTATTATGGGAGTATATAGGAGAGCATAAGTCTAAGTATGACCTGAACCATTTGAGTGCCATCCCAGTTCATGTAACATGTACTTTTAACGATGTCCTTACTACCTTTCTGGGCCTTGAACGTAGTAGTTGGGTTGCTGTCTATGCAGGGTAAAAGCTCTCGTATTTCATCAAATTTAATTTGTTCTGATGATGATCAAAATTCTGTCATTTCAATAATCCATGCAAATTGAATTTCGCATTAGTGGGAGAAATTCTCCATATTTACCGTCCAGAAGGTAATGTTCCTCGCTGTCAGGGTCGGTAAGGGAGTAAAGCTCCCTCAGGAGTAGTGGGTATTTTAAGACTCTCTGAATGGGTTTGATCAGGTAGGACTCCAGCGTGGAAGAGTGCTGAATTCATCATGTTGACCAACATAAGCGTCTGCTAAATGACTAAATGTAAGTAGCTTTATCCAAAGCGATTTACAAATGAGAAATGACCACAATCAAAATCAACAAGAGCAATGATATGCAAGTGCAATAAAGTCTCAGTTAGCTTAATGCAGTACACGTAGCAAGTTTTAAATTAAACGTAGTTTTAAATTATATAATAAAAAGAAAACTGAATAGAAAAAGAATAGCGCAAGCTTGTTAGAGGCCTTTTTGCTTTTTTTAATTGTATAATAAATAAAAAGAATACAGATTGAATACAAAAAGGTTAGATAATCTATTTTTTTATTTTATTTTTATGAGAATAGAATTAGAAAAGAGAGTGCTAGAGTTAGAGGGTCAAATAAAGATGGAATAGATGTTTTTAGCCGATCCTTGAAGATGGCTGAGGACTGCTTGGATTGAGTTGGGCAGGTCATTCCAACAGGAGGGAACACTTAATTTAAAAGTCTGTGAAAGTGATTTTGTGCCTCTTTGGGATGGCACAATAAAGCGACGTTCACTTGCAGAACGCACGTTTCTAGAGGGCACATAAGTCTGAAGTGATGAATTTAGGTAAAGGGGCGCATAGCCAGCGACTTGGCTTTACACTATGCTGTTACACTATGCTACCCATGAAATCTTAGCAAAATTTAGTGTTCTACCAATGTAGTCCCTCCTCAAAAGTGATTTTTACACCTTGTTTACTTGTTCCGTGAATTGTTGTGTGCACAATCCAGACATTTCATTGCGAATCCACACAATCATTAGTGCAAAAAAGTGCATGCCGATTTTGCACCAGTTTCAAGTTGCTCACACATTCATCACACGAACAAAAAGCTGCTTGGTTCAAACCTGCTGGAACACTTTCCCCATAGACTTCCACTGCAAGTGCATTACTATACGTGTTGGTTTTTTTGTTTGTTTACAGAACAAGGAAAAAGTCCACATTTTTGTCCAAAGCATACCACAGATGTTGTTGATAAAGCTTAAGTTGTATTTAACCCGGAAAAACGATAGAGCTCATTACTCATCTCCCTACATCACACCACCTCTCTCCAGGCTGTCCAGACTGGTTAAGGCATGCTGGGGTGTGCAGGCTTTTTGTCAGTCCGTCACTATGTGTTTATCAGAGAGGAATTCATGCTGCTGGAAGCCCCATCTGTCCTCTGTTCCTCCTGTCTGTGTGAATCTGTTCCACTTCTTCCTGAACACTATCCTGAGTTCTTGCTGTAGTGCTGTGTGACATACGAGCTGTGAAACTGAGGCTGAAGATCTTTGGATTGGAATCTGTGGTTTTGGACAGGTTTGCATCATTTAGGTGGAGAATTGCTTGTTTTCAGGTATTTGGAAGCTAGATGCATGTGTTGTGTAATGTTTGTCAGTGATGTCAAAAAATGCATTATATTCAGTAAGTAGTACAAGGGGATGCGGTTTTTAGATGTAATTTTTGTGTTTATAGAAATATGAGGGTGTTTTCAATGGTGGGAAGCCGAAGTAATCTTGGCTAAGGGCAGGGTGTACTCTTTGAAAACTTGTTGACCAGTTCCTAGATGGAAAATCCACCCAGTGCCAGATTTCCCAAGGAGACAAACTGTTCGGTACTAAATTACAACAGAGTCCTTTCAAAGATCTGACAGACTATCTTAAAATTGTTTATCGCACAGACATGCCTTGTTTTTGGAGTTCAGACAGAACATCACTGAATGTGTGTGTGTGTGTGTTTGGAACTGGAAATGCATCTTTCTGAATCTTGAATTCTCTGAATACTTGTGTGGGTGTGTGCATGTTGCTGGTGAACATTTTAGAGGCGTGTTTTTTTTTTTTCTTTTTTTTTTTTTTCTGTTCAGATTAAGTCATGTAGAATATTTCAGCCTTCAATTGCTCTTGGTGTTGAAATTGACATTTTGTTTGCCTCCACAGAGTACAGAGCAGGTGACTGCTTGCTGCCACAACCATGATATGAATTCCACAGAGGGTCCCGTTTCCTGTTCCTTGTCTTCCTCCACATCTTCCTCCTCTTCATCCAGTGTGCCCAGCCCCATCTCACCCCTGCCAGTTCTCTTCACCCCACGCCAACTCTCTGATGCTGATAAACTGCGTAAAGTCATCAGTGAGCTAGTGGACACTGAGAGGACCTATGTTAAGGTCAGTATTTGCTGTGCTTTCAAAGTGATGTTTTAACATGTTAGCTTTGACCGTGATAAACCTGCTGAATGAAAATCACTCCTGGTTTACAACTTCTAATATAAAAGCTGCGCTGAAGCCAAACATGAACAAGTCTTTGACTCTCTCTATCTACAGGACCTGAACATTTTGATAGAGCGCTACCTGAACCCCCTGCAGAAGGAGAGCTTCCTCTCACAGGATGAGGTGAGAATTTTTTTTATATTCATTATTTATTTATATTGAAAATGTATTAAAATATTTTAAAATATAGAATGAATAATTAACTTCTGAAAATATTATTGATAAATAAGATTTGCTAATCTCTTATTCCCTCTACACTCGTAGCTGGATGTGCTTTTTGGAAACTTGGCGGAGATGGTGGAATTCCAAGTGGAGTTTCTGAAAACTCTGGAAGATGGAACCAGATTAGTTCCAGATTTAGACAAACTGGAGAGAGTGGATCAATTCAAGGTGCAGTTATATTAGTCAAATTTATTTATTATTTATTTTTTTTTAAACATGATTTTGGATGCTAAATGATTGGCACCATAAGAAGGTCACTATTGTCTCCTAATTGCACGTTTTATCATGAATAATTGTTTTCTAATTCATTGTCTTCTAACTTCCAGAAAGTTCTGTTTTCTCTTGGTGGCTCCTTCCTGTACTATGCGGATCGTTTTAAGATCTACAGTGCTTTTTGTGCCAGCCACACAAAGGTCCCAAAGGTCCTTACCAAAGGTAATGCCACTGCACTTTCAGAGACTGGTTTACTAGCATTAGCACAATTAGCAATGTTTTAAAGTGCAGGGGAGCCCTTGGTTCCTTGAGTACCATTCCTTGTCATTTAATTTCCTTGTTCAATGACTATGCTTTACATTGGCTAGTTTTATTAGTTGTTGTTCTGAGGGCCTATCAACTGCCATTTCATAGTTTATTCAAAGCTAGAGGGGTGTTTTTACTCTCTCACAAGCAAATGAGATACCCCAAGGCATTTAACTGAGGAATGATCCTTTTTAGGGGTCTACTGTGAAAAATGGCCATTTCCCAAGGCACCAAAGCTCTTTCGCTGATGTATGTGAATGATGTTTCCTGTGGGAAGAGTGGGTCAAGTTTTAACTTGACTGACTGAAATTATGGATAAATGTGTTGGAGTATAAACTTTTTCTGAAATGTCAGGCTAACATCCTGGCAGTTGAGAAAGTTGGTTTACTCAAATGTAGTTGTCTTTTATATAAAGTTAAGACTCCTGTCCAAGTTAAAGTCTAGTTTACGGATGCAACTGATTTGAAATTCCTGTGCCTTCCCATAACTTCTCCACACTTTTGGTGCAGCTAAAACAGACCCGGAGTTCAAGGCATTCCTGTCTGAGAGGAACCCCAGGCAACAGCACTCTTCCACGCTGGAGTCCTACCTGATCAAACCCATTCAGAGAGTCTTAAAATACCCACTACTCCTGAGGGAGCTTTACTCCCTTACCGACCCTGACAGCGAGGAACATTACCATCTGGACGGTAAATATGGAGATTTAGATACTAATTGAGCATTATCTTAGGCCATGGGTGGATCTATTTGTTGTGTAATACGATGCAGCTCCTCTTCTGACCTAGATTAAAAAGACCAAGGCAGTGAAAACAGGATTTTGCTTGTCAGTGTATACTATAAATGTAAAATGAATGAATGATGCATTTATATAGCGCTTTGTTTATTGCTGTACACCCAAAGCGCTTTACAATCATGGGGGGGGGGGGGGGGGGGTCTCTCCTCAATCACCACCAGTGTGCAGTATCCACTTGCTTAGCTTCAGTGGGCAACTGGTCTTGGGCTGCAGTGTGATATGGCTGTGGCAAAAAAAAAAAAAGATTAGTCAATCAGTAGGGCTGCACAATTAATCATAATATGGCTTAGTCCACTTTCAAATCACAATTTAATTAAATATTTGTACTTTGTGTTTCAGAGTGAAGCACACCACTGAGTAATGAGCTGCTTGAGTGTAAATCAACACATGCTCCGAGTTTGGGTTTACTTATGCATTTGGGAATACCATCAAACGTCTTTCCTAAACTTGTAATGAGAAGGGTTGTCAGAAGCTTTAAGGGTCTTGCAGTTTCCCTACAAATGAAATTGCTTGGTGGTTAAATGTTTGAAAATGCAGTAATTGTACAGGTTTATAATTTTAAATAAACAAATATATATTTTTTAATACCGGAGAAATATTACAATAGTAATTTCTTATTTTGTTTAATATTTCTATAATTTACTATTACTGTTTTTTTTTTTTTTTTTTTTTTTTTTTTTTTTTCCCCAGTTATTTCTTCTGTGTAGTTATTTTGCCCAAAACAAGCACAGCAAATTTGGGAGCTGTGTTTTTCAAGTTCAAGTTGAGCTTTATTGTCATTCCGCTACATGTGGGGACATACAGTGGAACGAAATGTCGTGTCTCGCAGGACCACGGTGCTACATAGATACAGTCATACAACAATGAAGTAAAAAAACGCTATAAACCTATACACTACTAACAGATTTAACTATAAGTATACTATATATAAGTATTTACCCTATACAAACTAAAAAATAGAAGATAAAAAATACAAACTATACGAATGCTTCACAAATACTGTACATGTGCAAAGAGACGTTTGAGTCAGCAGCTGGTTGGGGAACAGTGCAGGATGATTTGTAGTGCATGAGCATGTAAACATACATATATTGCTGGGTCTTTTGTGAGATTGTGCACACGCAGCAGTGAGTGTAAGTGTCCATAGTGCACAATTGAAAATCTTCACATTTTCAATTGTAATTGCAATTTTGTTTTATTTTTTTTCCAAAGAAAAATCACAACCAGTATACCCCCACCACCACATTTCACAATTCGTGCAGCCCTACTCAGAATAGAGGTCATTGCACACATTCTTAAAGCTATAGTAACAAAATTCTAGTGGGGATGCAATTCTAAAGGCGAAATGAAAAGGAAAAAAAAGAGAGAAATATCCTTTTACCAGCCGTATGTATAAATAAAGCTTTTTTTTGTTTGTTTGTTTTTAGCTTTAGCTAACAAACAAGCATAAATGTAAATCTTAAACTCTTAAATCTTTAGTTGCATTTATTAAGTCTCTTATCTTTTTGTAGTTGCGATGAAAGCCATGAACAAAGTGGCCAGTCACATAAATGAAATGCAGAAGATTCACGAGGAGTATGGAGCAGTGTTTGACCAACTCATCAGCGAGCAGAGCTCTGACAAGAAAGAGGTACAGTTCCACTAGTCTCTCTTAGGTCTTTGTAACTCTGAAATTCACATTTGTTGATACTACTTACAACAAATATTGTAATGCCACCACGAAATGTCATGATGTGCACTGATGTCATTTAACATCTAAAAAGGTGAATGGATTGTTTTTTACAACATTGTGTACTCTTATCCCAGGTTTCTGATCTGTCAATGGGTGACCTCTTGTTGCATGACACAGTGGTCTGGATCAACCCACCCTCTTCTCTCATGAAGGGGAAGAGGGACCCAGAGCTGGCTGCGTTCGGTGAGTGTTTGTAAAACGTTTCTTCCCGAAATAGAATCCTGTTCTCTTATTCATTAGTCTGTTCCCTACAGTAATGGTTCCCTGCATCAGTAAAGGCCAGCTGTATCTTTGGGCACAATGGCATTAGAGGAGCCACATTGTCCTTGGCTCTTAAGGCATTAAAGTTGCATTTATACACTAGGCTTTTTTCCCCTCGGCTAAGACTTTGAAGAAGAAACTCTTCAGATGGTTTAAAAAATGGGTTAGTTTGCCATTGAAGTTGGCAGTATTTCACCAGGTCACGTTTTTACTCCAACTCTTCTTAAAAGAGCCCCAAGCATCTCTATTGTGAATGTTTAGTGTTGTGTGGTTTTGTCTTAATTTTCATTTTTTTTCCCCTCAGTTTTCAGAACGTCAGTTGTTTTTGTGTATAAGGACTGCTCCAAGCACAAGAAAAAAATCGTAAGTGCTGTCTTCATTATTCATCAATAGAGATCTGATATTGGCTTTAAGTGCTTGCAGACTAGCGCTTTTAAGAGGTGTATTTTTTTTTTTTTTTTTTTTGGTTTTATTGACGGGCACATTGTAGAGTGTGACGCGAGGATGCCCTTCTATTGTACTGGATTAATTTCTGTTGTCTCTTCGGCTTATTTCACATGGCCAACAAAACTCTGACCACTGACTCTGAGACCTTTCACTTGTTTGTGATATTATAAAACTGTGATGTCAAGAGTACATCACTTCCCTAACTTCCTGTTTTCTGTGTTCAGGTGGTTGATTCCAGTAAAGATGAATTAAGTGTGTTCTTAATTTTCAAAAACCTATTTTTTCTGTAATTTTGTCTCTAGGGTGGATCTCACAGAGCATCAATCCTTGATGAGAGAGACCCTTTTCGTTTTAGACACATGATCTCTACAGACACTCTCCAAGTTCGCAACCTCCCTAGTAAGTATCGGTCTACTAGTCTCATTCTTTTCTTACAGACCTATTGAGATTAGTGTGATTAACTTTATGCTTTAGATTCACATAGATAATGCGAGTAATGCATTTTACATCCCATGTGCCCTCATGACACTTGATGAGCGTAGTTAAGTTTGCTTTGGCTCAACTGGCTCAGGCCAGAATGCTGATATTCCCTATTGATGTTTGGGGGTCAAAAGGTCATCCTACATAAACTTGTAGTCTGCACTTAGACCATGGGACAATGAACCAATGTCTTCCATGAGGTTCATTAACCCTGTGCTGACCTGGAAGGTTTTGTACTTTACAGGGTTTCCCACAGTCCTTTTACCAGCATACTGTTAACCTGGCTTTCTTTCATTTCAGATTCAGAGGGATCTGCAATGTGTGAGATCGTTCATATGAGGTCAGAATCAGAAGGGAGACCCGAGAGGACCTTCCACATCTGCTGCAGGTAAGATGAGGTCCAGAACATCACACATCAACTTTTCTCTCAATTCTTTCAGAATTCTCAAACTTCTTTGCATGAAATCCCTTATGAAGATGAACCACAGTTAATTTAGTTTATTTAATTATAGTAAAAGTGTAGTAACCATGTTTTTTGATGTGTTGATTTACCATTTGTATAACCACAGTTTTACTACAAATGCCATGATTAAACTATAGTTTAGTGTAGCAAGACCATGGTTAATTTGTGGCTACCATGGTTTAACTATAGTAACATACCATACTGGTTGCACGTTTTTACAGTACTTGTACTTACGGTGTACCTCCCTAAGAAAGTACTGGTAATATAAGATGAGTACATGGGGTAGGGTTAGTACCTAGTTATTACCTAGTTATTGTAATTACTATGGTAAGTACATAGTATGTGCATGAGTAACAGCCAGGACTGTAAAATTAAGTGCTACCAACATGGTTGTAGTAAAACCATGGTTCATTTGTAAGGGTGTTTTGTTTTAAAGGTGTCTTATCCTTCTTAATAATATTGGCTCCCAAAACCAACATGCTAATCTACCATTTAAGCTTATTCTTCTGCTGCTTCTGAGATCAAATTTCTAACAGTAACTTGTCCTAGAGTTTTTAAAAAACATGCTAGAAACATGTTAACATTGTTAATGTGTTTGTAAAATGCTTAAATATGCAATTGTTGAAACGCGTTAAAACATGCTAACAATACTTAAAAACATGTTTAAAGCATGTTAGCAATGTTAGCCGCATACTAAATTTTAGCAACATCTTCAGTCATGCTATTGCTGGCTTTTTTTGCTGTCTATATAACCATAACCTTTTTTTGGGGGGAGGGGGGTCAAACCAACTTCTAAGTTTGTCCTGATTAACTTCTCTAGTTGATATAATGCAGTTGCATTAATATATTTAAGTTTGGCTTAAGGGTACAAATACTTTTTGGGGCCACTGTAAAACAGTATTGCTATTCTGTTCCTCACTAAAATATTTGAATGATTTTTTATTATTTGTGTATATGTATGCATATAATATTATTTTTATTTTTAGCTCTCCAGAGAGTAAAAAAGACTTCCTGAAGACTGTTCATTCTATCCTGAGGGACAAACAACGCCGTCAGTTAATGAAGACTGAGAGTTTGCCTCCAAATCAGCAGTATATTCCCTTCGGAGGGAAGCGGCTTTGTGCGCTAAAGGGTTCACGACCCACAATGAACAGAGCGGGTATGTTTGGGACATCTGACGCAAATTGAATATTTGATTACTTTTTTCTGCAACACTCCCCTTCTCTCCGCTCCTCTCCCTATATTCCTGCTACCTCTCCTACTGTTATGATTAACGATTAACGCCGCAGTTTTGTTTCAGGCTTTAGGGTGAGCTAATAATTACATAACAAATTTAAATCCTAGTGTCCACCAGATGATATTGCTGCTTTCTTTCCTAAAGTAGAAAACTGTCTGCTGATTCAAAGTATAGTTAGCATTCATGCTTTCTTCTCTTCTAGTTTCAGCTCCATCTCGAACCCTCGGCCGCCGGAAGCTGATCCGTAATCGTTTCACCATAGACACGAGTGTGGTTTTTGACGACGGCTCGTCCCAGGAGCTCTCACCTATCTCCCCAACAGAGCCCCCACTGTCTTCGCTCCAGAAACCCCAGCAGCCCATCCGAGAGACAGACCGCTGGGTGGAGGATCAGTTCGACCTGCAGCTCTACGAAAACCAGGACGACGTGAAGGAGACGGACATCCTCAGCGACGACGATGAGTACTGCCAATCCGTCCGGGGCCCTTCCTCTGAGCCGAGTCTGGAGGAGTCTTTAGAGGCCCTTTCAGTAGAAGGAGTCGAAGACAAAGGTCTCGACGGACTTTCGGACGACACAACTCCGAAATCCCATGCCCCCCTGAAGCTGACCCTCCTAAGAAAGCAGTGCGCGGTGGATGGTGTCACACCCGAGAGGGACTGTGAGGTTATTTGGGTTCGCAGGGACGATTTTAAAAACAGCTGCAACAGCGACATCTTCTGAGCAGAGAGGAAATGTGCGAGCTGTGACGTTTTGTTGTAGAGACTTGTGCGAGACTAAGGCAGAAACCTACTGACACGATGCACTGACAATCCTACTGAAAGCCAGAACTGAAGAACTTGCATCATAGAAAAACTTCTTGATGTTTCAAGCCACTCCACCCAAATATCAATGCAGACTTCCTGCCATTCAAGTCCATACATCACAAGATGCCAACTGTACAGCCAATGAATTTATAGAGGCTTCATACTGACAGACAGGCAGCTACATCTTTCAGTTGATCTTTTTTTTTTTTTTAAAACAAGATCGTGGCCGATCTGTTCAGTTGTGGTTCATGTCCTCGTTTTTATTCAGGGATTTGTGACTTGATGCTTCGTATAACCTCGCTAGTTTTTTGTAATGGTTCCCTGAAAATGCCATGACAGTTCGGCTAGCTGTTGAATGCCATTCCTGTTACAAACCCAACAGTTTCTCGCTTGCTGTCTTTGTTCCTTTTGTTCATAGGTCACCAGCAACCCAGTATTAACAATCACTGTTCACCGAACAAACGCACACACAGGGAAATAATGTTCTACTTGAATATAGTAGAAAGAACTGCAATAATGTAATTTTGTTTATTTGTTAGGAAATCAAACTTCCCCATAATCCTCACTCAGTGGGCTTTGGTGTGCTTGGAAAAAGACTTTTAGGTGCATAAATAAGGTATTTTAATTCAAAGCA
This sequence comes from Barbus barbus, assembly GCF_936440315.1. Lineage (NCBI taxonomy): Eukaryota > Metazoa > Chordata > Actinopteri > Cypriniformes > Cyprinidae > Barbus > Barbus barbus. The sequence goes on from NC_136723.1 coordinate 12,287,503, forward strand.
CCCCTACAAAGTGAAAAATGTAGCAGATTTGACTGGCTCATACTGAATTTGTCTCGGTGAGAATGATTTTTGAAGAGTTTGGGTCTTTTATGGTATTTTGTACAATGGTAAACATTAGGACACACATGTTACATTCTGCACGTGTATTTTAAAAATGAGAGACGCCCGTCCACGTGAAAAACAATCACTGCACCTTCAGCCATGGATCCTTTTTAGTGGAACTGACTGTATTTAAGACAAGTGTCAAAGCTCCTTGCCTTTTTGAGACTGTATGTTCATACTGTGGAAATAATTAACCTAAAATAAATTTTCCTAATTTATATTTGCAGTTTTATCCAAATAACTTTGTACGTGGTCTGTTCTTTGTCAACGCGGCACCTGTTTGCTGTGTTTTAAATAAAGTTTGGTGTGATTTTTAAACCGTGACTTGTCTTATTAAAAATAAATTCAGCAGCGTCCCAATGTGCAAACTATCCATCCTAAATTCTATGTGATATTAGTAATACTAGCCACCCTATCTGCCCTAAATAGTATGCACATTGGGATGCAGGGTATGACTCAAAGGGGGAAAAAGGGTGTACTGAAATCTTACTGTGAAAATTTGACTCTTCTGATTGGTTTATTCAGTGCGGATGCTGCTACCTGATTGGTCCCTATAACTAAACCCCACCCCACACCTAATCTTAACCCTCAAAGGGAAAAGCAGGGAAATCATAATCTCACTCAGATTTTGATTCCACTCTGGAATGTTTATGAAAACGTCTTTGTCATGTCAGGTACAAACACAAGGTGGCAGTGAACTACCTGACGACAAACTGACGCTTTTTTTTTCTTTATAAAAACATATCAGTAATAACTTTAACGAACACAAAACAGAATGTGGACAATAATCAAATTAAAATAAGCCATATTTAATGGGCACTGATCCAGTGCCAGCATTTCGTCATCTCCTCTGCTGTGGGTTGTTTTTGTCCTTGTATGTGGCAATAGTGTGTTCAAGCAAAGTAGTTGCAATTTGTAGTTCCTGCTCTTTATACATTGTTATATCAAGACCTGGGGTGCGTTTCCCAAAAGCAACCACAGTCGCAAGTTCCGTCGTTACCAATAGTGTTTAGAGTTCAATGGAACTTACGACCATAGTTAGCTAACGATGCTTTTGGGAAACGCAACCCAGTTTGAATAATCAGATGTTCTTTTTGTTGCATAAAATTCAGTTTTCTCACATTTTCTTAGGCTAGTTTCTGAAATGCATAAATTTCATGTTTCCAATAGGTATTAATTCTTATATCTACGTATACTAATATTTAAATGAATAATTTTATACTATGCATTTATATGTGTGCATTAGATATATAAAACAATTCTCAACATTAGACATGTACTATACAGGTGCTGGTCATAAAATTAGAATATCATGAAAAAGTTGATTTATTTCAGTAATACCATTCAAAAAGTGAAACTTGTATATTAGATTTATTCATTACACACAGACTGGTATATTTCAAATGTTTATTTCCTTTAATTTTGATGATTATAACTGACAACTAATGAAAGTCCCAAATTCAGTATCTCAGAAAATTTTAATCTTGTGAAAATGTTCAATATTGAAGACCCCTGGTGCCACACTCTAATCAGCTAATTAACTCAAAACACCTGCAAAAGCCTTTAAATGGTCTCTCAGTCTAGTTCTGTAGGCTACACAATCATGGGGAAGACTGCTGACTTGACAGTTGTCCAAAAGACGACCATTGACACCTTGCACAAGGAGGGCAAGACACAAAAGGTCATTGCTAAAGAGGCTGGCTGTTCACAGAGCTCTGTGTCCAAGCACATTAATAGAGAGGCGAAGGGAAGGACAAGATGTGGTAGAAAAAAAGAGTACAAGCAATAGGGATAACCGCACCCTGGGTTTGTGAAACAAAAACCATTCAAAAATGTGGGGGAGATTCACGAAGAGTGGACTGCAGCTGGAGTCAGTGCTTCAAGAACCACCACACACAGACGTATGCAAGACATGGGTTTCAGCGTCGCATTCCTTGTGTCAAGCCACTCTTGAACAAGAGACAGCGTCAGAAGCGTCTTGACTGGACTGCTGCTGAGTGGTCCAAAGTTATGTTCTCTGATGAAAGTAAATTTTGCATTTCATTTGGAAATCAAGGTCCCAGAGTCTGGAGGAAGAGAGGAGAGGCACATAATCCACGTTGCTTGAGGTCCAGTGTAAAGTTTCCACAGTCATTGATGGTTTGGGGTGCCATGTCATCTGCTGGTGTTGGTCCATTGTGTTTTCTGAGGTCTAAGGTCAACGCAGCCGTCTACCAGGAAGTTTTAGAGCACTTCATGCTTCCTGCTGCTGACCAACTTTATGGAGATGCAGATTTCATTTTCCAACAGGACTTGGCACCTGCACACACTGCCAAAGCTACCAGTACCTGGTTTAAGGACCATGGTATCCCTGTTCGTGATTGGCCAGCAAACTCGCCTGACCTTAACCCCATAGAAAACCTATGGGGTATTGTGAAGAGGAAGATGCAATACGCCAGACCCAACAATTCAGAAGAGCTGAAGGCCACTATCAGAGCAACATGGGCTCTCATAACACCTGAGCAGCGCCACAGACTGATCGACTCCATGCCACGCCGCATTGCTGCAGTAATCCAGGCCAAAGGAGCCCCAACTAAATATTGAGTGCTGTACGTGCTCATACTTTTCATGTTCATACTTTTCAGTTGGCCAACATTTCTAAAAAATATTTTTTTTTTTTGCATTGGTCTTAATTGATATTCTAATTTTCTGAGATACTGAATTTGGGACTTTCATTTGTTGTCAGTTATAATCATCAGAATTAAAGGAAATAAACATTTGAAATATATCAGTCTGTGTGTAATGAATGAATCTAATATACAAGTTTCACTTTTTGAATGGTGTTACTGAAATCAACTTTTTCATGATATTCTAATTTTATGACCAGCACCTGTATGTTTTGAAAAAAAATTCAAGTTCATATAGATCCAGCAGTTTAAAAATCAAGTGCACCAGAACATAATTTTCTGCTCTGCTGTTGAGAAACCAATTTTGATTTAGAAAATGAAACACCATTTACAGTGTTTACAGTAAATACAACACTCATAACCAGTTCTCTGCCATTTAATGAAAAATAAATAGGATGTTCCAGGATGTTTTGCTAAATAGCACATCACATTTCTATTTCAGGTAGAAGTCAGACCATGAGAGCCTGAGGGAAGAACAATGTTATCAAAACGACAAACTTCAAACATCAATGTCCTACATCAATTTTGGAAATTTATGCTTAATAAAAACTTTCTAACACTCCCAGAGCCCTGCTCTGATCCTGAAGTGACATGCTGCCAAGTATGGTGACCCATACTCGGAATTCGTGCTCTGCATTTAACCCATCCATCATGCACACACACAGCAGTGAACACACACACACACACCGTGAACACACACCCGGAGCAGTGGGCAGCCATTTATGCTGCGGCACCCGGGGAGCAGTTGGGGGTTCGGTGCCTTGCTCAAGGGCACCTCAGTTGTGGTATTGAGGGTGGAGAGAGTGCTGGACATTCACTCCCCCCACAATCCCTGCCTGCCCGAGACTCGAACCTGCAACCTTTGGATTACAAGTCAGACTCTCTAACCATTAGGCCACAACTTCCCTATGCAGTGTCTTGGAGAAATGCTATCCACCGTCAAGTAAGTACAGTGAGTTTTAATTACATTTAATAAGCTAATCTATTGAATGTGCTGGAATTGCATTGTTTTGACTCGGTAGTTGGATTTCCTGATCCTTGAACTGCTTTATTATGGATTGCAAAATTATTTGTTGTGGTCGATCTGCTTTATGGATTGTGATTTTTTTTTTCACCTCTTAAAACATTTTTATTCTTTCCGCACACTTCTGCCTGCTGACTAGTCAATTTTAATACATAATAAATCATAAACATGTCAATAAATGCACTCGGGTGAAGATGTGACCATGCATTATTTGAAATGTTCCAGGACTGAAACTGCAATTCTTCTTTACTTCTCTCCTACCAGCCACGGTTGATCATCAATATTAGCTTTGCCACTTGCAGACACCATCAACAGAGGTTTGAAGAAGAAATCATGGATGAGTTGCTGAATCTAACCAATGAAACATTCATCAGACTGAGGAGAGGAAGAATCCTATGTGTTGATATAGTAGCTATGATTTGTGCTTTTTTTCGGCTTTCTCTGTGTAGCCGTGATCACAGGGTTACCGAGGTGGAAACTCACTGTACGCTCTGAATCATGGACAGAATATGAAGGACTTTGGACTAAATGTGCTTTTATCCATGATGCCAGTTCATTGACATGCAAGGCCTATTTAGATCCAGCCCTGTGGTCAGCTCGTTACTTTGTAAGTCTCTCTTTCTTTCTGGCTGCGGCTGCATGGATCAGTTCACTCATGAGCATTCAGTGCACCAGTCCCGACAGTGCCAGGCGCTGCCTGATTGGAGCATCCTGTTTGCACCTGCTCACTTCACTCACTACTCTCATCCCTGTGTCCTGGACGGCACTCAGCATCCTGCCATCCTCCATGCCGATCTTGGTCTGAGCACCATTCGGTTCCACATGGGGGAAGCTCTGTTTGTAGGCTGGCTGGCCTCATGTTTGCTATGCACAGCCGGGTTGCTGCAGTGCTGTTCTGGGCCCCTCATCAGGGCAGGAGAAGAAACAAGCATCGCTGAGTCCTCCAGCCATAGTGACATCAGTTTGGACACACTCTTCAGTTCAACCAGCCTAGACTCTCATGCAAATGCATGCATTAGTGAATTGTAAAAATGGTTAAGTTGGTAACAGTAGTCTTTTTTAATTAACTTATAAATAAGGAAAATCAAAACATGATGTGCTACAACTGATGATTTTGCATCGTATTAAGGTGTTTAATTTAGTCAAAATAAATACCATTTTAGTTCGCTTCTTCCTTTGCTCTTATAAGATTTGTCCAACAGGTGGCGTTGTGTGCCCCCATTTGACAAAAAGTAAGCTTTTTTTAATTCACTGTGGCGTTCGTAATTCTGATTCAATTTACCGAATCGGTTCGTTCCCATATACAAGACCAAATTCAACCGAGTCATCTCTTAAAAAAGCTACAAGAATTATTGTTTGATTTTTGATAAATCCTGCTTTTCACTTATTTTAATAATAATAATAATAAATACTAAAAGGCGATGAGTTACATATTAACAATATGTATTACATATTTTTTGCTAAACAGAGTTATCATCATTTGCATCCAAGTTATTACAAAGCTTTGTGAATCATTTCGACCGAATCAATCAAAAGAATCGGTTCAAAAGAACATTTCGTGCGGACTATATCATCACTATTTCTGTGGACTGTTCCGTGCACGTCTATATTATGAACATGAACTAATTATGAGCAATTACCTAACTTCCTATGACAGGATTCAGCTCAGTTTGCCAAAAACGGATTGTGACATGTCACTAAATTGTAGCTAGTTTGAAAAAGAAAAATAGAAATAGAACACTAAACAAAATTTAAGACCCTGCAAACTTATCTTCAATCTGTGTGAACATAAAAATGAAGATAACGTCTTGAAGACAGCCGAACGTTTAGCAGATTTTGCTTTAATCCTGCGTCTGGATGTTGAGTCGGTCAGGGGCGCGCGCTCTTTACTAACCTCGCAGTGCGCGTGCGGAGTGCTACAAGTATTTGAAGCGATGAACAAAGGATATCAGCACAAAATCCTACCTGAAATATCTTGAAGAGTGCGTTACATCGTGGATTTTCGGGGAAAGGATGATAACGTGTTGTTTTTGAGGCAATAACCGGCTTTTTCGAGGAGCTGTTTCCATTGCGCGCGATGGGAGGTGAATGGAAGTTGATGAGCGCGCGCTATGGTTCCTTAAATCCAGTTTTATGACATGAAGTTTATTATTTTTACCTCTTTTGATTACAGAGTCATGGAGAAGCGCAGAAGACTGTTATTTTTCCTTTTTTACTTGATGTCAAAGTTTTACCTTAGTGACCAGCAGGTCATACGAATTGGTAAGTGATTGTTTATCATGAATCGTTCATTGTCACCTGCAGTTATTGTTAATTCATAAACTTTCAGTGTTTGTTCAGCATCGATTGTCTCTGCTCTTTAAGCGGCTTGAAGTGTTATTGCTTGTTTAAAAATAGACCATCCATCTGATGTTTTTATGACCTCTAAATGCATTCTTTTATTTGTCATATCTGCATATCCATGTAGAATATGGTCTAAATGTTCACTTAAATTATCATCATTGTCATTGATATAGCTACTATAAAGTCTGTTTTGTTACAGAAGTCTAACTAAGGTTGAAACTTTCTCAAAATGGGATAAAATCATTAACAAAGAATATCAGTCACTTGTTCTGTTTGTAATGGTTTGACCTTTCTTTACATGGCAGGTCATCTTGAAAGTAAACAAACCATAAATGCATTCCTCATTTAATATTAATACATCATCATCATCATCACCGACATGAGATTTGAGAGGTTTGTTCACTGGCTCTCCTCTGTGTGTTATTGAGATAAAGCGTCCTGTAGTCACAGAGGACAGTAGGGTCTGATGATTGCTGGTGTCTGACTTTGCCATCACTGTAAATCCCCAAAGCAGTTTTAACAACCTACATTAATTCTCTTTCCTACCCAAGACTGATTTGATGTTCCTCTCCAAATGATGGGACTTCAGTTGAAACAGAAAGCTTGGCATACTGCTTCTGTGGGATGGATTGTGAAATACTAATATTATACATAATAGTTTATATGGGCATGTATCACCCATCCATAAATAAACTAGACATTGAAATTATCTACATTTAAGTTTACTGTATAGATCTATTCTGTGTGTAATTTTTCCTAGGACTTGTGTATTGAGCAGAATGACAGAGTAGCCTAATTTAGCCCCAGATGTAACCTTCTGACTGCCCTATTGATTCCACATGTATTTGATCAGTTCTCTCCCTGAAGGGACTTGTTTCGCCCACACCATTTTTGAACCCTCTTTATCGGAGACATTTGTCAAAGTTTATCAGATATTGCTGGTTTACAGATGTTCTGTCATCTTGAACACACAGTGATCTGTCTTTAAGATGGATGTGCGTTGAAGCAACGAATCGTCTTATTAGATAAACTCACACCCTTACACATAGACATGGATTTGGTAGGACATTGTGTATCAGGCTGGAGATACAGGAGACTGTCCCTATGTGCTCTTAAAAATATAGGTGCACACAACTGTCATCTGTTTTCTGAATGTTATGATTGGCATCTAAAGCCTGAAACATGGAGTGATGGTGGGCTTAGTTTGCATAATAGTGAGCCGTATAATGGATACACTGACATTCCTCTGCTTTTCACAAATGTTCACGTTAACATTGCTTGACAGGGTACAGCTAGTGCTTCTTTTTCACAGATTATGGGCAAAGTGTGATCTAAAAATAGATGTTGAATGATACAGAACAAAACCAGATTTGCAAGGTTTGCTTTTTAAAATTATTCATTTTAATTTTCAGTGACTCTAAATTAATTGTATAGACCATTTTGAGGGATGTAAACAACAATCTAAAACAATGGTCTGGATGCATTTCTGGTTTTACACTTTCAATTTCCATAATTCTGAGAATTCAAAAAGGTCCACATTTTGATAAAAACATATTATGACAGCCGTGTTAACGTTAGTTACAACTGAAGCCCCTCCTGTTACAGTTTTAAAATAGTTTGAGCAGGTGTTTCCCAAGGCACCCACCAGCTCAATACTACTTGCTTTAAGTGTGTTTGGCTGTGGCTGGATGTAACCGATTAGTTAGATTTGCCATTTGCAGCTAAAGGAGTTGAAAACTGAAACACCAAGTCGGATACTTTCTGGTTCCCGTAGTGATGTTTGTGTCATGTTTGCATACTTTATAACAGATGAAGTGGATTAGTGGATTAGTTATATTACATTTTTTAAAATATAATAACTTTATCTAATAACCTTATGAAAATCCGATATGACAATATCTCCATATCAGAGATGTGAGTTGTTTTAATTGTTCCATCACATGGCAGCCACCATTTTGAGATCTCATGAATAATTTTTCCATATTTAAAAAATTTGGTAACACTTTAGTATAAGGACCAATTCTCACTATTAACTAGTTGCTTATTAGCATGCCTATTGTTAATATATTGGCTGTTTATTAGTACTTATAAAGCACATATTCTGCATGATCAAATTCTATATCCCTAATCCTACCCAATAAACTTAACCACTACCTTAGTGACTATTAATAAGCAGCAAATTAGGAGTTTATCGAGGCAAAAATCATAGTTAATGCTTTGGTAATAGCGAGAATTGGACCTTAAAATAAAGTGTGACCAAAAATGTTATCTAAGAAATGAATATTGCATTTTAGCTTTATTTAAAAAGAAATCCTTACATTACACTCTAAACAAAAATGGTGCTAAATAACACTAAAAGTGTTTCATTTATTGGCTTGTAATTATAGGAAAACCACCTTTATAGGTGCTACACTTTTGGTGCCATGTAGAACCATAAGATGAGCGCACTCTTATATGTTTGTTATGAATGGGAATTTACTACAATAGCAAAAGCTGTTTTAAAGGGCATATTGCAGGTTAGAGACTCCAGTGAGTCGATGTATAGAAAAATACTGTAGGAACTAGATTTTCTTTATAATATACTTTAAAATACGCTATTACGGCTTCTGGAGTCGTTTTTGTGAGAGAATTTTACTTCCGCATCTGAAACGCGCCAAAACCGGAAGTGAAAATCAACAAATATATTAAGTTTTGATATATTTACGGTATGAAATTTACAAAATATTTTCATGGAACATGATCTTTACTTAATATCCTAATGATTTTTGGCATAAATGAAAAATCGATAATTTTGACCCATACAATGTATTTTTGGCTATTGCTACTAATATACCAGTGCGACTTATGACTGGTTTTGTGGTCCAGGGTCACATATAAGATAGGGGCTCAAAAGGATTGTTCACCCAAAACTGAAAATTCAAATTCGATTCGTAAGACCTTCGTTCATCTTCAGAACACAAATTAAGATAATTTTGTTGAAATCCAAGAGCTTTCTGATCCTCCATAGACAGCAACGCATCTGTCTATGGTTCAGCCATAGTTTTATAAGATATGAGAATACTTTTTGTAAAATTTTGTATAATTTGTCTTAATCTAAAATCCATATTTGTGTTCTGAAGAAGAACAAAGGTCTTATGGGTTTGGAACGACATGAGGGTGAGTAATTATTAATGACAGAATTTTCATTTTTTGGTGAACTAACCCTACGGGTTCTTTGTATGGCAGTGGTGCTATATTAACCACTCCAAAGAACTACTGAAGAACATTTTTTTTGTGTGTGTGCAGTGTCCTAATAAAAGCTTTAATTTACATGGAGAATGGCAACTGCAATTTTTTGAGGACACATGACAAGCTGAATACTATTTGCTTTATCTACAGTATCTAACCCTTATATTATCAGATACTTTCAAATACTAAATCAATTATGGCTTTATCATGGCTTTAATTAATTATCACATTTCTACAATGGCACAGTAACTGTAAACTGTGTTTACGTGATGCCAGTGAGTCCAAGACAATGCCAATACAAGTGGTTCGATACAGTCATCTAAAAGTTTCAGCATGTTTCAAATTTGTTCACTCGTCTACCCTGAAAATTAAATCATAAATGTGTCCTATATAGGATGTCTGCTGATGCCATTTATCATCCCACTGGTTACTAGCACAGATTTTGTGACCGTATGGCAGCAATTTTGTTAGTGTCGGGCTTTGGTCCAGCTGTGTTGGGCAGAACCATTACCTCATGCGTTCTTGTTTAAAATCTCTATAAATCTTATAATTATTGTCCAACTCTGCACAAATTACAGTTTTGAAAATCTTAGAGAATATTTTGTGAATATAGAGCTGTATCAGGTCATTCCAGAGGTTTAAAATAATCTCTGGGCTCTGGAAGTATCACAGTGTTGACTGAGGGAATGTGCAGTGCTGGTGGAAGCATTTCACAGGCTATGAGGGGAAATTAATCCTTTTAGATGTGGATCCATGTGGCCTCAGATGTATGTTCAGCACTGTGAAATGACACTGCTCTTTGACCGTCAGCAGAATTTGCCTAAAAGTCTGTACGGCTATGGTGAATTAGGAACCTGGTTTCCAAAGTCGCATCTTTTTGAACACTTTACGAAGTATTTGTCGTATAATTAAAGACTAATGTAGTTTGTAAACATTTGCATCAGAACATGCTCACTTTTATTGAGCCTCTTATAGATTGAGCTTGAAATAACAATAAACGAATTTGAGTATTTAGAATGAGCCCCATGAGAAAATCAAAGGGTTCGATCACAGCAACGGAGAGAATGGAGAATAGCTAATGTCTCTGGCTCTTTCTCTGCGAGAGCATTGGTATGCATGCTGACTCCTTATCCCTTTGTGCTTTCTTGTGTTTGTCAGAAGGGATGTGTTTGAACAAGATTTCATGAATTTGAATGAGAAAGAAGGTTTTTTCTTTGATGATGCATTTGGCCTGTGTGTTTGCAGAAATCATTGTGATGTCTTTATGAGGAGTGTGTGGAATACATCATAGACAGTGACATTAATGTTGAAAAGAAGAACAGAGAGAAAGAAAAAGACTGTGTCCGAGATGACCTGAGTATTCAGCAGTCACTTGTGTGCAGGTTTTGCATTTGTTGTTGTGGGCATTTGTGTATTAGAAAGGTTCTAGACTAATGACCTTGATTAATCAAGAACTGCGTACATTGAATTTATTCATTTGTCAGATGCTTTTATCCAAAGCGACTTGCAAGTGAGGAACATTTGAATCAGTTCATCATAAGAGACACAAAATTTATTACAAAAGTAATTTGACAGAAATTATTATATAAATTGAAGTAATTTAAAGATGCACTGAACAGATTTTAAAAAGTTTTAACTGATATTTTTTGAGAAACATTATTTTTTTCTATTAAAGTTAATATTCAAATGTACAAATGTGATTTTTAACATGAAATGGATATTATCCGTATTTTTCAATCTGGTAAATAAAACAGATTATTGAAGTTTGTTTTACAAGAAAATACTACTTCAGTCTTTCAAAATTTAATGTTTCATTCAATACGTTAATTGACATTCTTTGTAATTAAATGTGAAATTTCCTAGCAATTTCTGTTTTAGAAAAATGTTTTAAAGTTAGGGTTGGGCATTGTTTTGATTTGAACGATTCTGATTCCGATTCCGATTCTTCCTTTCGATTTCGGTTCTTTTCGATTCTCAATTCCGATTCTTTGTGGGCTGGAGTCAAAACATGTCACAGGCTCATTTGATTTCACAGAGGATAATTTTATTTTGATTCAATATGAGTTTTAGTTTTAGGAGCTGCAGCCCATGTAGGAGAAAATTACCACATATGCGGTAACTTTTCTGTGGCACTCTTCCACTTTCTCCGCTGGCATTTTCCCCTGCTTTGCTGCCAATGTGAATGGAGTTTCACAACGAGTCTCCACCGGTTTAGCATTAGCAGCAGTAATATTAGGACTGCTACTAGCGTGGGCAATTTGCATAACGCTACATTCATCTACGAGGGAAAAAAAATATTTCAGTAACGTTGTTGTTCACAAAATTTGGTCAAGCGCTTTATTGTTGTCACTTACCTGATTGTTGTGACGAGGTAACGTTACTAACGTTGGTTAGCGCAGGGTTGCCCAAGGAGGACGAGACAGTGGACCTGCGCAGCACGTCAAACACGCTACACTCCTTAATTTGTACATCATACAGGCGTAGGTGTTTCGTCATATTCGTAGTGCATCCTCCCGTGCAAGATATCATTTTGTCACATGTGTTGCACTGTGCCGACCCAGGCTTTTTTAGTGTGAAATAAAGCCACACACAACTTTGAGCGCCGCTTACCGTGCTCCATAGCTGCAACTGAACAAGCGCGCGGCAAGCACTTCCGGAAATACGGTGGCCACAATGGAAACCAAAACTTGCGCGTTTGGAACCGATGATCGGAATCGAAAACAAATTTTAGAAACAATTCCAATGGCATCGTTATTTTTTTAACGGTTCCAAGTTGGAACCGGTTCTCGATGCCCAACCCTATTTAAAGTAAATCCTACAAATTTTTCAGTGCATTTTATGTTATTGATTATATTGCAAATGTTTCATCCATATGGGGTTGGCGATATGACCAAAATCTTATATCGCGATATGAGTAATTTTATTTCACCATAAGGATAGGCAAAAACAAAACAAAACTCAAGCTCACTGAAGACACATAAACAGTCACCGATTAAATAAGAATAAGAAACTAATTACAAGCAATAGGACAAAAAAGTACAGTAAAACATACAGGTAAATACGAAATCTCATTTTTCAAGGTCGTAAATGATTGTACATTGCAGTTTTTCTCACATATACGTGATATTCATATCATACGATATAACTCCTCATTCAGGACAACTTTGCCTCTAGAACCACTGCTGTCAATCTAATGGTTTGTTAAATAATTGAATTAGTCGTAGGCTTTTTGCTCAGTCTGGAAAAAAACACTGCAGTACAATTCTCTGGACTCTCTAGGTCAATAATGATCAAAAACATGTTGAAATTTATCCTTTGGTATATCCTTTTGTATAACGAGGTCGTTTAGAAAAGGGGCCTGTCCAAATTTACCCCAAATCCAATAAAGCCTAAAGGAAAAACTTCACAAAACCTGATGAGCACGTGTGACAGGTGATTCTAAACAAGCATGCAAAGTTTTAAGAAGATCTGACTAAAGGTGGCGCTATAATAGTCATAAACGTCGAAAAACATATTTCTATGGTAAATTACCTGGATTTGTCAAAAATGCTTTTTTATTCATTGACTAAGGTGGTTACAGGCTTGCTAAATAATATGTAATGTCTTTTTCCTTATGTGCTTAAATGCCTTAAGCGCTTGAACTCCCGTAATTACATTGAGTTAAGCAAAAGGGAAACTCATCATCAACATTAAATATTCATTTTAATCATATAACAATGCATTATATTAATCAGCCGCGTTCTGCCCTCTGCATTTGTGAAATATTTTCTTTTATAAACTGTTGAAATTTGTTGTTCTATTTCCAAAAAAAAGTGAATGCTGGATAAAAACCTTTCCACATCCATCCTGAACATTCATTGTGTTCTTACTGTAATGTTTCTTTCTAGGACTGATTGTTGAGCGGAGCATGTCTGGATAAGAGCAGTGCGGTTGATGACAATGATATATTGTTAGAACTGACAGATATGTAACATTGAATAGCATCATTCGAACATCTCCCGGAATCCGAGGGAAAATGTAAAACAGTACCTGGCTGAAACCACAGAGAAATGTTTGAGATCCTTCATGGAATTACAAGGTCAAATGCACTTTAGAAGACTCAAAAAAGTCATTGAATATTCTTATTGTGTGCCAAAAGATTTGTGCTACGTCCAAATACACTATTTCCCTACTATATAGTAGACAAGAAATAGCATGTGAAAAAAATGGTATGTCTGAATTTATAGTATTCAGGGAAAAGTGCCTGGATGGTCTACTATTTCTTGAGATCTTCATGTAATTCTGAAGTGTGTATCCCATTCAGCTACAGGAGAGGAGTTGTGAATAGCAGCAAAATTAGTGTTGTTGATCACAGGACTATAACAACAAGATGAATATAGTATGTCAGGATTACATTTATATGACACGCATTCAAACTATATGGAACTTTTTAAATGTTGACAAAGTATACTTATTTTAAAAAGGTACTTTCTCGGAGAGAATGTGTTTTAGACGTGGTGTCACTTTCAGTGCCATTTTGTTTTTGTTTCATGTCTTAGGGTTTAATCGTATTCAGTTCATTGAAGCTTATTGAACTCAGTCATTGAGGAAAGAATGAAGGCACTTAAAGACCAAGAGCATTTCAGGGCTGCATTCAGACATAATCTCCAAAAGGCCTTTGAGATGTTAATTTTGGTCAAATTTTACTTTTGACTATAAAGAAATGTTAAAGAAAATCTGTTGACTATAATTGCACACATTCTTTATTAGGGTATATATTACAGCTATTTGCTAAATCTCCAGTATTTTATGAATGAAAAGACCTGCTGATTCCTTCAGCATTCAGTTCCTAGGGAAAATAAAAATGCATAAAATGTGCAAGAATGAGAAAGAGACACAAAGATCTTGCGAGTTAAAAAAGAAAAAAGACAATGCATCCAGTAGCACAGTCTTGGAATGGTGACAATTACCCATAATTCAGCTAATTTACGTCAATTTAAATGTGAAAACTGCCTAAACTCTGTAGGATTGTTATTTATGTGTGCAGAATTTTAATGAAAGAAAAAATCTGTAGCAAATATTTCCACTCAAGCATTTGTTGACAGTCAAATTAGGCCTTTAAAAGTTACTTGCATGTTTAGAATTTATACTGTGATATCTGTGGTCTGCACTATGTTGCCTGTTGCAGGGGTTTTCAAACGGGTCTGTGGAAAAGTTTAGATATAAAGTGTAAATATATAAGATATATAAGTGTAGTCCCTGCATATTTGGAAATCTATATGGCATCTATAAAATTGAAATCCTGGCCTATAGCAGCAGCTACTACTTGTAGCCAAACACTGTAGTTTGTGTTGCCTGCTAAAACTTGCTTAGCACTTGCTTGAACCAATGCTGGGAGTCTTTGAACTGTCTGGTGATCAAAGCCAGAGAGGAGGCACTGCATACTGCATTCTGCGTGTGTCACCTGTCACCCACACAGGTTCTGGGAGGAGACAGGACAAGTTCCACATTTAACTTACATGAACTGCATAAATGAATTGTCCACTGGGGAAAATTTCAGCTGTTGTGGAGGATGTACTGTATACTGTCTGCCAGACTATATAGAATGAACTGGGACAGTGATAAAATATTGACAAAACAGCTAATAATCGATAATGAATATAATCGATAACAAGTTTCACAGTTGAGTATTCGTGTCTGTAAGCTGTGCATGGAGGAGTTCCGTCAGTAACGCTACTTTAAAGTAGTGGGAAATGCATTTCAGCGGAAAACGCATTTGAAAAATGTCTGTAATCACAGAGAGAGCTGCTGCGGGGAAAGTGTACAATCCAGGCCTGCCAAAAGCAGGTGAGAATTTTATTAAACACTTCAAAGATGCTCATAAGCAGTTTCATATGGGTTGTTGTTCTGTCAGGTGGGTGTTCTGTTTAATGTGCTAGAGAGCTGTTTTCCCTAGCACATAACTTACATTTGACAATAGCATTCTTATCTGTAACTGTCATGAATTCATGCGAGTGTTGATATCAATCGCTGTTGAATCTCATAAAATGATCTTCTGTGCATGTGCGTACCCTTTAGAAAATTAACCACAGCTTTATTTTAGTAAAAGTGAAGTAACCATGTTTTTTTTTTGGCGTATTGATTACCATTTGTTTAACCACAATTTTACAACAAATACCATGGTTAAACTATGGTTATTGTAGCAAAACTTACTAACCATGGTTTTTGGGTTTTATTTGTGGTAAAACCATGATTCATTTTTTGTAAGGGTCAGATAGATTATGTGTAATGATAAAGCCTATGAGAATAGCTATTTTAATGGAATTTCTTAATGGAAGAAGTTCCTTATTAACAAAACAACTAATTCACAGTAACGCGTTACTGTGTTCAGAGGATCTGCAGAATGTTTTTTTTTGTTGTATATTTGACTCTCTCTGTGAAATCCAGGCAAGCATCAAAATTTTATTTCGAACATTAATTTCACTTTGATTTCAATCTTTGACATGGCCTTAAAGATATCAAGGTTAGGTTACATTTTCACAGAATGTTCTTTACCTTATGAAGGAAGATTTTATGTAGAAAACGAAAAATGACTTTAGCTGGGTTTTCACTGCCAGGGTCACATATGTTTTAGTATAAATGTTGTTTTAGTATAATTGAGATACTATTCTAGTTTTTGTTATTATTTTAAATTAGATTTTTTTTTAAATGTTCTGCTTTCATGTTAATTTTAGTTAATGTTTTAGTAATCTTGTTTTTTGTTGTGTTCCTGCCATTTTTGTTTTTAAATGTCTATATGTTTTTATCTTTAAATATGTCTATATACAGTAGTTTTTATTCATTTTTTAAGATTTAGATATTTTAGTGCATCAAGTTAAACTAAGTGAAAATGAGAAATGTTGCTTTGTTAAATACCTGAATTAAAATGTTTTATATATATATATTTTTTTTTTATTTTTATTTTTTGTCAACTATAATAACCCTGTCATGCATTTATATTTTCTTTCAATTTGTTATCTTTTGAGAAGAACTTGGTCCTTGATGTGAAATAAAGTATTAACAGAATAATTTTTTAATCATAAAAATATGCAAAGCTCTGCCTCAACATAAAAGCATGTAGATCAAAAGCCCATAACTTTCTTGTTAACTTACTGTTTATCACAAGGGCGAAATGCATGTAATGACACAAACACCATGACAGAAAATGAATTCATTAAAGCTGCGGTCTCCAAGGTGAATGGCAGAGGCTTTGGACATCCCTAGGGAACCATTTTCCAATGAATAGAAATAAAGCATTAAAGCATGCTCAAGTAACCATCACAGTGCCTACGCACACATACAAAAGTGTCTATATGCCACTCTGTCAGCTTTTTCATTCCGCTCTAATGCCGGCTGATGTCTTAAAGACACTGTAAATCTATTTGGTTCCAATGGCTGACTCTTAATGTACCAATTAAAGGAAAAGTGGAGCTAGATGGATTTGGTGTTTCCAGGATAATAAAAGATCAATGAGGGATCAGACTTCTTAGTCATAGTGGAAAAAGAGTAAATAAACATAGCAAAACTGTAGATCCAATACTTCCACAAAAATGAACCAAGACTTGTTTGCTGCCAGACACATTGTTATCAACTCTCCTTCATGTTAGTGCATCTTCCTCATCTAGAAAAGCTTCAGGCTTCATTCTCATCTCCAGCCTCCCAATGCAACCCAGTCTGACCGTCTCCCTCCATATGAAAGCAATCAGTTTTTCACAGACAAAATCTCCTCTCCTTTCTCCCTGTGTGGAGCGCTCGGTCCACGCTCTCCCAGAGGGACTATATCTGAACATCAGACGGTGTTATCCACAGCAGGACTTTCTGGCTTGGCTTTAAGCCCTGCTCATTCCAATTCAGCTTTCAAAAAGCCAAAACAAGCCACTGAGACCGGGTTTCACAGAAGCTTGTATCTACACTCTGATGAGCTTCATCTCACACACATTAACATTTCCATTTAATTATTCTTATCTTCATTCACAGTCTTTTCATTAAAGAGCCAATCTGTCACTTTCCCTGTTGGAGGTTGGCTGTTTATTGGCGAGTTAATGGGCCATTATTTCCTGCTGAGACCTGTTTGTTGGCCGCCTGTGAATAGAGTCTGATTTTAGGTGGATGTCCTCCTGACAGATCTCTCAGTTTTGCATTGTATTCGTATGATGTTTAGTTCTAGTATCTGTAGCGTTACAAGTAATATGACATAACAATGTGTGTGGTACCAGATGCTCATGCATAATTCTGGAGATATACTCCACTGAAAGTCTTGGCCACTTACTCCAGACATTTACATCATATTGACTTTGCACCCGACTGACTTAAATTGGTTCTTGATTGGCATATTCTGGTGTTTTGGCCATGATCATGTGCTGATTCAGGTGTGAACGGTTTGTTTTGATCTTCATGATTGTCTGATTTGCATGTGATCATTGAGAAGAGATGATGTTGATTAACCTTGTGCGGTTTTGAGAATCAGCTTCACTGTCAGCAAGGGAAGTGATTTAAAAATGGCATGTTAAAGGTTAAACACGGTGTTGGCCAATTAGTCTGAATTTCTTAAGCGGGTAATCTGCATGATTTGCCATTTCAGATTTTCTAAATGTTATGGGATCGCTAAATAACCTGCAGAAACCTGTAAGTGAATGACATCATATATTGGTATTGGCATTTAGATGCATCATATCATAAACAGCCATTGTAATCTGCTGTATGTTTTTCTTATGAATTATTAAGATTTATAAAATGTTGGTTTAATTTCTTACATGATCGTTAGCAATAGACAAGCCACTGTCTTTTCTGTTCTTAATAATAAATGGCAACATTAACAAAAACTCTCACTGCTTTTATAACTTTATTAATCCTCTACAGTTAGATACAGAAAAAAACTTTGAGCACTCTTTGTTCTTTTGCTTGTAATGTTCTTCATTTTATTACAGACCGTTTACTGACAAGTGTTTAAATACTCAAAAGCCACCTGACTTTTTGAATGGCGTCCATCACTGGGCTGTTATTTAATAAAGAGCAGCAAGACCTCTGACTCTGCCTGTTGTTGCAATCCTAAATTGTCAACTTGTGTCAAGCGTCAGTGTGGTCTGGACAGGGAAAAAATATTTAACAGAATATGAACTTTGTCAACTGTTTGACAGACGATACCATTCATGAACAGTGATCATCAAAGAGTAACTTTTAGAAAAGTAATTTATTCTTCACTTGTGTCTTAGGATCTTTGTATCATATAAAAATAGTCAAGATTTGTTTTAGATGATTGTAGAGAGGACAACAATGTCATATGTCAAATAGATGTGTGCATTTACCTGTTTTAGCCAGCTTGTTCATTTCTTGTTGGGATGTGCATGAATGGAGCATTTCTGGCAAAGTTATTTATTTATTTATTTAATGGTTATTACAGATGGTTTTAAATATATTTTACAAAAGCTAGATTTTGGGGTTTCAGCTATGTTTGTAATTGCTTTTAAATTAGTGTGGAACTGAAATATATAAATTTCCAGGTCACCATTTTTAATTTTATTTGTATGATTACCTAGACACTGTTTTAAAGCTGGATTCTGCTTTTTTTTAAAAATGCATTAACTTGGAATTGATTTGTATTTAGCATTCACTTGGCACTATTGTTTAACTTCTTTTGAATTAGTGTGGAGCTGGAATTTATCCATTACCTGGACAATAATTTTATGTTTAATTTGTATATTTAGCTAGGCACTGTTTTTAAATATATTTTAAATAATATCAAAAGCTGTATTTATCTTTTTTCAGTTTGCCTTAGAATTAGCTTGACACCAGTGCTTTGAATTGAATTTTAATGAGATTTATGCATTACTAGGACACTGATTTGAACTTTATTAATTCATTAGCTTCATACTGGTTTTTAAATGTGTTTTACTTTAAAGCTGCAATCCGTAACTTTTTTTGGTCAAAAATGATCCGAAATCAATATTTGAGCAAGTACATAACCAGCCAGTGTTCAAAACTATCACCTTACTTTAGCCCGATTCACAGCGGTTAGCTTATAATAATGTTTTCTGATTTGAGTGGTACGGGTAGGTTTTCACAGGAAATTCGAGCATGGCACTGCGTCATGACGTCACGTCTGTAAACATAAAGAAGTTGTCCCGGCTACTAGACTATATCACATGTGAGGTTCCTGTAGGTGGAGGATCGTTTATAGCCTTTTCTCACAGCAGCTAGAATAATTAAATGCATCATTTTGATGGCCGATTGTAATCCAGAAAGTATTATGTGTTTATGAAACACATGTGAATGAAATTAAATTATATTCCAGTTTCAAATGTGCTTCTGATTACAGATAGCCTGGGATTACACAAGATTTGTATTTTAAAGAAAACCAGTTCGAAGGGAGCATAATTTGCTTTTTAGGTTAAAATAATTTCTTAATATGAAATTTGAATGGTATGACAATTAGATTAGACTGTACAGAAATTGAAATCTACACGCTAATACACACTATACTCATAGTCACGCAATGCTGATGTTGTTAACATTAATAATTTGATAAAGTATAACAATAATAATAATTTTCACGGTTTGATGTGATATGAGCTAACCGATCGTTAGATTTAATCACCATTGGTAACGCGATTTATGGTAATGCTTTTTTTCCTCAGTTGGGCAGAGCAAATGTAGCAAACTTGTTACTTGTTCAGATGGCAATGTACGGTGAAAATTCTTATTTGGGTCATATATTCCAAGACGTAGGCTAGAATCTGTGATTGTGAATTACAGTAAACATCCATACCAGTGCTATGACAGACAGCAACACATTCATCTCAAAACATTATATTCATCCGCTCTGGAGCATTGCCAGAGGACATCCCACGCAGGGAAGATAATTTCACAAGTAACTGCAATTCCAGGTTTTCAAACAGAGATGGAGACAAAGAGGCAAAACTTACGGACTGCAGCTTTAAGCACGTGTTTAGACATCTACTGTACTTGCTGACTTGAAAGAACAGTTTTACTTGTTGCTTAACACAGTTTTTGTCTTTATTTTTATTGAAGGGGGCATCTTTGAGACGCGGGAGAATGAACCAGTCAGCATGGATGAACTCGCCTTTAAATTTGCAGTTACAAGTATCAACCGAAACAGAACCTTGATGCCAAACACCACATTGACCTACGATATCCAGAGAGTAAACCTCTTTGACAGCTTTGAAGCCTGCAGAAGGGGTATGACTCTTTATTTATATTTTGTATTTATTTTACAATTTTATTTTATAAAAACTGCCTAAATTGTGACAAAGGTGAATATACTTAATGTACTCATTTATAACATTTTCTTGGTTTGAAGTTATTTATTAAACATAAATCTTTTATATTATTATTTGAATATTAGTTCAGTGTTATGTCATAGTTATTTTAAATTATTAAATACCGTTGAAAAGGTCAAATCCTCTAATGTTGGACAATCCAAAATAAACATTTTAAGGGGAGGATGTAAAATTAGCTACCCTTTTTTTTTTTTACTTTTACGCAATTTTATGTTCAGAACTATTTTATTCAACATATCTATTGGGTATCACAACAAAAACATTATTTGTACCTCTAATGAACTTATACACCAAAAATTTCAATGGAAAATACCATTATAATCTAATGTAATGAAAACTTAGCAGAACTAACAAGGCTAGACTATTGCTTTTATTATGTGCACACTTTGTTCTATGCTTTTTTCTTCTCTTTTTTTCATACCACCACATATTTTTTCATGTCACATGTTTTTCTTCTTCGTCTGTTCTTTCTCTCCATTTTTCATCTCTCAGTATGTGACCAGCTGGCCCTGGGGGTCGCTGCGGTCTTTGGCCCCTCTCACAGCTCCTCGGTCAGTGCCGTCCAATCCATTTGCAATGCCCTAGAGGTGCCGCACATTCAGACGCGCTGGAAACACCCGTCTGTGGACAATAAGGACAATTTTTACATTAACCTCTACCCTGAGTACACCTCCATAAGCAGGGCTATCCTGGACATTGTCATTTTCTACAAATGGAAGTCTGTTACTGTGGTTTACGAGGACAGCACAGGTGAGTGACTGTTATGGTTTGGAAAAGGGTGGCAGTTTTTAAAAAAGGATTTTTGAAGGGCAGCTCAATGTGCTTTTTTGAGGTTTTGTTGAGAGGCTTTTTGAAGTGGGATCTTCACACCTTTGAGCTTTAAAATGGGACACTGCAGGCCACAACATTTATACCGAAATCCTCTTTTCTGCTGGAAAGAGTAACTGATGTCCACATATATTTACATTCTATTATATTTGAAACAAGTGGGAATTCAAACAGAATTCAACAGTTACTCCAGCATTGCTTATGGCATCTTATGTTTTGGATGCTGGTTCTCAAACATGGGCTTGTTGGACATGCTGGTCAATTTTTGTTGGTAAACAGCATAGACCAATATTAAACCAGTATAAACCGGTTTGGATATGCATGGTGGTCTAAGCTAGTGTTTTCAGTGGGGATCCCCTCATGCATTTTATATATTTTTGTTGGCAACTTGCATTTTGTGTTCTGGCAATGTTTGATATAGGACAGTTCTGTAACTGGTATGCTAGCAGTAAATTTATAGACGAGACATTGCACACAGTCAGCCCGTGAATGTGTAAATGTTGGTTTTACTTAATTAGGAGGGCGCTGTCACTCACAGCATTTACATTCGATTTCTTTGCATTAAATCCCTGCTTTGAAATGCACAGTGGTGAAAACGTTCAGATGCGGCATTGGCAAGTTTAATGTGATTTCAGGTGGCAAGCGTTCATTTGTTTTTCTAGGTCAGTTTGGTTTAACTCACACTTGACCTTATGAGTTTATTTCCTTTTGACAGCTTCATTTCAATATTATATTTAATTTTCTATATATTCTGACTTTGTGACCTTTTCTAAACCAAAATGGTTTTGAAAACAGTCAAATATTGACTGAATATTGAACATCTTCTCTCTCGTTGTTTTTACAGCCGTAAACAGGCATGGCTCATATTCAAGAAATGTTGTGAGTGTGACAGTTATTCCGATTATTAATTATTATTTATTCTCTCAACGAGATATTAAAATATGACAATTTCTCACACTCTATCAGAAGAATCAAACAATAGCTGTATGTATAAATCACCTGCATTTGAATAAATTGTGTCTGGTCAGTATTGTGCATAATTCATTAGTGTGCATTATTCTAAAGAAAAAAAATTGTTATCAGATCTGTCATCAAATTGTAATAACTTTCTCTGCTTCTGAGATGACTTCTTTTTTATGTAATTAGCGGAATGCAGAGGGGGATAAAATAATATTAACCAATACAATATCATCGTATATGATCCACAAATTTAAGTTAGACATTGCATTGTGTCCAACTAGACAATCTGTTAAATTTTGTGAAGGCTGTTTTATGATTGAAAATTTGGCCTGTGTCACATCCTTATCCAACTCCCCCTTTCCTATCAATTAAAAAAAAGCAGCAAAAAGACAACACAATATATCAAAATAATCATATTATATGCAAATTCGGCATTATGCTGTAGTTCACTAACACACTTCAAGAGATTCCCTGATGGCAGCAAACTCATTTGGAGAGCAAATCAAATGCAGACAAACAAATCTAGTGTTTAATAACACATAAAAACAAATATCCGCAAGGCAAAACAAATGGAAAATTGCCCTGCGAATACTTCTGTTTCTACAGCTTAAAAAGAGCATGGTAACACTGTAGCCAATGTCTCTGCAGAAATTGCTTGAAACAGATAAAATTCGTGTCAGATTGACCAGTTTCAAAATTATTAGTGTGTCTGATTCATAGCCAGTGACTTGGATCGAAATCATTAGGGGAGCTCAGGGAACAGATGCCAGCGCAAATTTACCCTAGTATTTACACATCACACCGTCTCTGCTGTAGTGTGATTTGTCTTGATTTCCTGTGAGCCATCTCTTTGAAAACACAAATTACACACTATTTTCGGTGTGTTTACGTCGAGAAATCTCATACTTTGATAGCATGATTTATGATCTTATCATTGCATGGAAGTACGTCATTAAATGGCCAAGACTAAATCAAGGCAAATAACTGTAGCCTAGGACTAAAAGTGGTTTCATAACTCTTTTTTTCTGAGCATCAAAGCAGTTTTGTTACTTTTGGTTGTATTATTGGGCTTTATTATGACCGACATATTTCTTTATGCGTGTCATTTACATTGAACGTGTGTAGTAGCTCAGCCTTTATAAGAAATTCATGTCCCTAATATTGTCCCTAACTACTTTTATTGAATTTCCCTTTGATCTTGCATAGGACATTTTCTTCAAAATATTAAATTCTGTAATCCAATTTCGATCCCTTTGAGTTTTGGTAGAGATTAATATTTTTATGGCTAGTTTAAGAATGTACCAAACAGCCAGGGTGTTAATACAAAGCCATGATGATTTAATGACAAATTATTAAATTGATCAATTAAATCAGGTATCTTAGATGTTCTGATCAGATCCTGCACCAGGAAACCATTTACCTTTATGTGCATGTTCAATATAATCATACTGTATGACCTAGAAGTGTGGTTTATAACACAATAAAATTTTGAGAATATAAAGTGAATAACATAGAATAATAATAAAAAAAGAAAAAAGGAAACAGGAGCAATGAAGAAGCTTTTGATTTCAGCCTTGTGACTCCCAGGGGCCCCTACATGTACTGGAGCCCAATAAAAAGTAATTGATGGTCCCATATCAGAGTCTCATCCTATAAGCACATGCAGGAATCCCGAATCTGAGCTTGTTTGATTATTAATGTCCTAAAGTAATTGATGAGTTCATAAGGAGGTAATTTGAGTCTGAATCGATGTTCATTCAAAAAGTAATCATGTTTTAACGCACAAACATTACACTTGATCAAATGATCTGCAAGATAGTCTGTAGCAGTGTTGTTATTGTTAAATAAAGTAAAACTAATAACTGAAGTAAAGCTGAAATAAAATAAAATATAAATAATAGATGAAGAACTTGAACTTGAAGCAGTGGGAGCTGGGCAGATAGCTCAAACCAATTATTGGTGTACATTTTACAAGACAATTCCATTTCTACTTCAAAATTTCACATTTGATTTAATATGTTACTTGCATTTTCTGAGTGCAAATTGTTTCTAAATTTTTTCAATATAAAATTACTCAAACTAAAAACGAAACTACAATTACAGCTAATTAAAAATATTTAAAAGTGAAAAAAAAATGTCAAAAGCACATAACTATTACAAAAATGGCAAATTTTTAATATAATTAAAAAATTAAAACTGTATATATAAAAATAAATGCTATTTAAAAATATTAATAAATATAATAGTATATAAATAAAAAAGGTATACTTATATATTAAGTATACAAAAATAACACTCCTCTTAGAACTCTCAAAGTGATCAAATCAAAGTTTAAACAGTCAAAAACTAGTACAAAAGAGAGTGGGTGCATATAATATGGAACAGCTGCAGTTTCTGTACTGTGCAGATGTCATTAAATGTGGCTTATAGTTGAGATTGTGTGTTTATGGAGGTCACTGCATCATGCTGCCTTGTGGACGTTTGTACCCCAGAGACCTGTGGACTTTTGATCCAGCCTAGGCAAAACCATTATGCTTTCACCACGTTACATTTTAAAAGGATATATTTCTGGATTTCTCTAGCTTTTAGATGGGCAGTCGTGGCCTAATGGATAGAGAGTTGGACTTGTAACCTGAAAGTTGTGGGTTTGAGTCTCAGGTCCGGCAGGGATTGTAGGTGGGGGAGTGAATTACCAACACTCTCTGCACCCTCAATACCACGACTGAGGTGAGACCTTTGAGCAAGGCACCGAACCCCCAACTGCTCCCCGGGCGCCGCAGCATTGGCTGCCCACTGCTCTGGGTGTATGTTCACTACTGTGTGTACACTTGGATGGGTTAAATGCAGAGCACAAATTCCGAGTATGGGTCACCATGCTTGGCCACACACCTCTTCCCTTCCCTTTACTATTATTCTCAAATCTGTTGAAACAATAAGAAAGCTGTAGAGCAGTATGCAGTTATACTTTAGTGAAAGTATCGTATTATCTAACTGACTCACAGTCATTTTCATCCCTTTCCCAGGTCTGTTCAGCCTTTAGATAACATTTTGACCTGCCACAATTTAATGCATCACTTTTTGCCACTATAACCTGAGTGTTTTGATTAAAGAGAAGCATGTATCAATGGAATAGATGAGTCCCAATTTACCATCCCCGTAAACATCTGCTATCACGCTGGGGAAATCAAAAGTGTAATTACTGCAGCTCGTGATGAGTTCGTGTTTCTCTTCCATTGCCCCCACCCTTCGATCATTCTTTTGTGTTCTCTTGTTTCAAGGATTGATGCGTATGCAGGAACTGATCAAAGCTCCATCCAAAAACAACCTGAAGATTCGTATCCGCCAACTGGCGTCTGGAGGAGGCGACAGTCGCCCTCTGCTGAAGGAGATGAAGAAAGAAAAAGAGTTTTACATCATCTTCGACTGCTCCTACCAAGTAGCTGCCGAGCTTCTCAAACAGGTACGGCACTATTTCTGTAGATTCTGAACTTTCATTGAACTCGTAAAGTACATCACACAGATTGAAATGGATTGAAAATGAGAGTGAAGTGCTCTTGCATGCTGTGGTGCAGCAGGATTTCAGAGCTCTGCTTTAAAGCAGAAAGATGTAATACAGTTTGTGCCATGCTGCTTTCATTCCTTAATACTACTGAAACTCTCTTATTTCACACTCAGCCAGTTGTTACTTTCTTTTTCTTTCGAGTCCTTCACAGAAAATGTTTTGTTATGTTTCTCCCCCACAGCTGATGTCGATGGGTATGATGACGGAGTACTACCATTTCTTCTTCACTACTTTGGTGAGTCTGAAAAGCAGACAGCTTCCTATTAATAAAAGCGCATTTCATAATATTAGATGATGAACAGGGTGAGTGATTTTCTGCTGTTTTTTATAATTGTTGCTTGTCAGACTGTATGATTCGACCATATTGACATTTTGAGACATGAAACCCTTATGCACCCTGGGGGACATCAACTGTCTTTCATGTCAGACTGTAGAGCTGTTCATCCTAATGTATGTTTGACAGTGTTCACAGGGCTTTAAATATCATAGGCCGCGTCATATTCTGACATTCTCACTGACACATGAAATTGTGAAATTATACGACACAATCCAAAGCTTTTGTTGGAAAAGGTTTAAACCAAAAAAACAAAAAAAAAGCAATTAAGATTGTCTTGTGGCTGAACAAATGAGGGAATTGTGCAAATTTCAGAACTGATTTCAAATTAATTTGAAATTCAGTAGCAAACAGAATGCAGCTTGAATTTAAATTCAGTAAAGTAGAATGAAACTAACTAAGATTCAGAGCAACTTTGCAATAAGTCTAATTTTTAACTATAGAAAAAGAAAGGTTCGTTAAGACAAACTTTGAATTATGCCATGATAACCTTATCAGAAAATTACAAGAGGTTAAAAAAGTCTTGGAATTTGAATGATTTAAAAGCATAACAGGTAAGCAGAGATACTACTGTTAAAAAATAATACTTTTATTCATCAAGGACCCATTAAATTGACCCGAAGTGACTTTTTACATTGTTATAAAATATTTGTATTTAAAATAAATGTTCAATTTATAAAAGAGTACTGAAAACAAATCACAGTTTCACAAAAATATTAAGCAGCACAATTATTTACAACATTGATAATACAAGAAATTATTCATGAACGCCAAATCAGCATATTAGAACAATTGTTGAAGGATCATGTAACAGCGAAGACTGTAGTAATGACTGCTAAAATTGAGCTTTGCCATCACAGGGATAAATTACATTTTAACATATATTAATATCAAAAACATGAAAAAGCTTTGCCGACCTCAAACTTTTCTATAGTAGATTTATTAGAAATGTCACCTACCTGTATAGAATTTTGTACTATGCGTAGAGTATGCAAATTTATAGAACATGGACACTTTATTTCCTAAAATGCATTACCTGATGAATTTAGTCATTCAGTAAATTCTACTTTCTGTAATTGAAAGTCCAGTTCAACTTCCTGTGCATTGTGGCCAGTTTGATTAAAGATTCCAACATATGAATTGAAATGGACCCAATTGTTGCATTTTTGTACAACTGTGATTTGTGTTCTTCTAACAAGGGCTTAGGGCTCCTTTTCAGCAATGGAAAAACATGGCATGAAGAGTCTATATCTTGTGCAAAGTTTGCACAGCTCTTAAGGCTAAATATGGACAAACTCTCATTGCATTGCAGGATATGTTTGCTTTGGATCTTGAGCCGTACCGCTATAGCGGAGTCAACATGACAGCCTTCCGCCTCCTGAATCTAGATGATCCATACGTGGCGTCCGTGATCCAGAAGTGGTCCATGGAGCGCCAGCTGGCACCACCCAAACCTGAGAGTGGACTGATGAGCGGCATTATGACTGTGAGGATCAGTCTGCTCTCAAATATTTCTGTTCACATCTAGTTAGTTTTTTTAAACTGAAGTGACATCCTTTAATTTTCAGGATGGATTCTAAGAGTCACAAAATTAGAAAATAAAAGTGTGTTATAAACAGTATTTGATCCGCTTCTGTAAGATATTGCATGAACAGGACAATTTGGAGTCACATCTGTTACGGTTGTCGATTGCAGATGTTACTGTGTGAACACACATTAAAATGAGCCAATCGCACTTCTCAAAATCCTCCTTTAAATATAGACCAGAACTAAAACAGGAGCCTAACTTCTCCCTTTAAGCCCTTCCTTCACCGTTAGAATAACTGGGATTAAGTCTCACCGATGTTGACTAATCTACCCATCCTCCAGAAGGCAGTGTAGATACTGCTAGCACACTCAGTCTCATTAGGCATGCATGAAGGGCTTAAAGCAGGAAGCATCGGGAGATTTATTCAAATCTATTTTTACCATCAAGGTCACATTTTAGCCCTGAATAACACCCAAAGAAACATAAGGTGCGTGCAGCAGGGGGCGGGGGAGGGGCTCTCTTACTGTGATCAGATGGAAAGGATATTAAACTTAAATACCGTTACGTAACATCCAGTATTGTGCAAATGGTGAAGGAAAAACACCTTCTGCCAGTATATTAATGCATAATGAAGTTTGATTATATTTAGAGCATGTTTTGTATGTAAATTCTTCTCTCCTTCCACAGACCGAGGCTGCGCTCATGTATGACGCCGTGTTCATGGTTGCTGTTGCATCTCAGCGGGCCACACAGATGACAGTGAGCTCCCTGCAGTGCCACAGACACAAGCCCTGGAGGTACGGCCCGCGCTTCATGAACTTGTTTAAAGAGGTGAGAATATTGTACTTTATGTAGCACAACACATTCCACAGATTTGAAGTGTAAACTTACATTTGATTCTAAGAAAAAAATTGTAGACACTTTACTTGTAAAACACATCATCTCCAACTTGACAAGTTTACTGTTTTCAGTGAATTACATTTAATTCAATTTGAGGGATACTCAACCCAAAAATTAAAAAAAGAAAATTTTAAGTATGACAGAATTGTTTTTTGGGTGGACTGTCTGTCAGACTATGTTTCCCTGTGTCTTGTGTTTCCACGTGCTCCCTGTGTTTCCCTATGCCCTTATTTGGACTTCCTATTCCTTTCCTCTTTTAGAGTCATTATTAGTTCATTTGTCCCCAGCCCTGTGTTTTAATTTCTCCTCACCTTTTTCTGTTCTTCCTCGTTTGATTTCCTAGTGTTCTTAAGCCCTGTGTCTCCCTGTCTCCGATGTCTGGTATTGTTTGTCTTACCCCCGAGTTCCACGTTCTGTGTGTTGGCTTCAATAAAGAAGGATTATAGAACGTTCTCCTTGTCTTCTTGCTCCTTGCTCCCCGAGCAGTGTGACACTGTCATAATTGTAAACTTGAAATGGTAACACTAGCTTAGGGACCAATTCTCACTATTAACTAGCATGCATATTGGCTGTTTATAAGTTAAAAAAAGCACATATTAATGCCTTATTCAGAATC
This sequence comes from Barbus barbus, assembly GCF_936440315.1. Taxonomy (NCBI): domain Eukaryota; kingdom Metazoa; phylum Chordata; class Actinopteri; order Cypriniformes; family Cyprinidae; genus Barbus; species Barbus barbus. The sequence goes on from NC_136723.1 coordinate 12,316,909, forward strand.
ACCATATTTTAGATCCCTTACTCCTACCTCATACATGCATTTAACAACTACCTTACTATTAATAAACAGCAAATTAGGAGTTTATTGATGAGAAATGTCATAGTTAATACAACCCGAATTCCGGAAATGTTGGGATGCTTTTTTTAAATTTGAATAAAATGAAAACTAAAAGACTTTCAAATCACATGAGCCAATATTTTATTCACAATAGAACATAGAGAACATAACAAAATAACTCTCTTAAACAGATAAATTTTACACTTTTATCCACTACATTACAGGTCTGTAACACGATTAGCCATAAAACGGATGTCTTAGAAAGGCAGAGTCTCTCAGAAGTAAAGATGAGCAGAGGCTCTCCAATCTGTGAAAGAGTGCGTAAAAAGATTGTGGAATACTTTAAAAACAACGTTCCTCAATGTCAAATTGCAAAGGCTTTGCAAATCTCATCATCTAGAGTGCATAACATCATTAAAAGATTCAGAGAAACTGGAGAAATCTCTGTGCATAAGGGACAAGGCCGAGGACCTTTGTTGGATGCCCTTGGTCTTTGCATCACTCATCGGCATGATTCTGTCATTGACATTACTAAATGGGCCCAGGAAGACTTCCAGAAACCACTGTTGGTAAACACAATCCGCCGTGTCATCTGCAGATGCCAACTAAAGCTGTATCATGCTAAAAGAAGCCATATGTGAACCTGGTCATGTCCTGTGGGCTAAGGCTTATTTAAAATGGACTGTTTCACAGTGAAAAAGTGTTCCATGGTCAGACGAGTCCAAATTTGACATTCTTGTTAGAAATCACTGACGCCATGTCTTCCAGCCTAAAGACGAGGGAGAACTTCCAGCATGTTATCAGCATTCAGTTCAAAAGCTGGTATGGCGGTGCATAATTGCATACGGTATTGGCAGCTTGCATGTTTTCGAAGGCACTATGAATGCTAAAAGGTATATAAAGGTTTTAGAGCAACATATGCTCTCCTCCAGATGACGTGTATTTCAGCAGGACAATGCAAAACCACATACTACAGCTATTAAAACAGTGTGGCTTTGTAGTAGAAGAGTCCAGGTGCTGAATTGGCCTGCCTGCAGTCCAGATCTTTCACCTATAGAGAATATTTGGCGCATCATTAAAGGAAAAATATGTCAAAGAGGACCATGAACTCTTCAGCAGCTGGAAACCAATATCAGGCAAGAATGGAACCAAATTCCAACACCAAAACTCTAGAAACTCATAACCTCGATGCCCAGACATCTTCAAACTGTTTTGAAAAGAAGAGATGCTACACCATGGTAAACATGCCCCTGTCCCAACTATTTTAGACCTGTAGCAGGCATCAAATTTGAAATGAGCTCATTTTGTGCATAAAATTATAAAATGTCTTAGTTTAAACATTTGTTATCTATGTTATATTGTGAAAACAATATTGGCTCATGTGATTGGAAATTCTTTAAGTTTTCATTTTATTCAAATTTAAAAAAACGTCCCAACATTTCCGGAATTTGAGTTGTAGTTAATAGTGAGAATTGGACCTTAAAATAAAGTGTGACCCTTGAAACAATTCACTACAAGCCATTTAAACTATAATAGTTTTCTTACTGCTAAAAATTATATTCTGCAGGTGAATGTGTACAATGCTGTTGAAAAGTTTGGGGTCAGGAAGATGTTTCATGAGCAGCAAATCATGCAGGATCATGTGACACTAAAGACTTGAGTAGTGATGCTGAAAATTCAGCTTTCCAATCACAGGAATAAATTACATTATAAACTTATTCATAAAAAACTGTTATATTAAATTATAATGAACTTTCACAATATTACTGTTTTAGTGTATTTTTGATCAAATAATGCAGCCTTGGTGAGACTTTTGATGTATTGTGTATGTATATAAATTGCAGCAGTGCGTGATTCGTCATATCATTAACAAGATGTATGCTTATCGATGAATGAATCAAATCTCAGAATGCCGGAAATTTTTGTTACATCATATTTCTTGTATCAACCATAAAAACAAACCATACAGAGCAGTGCAAATAGTGTCTTGCAGGAGACAAATCACTTGAGCTCCAGTGTCTTCAATCCTGTTGGTAGACTGCATTACATAAAATTACATAAATGCAAATTACTTAAACCTTTCGTCACATCAGTTGACACATACAGTTCACATTGTATCCGCAACAGTTGTAGTAACTTGTGTCGAAAATTAGGTAGTTTGATAGATCTCCTGTATGATGTGAATCATGCTGTATGTGTGAATGATGCTTGACACGTTGTGGAATATTTATCAGACAGCTTTTTTTTAACTCTTTTAGACTTTACACAACGTTTTTCTGATTTTTGACCCGTAGGTTACATAAAAATGTATTTGTAGATGAAAACATGTTTTTCAGGGCAGAGGTGCCTGAAAATGGATACTGGTACCTCAGCGTTTTGATCTTTTTTAAGTCCCAGATCATGCTGGATGCTCTCACCGCCTTTGAACCGAGAGGTCATAAAAGTCCTCCTTCATGTCTGAGTGTGGGGTGTGTGTCCCTCCACTCGAGAACTCTAAAAAATCAATGCCTGTGATAACACAAAATGGCTGTCGAGGGGAATGAAAGTTTGTTCTAAATAGGCTTTTCAGTAACATTTTTAGATATGCTTTCAGTTCCACTTGCATAGCATCTCAGCAGTCAGAGTGTTAATGGCTTTAGAAATGGAAAAGGCTTTATGGTAGATTTTTTTTTTTTTTTTTAAATAAATAAATAGTGCAGTAAAGAGAGGGCGGCCCAGCATGGCTCAGCACTGCAGAGGTTGAATTTATTTCCCTGCATGCTTGAGTTTGCCATATGGGTTTGAACTAGGAACCCTTAGTCCTTGATACTCAGTTTGCACCTTAATCACAAAGCACCACAGAACTTAAAGCTGCTGTTAGCTGTTGTTTTTTTTATTACCTATGCTACTACTTGACAGATATCACTGAAAAAGGTTTCATGAGGAATTATACTTGTCTCTATGACAGCCCTAGACTCTGTAAACAACAGGGAAGGCCTGTCAAAAAAAATTTGCACCAGGCCAACTGCCAGTCATTTCACATATTTGGATTTGCTGATGTCTGGTTTGCTGACATGTCTTTGAAGGGTTTTTGGAGAGATGAATGGTTTCAATTATGGAAAGAAAATCTAATTCTGTGGCGCAAGTTAACAATGTGGCTAACATTGCATACAACAATGTTAAAGCTGAAGCTTGTCATTTCTCTACCATTAGCATCACCAAATGAAATTGTAAACATAATAGTAGTGGATGGGCTTTTGTGTTTTGCTTCTCTGATTGATCATGAATCATGGGTAATTTTCATTGCCTGCATTGCAGAATCATTGTAGTTTTTCACCAGGAATTCCGCTATCCAACGCAAGTTTTATTTAAAAAAAAACTTAACAGCCTTGTAGCTCACATTTTTAAAATGTCTATCTTTAAAAGTTATCTTTCAAAATCAGTTCCCCTATGGAGAAAATTAATGGGATTTTTACTTTCAGAACCCAAATGTTACACACTATTAGCGTCACCAAATGAAATTGTAAACATAATGACTGTTTCAAACAGGTTTCTTGGAACATTTTGGCCATTTTCCACTGAACAAAAAATTCACAAACTCTATTGGTTAAGCCAATGTTGAGCCAATGTTGCTATTTTGGGCTGCTCAAATACACAGAGCTATGTTTTGAAAATTCCTGAGCTACAGTGTTTACGCTTTAAAAGGAAATGAACCTTTAAAAGGCTTTAAATCACATGTTAAACTGGGAAAGCAGAAAGTATTGAGCATCTGAAAAATGTCGCACTTCGTGTATAAGTGTCTAGTTAGGCTTGTTTTGAGTTGAGCAAGTGTAGAGTTAGTTTTCTATACATGCCAACACTAAGATGAACACTAATGAGTCCAGATGCTACATTTTAACGACCCATAAACTCTGTAATACAACCCCATTAAAGCCATAAAACACTGTGTTGTAAGAGGCCTCTCTACAGACACTGAGCTAGGAACACACTTAATGTGCGAAATGTTGTAGGGTACAAAAACACATCCTTCTGTGAACTGCATATGTGCTGCGGCCATTGAAATTCTTCACTTTAACTACAGCAGCAGCAATGCTGGAGTGTTTTAAATCGATTGCCAGGACAAATAAAATCCCTCTTCATTTCATTTACTCTTTTTCTTGCTTGTCTTGTCCATTTAAGTCATTTTTACTCACTTTAGTGTACTGTAATGTGAATTTCGGTGTGACTAATCAAATGTGACAGAAGGCTGAACAGCTTTAAATGTAGTATTTGTTTATGTTGACCCGTTGGGCAGGAGATGTTGATCAGTGCAGTTTTGCTTATGGGGTCTGCCTTTTATAAGGAAAAAGCTACAGAATGTATTACATGAAATATAATTTCAAATAATGGAGCTGCTGTACTGTAGCAGAAAAAAATAAAAATGTTTTTACAATCCATTTAAGGAGCATTGGTTATATTCCACTGCATATGATTCTGATGAAACGATACTGCATTAAAGACCCACAGCTCTAGTCACACGTGTAAGGGAGGTTTTAACTATATTTATCCCTGCTTGCGGCCAAATTGTAGGGTTGAAGTGAAAATTAGTATAATTTTTGGCACTAAAAATGTTTGTGATCCACATATTAGGGTCACCACCCTCTGCTTCTCAAAACCAACAAGGGAAATATGTGTTGTCATTATCATAATATACACACAAGATCATTTTTGCTTTTAGAAAGAAGTGAAATGTTGCAGCAATCACAGCTTAGCTGTAACATTGAAGTTACACTAGTTAAAGCAAGTTTATATGTTAAGAAAATATTCACATTCCTGCTTTTTAATGTTTTTGCATTTGTAATCGTTACTTTATTCATTATTTTATGACTTCATAAGCCTGACTTCATGGCCAAAAGCTTTTCTTCTCTTACCCCACAAATCAAAGACATTTCAAATGATCAGTCATGTGACCATTGTTAACCGCCACTCCAATTCAGTATGACAGTAAGTCAGCACTAACAGACCAGTAACCTACCCAGCAGGCTTGATCTTTAGAGATGCCAGATGTCTCAGAAAAGATGTTGTATCTAAGAATTTGTGGTGCAGCATAGTGGTTAAAGGTTTGCGTTGGTAACCCAAAGGTTGTAGGTTCAAATCCCACAGGAGTTGCAATGTTTTGCAAAACTAGCAATGTTTTGGCCTTGAGCAAGGCACTTGGGTTGCTCCAGGGGTACTTTGGACAAGTGTCAGCTAAATGACAAATTAGTAACGTGAATTCCTGTTGTCATTTTTAAAACAAAGTCTGTTTTTTTTAATAAAATATCATTTCTGGCATATGTGAACACATTGTTACTTGTCTCGAGTGGCTCATTACAGTTCCCTGAAATGGTGGAAATGGTTTACATCGAGGTCATCATCAAGTCTCCAAGAATCCTGGGGGATAGTAAAGCTGTATCCACCTGAGCATGAGCTGGTGACGTGTTGAAGGCCAGCCGTTGCCTGTTATTTTGAGATGTGCTCTGAGAAACACTGCAACCTTGAGAACAGAAGTGCTGTTTTTCTGATATCCCACCCACTTATCAAAGCTAGAGAGGGCTTGAACAGGGCTATTACTCTTGCTTAGTTGCCTCAGCTGATTGAATTCTGGGATTGTTTGCTCTCATTTTTGGTACAACAAAACTAGGGGAAATGAAATGACGGTACGCTAGCTTGATGTTTTGCTTTTGGGAACAATACAGCTAGGCGTGACCACACAGTGTAGGGAAGAGCACTTGTCATTTATTCATAAAATGAAGCCTGACAGCTCTGATGTATAAACATCATAATCTGTGAAATCAGTTTTTATTCATTTTAAAATATATATAAAAATGTACATATAACTTACTTAAGAAGTATGCCGTTAAACTACAAGTCTAAACTCACAGTCTGATCTTACATTTGGAATAATTGTAGTAGTTGCATGTGAACAATAAATGAAAAAGCTGTGACATGATAATTTGTTTTTATTTATATTATAAAGGAAAGGGAAGTGGTGTGTGGCCAAGTATGGTGACCCATACTCAGAATTTGTGCTCTGCATGTAACCCATCCAAGTATACACACACCCGGAGCAGTGGGCAGCCATTGCTGCAGCGCCCGGAGAGCAGTTGGGGGTTCGGTGCCTTGCTCAAGGGTCTCACCTCAGTCGTGGTATTGAGGGTGGAGAGAGTGTGTTGGTTATTCACTCCCCCACCTACAATCCCTGCTGGACCTGAAACTCGAACCCACAACCTTCGGGTTACAAGTCCGACTCTATCCATTAGGCCACGACTGCCCCTTATATACATGCTACTTATAACTAAAACATCCTTATATATATACTTATATATATATATATATATATATATATATATATATATATATATATATATATATAAAACATCCTCAAACACACATCTTAAAATTGTTAAGAATGGCTTTATTATTAATGTCAGGCTATATGTAAACTCACCATAGTAAGTTAGTATAGCCTATTTTAATAAAGTTGAACCTCTAAGATTTGCTTTTTGATAAGTCACAACAGTAGTTTAAAATCTCCCCCTCATGCACACTTTAATATTGCAAATAGGAGCTGGTTTGGACCCTCATTTCCGCTGTACTAGAACCAGCTGGTTACATTTATTCACAGAGGAACAACACAGATGTTTTGTAATACTGTTACCAAATTTGGGCACAAAAACAACACAAACACTGATGGAGAGACATCGGTTTAAAATGTTATACACCATCATGCACTACACTGAGATTTTTCTTTTAAAGAAATTAATTATATTAAGTAGGGACACATTAAATTGATGAAAAGAGACTTTCTATAAATAGGTTTCTATTTCAAATTAACATTGATCTTTTGAAAAAAAAAAACATTAAAATTGTAATGCTGTTAAACAATATTACTGTTTTTCTATATACTAAATCAACTTGAATAATGACATTATTGTTTTTTAGAGCTGCTTTACTGCAGAATCTGAACCGTCTCCTTAGTTGAGTTTCCATAACTGATTCTCCTATTGTCACGGTGCACACCCAAAATTAGTTAAATTTTGTCGTCATTTACTCACCTTCATGTCATTCCAAACCTGTATAAGTTTCTTTCTTATGTTGAACACAAAAGAAGATAATTTGAAGAATTTTGAAAAATCAAACAGTTGTTAGTCCCCATTGACTTCTATAGTTGGGACAAAAATACAATGGAAGTCAATGGGGACCATCAACTGTCTGAATTCCAGCATTCATCAAAATATCTTCTTTTGTGTTTAACATAAGAAAGAAACTCATACAGGTTTGGAACGACATGAGTGTGAGTAAATCATGACTGAATTTTCAATTTTGGGTTAACTATTACTGATGTTACATTTAAATATTGCTGTTTTCCCTTATATTAGAGCAAGTGCTGCTTTTTCCCCACTGTATTTTATGTCATAAAAGAAAAAATGTGGTCAAACTTGAGATATAATACAATAATTCACAGTTTTATGTATCATTGGGCAAACCTAAATCACATGATCCAAGTGTTCATGTTTAGATTCTATTTATCTTCACAATAGTCCATTCTACTAAACAACAAACACACATGCCCTGAGGATGCATAATATTCCATTACCGCTATGACTGAAAGACACAGCAGTAAAACTGATGTTGTGCATCATTCTCAATGTATACTGTTTTTGTGCCTCAGGCCCAATGGGATGGTTTGACAGGATGGATAGTCCTTAACAAGACTGATGGTCTGCGGAAAGAGTTCAACTTAGACCTCATCAGCCTCAAGGAGGATGGCACAGCGAAGGTGAGTCAGCTTAGCTGGACACCGATGAGAGACGTAATGATTTCTGTAGCAGCAGAAAGGACTGGAAACCTTAAATCGAGTGTCTTTATGTATTTCAAAATGGATTAAATTAATTCCCTGTGAGTGGACTCTTAAATATGTTTTTCTCAAAGCAGACCTATTAATTATCCAGATCATTTGTATTGACCTTATTGCTCCCATGCTGACTAAACAACTCTTCAATTCTTCCTAAAAGCGAGCGGCTGATGCTGCATCACGACCTACTAAATTATGGACAAAGGTTTGTTCCAGTCTTGGTTTCATTCCCTGAGTTTGTGATTAAGACCTGTGGAGAGCTTGGATTTCCTCCCCTGTGTGAAATTCACATCAGTAGAGCCAGTGACCTTTCATCGGCTTCCCTCTCCCTGCAGAAATCCCTTCACTTCCTTATGGAAGGAGATCGCTGCCAGTCACTTCTGCCAGAATGTCTCGCTGAGATGCATAATGTGTGCCAGTTCTAGTTATGACAGTTAAATCATCATACTCGATATCCAGCACTGTAAAATGGGCACTTTTTTCTGCAATGCTTTGCGCCTCAGTAAGTAACACATCTCCATCCAAGCCAGCTCAGGCATGCAGAAAAACGTGCATTAATCCACAGGCTGATATTTAGAAAGCAGTTCTAATCTACTTTTAAAATTAATTTAAATAAGTCACTCATTTCAGACTCATATGAGCTGTGTGACAAGTGCCATATATAAACATACACTAGATTAGCTTGTGTTAACAACGGGTTTATTAAATAGAGAAAAGCAAGTTTGGTTTAATTTCTTTACTGCTGACATCCTGTTTTAAAGGGATCATATCATACTTTTTATTTTAAGATTCTGTATAATGTTCGTCAAATTGGTTTGTGAAAAACTCATTATTTAGCTTTTCAAACCACTTTCTATCTGTTGAGATCCATAGAATTGAAAAGGCTGCTTTTATTGAATGTTATTTATTAATTTGCAAACAGGTTTTTACAAGTGTTGATTTTAATGGAAACACATTTCCTTTATGGAATAATTTTTTTTTTTAAAGGTAATTGCAACCTTATATGTGACCTTGGACCACAAAACCAGTCTTAAGTCTTCATTTGGACTACTTTAAAGACGATTTTCTCAATATTTTATTTTAATGCACCCTTAGATTCCAGATATTCAAATAGTTGTATCTCAGCCAAATATTGTGTGATCATAACAAACCACACATCAATGGAAAGCTTATTTATCCAGCTTTCAGATGATGTATGAATCTCAATTTTGACAAATTGACACTTAAGACTGGTTTTGTGGTCCAGAGTCACATATATGGTCACTTTTGCCTCAATAAACTCCTTTTAGTTAGTGAAGTAGTTGTTAATTTTAGGTATTGGGTACGATTCAAAATGTAGAATATGGTCATGCAGAGTATGTGCTTTATAAGTACTAATAAAAAACAATATGTTAATAATAGGCATGCTCATAAGCGACTAGTTAATAGTGAGAATTGGTCCCTATACTGAAGTGTTACCTTATATATTTTTAATGCATGCTTATTTCTCACAATTTAGACTTGTGGAAAAGTCAGAATTGCAAGATATAATCTCAAAGTTGTGAGAAAAATGTCAAAATTGTCAGATATAAACTCACAATAGTGAGAAAATATAAAAAATATATATATTTATATTTTTTTTTAAATATCAAGCTTGTCAAGCAACATATCATGACATTGTTTCATTTTTATAGAAGCTGTTATGCCTCAAAAGTTTCTCAAAACGTTTCTTCATATCTTTAGATGTTTTCTATCAGTCTCCTTATGCTTTTTGTGTTCATATATTTAATTATTTAAAGCCCGTTGTTATGATGGCATCCTCCATAATTTGTATAATGGTGGAGAAAACAGAAAAGCTTAATCGGTTGCAGAAATATTGGAAAGAACCTTTCCTGCTTCATTAAGCAGCCATTACTCCAGTCTTCAGTATCACATGATCCTTCATAAATCATTTGAGTGGTATTATATATATTTGGCTAGCAAGTAGGTTAGTAAAGTTTCACACTTTTATTTCTAGATAACTATTCCATTTCTCATAATCTTTTTTGACTTCCATCTTTATATGTTATTGTGTTTCCTATTTATGACAACATCAATTCAACATGGCTTTCAAGTGTGATGCATTAAGAATATTTACTATGATCTTCTATTTTAGTGGACAAATGTGTAACTCTTTAAAAATTGTAATGTTTTGTTCAGGTAGAAAGTAAGAGTACATTTTTACCTCTGTGTGATTTAATAATTATTGCTTCAAAATCATTCATAATATGTAGACCATGCATTAAATAGCGTAGCTGAGTGCTTAACTGGGTTTTATTGGGCAGTAAAGTATTGTTTTACAATCAAATGGATTAGACCTAGAATTTTCTTTCATTTAGTTTTTTCCTTTCCCTTTCCTTTCCTGAGTCTTCACTGATAAAGTCTGTCCCTCTTTTATTGTCATCTCACAAACAGAGACTCATGTTCTTCATGCCTTGTCATTTTTATACTGTTTTGTTAGATTGGAGTGTGGAACTCTTACACCGGCCTCAAACTGACTGAGATGAAAGACAACAAAAACATCACAGACTCTATGGCTAACAGAACACTAATTGTCACCACAATCCTGGTAAATGTATAACTTACAATTTCACTCCCTCATTTATGCAAACCAACTTTTTCAGTAGTTCAGATTTGTCTTCACCCTGTGAATAATTTCACTGGTGCACAAAATGTAGTTTTTAGCAGCACAATTGTATATGCATGAGAAAAAATTAAATTAAATTATATATTAGTGCAGAAACTTATCCAAAATAAGTTTTTGTTTGCATAATATATGTGTGTGTACTGTGTATAATTATAAATTATAATACTGTACTGTGTGTATTTATAATTATAAATACACACACATACAGTATATATTTTGAAAATGTTTACATGTATATATTTATTTATTCATATAATTTATATTATATTATATTATAAATATATTTAATGTATAAACATAACCTATTTTTCTTAAATGTGTGTGTGTGTGTGTGTGTGTGTGTGTGTGTGTGTGTGTATATATATATATATATATATATATATGTCAGGACCGGTTCTTGACAACTATAGAAGGGTGGGCTGGCAGATATCCTGGGTGGGCATTTGGGAGGGCTAGATATTTATACTGTAGATATTGCTATATTAACTATAGTCTGTTATATGTACACTGGAGGAAAAATAAAAAACTTTCATGGGCAGCCTAGAATATCATGCACTTTCACAACAAAATAAACTTTTTTTTTCTTTATTGAATAATAATAATAATAAACCTCTTTGTTCTCTTTCTCTGGATCATTGTTTCTACACTGGTGATTTTTTCAACTAACATTTTTATTTATACCAAACAAGGCCATAATCATATCTAGAACAATAGGGGGACTATTGTTTTGAGGAAAATATTAAGACCAGACCACTATGGTAAAGGAACTAAATAAATAATAAGATTTTTTTGTAAAGTAATCAATCTGAACTGCAAATAATATTTTTATTTTAAAATATGCACACATTCAATTTTAGTTGTATTACTAATATGTTGAAAATGCAGAAAGACAGAAACATGCTATTGTCGACACAATAATTAGGAATTACATGAATCATGTAAATTACAGCCCAACTTTCAATTAAAAACGGCGGAATTTGACAAAAAAAAAATTGAATAGTTTGCTTTGCTGGATAGTCAAGCCAACTGTTGCTATAGTAATGAACACAACTTTCATCGCACAAGCTCTTATTTCAGTATTACAGTCTTACATTCGACATTAACAGCAAGTCAAAAGGGGTAAGCTTTCAACTGAACTACATGCATTTTAGACGCTTCTATTATGCTCGTTCCCCGTCCATGCAATGAACGCATGTTATTGAATTGTTTTTTTTTTTCTTTTAGAACATTAAAATTGCTCAGGTAATTTCAGTGGTAGGCTATGATACATATTTGTGCATTAAACTCCTCGTAACTCGCAAACTCCCCGTGATAGCGCACAAATATTTCTGCCTGTGTTCGCTCGTTGTCAGCCTCTGCTTTTCTGAAACAGACTGAAGCCTCCTGAAAAACTCCAGTTTTCTGGAGTTATTTTATGATTGTTTGGGCAGTCTCAAGCTATACAGGTCCTTCTCAAAAAATTAGCATATTGTGATAAAGTTAATTATTTTCTGTAATGTACTGATAAACATTAGACTTTCATATATTTTAGATTCATTACAACACAACTGAATTAGTTCAAGCCTTTTATTGTTTTAATATTGATGATTTTGGCATACAGCTCATGAAAACCCAAAATTCCTATCTCAAAAAATTAGCATATCATGAAAAGGTTCTCTAAACGAGCTATTAACCTAATCATCTGAATCAACTAATTAACTCTAAACACCTGCAAAAGATTCCTGAGGCTTTTAAAAACTCCCAGCCTGGTTCATTACTCAAAACCGCAATCATGGGTAAGACTGCCGACCTGACTGCTGTCCAGAAGGCCATCATTGACACCCTCAAGCAAGAGGGTAAGACACAGAAAGAAATTTCTGAACGAATAGGCTGTTCCCAGAGTGCTGTATCAAGGCACCTCAGTGGGAAGTCTGTGGGAAGGAAAAAGTGTGGCAGAAAACGCAGCACAACGAGAAGAGGTGACCGGACCCTGAGGAAGATTGTGGAGAAGGACCGATTCCAGACCTTGGGGGACCTGCGGAAGCAGTGGACTGAGTCTGGAGTAGAAACATCCAGAGCCACCGTGTGCAGGAAATGGGCTACAGGTGCCGCATTCCCCAGGTCAAGCCACTTTTGAACCAGAAACAGCGGCAGAAGCGCCTGACCTGGGCTACAGAGAAGCAGCACTGGACTGTTGCTCAGTGGTCCAAAGTACTTTTTTTGGATGAAAGCCAATTTTGCATGTCATTCGGAAATCAAGGTGCCAGAGTGTGGAGGAAGACTGGGGAGAGGGAAATGCCAAAATGCCTGAAGTCCAGTGTCAAGTACCCACAGTCAGTGATGCTGGTGTTGGTCCACTGTGTTTTATCAAGGGCAGGGTCAATGCAGCTAGCTATCAGGAGATTTTGGAGCACTTCATGCTTCCATCTGCTGAAAAGCTTTATGGAGATGAAGATTTAATTTTTCAGCACGACCTGGCACCTGCTCACAGTGCCAAAACCACTGGTAAATGGTTTACTGACCATGGTATTACTGTGCTCAATTGGCCTGCCAACTCTCCTGACCTGAACCCCATAGAGAATCTGTGGGATATTGTGAAGAGAAAGTTGAGAGACGCAAGACCCAACACTCTGGATGAGCTTAAGGCCGCTATCGAAGCATCCTGGGCCTCCACAACACCTCAGCAGTGCCACAGGCTGATTGCCTCCATGCCACGCCGCATTGAAGCAGTCATTTCTGCAAAAGGATTCCCGACCAAGTATCGAGTGCATAAATGAACATAATGGCCATTCTTTTATTGGTCGGATGAAATATGATAATTTTTTGAGATAGGAATTTTGGGTTTTCATGAGCTGTATGCCAAAATCATCAATATTAAAACAATAAAAGGCTTGAACTACTTCAGTTGTGTTGTAATGAATCTAAAATATATGAAAGTCTAATGTTTATCAGTACATTACAGAAAATAATTAACTTTATCACAATATGCTAATTTTTTGAGAAGGACCTGTATATTAAACTTCTCAAAATACAGTGTGCTTCAGATTGGTTTTAATCACTGCATAAAAAAATAACGCAATCTTCATCTAATTCTGTGGGCAAGACAGTCATTTGGGTGGGCTCAGCCCACCCCTGCCCATGCCTGGAGCCGGCCCTGATATATATATATACTGTATATATATATATATATATATATATATATATATATGCAATGTAATGCACATAACAAATATACACATTACATACACATACTGTATATTATGTAAACAAAACTTTTATTTTGGATGCGATTAATTGCTATTAATCAGCACTCTTATGTATACAATTATGTATACAACAACTTTTTACTTTTATCATTTTTATTTGTTTTTGACTCTTATCTGGCCAGCTAACTTTGCCTTTGTGACATATTTAAATCAAATATAATACGTTTTACCAACTGCATCATTGCATGTGAATTTACCTTGTGAACAGGAGAACCCTTACGTTATGTATAAGAAGTCTGACAAGGTGCTATATGGGAACGATCGCTTTGAGGGCTACTGTCTAGACCTGCTAAAAGAGCTGTCCAACATCCTGGGATTCACTTATGAAGTCAAGCTGGTTTCTGATGGGAAATATGGAGCTCAGAATGACAAAGGCGAATGGAACGGCATGGTGCGGGAACTAATCGATCATGTGAGTGATCTCCCATGATGCTTTACAAAGATGTTCAAGGTCTTTCAATCATACCATCCAAATGCAGTCTTTGTAGATGTCCTTCTGCCTTTCCATTACATTTCAAATGATAATTCTGTCATTAATTACTCACCCTCATGTCATTCTAAACCCGTAAGACCTTTGTTCATCTTCCGAACACAAATTAAGATATTTTTATGAAATCTGAGAGCTCGCTGATCCTCCATTGGCAGCAATGCAAGTACCATGTTCAAGGCCCAGAAAGGTAGTAAGGACATCATTAAAATAACCCATGTGACATTAGTGGTACTATTGTGAACACGCATCGAAGACTGACATGAAGAGAAGAAATTGTTGAATAAAGTCATTATTTTTGTTTTCTTTGCGCACAAAAAATATTCTTGTACCTTCTTAAAATTACTGTTGAACCTCTGACGCCACATGGACTATTTTAATGATGCCCTTACTACCTTTCTGGGCCTTCTAGTTGCGTTGCTGTCTATGGAGGATCAGAAAGCTCTCAGATTTCATCAAGAATTTAATTTGTGTTCTGAAGATGCACAAAGGTCTTACAGGCTGGGACGACATGAGGGTGAGATTATTTTTAATTTGGGTTGAACTATCCATTTAATACTTGATTAACCAAGAAATTTCAGTTTCTAATGGATGTTTTTGTAACTTGGCTTTTCACAGGCAATTTAGATAAGCAAAGAATTAATTTTTGTTTGATAATTTGTTTTGCTTGATTATGTTTATTTACCAAAAGTTTAAGTAGTCTAAAGCTTTGGTAGGAAGACTACATTTGTGTATGCAACACATCAAGATCTTTTACTTTGTACAATTTATTAGATATTTTTCAATGTAAAACAGCATTTGTGCTTTCATCTGGCTGTAAAAAGTCTGTTTTAAATTGATTATGAATTACATAAATTAGTTTTCAAGTACCTTTGTCAGCCCCCAGTGTTTATCAGCATAGTAGGAATACAAATCTATAAATGAGCCTTTTTGCACATCTTTTGTTTAAATGAGCTTCATAAAACAACAGGGAGCTTCAAACAGATTGTGGGATCCATCCCCACAGGCATCACTTGTTTGTATCTCAGTGATTGAACTCCAATATTTTCTGCATCTATCTGCATTTTCTTCCCAGCAGTCGAAATGAGTGCCTGTCATCTTGTAAACCACTTCTCCAAACCTTTCATGACCCTGGGCATCAGCATATTGTACCGCAAACCAAACGGAACCAATCCAGGTGTCTTTTCCTTCCTCAACCCCCTCACCCCGGATATCTGGATGTACGTGCTGCTGGCCTGTCTTGGAGTGAGCTGTGTGCTCTTTGTGATAGCCAGGTATGGATGAACGTCTTGGTTTAACATCTGCTTCTTGGAAATATAGCAAAGCAAAGGTGCAAATTGTGTTTCAGTCAGATCTAGGAACACTGATCCAATTGTCTTCAGATGTTTTATAGTTTCTTCATCTCATGTGAAGACACATTATCAGACTGTCATTTGAAGAATATTGCTGTTATCTGCAGCTTAAGGGAACATCGTACATCTCTCTTTGAAGCTGTCAAGAAGTTTTTGCGCCCTCTTATTTAAATTTTAAAGCTGTTTTGCAGAATGTGCCAATAGATATCACGTTTCTTTGTGGGAGTGCATTTAAAGCAGTGTATTTCTCTCCTATTATATCACTGCCCTTATGAGACGCCAGAATCAAAATGCTGATTTGATCTTGAAATAGATCAATAAGTAATAAGCACGGTGCCCAGACTTTATTATATTACTGTCGGAATATAGATTAATGATGTAAAAATTTCAGTCATGGTTGTCCAGATGCACTTTTTCCTCAATAAATACATAATGCACTTTCTCAGTTAACAATGTTTTGTATTTTATGTATGAGAGAGTACAAGTATTATTGAAGCCCAGTTCATAAGCATTGGGCAGATGTCCACATCTACCTAAAGAGAATATCAAGCGTGCCACACTACCTCATCAGAGCCAGATGATTGGTTGCTTCAATTAAAATGCAAATGGGCAATGAAAATGCTGTCCAATCAGACTCTTTTAATGGACATCTGGTGGGGTCTCAGTGTTAGTGTGGGTTCATGTTCACTGAATGACCCATTTGTTCATAGATACAGTCTGCTGGGGGGCTTTTAAACTGTGATTTTGAAATTTGGCAGCTTTGATAGTAGCAGTTTATAGAGTGAGCTTCTACACTTCGTGAGGCATGACAAATGAGTCTTGTGACACGTTCTGATCAGGCATCGATTCACCATGAGGGTTTTATAAATGACCCAATTATTGAGTGGTAGAATGGAGAATGCGTCTTTCAGATGTTCTTGTGTAACTGTAATTACTTTCAAAATGAAATTTCCACCAGTTGTTTCCCTTTTTGGCTTCCAGCACTGTATTAAAAATTTTTTTTAAAGTATTGATTAAAGAAATATGTGATGCAACAGTGCTCAAGGCAGACAAATGCAATGAATAAACATTACAACGATTTGTGTTCAAAAAGTTTGTTTGTTATTATTTATTTATTTATCTCGTTTATTGATATTAAATATTTATATTTATTAATCTTTTATAATTAGTTACAGTAAATTTACATATTAAATTGGCATCCCTATAAATAATTTTTTGTGATTTTTTACAGGAATATAAACAGTTAATTGACATGATCTAGATGCAGACAAAAGCAATGAATAAACATTACAAAAAGTTGTGTTCTAAAAGTAATTCATGATTGATTTGCTAATTTATGAAATGATGTATGTATGTATGTACATATATATACAGTGGTGTGAAAAAGTGTTGGCCCCCTTCCTGATTTTTTATTTTTTTACATGTTTGTCACACTTTAATGTTTCAGATCATCAAACTAATTTAAATATTAATCAAAGATAACACAACATGCAGTTTTTGAATGAAGTTTTTTATTATGAAGGGAAAACAAAATCCAAACCCACATGGCCCTGTGTGGAAAAGTGCTTGCCCCCTAAACCTAATAACTGGTTGGGCCACCCTTAGCAGCAACAACTGCAATCAAGCGTTTGCGATAACTTGCAATGAGCCTGTTACAGCGCTGTGGAGGAATTTTGGCCCACTCATCTTGGCAGAATTGTTGTAATTCAGCCACATTGGAGGGTTTTCGAGCATGAACCACCTTTTTAAGGTCATGCCACAGCAGCTCAATAAGATTAAGGTCAAGACTTTGACTAGGCCACTCCAGAGTCTTCATTTTGTTTTTCTTCATCCATTCAGAGGTGGATTTGCTGGTGTGTTTTGGATCATTGTCCTGCTGCAGAACCCAAGTTCGCTTCAGCTTGAGGTCACGAACAGATGGCCAGACATTGTCCTTCAGGATTTTTTGGTAGACAGCTGAATTCATGGTTCCATTTATCACAGCAAGTCTTCCAGGTCCTGAAGCAGCAAAACAGCCCCAGACCATCACACTACCACCACCATATTTTACTGTTGATATGATGTTCTTTTTCTGAAATGCTGTGTTACTTTTACGCCAGATGTAATGGGACACACACCTTCCAAAAAGTTCAACTTTTGTCTCGACAGTCCACAGAGTATTTTCCCAAAAGTCTTGGGGATCATCAAGATGTTTTCTGGCAAAACTGAGACGAGCCTTTATGTTCTTTTTGCTCAGCAGCAGTTTTCGTCTTGGAACTCTGCCATGCAGGCCATTTTTGCCCAGTCTCTTTCTTATGGTGGAGTCATGAACGTAAGGTAAGTGAGGCCTGCAGTTCTTTAGATGTTGTTGTGGGGTCTTTTGTGACCTCTTGGATGAGTCGTCGCTGTGCTCTTGGGGTAATTTTGGTCGGCCGACCACTCCTGGGAAGGTTCACCACTGTTCCCATGTTTTCGCCATTTGTGGATAATGGCTCTCACTGTGGTTCGCTGGAGTCCCAAAGCTTTAGAAATGGCTTTATAACCTTTTCCAGACTGATAGATCTCAATTACTTTCTTTCTCATTTGTTCCAAACACTTTTACACACAGGGCCATGTGGGCTTGAATTTGAGTTTCCCCTTCATAAAAAAAAACCTTAATTTTAAAATTGCATGTTGTGTTTACTTCTGTCATCTTTGATTAATATTTAAATTTGTTTGATGATCTGAAACATTAAAGTGTGACAAACATGCAATGAAATAAAAAATCAGGAAGGGGGCCAAGATGTTACGGGGCTGACGAGACGTGAGACGTGCGGATCCATGTGCAAAGCTTTATTAAGAAACATGGTCAGAAACAGGCAGGGTCAGACATCGGCAAACAGGTATGGCAAGGGCAAGACAGAGCAATCCGTGGAGCAAGCGTGGGTCAACGATCGGCGAACAGTATCCAAAGTGGCAAGGCAGAGAGATAATCCAGAGACGAGAGCAATAATCCAAACGGGGAGCAAACAGAGTCCAAACGGCAAGGCGAAGGGTTAATCCAGGAAACACGGGCAGGGTCAGACACGGCAGGAAAACAAGGCAAGACTAGGACTAGAATTATGGCTCTGTAGAGTTGCTATCGCTAGAAGAGTGATAAACGCTAACAATACTCGGCCCTGAGCTAGAGCAAGTCCCAGGTTAAATAGTGTGTGTGATGGGGTGATCAGTGAATTCAGCTGTGTGATCAGTGTAATCAGCTGCGTGTCGTCAGTGCAATGGATTGTGGGTATTGCAGTCCAGAGAAGTGTGGTGTGAGAGTCAATGTGGTGAGTGAGTGACATCTGGTGGTGATTGTCCGGAAGAGCATGGACCAGATTCGTGACACAAGACTTTTTCACAAAAGTTTAATCATAAGTTTATATATTAAATTGACAGCCCTATTGATATGTGTTTAATTTTTACAGGTAATCAAAGAAACACTGAAAAAAAGGAAAATTATCTGGTAATTTTCTGCCAGGAAATTAATTTTACGGACATTTCCGTTAACCATAAAACACAATTCAATTAAGTGCAAAATTGCATATCTTTTTTTACAGTGAATAATTAAACAAAAAGTTGTCTAACTATTTCAGGTTTGTATAGCTATTTTTATTTTAATAATCAATTTCATAATTTTAATTAAAATAATTGTATAATTAGTCACTATATTTACAGTGGCATTATAAATTGACAGTGCTTTTTTACATGAATAAAAAATCGTTAATTAACATTTAAATCAGTTAATGTAAAAGAGCACATTACAGTTTAAATTAAGATTCCTTTTCCAGCTCTCTCTTTGTTTAGTAACCGGAGAGATTGAAACACTGGAAAGTTTTCCCATAAAACAAGATGTTTATTAAGCTTTGGTTGGAGCAGTTATTGATAGCCTGTAGCAAGAAGAATATTTTATCTGTTCTGCGAAAGCAGTTTAGAAATTGCCAAACATGCAGCCTCTCAAGCGCAGTATTAACACTCAGTCTTCTGTGTTGTCTGCATTTTTTTTTTTTTTCGGTGTAAAGCTGTTTTCTTTTACTCTTCGCAGGTTTACACCATATGAATGGTATAACCCTCACCCCTGCAACCCGTCTTCTGAAGTGGTTGAGAACAACTTCACACTGTTGAATAGTTTATGGTTTGGTGTTGCGGCTCTAATGCGTCAAGGTATGTCACATAAAACACTTCTAGACTGCTGCATTGTTATAGCTGACAAAAAACATTGAACCAAGTGGCATTTATTTAGATCAAGAAAAACGGCACAAGCACTGGTGAGCTTGAGGGACTTTATACATTCACTAAAAAATCCCTTTGTGACCGGCTGGTTGAAATGAATAGAGACAAATTTTCAGAAAAGAAAGAGTTGTTAAGTGTTTTTTTTGTGTGGGGGGGTTGAGATTTGTTATGCAATGACATTGATACAGTAGGGAATTGTAGTGATATAAAGATGACAACACACCTCTGGCACGTGGTACAAGTCACATCCAGTTATAAAATGTATTTTTGTTCTGGCTTGCAAACTTTTAGTTGGATTTCCTCTGGTGTAATGGATTTGATGCTAGTGAGGAGAGGTTTGTAGGTTCCGCTACAGAAGGTATGAAACAAAATGGATGAGCTGCCAGGTGTGCAGAAAAGTGTGAAACGCCAAGAGCAACTTTAATGAGCACGGGAGAACCAGACAAATCATTATGCAGCATAGTCTGACCTCACGTTACAAAGAGTTTTCTTCTGAAATATTAGATAAATCTTATTTACGTCAGAACAACCGCTCAGCCATGAAGAAGGACTAACAGGAATTTTACAGAAAAGTGGTGGAGTGCAGTTGTGGGCATTTCGTGTCACTCGTGGATGTTAGGGTATTTCATTATACTTAAAGCAGGCCATAGCATGAAATATCCAAATTTGCATTTGTTTGTGAATTATAACTCTTCACATCATGAAAGCATAGGAATCTGTAAAAGTCAAGTATATTTTCAAGTACAAAAATCTATTTATACTGTGAGAGAAAAATATTAAATATGACATAAAAGGAAAATCCACCCTATCTATTTTGTGATTTGATCATAGGTTCTTTTTTCTCTCTCTCTCTCTCTGGTGAAATATGCTGGATTCATAAACTAAATTAAAATTAAATCATTTATTCTTATTAAACTGCAGCATATTTAAGATTATATCTGAAAACACATTTTACACCTGATTTTAGAAAGAAGCTTAAAAATAATGTTAAACTTGTTTCTATTTATAATATAAGATGAATATCTAAAAAATTCAGCATGAAAATAACTAGCACTAATGTAGAAGAAGGTGTTTACTTTGACAGTCTTAATGGTACAGCAGCAAATAACAGGTTAATCCTAAATCAATTCTAAAGGTCAGAGAGAGTGAAAAATGTTCATGTAAAACTAGATTAGATTTGTTGGTACAAGAAACCTTGGCTAACATGATCAAAAAATGACCCCTAAATAGGATCAAAAAGCTTTTTAAAACCCACATACATTCAGAGTGTTCATTGGGCTGATTAGTTAAGTATTCATCTTGTGTGCATGTGTGTGTGTGTGTGTGTATTACCTACCACAGCTAAACCTCCTACACCAGGTTACTGAAATAACCTTGTCAACTTTTTGAAACATCTCATCAATTAAAGCATGCGAGGTTGGACCAATTAGCCAACATACAATAAATAGTTGCTGTTTGTTTTTGTCATAAAGCTGACAGGGCAATATTTAAGAGGATTATTCGAAGTTTAGCCTCTGCTGTTCTGTTTGGGGTTTTGTCAACTGTCCAGATGATTTTCCTCTTCTTCCTTTTTTTGCTTCAATAAATAGATTGATGTGTGATCTTGTCTTACACTGATAAAATCAGGACTATGATTGACAGTTGTGTTCTCCACATGCCATTTAAGAGTAAGACTTAGGGCAGTAGTTAGCATTTAGCTATGCTAATTATCTGAGAGTAGCAACACAGACAGCATTTTCAAAGGAACAAACACACCTCATGGTTTCTGTCAGTGAGCTCTTGCTCCCCAGGCGGCTAATGTAAAAATGTTTAGTATCTTTCAAAGGGATTTACTAGCATAAGCATTACTGAAAGATCAAGATCATGGATTAGACCTGCTAAAAAATAAAACAACTGGTTTTAGCTAGTCTTGCAGCCTGGTTATAGCTGGTTCTCAGACTGGTTTTAAAGTGGTTTTTACCACTTCTTTAGCTGGCCAGGCTGGGAGACCAGCTACTCCCAGCTTAAACTAGCTAAAACCAGCCTACCTTCTTTCAGTAGGGTAGCTAGATTGAAGTTATATCCAGCCAGGTCAAGCTGGTTGTTAGCTATTCTAGCTAACCAGACTAGCCCAAAACCCATCTAAAACTATCAAAACAGACCATCCTGGCCATCTTGAACACAGTTTTTTCCTTTTTACTTTTCAGCAGGATTCATATTTAGTGTTTACTTTTTAGTTACGCTAATGCTAACAGAGCACTTTGAAAGATAGTAAAACTTTTACATTAGCCTTTTTCTCCTCTTATCTTTTAAGAAATATGTAACATAATACATAATCATTATCCTTTATTTTTCTCATGACTGACTACTTTAAAGGAAAACAGCATGTATGGCAGTTTTGTTGAGGTGTTTATTTGTTTTTTGCTGACTACTTTGGTGGGTAATCACTGCTGTTAGATGTATCACTTAGATCAAAGCTAATAATTTAAAGCTGCCAATCAAACTGAATTTTAAAATTGTGCTCCACATGACACTGAAAGCATACAAATGCACATACAGTACACACACACACACACACACACACACTGTGCTGTCATTTCAACTTGCAACCACCTCACCTGCGTATCTGTGCATGAAAGACAATCACTGCAGCTTCAGTATCATATATCAAACTTAGACTCAGTGGTCTGTCTTTCTAACTACAAAATTGCCGCGTATTAATCAGCTAATAGGACATTCTCCTCCCATGTATCTTAATAAAACACCTAATCAGAATGGTGTTCAAAAAAGGATTCTTCTATTTTTCTTGGCTTTTTGCAAAGATGAAGTACAGTTCCCATGATGGTTTCATTTTCTAGCGATCTATCAATGCCTTAAGTCAGCCAGCCATAGTAAAAATCCCCAGTTAGAATAACACACATTAGATTTATCATTAAGCTGAAGGTTAAAATCTAGTATGAGTATGATGAGATCAAAAGTATGAGCCCTTGATAAAAAATTATAAAAAAATAAACCTGTTTAGTCTGTCACAGCAAGCTTCTCACTGCTGGTGTCCTGGGCGACTCAGCCTTTTGTGTGGGATTGTTTGGGGATGTGTGTGTATGTGTATGCGTTTGTGTGTCAGGGTTGTTTTCTTAGAGGAGGCAGTGCTTCTAAAAAATGAGAAGAGAAATTATTCTACAGTAAAAAACAAAAGTAAAACAAAACAAATATTGTGAAATAGTTGATGAAAGTGTGTAAACCGCTTTATAAGGTATGAGCAACATCAGCAGATAAAGGTTCAGAGGAAGGCAGCATCTCTATTCCTAAAGCGTTTCTTTTTCTGTTCTCATTCTGGAAAAGAATAATGGAAAAAGTAATGTCTGATATCCGATCTGACCATTCAAAACCTGATTTTAATGGAATTTCGTTCATTAAATGTTCATGTAAATGTTGATTGGATCAGGGGCTGAATTCATGACAAACGAATGAAAAACAAGGAAAGTTCTTAAAGGAACACGCTACTATTTTTGAAAATAGGCTTGTTTTCCAA
This sequence comes from Barbus barbus, assembly GCF_936440315.1. NCBI lineage: Eukaryota > Metazoa > Chordata > Actinopteri > Cypriniformes > Cyprinidae > Barbus > Barbus barbus. The sequence goes on from NC_136723.1 coordinate 12,340,311, forward strand.
GTCCCCAAGAGTTAAACAGTTGAGTTTTACCGTTCTCGAATCCATTCAGCCGATCTCCTGGTATGGCGGTAGCACTTTTAGCTGCAGCTTAGCATAGATCATTGAATCTGATTAGACCGTTAGCATCTTGCTCAAAAATGACCAAAGAGTTTCAATATTTTTCCTATTTAAAACTTGACTCTTCTGTAGTTACATCGTGTACTAAGACTTGACGGAAAATGAAAAGTTGCGATTTTCTAGGCTGATATGGCTAGGAACTATACTCTTATTCCGGTGTATTAATCAAGGAACTTTTGTGCCGTACCATGAGTGCAGCAGGCGCAATGATATTACTAGTTAGGGCGAATTCCAAACGTCTTTTTTGTGCCCTTGAAGGGCACTTCGGGAAGGGGACGCCATCTGTAGGGACGTTCCAAATGAAGGTGAGCAACTGAATCCCTTCACGAAGGGCCCTTCCAGAAGTCCGTTAGCAAAGGGAACATGCAATGGTCACTTCACGGAAGTGATTTCAGTTTGTGATCATGTGATCTTCAGTTAGGAGATCTTGCGATGCATTTTAAAGCAAAGTTGGTGTTGATTTCGACTTCACATACAATCGTAAGTATTAAAAATAGCCTGATTAAATTTGTATTTATTTTACTGCTATACAAAATATTTTTAATATTATAAAATTTTTAATATTATATTTTAGCATATGACCATCTTAATGATCTTTTCTCAGGATGTAGCAGTCTGTTGCATTTATTTGCACTCTTTCTAGAGTTAAATGCACCTTGACTTTCAAGTAGATATTACAAAGATTGTTATATAATGTTTTGTCTTAACATTATTAAGAAACCAAAGATTCTTGAGAAGTACGTATTTTTAAAAGGGATAGTTCACCCAAAAATGAAAATTCTGTCAGTAATTACTCACCCTCATGCCGTTCCAAACTCATAAGACCTTCGTTCATCTTCAGAGCACAAAGTAAGATATTCTGACACGGAAGAGAAGAAGCAGTTGAATAAAGTGGTTATTTTTGTTTTCTTTGCGGACAAAAAGTATTCTCGTAGTTTCATAAAATTAAGGTTGAACCACTGATGTCGCATGGACTATTTTAATGATGTCCTTACTACATTTCTGGGTCTTGAATGTGGTGGTTGCATTGCTGTCTATGGAGAGTCAGAAAGCACTCAGATTTCATCAAAAATATTTTAATTTATGTTCTGAAGATGTCTTACAGGAAGTATTACAGGTCTGAAACGACATTAGGGTGAGTAATCAATAACTGAATTTTCATTTTGGGATGAACTAACCCTTTAAAGTAATAAAATGTGAAGAAATAGTAGTTAAGAAGAATTTTAACAAAGAAATTAATTTTAAGTGGGGTAACACTTTAGAATACTGATCCTTTGTTAATGAATAACTACACTACACAGGAACAAGTCACTAATGAATTATTAACATTGTTGTAACTACTATTACCTAACAAAAAACTATGATTATTGATTTATTAAGTAATAGCGCTCAGTTGAAACTAGTAGTTCACTATTAGATAATCAATAACTACTATTTTTTATATATCCTGGAGAACCACTAAGAACGACTGTACACAGGTTCATAATTAATGTGAATTATGCATAATGTATAATTAATTCTAAAACGAAGATCATGGTAACCCACTAATGACTCAAGAATTATCAAATTCTTTTAAAGAAACTACTAACTACTTGGATCAGTACTCTAAAGTGAAAAGCATCATAACTCCCTAATATTGACTGACGTCAATTTAAGCTTTTGAGCTATATGTAAGGTTTTGGATTGTAATGACTCAAGTGTTACTACATCCTTCTGAAGAAAATATTAATTTCTTCAGGAGGATGTAGTAACACTTGAGTCATTACTAGTGGGTTACCATGACCTTTACTTTAGAATTAATTATACATTATGTATTATTCATATTAATTATGAACCTGTATACAGTAGTTCTTAGGGAGGTATGAAATAATAATAGTTACTGATTAGCTAATAGTGAACTACCACATTCGACTAAGCACTATTACTTACTAATTCATTAATCAGAGTTTCTTGTTAGTTACTAGTGTGCTAATATTGCGTTACTCATGTGTTCTTGTGTAGTTATTCATTAATGATGGAACAGTATTCTAAAGTGTTACCTGTGTATCTATTGTTATTTAATAGAAAACCTAACAAACATTTTTTGTTAAATGTCATTTGCTTGTAAAGCTGTTTTTTTTTTTTTTTAAATGTCACTTGGTTTTGTATTTTGCTATCTATTGCAATGACATTCAAACATTTGTCAGCATGGCTTAAGAGTCCAAATACTTGAGGCCACTGTCTGTGTTTTTCTAAGCGCTTGTATGTTATTTCAGGATCTGAGCTGATGCCCAAGGCTTTGTCCACCAGAATCGTGGGAGGGATTTGGTGGTTCTTCACTTTAATCATCATATCTTCCTACACGGCCAACCTGGCAGCTTTCCTCACAGTGGAGAGAATGGACTCCCCAATCGATTCAGCTGACGATTTAGCCAAGCAGACTAGAATTGAATATGGAGCAGTGAGAGATGGCTCCACAATGACTTTCTTTAAGGTAACATCTTACATGCAGGATCGATGCACCCCAACACACTGTTTACATGAAAGCTATTGAAATACAGAAGGAACAGTCAGCCACAGTCCAAACACTCAGCAAATTATCAATTTTACAAGAGGCTGTCTGCACAGAAGGAGCTGGAGCTTTTAGGAGTAAGTTTATTGAATTTCTGCTAGGAAGCAAAATAGGAAGATCAATCTTGTGCATCTGTCTCATGATAAGATACAAACTAATAAAATGGATGCAGAGTCACACACAGATGAGTTTTGAGTTGTGTTAACCAAAAAACATCGCATCCAATAAATGTCCCCTCATACTGAAAGGGGAATTCTAAAAATAAATTATCAATAATAAATCAATAATTGTGCTGTTTATTTTGCACACGCTGTCTGTGTGATGTTTTAGTGGCAGACTCACTAAATAAATTATATCAGGTAGCAATGCAAACACAGATCAAAATTTGTGCTAAACACAATTTGCTAATAATTGTTCGCAGTCTCATGATAATGATAATAAAATTGTATAGTATTTTATCCAAAAATGTGTATATATTGTGTATGTATTAGCACTACTGTTCAGAAAGCTGCATTTATTTGAACAAATACTGTGAAAACGATTCAATTTTAATACATTTTAAATAGTGCAGTCAAACGATTAATCGCAATTAATCGCATTCAAAACAAACATTTTTATTTACTTAATATATCTGTGTTTACTGTGTATATATATTATGTATATATAAATTCACACACATACAGCATATATTTGGAAAATATTTACATGTAGTTACATGTATATATTTATATTAATAATATAATTTATATTATATATAAATACATTTAATATATAAACGTAAAATATTTTCTTAAATATATACATGCATGGGTGAGTATTTATATATACATAATAAATATACACAGTACACACATATAATGTGTAAACAAAAACTTTTATTTTGGATGCGATTAATCGCGATTAATCGTTTGACTGCACTACTTTTAAAATGTATATCAGCATATTATCATTCTAATATGCTGATTTGATTAAAAAACATTTATTATTATCAATGTTGGACCCCGTTATACTGCTTAATATTTTTGTGGAAACTATGATACATTTTTTCAGGATTCTTTGATGAACAAAGTAAAACAAATATTTGAGATATAAATCTTTTGTAACATTAAATGTCTTTACTGTCACTTTGATCAAAAAAGAAAAAATATTTTAAAAAAGCACCCAAACCCAAACTTTTTATATACGTTTATATATAAATATATAACTTTCTACTGTTTATAAATAAATAAAAATATACATCTATTTTTGTATGTATTTATTTGTCCAAATTTGTTGTTTACCTCACATGCAAATATAACTATTTGCATCATAAACTGTTATTAAATGATTTACAAATAATTTTACGTAAGTGATAGATGACAGCAAATGTAATCTAAAAATAAAAACAGGGGAAAGTTGAATATCATATATTAAATAAAAAATAATCATATAATATCTAGGATAAATATTGAATGCCGGGTTTTGCATTAAATATTATGTGCAATAATATAACCGATAAATGAATCTTTCAGTCACGTGAAATTCATGTATTCAAAGGTGACAAAGGTCTGATTCTTTTCATTTTCTAGGAAGTCATCACAGAGTCCTTGCTAATACCTCAAGCGTACACGTTCACAAATCCACCTGAAATCCTCCTGAACTCTATTTACCTCCACCAATCCGGCCATCTAAAATTCCAGTAATTCCAATAATCCAGTGATCTATCTTATGAGCGTGAGCCACACATATGCACCATTCATCATTTAGAGAGAGCGAGAAAGACAAACAAGTGACACAGATGAAGCAGAGAAGTGTGTACAGAAGCCAGGGTGAGCTTTATCCACCGAGATTGTAGGCTATGATTACATCCACGTATATCTATAAAAATACAGGCCTGTGGAGGACTGAGACAAATCGAATCAGCTGTGAGAGATTTAGTGCACAGCTGCCCCATTTCCCCATGCTGTCCACTGACACACTCAGACACAAAATTTTACAACTTGTCCCCTTTTGACTCAGTCTAATGAGAGATCAGGGAGAACTTATCAGACTTGAAAAGCCCTTACCAGTAGCTGATGAAAGAACAAGATCCGAAGACAAGAACTTGAAAGAATGAAAAGAAATATTGATCCAGGCAGCGTGACCATTGTCTTTAATGTTGTGCTTTTTGAAGACAGAATCAACTCTTTGGAACTCTTTATTTGCTTGTAGAAGTCAAAAATCTCAACGTACGAGAAGATGTGGGCATTCATGAGCAGCAGGAAAAACACAGCTCTGGTGAAGAACAACAAGGAAGGGATTACCAGAGTCCTGACCGCCGACTATGCCCTGCTCATGGAGTCCACCAGCATAGAGTACATCAGCCAGAGAAACTGCAACCTCACCCAGGTTGGAGGCCTGATAGACTCTAAGGGCTATGGAGTTGGCACACCAATAGGTAATGGTGCCCAACATATTGCCTAACAAGCTGTTGATCCCCCTATACCCTTAGTCTTAGGCAAGAGACGTGACTTCTTTTTCAATATGTGCTTTTATGAATTTATTATGAAATACTAACTGCTGATTTCCTGTTGAGTTTGATTTGCTGTATTCCATCCACAGTCAGATGTGGGATATCTCAGAAATGTGTATTTCCGACTTGATGCTCCTTAATGAAATTCAGAAAATTATTTTTAAAGGGACCGTTCACCCAAAAATTAACATTCTGTCATTAATTTCTCACCCTCATGTCGTTCCAAACTGTAAGACCTTCATTTATCATCAGAACACAAATGAAGATATTTTTGATGAAATCCGAGAGCTCTCTTCCATAGACGGCAACACAACTACCACGCTTAAGACCCAGAAACATAGTAAAGGCATTGATAAAATAGTCCATGTGACATCAGTGCTTCAAGTTTTCTCTTCTCTGTCAGTCCTTGATGCATGTTTACGATAGTACAAATTTTAAACTTGAGTTTTTGCATTTTCAATGCATTTTGAAATATGTAGATTGTATTATGTTAATTTTATTATATTTATACTCAAAACAATATGGAAAAACAATGCCTGAAGAAGGTTGCGTGACTAAACCGTTGAATTAAAATACAATTAGCTATATCAGCGTGCAGAATTCATCCATTTTTGTTTGACTATTTGCTATCCTTAATTCCGAAGTACTTTTATGCATCTATGTAATTTAAAAGTATTCATAAAATATTTATTAAATTTTATATTTAAAAAATTTATATATTTCTATATAAAATATAAATAAATTGGATATTTTGATTGCATTTTATTTGCTTTAAAATAGAGATGCACCAATAATGATACATAATTGAATGTCATAATATTAAAAAAATACTATTTTGTCTATATAAATAAAAAAATAAAAAAACACTAAAAACTCACCAAAAATCGGTTTAGGCAGTAAAACATGATAATGTACAGTATGAAAACTGAATATTCATTTTGAGATTTGCTAAAGATTACATTTGTAATCACACAGTGTTATTAAGTTATTTGTGTTTTTGAATTAAATATCCAATATCAACCAATATCACATAATTTATCATTAAAAAATAGGGATATATTGTGCATTCCTTTATTGAAGGGATTATTGAAGTTCAACTTCTTCAAGATGCATTCTGTTGCACTTGTGTAGGACTCTTCTTTAAACACTTCTGTGTGATTTTGTTTCTCCTAACCAGCTAAAGAACTATGGTTCTTTGCAGGCTCACCCTACCGGGACAAGGTGACCATCGCCATCCTGCAGCTCCAGGAAGAGGGAAAGCTGCACATGATGAAGGAGAAATGGTGGCGAGGTAACGGATGCCCTGAGGAGGACAGCAAAGAGGCCAATGCCCTGGGTGTGGAGAACATCGGAGGCATCTTCATCGTGCTGGCCGCTGGTCTAGTGCTGTCTGTGTTCGTGGCCATCGGAGAGTTCATCTACAAGTCGCGCAAAAACAGTGATATTGAAGAGGTGAGTGGGAGGCCTGTGGAAACGGCCCCATGGGATCTGAGTCTTATAGGAGCTAATTACCTCACCGCTGTCACAACCGAAATGAGCCATGTAAACACAAATGAGACACTTGCGGGATGTTTTTGCAGCAGCCCACTGGACAGGAACCTGTCGCAGACTTAAAGCACACGCTGTTTATCATGCAGGTGTTCTACTTCTACATTTCTGAAACTATTTTGTTTTGCATGGCATACATGGCAAAAACGATTTTATTTTATTTTTTAATTTACTGTAGTACAATATCACGCTCTTGCAAATTTTATTACCTGATCTGGATGACAAAGTGCTGCTTACAGCATAGTTTGGCAATTTAAGCAGTGTTGATGTGAAGTGTAAAATTTAATGTGAAGTGAAGTGACATACTGCCAAGTATGGTGACCCATACTCGGAATTCGTGCTCTGCATTTAACCCATCCAACGTGCACACACACAGCAGTGAACACACACACACCGTGAACACACACCCGGAGCAGTGGGCAGCCATTTATGTTGCGGCGCCCGGGGAGCAGTTGGGGGTTCGGTTCGGTGCCTTGCTCAAGGGCACCTCAGTCGTGGTATTGAGGGTGGAGAGAGCGCTGGACATTCACTCCCCCCACCTACAATTCCTGCCGGCCCGAGACTCGAACACGCAACCTTTGGATTACGAGTCCGACTCTCTAACCATTAGATATATTTAGCATAATTTGTTTATTTATTTTTTGCATGTGAATACTGCTTATATTTTATTATCACTTTGATAATTTGCATGTTACTGATCTTGTCCTGCTTTTTGTCTTTCTGTTCTATTTTTATCATTGCTCTGCATGCACAAGGCCTTCTGTTTCTTTTACGGAGTCCAATCACGGCAGCTGCAAAGAAGCGATTCCTTCTCCTCCTCTGGCACATCCTTATCAACAGATTTAGAGAGCGGGCGGCTCCTCAGGGATGACATATGTTCTTCATGTTAGCCACACACTCTTATATCTGTAAGGGCTGTGCGTTATTTAAAGGAATATAGATTCAAGATTTGTATTTGTCACATAAACAATTATACAGGGTATAACCAGCAGGGTATAACCAGCAGTGAAATGTAGGTAAACTTCCTTATAAACTCCTTTCTCTCCTTTGCCCATCCACTGGTTACTTCCAAATCATATGCCCAAACCCTTGACCTCAATCCAGCGCCCATGAGACTCAGAAATTTAGTACGGTTTTCAAGGAGATGAAGAACACTTTCATTTTTCGTTGCACACCCTGTCTGCAGACAGATAAGAAATGGAGTGCTCTCTGAAACTTTTATTTACTGGTAGAAGCTATTCAATTACGGCCATTGGCGGCAAAAAATTTAAGTGCGTACCTTCTAGATTTGATGGCCTAAATTCTGCCTTTTGTGTTCTCATTTCTTCCTCAAAAGATCGGCCCGCAGAGTGAAGGTAATGATAATTATAATGAGGGTTATGATAATGATCTGTTCTGCTATAGCCCACTGATTCTTGAGCAGAGAGGCAAAACAGAAATAATTTGTCTAAAGGATTTATTTTAGATAAGTCTATGACGTTCTAGTGTCCATACAAAATATGTGCTTTTCCTTGCCATAAATAATGATAACAATAACAATAATCTTAATCTAAATCATAATAACATCAATGTATGAATTTAGTGCTGTCAAATCGATTAATCACAATTAATTAATTGCACAATTAATTGCTAATTGTTTACATAATGTGTGTGCTGTTTATATATACACATAAACATACATGTATATATTTAATAAATATATGTAATATATATTTATATTTATGTGTAATAATTATGTAAACAAACTTTTATTTGGGTGCTATTAATCATGATTAATCGATTTGACAGCACTATATGAATTATATTTTTATCAGCTATATTAATATTATTAAAAATGTATTTAGGAGATTGAGTTTATTGTCCATATTGATAATGAAATAGTAATGTTAATGAAAAGGCACATACAGAAACTAAACGTCAGGTAAAGTTGAAATAAATGTTTTTTTTCCAATTAGTGAACTCCACTCATTCACTTCTTCTTTGTTCAAACACCTGACACTGAGCATACAGTCTTGAAACACTGATATCATTCTCTGGAATGTAATTAACTTTAGCTGTATGTGGCAGAGAAAAGACATCAAGACAAGAGTCTTCATAATGACTTGATTAAATATTGATGCCCTCAAAAAGAAAGAACAATTAAAAAGTCTAAGATTACCGTGTCTGAAATTAGCCCGCAGGATAACCGTAATCAGCCGGGAGCGAATTCACTGCTCACAGCGGCTTTATCTGCCTCCCACATCCCCAGCGGCATAAAGACATGGCCTTCATGCCTTGAACATCTCATGGCAGACCAGACCAAAACCAGCAGAATCACTCTGAAACAAAGAAATCTGCATTATCACAATAGAAAATGGGCTATACAGCAAGTCAAATCTATAGTGCATCCTTGCAATATAAACCAAATCTTTCTTCTGAGGAGATGTAGGTTAGCAGGTGAAGTTTCAGAGCATTAAAGTCACCATGTACTCCCGACCCTGTTCTCCACATCATTTCATGCTTATTCTACACTATCCTCTTAACTAAAATTTGCCTAAAAATAGAGTCAAAAACAAACCGATGGAGTGCAGCTAAAAATCCAAGCAAGTATTTTCCTGTTTGTTTGTTTGTTTTATATCATATCACACTAGTGTTTTGCAGTGCAGCGACACTATAAGCATCACATTCATTTTAATAACCCAACTGGACGCTGTTAGATTGTGTATATGTGTGTGTACTGTAAGTCTGTATGTGTGCATGTGTGTGTGTGTAGAGACTCACGCAAGCCCTCGTGTTCTTTTTTTGACAGTGTGTCTCTTTCAGTGCTGTGATGGAAGACCTGGGCATATCCCTCAGGTGCCACAAGGCGTTGAGGAAGAGAGGCAGACACAGAGGAAGAGCCAGTCTGTCTGGAGTCTTATGTAACCCCAAACGCATCCAGAGGAAAGAGACAATGGCCTAGATCCACCTTCAACCGCCACGAGCAGCTTTGCTTTTGACGTACCCACCGGGGAAATCAATCTCTGAGGCCATTTGTTTTTTTCAATCAATTGTTTATGTGCTTTTTATTCATAAATTTGCAGATTTTTATATCAGTATTATGTGGGTTGTGTTGGTCTTGTGTTAAGTACACAGGTAATATCTGAACTGAAAATGAAAGAAATATAATTTATTTTGAGATATTTATTAAAGTACAAGCACATTGCATTATACGGTAGCATTTTTGTGTGCTGTCCTTGATTTAATAAATAAAAGCGTGCTTTTTTTACACACTCGTGGGCATTTATCTTGTTCTAGCCGTTCTTTTATCAGTGACGCGGGTTCTATTAATTGCAACATTATATAACAACAGAAAATAATAGAGAAGATGCTTCTAATCCGTGACTGTTCCAAAGGGAATGTAAGGCATGACTGTTTCTCCATTACTTTTTTCCCATTTTGACCCTAACAATTCAAGACGTTCTGCCTGCTGCACACAAAGCACATGCCTCCAGGGACTGACCGAAGTATTCTCCCTCAAACTGAGGCACAATCAGATAAAGTTCAAAGGTCAGCCTCTGCTTCAAGTGCTACCTTCTCCATGACCCAGACAAATTACTCTCTGAAGATTAAACGCCTTTTCGCCAAAAATACATCAGATGTGTCTTAATGCATATCAGAGAAGATAAGACATTCTGAGATGAGGGCTTGATTAGATTTTTGTGCTCCAGATGAATTTGCTCAAAGTGTCTAAAAAAGTATATATATATATATATATATATATATATATATATACTTAACAAAACAAAAACTTTTATTTTGAATGTCAAGCGATTAATCACATTCAAAATAAAAGTTTTTGTTTACATAATATATGTGTGTGCACTGTGTATATACTATATAAATACACACACATACAGTATATATTTTGGAAATATTTACATGTATATATTTATATAATTTATATTATATATAAATATATTTAATATAGAAAGAACATATTTTTCTTAAATATATACATGCATGTGTTTGTATTTATATATACATAATAAATATACACAGTACACACACATATATTATGTAAACAAAACCTTTTATTTTAGATGCGATTAATCGTTTGACAGCATTAATATATATATATATGTATATATATATGGACAACTGGGCATGCTGGTGTCTCTGTTATACATATATAGGTCAGCCGTGTCTGGACCAGAAAGACAATGCATTTTCTGGCTCAGTTTTGGCCTCTGGGAAATTTAGACATGAAAGATGTTTTGTGGTGTTTGTGCACATGTGAGGGGAAGCTCGTGGGCTATTGGCAAACGTATAGAAATTATAGCGCTTCAGAGAGACTGAGGGCCATTCACACTTAAGAAGATAAGGACTGCTCGGGGCTGTTTGGGCCTGGCAGTCGGTTTCAAAGCCCTCAGACTTCACTGAACACATGTGATGGCCATTGAAAACGACTTTCATAGAGTCCTTGCTTTAAAAGCAGGAGCTAGTATCATGTAGAAGTGGGGTTCAAATGCTTATTTTATTTTTTATTTCAGAATTTCTTTGCATTTGGTTTATCACAATTTGTCTATCTGTCTGTCTGTCTGTTATGTAAATGTATTCCTCCTCCCAAAAATCATATGGATATGTGTCTGCATAAAGTGAATCACCTTAACCTCATAAATATTTTTTTTATTTTCAAGTATATGATATCACAGCATAACAACTCCTCAGTCATAGCTGAGGGTCAGACCGATGTCCCCTGATAACAAATGCGATCAGCTTTAGTAAACAAACATTGCAGATCTGATCCGTCCATGTGCTACTAAGTGCCTCTGTGATGATTAATAGCAGCATCACATGAGAACAGAGACTATCTGTCTGTCAGAGTATGGTGTCACTTTCACACTAATGACAGATCAGTCTTCTGCTTGGTTTTTATGCTAATGGAAAAGCTTTCGTTTAAAAGAGAGAAGGAAATTGCTCTTCTGTTTCACATTCACCTGTTACTTCACAGACAGAACAGCTTGGTAGGACCTATGGGACGGTGTATGTCAAAGCAAACACACTGAACATGTTTTTTTTCAAGAGAGGTTGAGAGGAAGCAGTGGAGAGAGAAATAAAGAGAAAAAGACATCAGGTTGTTCCCCAGTGTCATGCATAAACTATTCAGGCTGAACTTCAATTCAAAGTCAGTGTGTTTTCCAGATTTCCAGATTTAATGATGCAAATTCACTAAATCAGACCTGACATTAATCAACTTTCAATGAGTAATTCACTCAAAAATATGAATTCTCCCTTATGTCATTTCAAATCTATATGATTTTAATTCCACCATCTACTGGACTGGAGGGTGAAGTGCAGAATGGCATACAGAAAAGCAATGGCAGCTTTAAGAATTTACTATTCAGCTTATTAAATATCGAGTTGTTTTTAACCAAAATCAATTGGAGCTAAAGACAGTCGTGAACTCACCCAACCGGATATTCATAAAATTTATCTTTCTCCAGAATAGGTTTAGAACGACATTAGCATGAAAGTGTAAATGGTTCAATTATTTTATTTTATATTTATACTTTTTATTTTATTAGTTAGTGTATATACACTGTAATAAAAAAAGTTGAGCCAACTTAAAATTTTAAGGCAACAAACTTCAGCAGATTTTTGAGTTTTCTCAACTTGTTGTTTTAAGTTTATACAACAAAAAGTTGAGAATCTCCTACAAAAATAAGTTGAGAGAACTAAAAAAAACTGGTTGCTTTAAAAAAAATTTTTACAGTGTAGTTAATAAGCTCTCTCTCTCTCTGTGCGTGTGTGTGCGCGCGGTTTTGTGACAAATGAGGACATAAATTTGTATAATGACACAGGTATGATATAGGTATTACAAGGTGAAGGTGACTTATGAGGACATTGCCCCATGTCCCCACTTTTCAAAACACTTATAAATCATACAGAGTGAGTTTCTTGGGGGGAAAGTAGAAATGCACAGTCTCCTGTGAGGGCTAAGTTTAGGTGTAGGGTAGGTGTACGGCAATAGCACATACAGTTTGTTCAGTATAAAAACCATTACGCCTATGGGATGTCCCCACTTTTCACAAAACAAATATGTGTGTTTGTGTGTGTGTGTGTGTGTGTGAACTATTCCTAGTTACTGCATGCTTTCTTAATTTTGATTTCATGTTGAATTTATCCAGACTAGACCAAATAACCAACATAAAAACAAACTAGACCAGCATGGAAATCGTCCCCTACAACAATTCACACAGGAAGTGCATTTAATTATCATATTTAAAGGTATACACCTGCTGTCCATTACACCAGATGCCAGTGTTGGGCTAGTTACTCAAAGAATGTAATACATTATTCATTACTAGTTACTCCTTTCAAAAGAAATATTGCTACTTTACTTATTACTTTCTGGCAACAGTAATTAGTTACACGACTAGTTACATTACTTTTTCTTTACACCCCACAGAAGTTGTAACTGCATCTTCCACAACTTACACAACAGTGTTCAGATTTCTTGAATTCAGACTTTTTTCCTGACAAAATCAATATAGTGCAATATTTATATTTGCTGAATGTAAGCCTTTCCATATTCCAAGCTTGCCTGCTGCACTGGCACATGCATGCATGTCATGAAAATTATGAAAATAAATCTAGGACTTATTTTAATGCTGTATTTAAAATCAGTGGGGCATCAAAAGTAACTAAGCTGTTTTATGGATGGTAACTAATATTATTACTGGAATCTTATTAGTAATTAGTTACACTACTAGTTACTGCAAAAAGTAATATTATTACAGTAATTAAGTTACTAGTAACTAGTTACTGCCCAACACTGCATCATGCTGGGTTATTTTATCTCAGCATGAGATATCCATTCAGGCCTTTCAGGTGCACTGTCCCTGTTAACCAGAACTCAGCGCACACATACACACTCTAAACCATTTGGCCGTGATAAAGCCATCCTGTCTATGGGTGGGACAATGATTCTGAATGAGGGCTGCAGGTGCACAGTTTCTGTAATGCTCTCAGGAGAACCCTCAAACACACATTAAGCCATAGGAGATGACATGCACAAGTCCAAGTGCTCTATTAGAGCTAATGACTGACATCTTATGCCAAATAACAGTCACCTTTGTCTGAGAGGCAAGCCTGTGCACTGATTAGACATTAGTGAGGTCTTTGTATTATGGGACATCAACCACAAAGATTTACACTGTGTAGCTGAGGGACAGTTAGTTCAGAAACAAATAGACATCTTACTCTTGTTCTATTGGCTTGTAATTAGGTGAATCCGAATGTGACTAATTTGCTATTAAATGGATAGTTTACCCAAATTTGAATGTTTCGTTCTTTTTGGTAATAATTAAGCGTAGGCCTACTTACACTCATGCTGTTCCAAACTAGCGTGAGAATAAAGAACCGAACAATTCCGGTTTTGATTCTGTTATTAATGCTTTCATTTTAAATACGCCATAAATACAGTCTAGCCTACATAATGTGTTCCATTCATCGATATTCATGAAATAGGCCTACTACTCTTGACAAAATTTGTATCTTTAACAACACATTGTAATATGAATAACTAGTTAGTAACTACGCTGCTCAACATCTGCATATATGTTTGATTCACTAAAAAGAACGTCACCGTTACGGATGTAACCCTCGTTCACTGATGAAGGGAATGGAGACGTTATGTCATGATGACATTAGGGGATTCACTTGGGAGCCCCAATCATCTCTGACTTTAAGAAAAAACGCCAATGAATATTGGCTAGTGGATTTTGCATACCTGAGCCACTCCCCATGCATATGGGTATAAATAGGCGACAGGTGCATCCACTCATCAGGTTTTCCGCTGAGGAGCCGAGAACATGTCCCTGGCACCCAGCGATGGTTCAAGATTGTGGCATGGGGACATAACGTCTCTGTTCCCTCCATCAGGGAACGAGGGTTACGTACGTAACTGAGACGTTACCTATCTGTCAGTCACTACGAGTTATGTCGTGACGACATTAGGGATCCATGGAAAGCGCCACAAGCTGAACCCCGTCACAACCTTATGGCATTGCAAATGTTGACAAGCAAGCATGTAACCTTCTATCGCCCCAGCGCAAATTCGCTGACCTTGGTACCCGCAGGGACCACAGGTAAGTACATCGCTGCCAGAGATAGCCAAGCCACTGTTCCTTTCACCACAGAAATTAGAAGGGATTTCGACCTGCAATGAAAAATTGCTTCAAGTCTTTCCTATTTGTTGTTACAGATCAGCAGTAACGACAGGGAAGCAAGCCTTCCGGAGAAGGGCGCTACGGAGGCCACATCCTGCCCATAAGGAGGTGACATGTGGAGACACTGATATGGACTGACCCAGGCCTGGGGCATTACTGCATATGAAATTGGTCTCTGAGGCAGGTCCTACCTGAGAGTAGGGATGGAACAACTGCCAACAGAGACAGACAGAATGGTCTATCAAAGGGAAGACATGGGTTTGCCAAGAGGAAAGCCTTACCATGGAAGAATACACACATGGTATTACCCGCAGGGAATCAACCCATATGGACACCTAGCCCAGTACAGGGGCTTACCGGAGACCCAGGCAAGCTAACACCAATACTGGGCCTGGCGTCAGACTGCTCCGCCCAGTCTGTCCACCGGGGGTGCTGGAGGAACTCCACCAGGGTTCGTCATCTGGGGAACTTTACTGGAGGAGAAAAAAGGCGCTCGCATCCCCGGGTGAGGGGGAATGGCGCAGCAAGCATGACTCTTCCCGCCAATTATCTGTTACCAACACACAGGATGAGACTGGCTCAACGCGAAGACTGTAAAATCACGCAAAGGTGTCCGGTGTCACCCAGCCCGCAGCTATACAAATGTCTACCAGAGAGTGTGCCAACGCATAGAAAGAGGCAACAATCCATGTGGAGTGAGCCCTCAGCCCCAGGGGGCACGGCTCACCTTGGGATTGGTACGCCAAGGCGATGGCATCCACTATCCAGTGGGCCAACCTCTGCTTGGAGACAGCCTTCCCTTTCTGCTGACCTCTGAAGCAGACAAAGAGCTGCTCAGAGCTTCTGAAGCTCCGGGTGCGGTCCACGTATATGCTCAACGCTCTTACGTGACACAGCACGCCAAGGCTGGATCTGCCTACTTCAAGGGCAGTGCTTGCAGGTTTACCACCTGATCGCGGAAGGGCGTGGTGGGAACCTTGGGCCAAGGTCTCAGGACAACGTGAGAGTAGTCCGGCCCGAACACAAGGCGCTATTCACTCACCGAAAATGCTTGGAGGTCCCCGACCCTCTAGATGGAAGTGAGCGCAGTCAGGAGTGCTATCTCAGCAGACAGAAATTTAAGCTCGACTGACTCCAGCGGCTCAACGGGACCCCTCTGCAGTCCAGCCAGGACAATAGAGAGATCCCAGGAGGGCACCATGGGTGGCCTAGGAGGACACAACCTCCTGGCACCCCTCAGAAACCTCACAATGAGATTGTGCTTTCCCAGGGACCGGCCGTCCACTGCAATGTAATGTGCTGCGATAGCAGCCACAAACGCTTTCAGGGTGAAGGGTGACAGCCTATGCTCTTTTCTTTTCTTTCCTGCAGGAAAGAAAGCACTACTTCAATTGTGCATCTTCGGGGGTCTTCTCGGCGAGAATAACACCAGATCGCAAACAGACTCAACTCCAAGGCAAGAGCTCGCCTCGTAGAGAGGGCTCTGGCCTGAGTGAAAGTGTCTTCCACCGCCGGTGGACAAAACACTCAAGTCTGCCACGTCTCATCCAGGAACCTCACATGGAGGTTCCAAGATCTGGATGCGGTTGCCACATGGAGGTCCTTTCTCAGAGGGATGCGCCAGGAGGGGCTGTCACGAGGAGCATGAGTTCCAAAAACCAGGTCCGGGTGGGCCAAACGGCGCAACTGGCAGGACCTGTTCCTCGTCCTCACTGACGTTGCACAGTGTCTGTGCGAGAAGGCTCACTGGGGGAAGCGCAAACTTGCATAAAACCCAAGGCCAGCCTCGGTCAGGGAGACATACAACTGGCCGTGGGAGGACTCGTGGGAGGCAACCAGGTTTACCTGAGCTTCCCTGAATCGACTCCAGAACAGCCGGATCATCTCGGGATGGAGTCGCCATTCTCCGGGGAACGTGAGATCACATCAGCTGCACGATTGAGCTCCCCCAGGATGTGGACGGCGCGCAGCGATATTTGACTAATACGGACAAAATAGCGCCATAATACAGTCCCAACAACTTTTTATTATTTCTTAAAAATCGTCCCATTTGCGCAGGAGCATGTTCAATACAGGGACCAATGGCATGAGTTACATAGAAAAATGTTATGGTGTTTTGTTTTTTTCTGTTTCTTTTTTAACACTTGACCTGCCTCTTTTCATTGTAGCTTAATTTCATTTTATTAAAAAAGAGCAGCTTGGATATTTTACTCAAGGAACAGGAAAGTGAGTTGTGGTTGAATGTTTCTTGTGTCCATTTTTATGAGCATTATTCCATTACTGTGGCACTAAAATGTCAATTAAGTTTTTAAGTTAGCATCTTTATGATATTCTTTTGCAGAAGCAGACCTCAAGACACCCAGCCTGTGTGAGGTCGAGAGGAAAGCGAGAAGGTGTGTAGTGGGTGCTGTTATCTATAACTAACCTTTATATTCAGCACTGGAGAATTATTTGCTTACTCTTGAACAAGGTCTGAGAAGATAAGGATCAGTCTTATATAAGGTGATGTTCTGAAAAACATGGAAATTAAGCAAAAGTATCAGTGAAAACGCCAAACATGCCTAAGTATCAGTGACTCATACCGAGTGAATATCATCATATCTCTGCACTTGTGTAGTGAATAAGAGCTTTTATTCAAATCCACACAGATGGCATAATATTACTGTGCTGCTGAATGTGATGATGTTTACTGCCAGCTTAAGTTTTTTTTTCCTTTTTAGTATTTTGATTAATTCTGGGATTCGGTATAGACTGCCGTAATACTGTTTTCCCTGTGCCTAATCTGCTAACATCATAACTCTTAATCAAAACCCCCAAGCCGTTCCTCTCTTTTTTTGTCTTCAACATTGTAATCTTGAATGAATGAGGTCACAGATTGCATGCATGTGACACGCGCCGCTTACCTTACCTGAAACTCTTCTCAAAACAGTGAGGGACTTTGTGCTCCCCTTGGTGCATTAAAATAAAACCATGGCACCTGGATGTCAAGGAAATCCAGTTATCATCCTCCAAATCAATTTGTCTCACAGAAGGATGCATCTGTGTTCTTCTCTGAAGACCTCTTCTTTCTCTGATGTCTTATCTTAAGCTTCATGACCACAACCTTGGCACAAAACGTCAGTTGTCTATTTGAAACAGACCCACGGCATGAAATTTTGTCCTTGACAATTTACTCCCCCCTCATACCTTTCCAAACAAGAATACAAAAGGAGATTTTTTCCATACAATGACAGTATTCCCTTTCATTGCATGGAAAAGAGCAGCTTGGACATTCTGTTAAACGTCTCCTTTTGTGTTCCACATTAGAAGTCATATGGGTTTGGAATATTTCTTTATTTATGAAGATGAAATGTTGCTTTTAGAAAGACATCCAGTGGCAGAGTTTACCTATTTCACAAACACATTTTATTCTATATTAGGGTATATTTGTCTAACTACAATGTGAACATTAATATGATTTTTTATTGTAAAATGAATACCAGGATACTAGGCATGAGATACCAAAAAATAATCTGTTTTCTGATAGTCCTTTTTCATATGAACATCAATTATAACCGATGGCTGTCTCTGTACAGAAACTGATGAGCGTGCCAGATTAACCCAAGGGAACAGAACACACAAACATGAACATACTGTTCTGTAGCTGTCAGCCGGACAGAACGTATCCATCAAAGTGATTGAAATGATGAAAAATGCCTCTCAGCCTGTCATTATCCCAGTGCACATTCATAGTTCTGAGACAACACAGATTGTAATATGAAATCATTTCACAAATTTATCCTCGAGCTGTCTTTGTTTAGACTGGAGCGTGTTTACACATTACAGGTGCTGTAATTATTATAGTTTATCAAGCACGAGGAGACTGAGCAAATACAACATTTTGTCTGGGTAGGTGCTGCCATCTGTTGGCACAACTTCATCACTGTAAATAACGCATTACCTTCATGTAACTCAGGGATTCCCAAATTAAATTGATAGGTATTGTTATTATTATACTATATAAACTTAATATTTACTTGAAGTAGCTACACCTTAGATTTTAAGGTACTATTTCGATAATTTAACAGCACATTTGCATGATCATGGTTCTCTGATGGTCAGTTAATAATCACAGGACATGCAGGTAAACATATCATATATTTAATAATATTATATATATATATATATATATATATATATATATATATATATATATATATATATAACGTGTCATTTTAGTTTTATTTATATTCTAGTAGAGGACTCATTAACATTTTGAATTAGCGTTTATTTTAATATTTAGTATTCATTTTAATTTTAGCTAATCTTGTGCTTTCTGTGCTTCTGTTATTATTAAATTATTTTTTATAGTTAAACTTTTTCAGTTAATTGCATATATATACAGATGCAAATATGTGTGTATATTAGGGGTGTGCACGAATAGTCGAACATTCGGTCTGTAATTATTATTCGAACAATAAAAATACTATTAGAATTTTACTGTGTGTTAATTTGCACAAGAGAGCGCATCTGATAGTGAAATGATCTTCAGACATATATAATGTTTCCTCGAGCGCTAAGAAACTGTTAGCACACGTTATCTTTGTCAGTGCGCGTTCTTATTGTTATCAGACTGAGGAACAAACTTTCACCCTAGCCTGTGTTTATTAGTTTCTCTCAGAATTAATGTGTGAAACAATGTAAACACAATCTGAACAGTAATTGGCACAGTCTGCATGATTTTTCCGTTTGCTCTGCTTGATCTTGAATGTTTTTTTATGTACTTTTTTGTTTACACATATTTTCAACAAAAATAAAACCTTGCGATATAACGTAAAGTTATTGTAGAACATTGTTGTGTAACGGCTAATCATAAGCTTGTTCAGAAATCGTGACAAAAACGTTATAATTAAAAATAACGTCTTTCTCATTAAACCTCAACCTCATAAATACACAAATATTCGTTTTTTATGAGCCCAAATACTCGAATGCAAATGCCCATCCCTAATATATATACATATACATATACAGGTCCTTTTAAAAAAATTAGCATATTGTGATAAAGTTCATTATTTTCTGTAATGTACTGATAAACATTAGACTTTCATATATTTTAGATTCATTACAACACAACTGAAGTAGTTCAAGCCTTTTATTGTTTTAATATTGATGATTTTGGCATACAGCTCATGAAAACCCAAAATTCCTATCTCAAAAAATTAGCATATCATGAAAAGGTTCTCTAAACGAGCTATTAACCCAATCATCTGAATCAACTAATTAACTCTAAACACCTGCAAAAGATTCCTGAGGCTTTTAAAAACTCCCAGCCTGGTTCATTACTCAAAACCGCAATCATGGGTAAGACTGCCGACCTGACTGCTGTCCAGAAGGCCATCATTGACACCCTCAAGCAAGAGGGTAAGACACAGAAAGAAATTTCTGAACGAATAGGCTGTTCCCAGAGTGCTGTATCAAGGCACCTCAGTGGGAAGTCTGTGGGAAGGAAAAAGTGTGGCAGAAAACGCAGCACAACGAGAAGAGGTGACCGGACCCTGAGGAAGATTGTGGAGAAGGACCGATTCCAGACCTTGGGGGACCTGCGGAAGCAGTGGACTGAGTCTGGAGTAGAAACATCCAGAGCCACCGTGTACAGGCGTGTGCAGGAAATGGGCTACAGGTGCCGCATTCCCCAGGTCAAGCCACTTTTGAACCAGAAACAGCGGCAGAAGCGCCTGACCTGGGCTACAGAGAAGCAGCACTGGACTGTTGCTCAGTGGTCCAAAGTACTTTTTTCGGATGAAAGCAAATTTTGCATGTCATTCGGAAATCAAGGTGCCAGAGTCTGGAGGAAGACTGGGGAGAGGGAAATGCCAAAATGCCTGAAGTCCAGTGTCAAGTACCCACAGTCAGTGATGCTGGTGTTGGTCCACTGTGTTTTATCAAGGGCAGGGTCAATGCAGCTAGCTATCAGGAGATTTTGGAGCACTTCATGCTTCCATCTGCTGAAAAGCTTTATGGAGATGAAGATTTAATTTTTCAGCACGACCTGGCACCTGCTCACAGTGCCAAAACCACTGGTAAATGGTTTACTGACCATGGTATTACTGTGCTCAATTGGCCTGCCAACTCTCCTGACCTGAACCCCATAGAGAATCTGTGGGATATTGTGAAGAGAAAGTTGAGAGACGCAAGACCCAACACTCTGGATGAGCTTAAGGCCGCTATCGAAGCATCCTGGGCCTCCATAACACCTCAGCAGTGCCACAGGCTGATTGCCTCCATGCCACGCCGCATTGAAGCAGTCATTTCTGCAAAAGGATTCCCGACCAAGTATTGCGTGCATAACTGAACATAATTATTTGAAGGTTGACTTTTTTTTTTTTTTTTTTGTATTAAAAACACTTTTATTGGTCGGATGAAATATGCAAATTTTTTGAGATAGGAATTTTGGGTTTTCATGAGCTGTATGCCAAAATCATCAATATTAAAACAATAAAAGGCTTGAACTACTTCAGTTATGTTGTAATGAATCTAAAATATATGAAAGTCTAATGTTTATCAGTACATTACAGAAAATAATGAACTTTATCACAATATGCTAATTTTTTGAGAAGGACCTGTACATACAACAAACAGCATAGGATTTATTTGATTAAAATAATTTAAATAAAAGATATTTACAGAATTAACTAATTAAAAGGAAAACAAGTTAATTTTTTTTTTAGTCTTTTATTAACAAGCTTTCTGAAGAGAGGATAATTTGGTCCAAAGCAAAACATTAGAGCGGAATAATCAAAGTGTTGTCACATTAAATTTAAAAAGAAAAAAAAGATCTGATTTTTATTTAAGGCAACATATATAATGAAACCGTTTTTGCTTACAATTGGATTTCCCTGCTGCCACAACTGATGGAGGGAAAGTAAAAAAAAAAAGTTTAATTACATAAAATCAACATTAGTGAAACTACAGTATGTGCAGTACCGAACGCCTGAGAATTTGATTCCCAGATTCAATGGTCTCTTCTAATGTTTCGAGACATTTTGAGTGTCACAGTTTCAGCAAAAACAGATTACAGCACAGTTTAGTCCAATAGCTTTATGTCCCCTGAGAAGAAAAAAGGTTATTATTGAGCTGTGAGATGAGGTTTGTTGTGTTGTAAGTCCAAAAATGATCCTGTGAATTGAGGTTGATTGATTCCATAAGAATGTGAGGATGTTCGGGGACATGTGTGTTAAGACTATAAATGATTGTTTTAGGTAAAGGAATACTTCGCTGAACACTGACCAATACAAACTTAATGCTAATGCTTAAAGAGTTCGAGTAAAAAAATAAAACAACGTACAACCTACGATCAGATGAGGACAGTAGTGATGTCACATTTGTTAAATGCACCTTTAGTGAGTAATTAAAGTCCTTCAGTGATTTTCTATGGTCCTTCCTTCAACAAACACATTTAACTTTGCAATTTGTCTGTTTCATGATCGCTGATGAGCAGATCAGTGGTGAGTTTCACCACTGAACTACACTCCAATGGCGAGGCGTCAAGAAGACAGGTGTATGACTGAGCTTCTGCGACCCCAAGAGGTAACAGGTTCTGTGAGCTTGACTGTGCAACAGTATTTTCCATTGAGGAACTAACTGGTGGTTTGGCTCCAGAGTAACAGGTGTGTGTGGAGAAGTCTGAAGCCTGGGGACTCTGAGTAAGGTCTGGAGAGGGGCACAGGAAGGCAGACAGCGGGCAGTCTGGAGAGGAATATTTGGCCAGCACCTGAAGCTGCTCGGGTCTGAGGGCGGCTTCAGTACAGACCCTCTCATACAGGCCTGAGTAACTCTGCCAGGCCTTCATCTTCATCTGATTCAGCTTTATCCTTTCAGCTGTCAGCTTCTCTCGCTCGCTCCTCTGCACAGCACAAAGAAACCAGATATATACACTTTAAAAAATATTAGGCCTAAATTTAAGATTTGTTAACTATATTATATTCTTTTTTGACATTTAAGTTATGAAAATAAATTTATTATTAAAATAAACTTTTTAACTTAATGTAATGCATATGTTTTATGTATGACTGACAAATATCCATCACATTAAAGGGATAGTTCACCCAAAAATGAAGTATTTTTTTTTCCTACTTTGGAAGTCAATGGTGCCCCAAAACAGCCTGGTTACAAACTTTCTTCAAAATATCTTCCTTTGTGTTCAGCAGAACAAATAAATTCATACAGGTTTGGGACTACTTGAGGGTGAGTAAACGATGACACAATTTTAATTTTTGGGTGAACGATCCCTTTAAGTTTATTAGTCTGTTTATGTTAAAACTGAGTAATCCAAATGGATGTAAATTTTACACGCAATTCAAATGCATGGATGAATCTCACAAAAGCCTGTCCAGGTCATATTTCACCCAAAAATAACAAATCAGATTTTTCGATTCGAAAAGAAAAGTCTTTGAAATGCCAGGACCATTAAGATACTACGCAATTCTTTTCCATAAAAACAATAAAAAACAATACAAAAATCCATTGAGTAAAAATAATTTTATATACCTAATCAAAACTTTCATTGGCATTACAAAATAAATCAAAATAACTCATCTGATGAAATTACATTTAAAAAATAATAAATGATCCTTAAAATAGTTCAAGCATTTTCTTGAAAAAACTAAAATGTGACCCAGTCACGTTTTTGTGAAATTAATTGAAAGCTGTAGATCAAAACTTTAATCCTGAATGAGGTATTTGAAGTGGTGGAAGAGTATACAGCTATAAACTTTAAGCCTTTAGGGATCCCTCAGACTATAAGGATCTTTTGAATACTCACCAGTTTCTCGATTTCACACTCCAGGTTGTGTATGCAGTCAAGTTTCCGCTTGCGGCAGCGCCGGGCTGCAAACCGGTTTTTGCTCCGTCTGCGGATGTCATGCACAACGTCGAGCTGCTCCTGTGTCAAGCACTGCTGCTTCAGCATCTGCTGGAAGTCATTCCTGCTCAGAGACACGATCTGACCCACAGAGAGCGGCAACGCCATCTGGAGGGAAACAATCAACATGTCATGGAAGTCACGGAAGCAGATTTGTTTATATTTGAAACAATATGTCAACTTTCCTCAACATTCAGTGAGCAAAAGATTTACAGGTTAATGCTTCTTTTAAGGTCTTCACCCAGGACTTATGTGGACTTTTGACCTCACAAGGAGTCTGACAAGTCATTATCAGGTGTGCAACGTAATTATGATTCCAAACTGCTCAAAAGGCACTGAACAGTGCAAAGTACAACCAACATTAACAAATCTAAAAATGCTTTCCAGAGGTGCCAGGTTTTTGCATATTCCAACTGTATGAAATTCTAGATAAGATGTAGGTCTCAAATTGTTAGATTGACCAAAATGTCTTTATTAATATTGATTTAATAGCAGGTGTGCTGTTAAATTGCACCATTTGGTGGGTCTCTAAATAAAGTCGCTCATCAATGCTATTAACAGGCAAAGTAACTAATTTAATGTATCGCTGGCTAATTACTCAACTCTTTTTTTTTTCTGAAATAATTACAAACTTCTTAAGTAAGAAATGTGTTGCTTAACAATTAGAAAACAAAAATTTAAATAAATTCACAACCATTTAGATTCCAAGACAACTTTGGAAAATTTAACAAAGGTTCAAATAAATTTGCGACTATTTAGATTACAAAATAATTTTGCATAATATTAATTATTATTAAAAATAATAAAATATTCATAATATTATTGTGTTGTTTGTATAAAATATTTATTATCTTGATCGTATTAGTCATAAAGCAATTTCCATCTCTATTTAGGTTGAGTCTATAAAGTAAGTCTACGATTGATTGATTGATTGATTGATTGACCTTATTGTCCATCATGACAACTGGACATTTGATCACTTAAAACTTTAATGCACATCTTTCCTCAACAAAGCGCACAATTTCATGCATCATTCAAACAAAAGCTTAGGGATAAGGGTTTGTTGCACACCAATGAAGCACCACAAATAAATACAAGCAGCCCTCACCTCACACACTCGTTCACTGCTGTAAGACTCACTGTCCCCCTCTGTGTCAAAGCTATCAGAGTCCTCCCCTGATTGGTTGAAGGGCATGTATGGACTGCCCTGTGACGTGGGTCCCCCCTCTCCATCATGCAGATGAGCGCCCACCGCACCAAAGTTCTGCAGGAAAGGACACTCCACTTCTCTGGGATCTGGGTGGCAGCTTTTCAGACAGTTGAGATTCAAGGGTTTCGCCACCAAGCCCAGGCCAGAGCGAGACGCCTGACAAGAATCCGGCCAGAACGTGAGCTGTTTGGCCACCTCCATTTCCTCTGTGCTCCTCTGTTCATTGCATCGGTCAGCTTTGAGCTCCACGTATGGCCTCACAACATCCTCCGGTCCTGAGCTAGGAGACGTTCCCCATTTTTCAGAGTCACAAATGGATTGTGCAGACTCATTATAGATTGGAAATGATGGCTGGCCTGTGCAAGGACCAGGATTCAGGGGACAACCTTCAGGCAGAAGAGAATCTTTATCGCCAATGAGAGGTGTCTTATCGCATGATAAGATCTCCTTTTCATCTTCATTGCTTGAGCAAGGTAGGCAGCTTAAAGGGCAGTCTTCTGTCTTGTCAAGGGACATGGGTTTCGAGTCGCAAACATCTAGACAGGATCGCTCCTTCCCACAAGCTATTTGAAACTTCCGGTACTTTGGGCACAGAATGGAGTAATCTGTGTCTTTCTGGCTGTGACAGTTTTTTCCGACGTCCTCAATGGCCACCGAGGGAGGACAAGTTGGCTCCTTGACTTCAAGCTGAAGCTGCGAGGGCTGAAGTAATGATTTGTCTTCATCAATAACATCATCCCCATCAATTGAGCTCAATTCAGCCCCACGTGATTTGCAGCATTTGGTTTTGCAGCACTTCCTCTGGACTTTTGATGCACTTCTGCTGCTGTCAAAGAACTTGGGGAGAAGGAAGTCAAAGCAGGCTTTGTCCAAGTTCTTGAAACCAAGAACAGAGGCACAGTTACGGATTTCCAGCACATTCTCTTTGGTAAAGATGAGTTTTGAAGTGTAGGCAAAGTCCAGCAAGGGTTCAAATCCCTCTGAGGTAACCTTCGAAATGAAAAAACAATATGTTTTAAATCAAGTGCATTAAAATGCATCATATCTCACAATGAATTAAAGGGATAGTTTCTGCAAAAATAAAAATTCTGTCTCAATAATGGCAGAAGAGAAGAATTGTTGTTTATTATTTAAAGTTAAAGTTATTTTTGTTTTCTATGCGCACACAAAGTATTCTCGTAGTTTTGTTAAATTATGGTTGAACCACTGATGTCGCACAGACTATTTTAACAATGTCCTTACTGCCTTTCTGTGCCTTGAACGTGGTAGTACCCTTGCTGTCTATGGAGGGTCAGAAAGCTCTTGGATTTCATAAAAAATATTGCAGTTTTTTTCAACTGCTTACACACATTTTCAAAACTTTGCCTCTTTTTTCAAAACTTTGTACATAAATCCAAGAATTGCACACACAACATGCAAAATGCCTCACATCTCTTGCAAAACGAAGCACTGCATTCAAAATATCACAAATCTCAAAAGCAAACATTTGCAAACACCTTTGCCATAATAATAATTCCTGTTAGATTTTTTTGTGTTACATAGAGAATTGTTGTTTTGCAAAAAAATGTTTTATGAAATTGAAAACTGAGTCAAAGGGCGAGAATTAGCATATGTTTTTGTAGATTTGGTGTGTGGTTCTGGTGTTTGAGTGTCAGGTTTCAGAAATTATGTGAAAAGTAAAGATTCTGTGTGTAAGCAGTTGAAAAAAAACAACAACTGTAATTTGTGTTCCGAAGATGAACAAAGATCTTATGGGTTTGGAACGAAATGAGGGTGAGTAATGACAGAATTTTCATTTTTGGGTAAACTATACCTTTAAATATTTCTGTTGCAATATTGGGCCAAAGATATCCCATGAACTTCCTCCTTTAACTATGTTGTTACCTCATCAGGAAGGTTGATGATAATTCCTTCAGGTGTATGACTGGACAAACGAGCGCTGAAATAATCACTGCAGGACGCCAGAACTGCCTGGTGGGCCCGATAACTCTGGGTCTCTGCCACAACAGTCACATCACACAGAAGATCTTTCTTCCTCTGCTCATTCAGACATTGCAGAATGTGGGAACTGTGCACAGACGACTGGAAGGTGAACTTAAACGACTTGGAGTTTTCCACCGACATGTTAATCTGTATGGTAAAAACAAAGAATATAATTAAAAGAAACTGTGATGTGTACTAATCATAACTGAAAATTTTAGTTTTGAAATTCATTTATTAGACATATAAAGCAAGCATCATGTTTTCTAAACAGTCTAACCACTGAATTTCCAAGACTTTTCCTGTTACTGGATAGAGATGTTTCAAAATCATATTATGGATGTTGCATGCAGCAATTTTAAAGAGCAATTTCTAACCAATTAAATATTTTAGAGCTCAGCATAACTTTTAAAATATATATATTCAGTCTAAGGATTTCCATGTCATGAACACACTATTAAAATCCCCTATGGTGTTTACAGTTTTTACAAATTTCAACAATGCTCACCAACTTTCTCAGCAGACTTGGTTCCAGAAGCATTTTGTCATACATTTTTCCCATAAAGGTTTTTGTTAGAATTATATTATTATTTATTTGTTATTATTTTATTTTTTGTAGAACCATGGCAATGTAGTTTTCCACCCAGAATTCCACTGTTCAACATGATTTAAAAAAAAAAATTGAAATAATGCAGCCTGATGGCTTTAACAAAAGCATATAGCATTGATTAACAAACTTTTTAAGGATCTTTAAGTTATTTTTAATGGAGAAAATGAGTTTACTTCCAGAATCTGCCAGTTGCACAGCAGGGAATAGGAAATGGAGCGGAGTGATACTGTGTGAAGGGGAAATTCATGCCACTCCACTCACGACTCTGTTTCAGTTTTGTGCTTTGCTTGGCCGGTTTTGGAATTATTTACTCATTAACTGGCCAATTTGTGTCTCAAACGTAAGTTGCTCAGTATTAAACTCTTTTACAGTGAACTTGTATGAATACTGTCACATTTGCAAT
Source organism: Barbus barbus (assembly GCF_936440315.1). NCBI lineage: Eukaryota > Metazoa > Chordata > Actinopteri > Cypriniformes > Cyprinidae > Barbus > Barbus barbus. Next base: position 12,368,312 of record NC_136723.1, read on the forward strand.
TGTCTGGCTTGATGTTCAGCAGCGCTCTTGCTCGCGTAATACTTCTTTAAAAACTCTCGTTCTACGGGAAGTACGTTAAGGCTAAAAACAAAAGCGCCTCGGGAAAAAATTCACTACGTACGTGTGCTTACCCACAGGAGCTCCTTATCTCAAATGTACTGAGAATTTGACCTAGTCGAGTCATAAGTGTGTGGCGCAAGGGTGTCTCTCACTGCTGACTCATTGGGTTTTGCTGATAAAGGATGAGCAAGCATTTCCCCCGTCTGTCCCTTTCCATGAAAGTCCTCCACTTTCCGAGGAACTTAGGGACTGGTTGCCTCATACAGTTCAGCTGGAGCATTTTATGTTGTGAAACGGAAACATTGGAACTCATTTCCCTAATCCTGTGTTGAGTTAAAACAGACGAGCCTTGGATGTAATAAAACCCCAACATTACGCTTGTGTTACAAAACCTAGTGAGCCGCCTACTTAGACAGCATCCTAGGCGCGTTTTAAACGTTCGAATAGAACCTTCGGAACGAGGATACGACGCTTAAAATGCTGTCTAGGTGGAAAGCCCATTATGTTTTGAGCCACAGCCAACGTCCGATTGGGGGAAAAAAGACATCTGTACAGAAGAATACAGTCGTGATCACTGAAAAGCTCACAGCTGTATGGCGTGAAATAGAACTATATCTAAACTAATCAAGTTAATACGTTTTTACATTTAAATTAGACATTTTTAACTTTATAAAGTTCACCGATCTTCATTCTCAATGCCTTTATGTCTCTCTTGACTGACAAAACCACAAGAGTTCATATATATATATATATATATACTCACCTGTCATATCACTGAAGAGTGAGAGGAAAAGATGGATTTGATCCTGCATACTAACTCGGCTTGTTTAAAGCGCTCACTTGTAACTATATGAAAATAAGGAGGCGCTTGTGTTTCACTCTGGTGTCATGTGACTTCTGCCAAAAAAAAAAAGTTTTTGTCCCGCCTTCTCAAACACAGCCCTCTGTTCATTGGCCCTCTTTCATGTCAATCATTAACGTCACTACTTCCTTACTTTTCAGTCTGCCACTGCCAGACCTCCGTGGTTTTCACCCACAGTCCACTATACAGCCTGACAGACAGATTTAACCTCGTCAGTCCTGAGTTGGGAAACTTACAAACAAAAACGAAATGGAATATTCACTATATTGAATATTTGGACCAATGTAGCCAGACGCAAGCACACTTTGTGTCTTCTTAACTTAAAAAAAGTAGTAGTAGCTATAATGCTTAAAATCATTCATTTAATACCATAATACTCTTTTTTTATTTAGAGTCTTTACATAAGTTGTGAGTTATATAATACTAATAGAAAATATGTCACTCTTTTATGGTACAATTGACATATTATGGTTAGTAAACACTAGTGTAAAATGCTACTCACGGAGTCTAAATGTCAGAATAACCATATGTCATTACATTTTTAACATTCACAATCAATTCTGATAAAGAAAAGGAAACCTTCACTAACTAAACTAAGCTCTAGACTATTTAAACCCTAAATCTGGAGGAAGCAAACCTTTCATGCTGCTAAACTGGTTTGTGGACATACACCTCTGGTATTTCAGCTGTGTGGGAGGGGGGTGTCAGCCATTGATATTTTTGAAGGTTTTCACAATCCTAAAATGAGCAGATCACATTTCGAAACCCAAGTTCCCTATTGCTGAGTTACTAAACAATGGTGTATAGTCATACATTTATCGTCACCTAGCCTGAACTCAAATAGCTAAACAGAAATATAATTCCTTAATTCCTATTTTATGCAGTTGGCAGACAGTAAAGAGTAAAAACTTTTACTGAGAGCAACTTTCACAGCAGAGCATTTCATTTGTACAGTATAGGTGAGTGAAGCACATTTATCAACAAACACTTAAAACCCTTAAAACACACAAAGAAGAAAATTTGTATATATTCAGAATGCGATGTCAAACATATATGAGTGAGGCGACCGCTCAGCTCAAGTTTGGGCCACAAGACCATCCGCTCTGAAATAGACCCATATTAGCTTAAAATATAAATATACACTGATTAAGTCTCTCAGTCTAAGCACACTGATTCAAGATCAGTTTTCTGCTTCAGTACATTACACAAGCACTGAAGAAATGCTGAGATGTTTATAAGCCATAGTGGAGACCCAGAGGTGAAAGCTCTGTCGCACTGGTGTCAAAGGTCACGAGGAGCCCTGCCTCTTTTGACTGATCACTCGGAGCGTCTCTAGCTGCTGTGCGCGTTGGCTATGGACTGTTATCAGATTTTGGTTCTCTTCTGTAAGTATCCTGTATTCCTCCTCAAGTCGTGCAAACTCCATCGACACCTTTTCATCCTCTAGCAGCTCTGTCATGAGCTCTCTCCTGAGCGTGATAAACACAAACATGTTATAATCATTCATTACATCACATATTTTATTGACTGTATTTAATGTAATGATGATATGAAAGGTGTGTGCCAAAATAACATATTATGTGGGCTGGGTGTCAGAGAGGTGACCACAGTTGGTGGTTCTGTACCTGAAACTATTTAATAGGAAGTGAAACTGTCAATGCCATAGCTTAGGGTACCTGTGTTGACACAATGATCTCAATTGGAAAAAATATATATATTATAGACAGTAGATGTCTAGATGCAGAGACTTGTCTGTGGTTTGTAATGTTTCACTAGCTCACAAAGGCACTGAGCCAGTGGGTGATCTACATATGGCCTTTGGACCATAGTTAACTGTTTGAGCAGGGTTGTAATGTGGTGACAGCCACGTTTCTGTGTCTTGTGTTTAATTTGAACGGTTAAAATGTGAAAAACAATAGGTTAAAAGTGTTTAACTGCACAAAGATGAATTAAAAACATATACAGTATGTCACTAGAGAACATCAGAAATGGTACTCTAGTTGAGCTTGGTGTTTTATCTAAATTCAGTGTATTTTGAAAAAAAATTCATGTGTTTTCCTCTTTAGGAAAAATAAATAAAATCAGAGAGAGAGCACAAACACTGGAAATTTACAGTGGCATTTAGACGAAAGAAAGGTCTTGTGTTTTCCATCTATAAATAGAACCAGACTAAATGAAGGTGTGCAGCTATAATGTTAGTTATGTTTGCATACATTTTCATGACTAGTTTACAAGTTATTGTAATATACAATGTGATTACAAATGCACTTTTTAAAACTCAACTAGGTGTTTCAAAAAAGAGTTGTTTGGAATCCTAAAAAAGTGGAGTATACTTGTTATAGGCTTTAAAGTGCACTTTCGTTTTCATCAAAGTGTGGTTTTGCAATGTAAATGTTAAAAAAACAAAAAGTCCTGCATACCACCCCAATACAGTATTACAGGTCTTGTCATGATTACACAGGCCTATTTTAACCATAGAGCAGCATGACAATGGCAGCTTTGATCAATAGTCTGTTCATACTTACAACAATGTGTGTCTTCATACAGAACATATTGTATCAGAGTATTTATTGATCGTACAAACATAATGGGATTCTAATTGGGTAATTAACAGAATTTGAAAACAATCTCAGTAATATCAGAATACGTGTTTGTGTTTTGAGTTATTTTCAGCTTACTTTCTGTCTTCCAGCGTGGCGATTTCATGTTTGACCTGGTTGAACTCGTTGGCCATCTTGCAGTGGTTGCTGTATACTTCTATGGACTCCTTTAGAGACCGACACGGCAGCACAGGCTAGTGAGGAAGGTAATGAGATTATTACATCACATTTTTTTTATTGTGTTTTATTTTTTCCTAATACTTCAGAACAAACCACAATTGCTCTTTTTAATGAGTTAGATGACACATAGTCTGTCTGTCTATATATTGTAGCTGCAGTGACTGGAGATGAATTCAGGAACTTCGTTTTTTAGGATGTTATATTTGGATTGTCTGCTACATCCTGGAATATACACAGAATCGTCATTCGGCCTGACAAGAGGGTTTCAATCAATAGATGAAACATCATATGTGGAAACAGTTTGTGAGACGCTTGAATTTTTTATTCCTTTTGTGTCAGGAACTTCTTCTTTCACAATGACTCACGCCACAGTCCTACAGAATATCATCCACGCGACAAAACGCTTCAACTTCTCCCAGTTTTTCCCCTAATGTGTGGGTGTGCATGTTAAGTCCAGCCTATGATTTCTGATGTCAGCATTTCAGAGAGGGACACTTTTATGGGGAATCTTCCAGAAATTTAAATAAATTGAAATAATTAGATAAACAGCTTTATAGATTGCTAAAAGATAAAGATTACAGATTTTTTTTAAATCTACACAATAGTCAGCACATTTCATGATGCGAAGAGACACATGCAAGCTCTTAGAGTTTTGCTTTAGCCTTTTTCGCTAAAAAAAAAAAAAACAGTCTGAGAGAGTATTTGATATTAGTGACAAGGCCTTTTTTGTATCAGTAATGTACTAGTTATGAGGAAATTGTATGAGAAAAAGTTCTAGTCATGCTGTCAACGATTAAAACCGACCCTTCATGTCAGCATGAAACAGCATTCACTCTCCATTTTACTTGCGTAATGTACCGTATCTTTGAGTTTAACAACATATTTAAAGGGGAGAAAAAGTTGGCCAGGACATTTTGTGGAATTGACTGGACTGTGAAAAGTTAAAGGACGTCACCCAAAAAAGAAAACCAAGTTATTACATTTTGATCAATGATTATGAGGAAGTATTTATTTTTCACAATGTTCACAATAAGACCTAAAAATATCTATTAGATATACATAGTGTGTCATTTATGAGCTAAATGTTTTTATTTAATGTTTTTTATTTAATAAAGATTTTGTAATAAAGATCTTTATTTAATAACAATCAAACAACTACAATAATAATTAATAAAACTAATGGGCTTCTAGTGACAAAGATGAAATGTTTTTATATTATATTTATGTCATAAAGATTTTATAATAAAGATTTGTATTTAATAATAATATTAATAATAGTAACAACAGCAATAATAATAATACAACTGATGGGCTTCTAGTGAAAAATATTTTTTGTAAAGGTTTTTAATGAATAATTATCCGTTAATAAATGATAAATGCTATATTTATATTATGTATTGATAATAATAATAATAATAATTCATGGGCTTCTAATGGTAAAAAATTAAATGTACTTAATAAATGTATTTTAATAATAATAATAATAAATGATGGACTTGTAGTGGCAAAAAATAAATGTAGTTATTATTTTGCATTAATAATGGTATTTTTTAATAATAATAATAATAATAATAACATTATTTAATATACATTTATTTTTTCTTTCAAATTTATCATTTGTCATTTTGATATTATCATTCAATTTTGATTTCCAGTTAAGTCTAATGATAACTTAAAAGTAAATAAAACTGATGCCATCTTGTGGTCCTATAGAAGCATTACTGAAACATTTCCTTGATGAAAAAGTTGGATTCTCTATATGTCCCATTAAATAAACTGAATAAAAGTTGTGTGTCAAACTGAAAATAGTCAAAGGAGGAACAAATGTCCTCAGTCAAGGAAGAGACAACGACAAACCTTTTAAAACAGCAGTAATCTTTAGTTGTGAGATATAATGTATAATATCTACTACTACTATCAGAGGCGTATTACAGCTGTATTCTCCAGCAGACTCAGTAATTGTATTCTAAGCATGCAGTACTATGCTGTCATGTTTTAAACAGATTATTTATAAACTTTACCTGCAGGCGTTGCTCAAGGTCAGGGAATGATGGAAGGAGATCCTCTGCATCTTTCAACTCTGAGAGGAAAAGAAAGCCAGAGGAACATGTCTGAAATGAGAATGCTAATGTTTAAGATCTTTACTCCAAGGCCTTAGTGGTGACATCTACATCCATCTAATCAGCTAAATCATACCACAGTGCACACGACACCACAGCATGTCCAGTTAGCTGTTTACACTGATCCAGGTCCAGTTTCATAGTGTAAACATACATGTGGCCATTCACCTAGAAACTGCTTCCAGATCAGTGCCAAAAGCCAAACTTGAGCACCAGCTGTTCGGCCATGGACTCTAAATCCCGAACGGACAGATTGAAAGTAACTATCTCCCAGGTTCTTCATAATGACTTGTCTTTAACGAGCACTCTGACAGACAGCTTGTCTGCTCTGATTCCCGCCATGCCAGCTATGTCCAAGTGGGGCTCACTCACTCACTCTGAGAATCCTCTGATGCAACCAGCTAAAAACAGGCCTGTTTACAGTCGTGCATCAGCCAGACGGCCAATTAAAAGATAAATATACATTCAAATTTGCAAGGGTATTATCTGAAACATGATATGCACGTGATTCCTGCAGAATGTGGCCAGGTGGGGAGCAGCATGACACTTTCATTAATTGAAATGAAATGGCTAACTGACTGCATATATATATATTATTTTGAATTTTGTATTTTTTTCCCCACTTCATCAGTCTTTCATTGTTTTATATAAGATAGATATAGACATTTTTGCAAATGTTTAAAATATTTATAGAACATATAATTTCATATAAGAATTTTATTATGTATAATAAGAATAAGAATAATAACAACATTTTTAAATATTGAGATTATTTATTAGTTTGTTATAAAATCATTATTATTTATTTTAGCATTTAATTTAGTTAAAATTAAGCATTTCACTTTACTCAAATGGTCTCCACAGTCACCAGATCTCAATCCAATAGAGCAACTTTGGGATGTCGTGGAACGGGAGATTTGCATCATGGATGTGCAGCCGACAAATCTGCAGCAACTGCGTGATGCTGTCATGTCAATATGGACCAAAATCTCTGAGGAATGTTTCCAACACCTTGTTGAATCTATGCCACGAAGAATTAAGGCAGTTCTGAAGGCAAAAGGGGGCCCAACCCGGTACTAGCAAGGTGTACCATAAAGTGGCCGGTGAGTGTGTATATATATATATATATATATATATATATATATATATATATATATATATATATACAGTGCCCTCCAAAAGAAAAATGGGTGGGTTCAAACAAAAGGTGCTATCTTCTAAGTTGTGTATCAGATCCAGAAGGAAAAACCTGCAAATAAAAGCTGAAATGTTAATCTCTCATCTCATATTCATCTTTTGATGTCAAACCCAAATGTTTTCAGTCTACAGGAAAAAAAAGGAATTGGCCTTACTGTTCCAATACTTTTGGAGGGCACTGTATATATATATATACATACATACATACACTCACCGGCCACTTTATTAGGTACACCTGTTAAATTGCTTGGTAACACAAATTGCTAATCAGCCAATCACATGGCAGCAACTCAATGCATTTAGGCATGTAGATGTGGTGAAGACGACTTGCTGAAGTTCAAACCGAGCATCAGAATGGGGAGGAAAGGGGATTTAAGTGACTTCGAACGTGGAATGGTTTTTGGTGGTCTGAGTATTTCAAAAACTGCTGATCTACTGGGATTTTCACACACAACCATCTCTAGGGTTTACAGAGAATGGTCCGAAAAAGAGAAAATATCCAGTGAGCGGCAGTTGTGTGGACGAAAATGCCTTGTTGATGTCAAAGGTCAGAGGAGAATGGGCAGACTGGTTAGAGATGATAGAAAGGCAACAGTAACTCAAATAACCACTCGTTACAACCAAGGTATGCAGAATACTATCTCTGACAGCACAACACGTCGAACCCTGAAGCAGATGGGCTACAGCAGCAGAAGACCACACCGGGTGCCGCTCCTGTCAGCTAAGAACAGGAAACGGAGGCTACGATTCGCACAGGCTCACCAAAATTGGACAACAGAAGATTGGAAAAACGTTGCCTGGTCTGATGAGTCTCGATTTCTGCTGCGACATTCAGATGTAGGGTCAGAATTTGGCCTAAAGAACATGAAAGCATGGCTCCATCCTGCCTTGTCTCAATGGTTCAGGCTGGTGGTGGTGGTGTAATGGTGTGGGGGATATTTTCTTGGCACACTTTGGGCTCCTTAGTACCAATTGAGCATCTTTTAAACGCCACAGCCTACCTGAGTATTGTTGCTGACCATGTCCATCCCTTTATGACTACAGTGTACCCATCTTCTGATGGCTACTTCCAGCAGGATAATGCACCATGTCACAAAGCTCAAATCATCTCAGACTGGTTTCTTGAACATGACAATGAGTTCACTTTACTCAATTGGCCTCCACAGTCACCAGATCTCAATCCAAAAGAGCACCTATGGGATGTGGTGGAACGGGAGATTCAACAGTCTCAATCAACAGGCAATCTATGCCACGAAGAATTAAGGCAGTTCTGAAGGCAAAAGGGGGTCCAACCTGGTACTAGCAAGGTGTACCTAATAAAGTGGCCAGTAAGTGTACATATGTGTGTGTAGTATTAATTTTTATGTATATATAATTATAGAATTTTATATTAGCATTATTTTATGTAGAATATTAGTGTGTGTAGAATTATTATTTTTTGTATAATTATAGAATATTATATTAGAATTAATTTATGGATAATAATAGTACTATTTATTCAAGTTTATTAGCACTTTTCACTATGCAAATCGTTGCAAAGCAGCTTTACAGAAAATTAAAGTTTCTACATTATATTTAGTAATAACTTATCAGTGGTGACTATCTCAAGTTTATGTCCATATGGCAGAAATGTACGGTAAAAATCAAGCAGTTTGTTAATGTCATGTAATCAAACAGATGGTGAACACTATTAACAGCAATTATTATATGTTGAGATCAAACTTATAGCAAAACTTGGTATTTTTGTATGTTGTCTGAGGGTTAGCATCATCTGAGGTCCTCTGGGGGGGTCGGCATCATCTCTTCTCAGGTGTTCGGTCATCTCAGGTCTTTATAAGGGCTGGATCCAGACTGTATATATGTATTTGTGTGTGTGTGTGGGATTAAATTTGTTTGTATGTATAATTTTGGAATTTTCATTTTATATTAGAATTATTTTATGTATAATAATAGTGTGTGTATAGTGTATTCTGTGTGTAGTTTTCTGCATATATTGTAGAATTTATATCAGAATTACTGTATGTATAATAATGGATTAATAATTATATATATATATTTATAATAATTGTGTAAGTAACACACGCGCACACACAATTGCTTTTATTATTTATTTATTTGTGTTTTTTTTTGTTTTTGTTTTGGAGTTATGAAAATGTATTTTAGTTTAGCTTTTGTTCTCCACAGTTGTTATTTTTAATTTGTTTATTTCAGTTAAACTAAATTATTTATTTTATAGTTTTCATAAATGAGTGGCTGTTAATTGTACACACACACACACACACACACACACACACACACACACACAAGTAAAGAAGGAAGGATTATGGGAAAGAAGACTAAAATATAGCATGTTTATGTGTAGGACTCTATTTGTGTACCACTTTTGGGAAATAAAAAATAAAGTATGCAGGGCGAAGTAGCAGCGAAGCGTGAAGTATTGAATGCTTTTAAATTTAGGCCAGTGTTCTAAAAGCAAATGAGTGAATCATGCAGCACTGAGGTATTAAAACAGAAACCTGATGCTGCAATGTCCAGGCAGCAGCTGCCATCAAAGCATTTGCCCGAATAGCTGTAAAACACTTTGACAGCGCTGATGACTTTGTGGCTAGGTAGATATTTTGTTTTTAAGATGCCAGAGATCAACTAAAATAGAGGGGGCACCTGTTTCTTTGTAAAGGATGGCAAAAGTTGAATTGATCCCACATGAGAGGCTTTGGGTGGGTTTTGCTTGTTGCCATTTTGGTAGAAGTCACACATCGTATGGGCCGTGCAGAGCGGGGGACACAACTCTATTTTAGTCTCTCAATCACAGTGTCTTTGTCACAAGCATGTAAATATCTAAAATAATAATCTGGATATTCTTAACCGATACCTGAGGTTTCGTCGAGGCTGAAAGCGATTTGTACTTCAGGTTTATCTGCAGAGACTCGTCTAGTTGAGGTGATCATTTATTCCTAGAAAAAGAGCATATGTGGATTAAACAGGTGGATATGAACCTTATTTATGCTTCAGATGTATGAGATCAGCAGCCTTTCATGGGTCATGAGAAGGTTTCATCATGTGTCCAAAGTTGCATCAGGGATTAAACAATTGAGATAAATCCTCTTCCAGCCAGCAAATGAGATCATACCTGTGTATTGGCGGCCCAGTGTTTCTTAGTGTTGAAATGACTTATGAAATCATATTTGTGTATGTTTATAGTAATACTATATGTATATTGACTATACTTTATATATATATATATATATATATATTTACAGAAGATTGAAAGCCCAATGTTAATGTCATGAAAAGTATGAAAAGGCTGCTATAACCTGTTAAAAAGGTTCATTGACTACTGTAACTTTACTTTGTTAAAGCTAAAAGAAGATTTTTAAGAAGTTTGATTTGTTACATATGACTATAGGAAACCATAAGAACCCCTTACCTGACAGTAGAAACGTATTTACAGAAAACTCTCTAATACAAATCTTCAAAGAGCCTCAAGAGTCGCTCAGAGCTGAAGACACTCCATTGAGAATCCTGTAGATCTTCTTCACTGTGTTTATACTGTAAAAAGTCACTGTAAACTAGTCGTAATCCTCGTAGTGTACACTGAGAAGCCAAAAGCAGGTTCACAAGTACAGCCAAAGTAATCACGGCTCTTCAGCAGGAGGCTGTCAGAGTGGCACTGTGATTCTGAGTGTGCCAGCCAGACGCCAATTAAATGGCTCAGATGGCATGACTTTACACTACAACAATGTCCATCCCTCCAATCAGCTTTGAGTCACCCACACATTCACAAGAACAATGCAAAGTAGTTTTCTACTTTCTTTAGAAGATGGTTCAGGTTTATGATTTGTAACTTTTTCATAGCTATGTACATCAAATTGATTGGAAAACATGGGTCACACAGAAAAGCAATTAAAATATATTTAAAATATATGTTTAAAAAGATATGTAAAAATGACATTAAAAAAGATATTTAAAATAAAGTAGATTAAATAAAACAGATTAATAAATAGCATAATAAATCAATACAGTATAAGTTCAAATATTAATTGGCCTCAAACAAATTATAACAATTAATTAGATTATTCATTAATTTAAAGTGATATGAATACTTCACAATATATATGAGGTAAATAAATCATTTATTATTCTATTATTTATTAATCTATTTTATTTAGTCTACTTTATTTTAAATATCTTTATATTTGTATTGCATTGTTTAATGTTTTTAAAGTATATTTTTATATTTGTATTTAGAAATTTAAAATGAAATAAAAATATAAAGATATATAAAATGAAATATAACAAAATAATAAATAATAGTTATTTGATGATCTTAAACTAAATTAGACTAATATTCATAAATTTATATTAGACTAAATTCATAAATTCAATTGGCTCAGAAAAAAACCAAAACTAATTATAACATATACTATGCTCACATACTCACTCATAAATAAATAAATTAATTTTGGGTGGGGATCAATCGACTCAATCGGCGCTCCACTCTCTCGTCTGTCTGGATCAGTAATCCGTGTTTCTGCGCTCATCAGCGGTGCCTAATATTCTTTCTTAACTGCGTGCTTCTCGTGCGCTGTAGCCTCATCCTGCATCAGTAATATCTGTCTTATCTGCTCAAAATGGCTCTTCACGTCCCCAAAGCCCCGGGCTTTGCTCAGATGTTAAAGGATGGTGCGAAGGTAGGGCTTTTGAAGCAGTGTTTTGCTCGTATTGTGTTGTTTTTAGAGCGCACACAGTGACTCCTCATAGAGGTTTCTAGAACATGGGCCTCACAGCGCGCACAAGTTACCGGTAAAACCAGCACAGCTTCAGACTTCAACAGAAGGATAATATTTTGTACAAGGCCGTCACTACCATTAGGTCTTAATGAAATATCGTGGTTTTGACAGTAATTGTGTTTCGTTAGAAAGTAACGGATGAATGAAGTTAGCATGTTAGCTGAAGACATGTGCCACTGACAGATAGACACTGCGCACACCTCCATCACTCACACAACTGAGTTATAGCTAATATTAGGAAGGTAATTAATTTTGGTTAGCTGTAGAATCACAAAACTATTTAAATGTACTGTTTTATTTAACGTCTTTAAAAAAATGCATGAGTAATCCAACAATAAAGGATGCAGTTCCCCATAAAAGGGCAGTTCCCCAATCGGAATCTCTGGATATTCGGTTTGTTGATATGCTGATCAGATCGTTTAATTAATTTGCTTTGAGATTTTGTGTTTTTAATTTCCAGTTCATTTGCTTTTGTAACAGTTTAGCTTCTAAAAATTAAGTATTTGAGATTTTTGAATAGATATTGACGTCCATAGCTCTTGACAAAAACAGTTTTGATAAATATAACTATAATAGCAAATATGATAACTACTACTCGTGGTTCTTTCTGTTAGATCTATACCAGTGTAGCATTGCTTTCTGTTTTCTTCGCATGACAGCAATGGTGTGTGAATCTACAATTACTGCATGATATGCAAAGTTTCTCAGAGAAATATTACTCTATACATTATAGAAATTTCAACTATATCTCCCCCCCCCCCCCCCCCCCCGCCTTGTATTTCACTTTGAAATAATCAACAAGCATGTTACTCCGCTCTGAATACTGAAACCGCTAACCAGCCCCAAATGTTTTGTTTTCAAAATATGAAATGACTTTTGACTTACGTTTGCTATTTGTTTTCCACAATCAGCACTATTCAGGTCTTGAGGAGGCTGTTTTCAGGAACATCCAGGCATGCAAAGAACTGGCACAGACCACAAGAACTGCATACGGACCCAATGGTGAGGATTATTGGTTCACTATGATGTATTAGACCTTTTTAGTGATATCACTGACTGTCACATGATCATTTAATTCTTTTTAGGTATGAACAAAATGGTCATCAACCACTTGGAGAAACTCTTTGTCACAAATGACGCTGCCACCATTCTCAGAGAGCTGGAGGTAAATAATAGTAATTGTGATAAAAACAAGAACCAATGCCTTCCAATTATAAATTATAATTGGAAGAATATATGTATCTTTTATTATTTATTTATATTTGTAAATGTCTCTCTCTCTTTTTTTCTTTCTTCCTTCCATCAAGGTTCAGCACCCAGCAGCCAGAATGATCGTAATGGCATCCCACATGCAAGAGCAGGAAGTAGGCGATGGCACAAACTTTGTGCTGGTGTTTGCTGGTGCTCTGCTGGAGCTTGCAGAAGAGCTGTTGAGGATGGGCCTGTCTGTTTCAGAGGTCAGTAAACAACCACACTAATGCAGTACGTCACTGTCTGGAAAGAGGTTTGCATTAAGTGGTATAAAAAAAAAAAAAGGATCTCAACCCAAAGTTTGGTTCCCATGCTAAAAAATATGTATTTGTTTAGAATGTTTTATGTAACTTTTCTGGGTCAAAACAGACCTGGGTTAAATGTGACCCTGGACCACAAAACCTGTCATAAGTAGCACGGGTATATTTGTAGCAATAGCCAACAAAACATTGTATGGGTCAAAATGATCGATTTTTCTTTTATGCCAAAAATCATTAGGATATTAAGTAAAGATCTTGTTCCATGAAAATATTTTGTAAATTTCCTACTGTAAATATTTTAAAACTTAATTTTTGTTTAGTAATATGTATTGCTAAGAACTTAATTTGGACAACTTTAAATGCAACTTTCTCAATATTTAGATTTTTTTTGCACCCTCAGATTCCAGATGTTCAAATAGTTGTATCTCTGCCAAATATTGTTCTTTCCTAACAAGTGATGTATAAAACTCAATTTAAAAAAATTGACATTTATGACTGGTTTTGTGGTCCAAGGTCACAAATAGTATGATTAATCGCTGCAAATTAATTTTAAGTTATATAATTTATTTGCATTGTTGATAGCATGTTTGCCTGAGCTGATGATTATGTTGAACCCCAGGTGATTGAGGGTTATGAGATGGCATGTAAGAAAACTCTGGAGATTCTGCCCGACTGTGTCTGTTCATCTGCGAAGAACCTGCACAATCTGGATGAGGCCACAGCCATGATCCGCTCAGCCGTCATGAGCAAACAGTACGGCAACGAGGACTTCCTGGCCAACCTCATCGCACAGGCCTGCGGTAAGACATGATTGCTTCGGTGTACTCTGGGAAAGTTCAGTTTATTTTGTGATAGTGTTTATTTAATTTAATTTGAATCATCTTATTTATTTACTACTTATTTTACAGTCTCAATCTTCCCTGAGTCTGGCAATTTCAATGTCGATAATGTCAGAGTGTGCAAAATTTTGGTAAGTAGAACCTGAATTTAGGCACCGCTTTAAAGGAATGAGGTGTCTGTGGGTCAGTTTCAGTTATTTGTTTATTTTTTCTTTGTAGGGCTGTGGACTGAACTCTTCCACGATGCTTCATGGGATGGTATTTAAGAAAGAGACCGAAGGAGACGTCACGTCAGTGAAAGACGCAAAGATAGCAGTGTTCTCCTGTCTGTTTGACTGCATGGTTACTGAAACAAAGGTTGGAAAAATGCTTATTGAATTGGATTAGATGGACCTTTTGTATCTATGGGTTGACAGTATTTCTTTTGTATGTTGTTCAAGAAATGTGCTTTAAATCATGTTCTCCTTTGCTTTTGGGCTTTCTTCTTTCAATATTTCTTTCTGATTCTTCACAGGGAACAGTACTTATAAAGAACGCAGAGGAGCTCGTGAATTTCAGTAAAGGAGAAGAGGACCTGATGGAGGCCCAGGTGAAGTCTATCGCTGATTCAGGGGCCAATGTGGTTGTGACTGGGGGCAAAGTTGCTGACATGGCCCTTCATTACGCCAACAAGTACAAGCTCATGGTGGTCAGGTGAGAAAAAGGAAGATCCCTTCTTTTTTGTGCTGCTTGATTCAGCATTTATTCAGGTTTATATGTGTTGGCTTGTTAAATCAGAATAAAAGCAAAATTTTTTGTTTGACCCAGGCTGAATTCAAAATGGGACCTCAGAAGACTATGCAAAACGGTGGGAGCCACAGCATTGCCCAGACTGGTGAGTTATTTTGAGTTAATGTTTCATGAGTGCACTTTGTATGATGTGAGTTGGTGACAAGCCAGTTGACATCATTATGGTCGCTCTGTGTCAGTCTCAATCTTGTTGATTTTTCAAAACAGACTCCCCCGACCCCAGAAGAGATGGGACACTGTGACAGTGTATACCTCTCTGAAGTTGGAGATACGCAGGTTGTGGTCTTCAAACATGGTAAGAAAAATCTAACACTATTTTTACTTGCTATACGTAATATATACGTGTGTGTTTGTTTGTGTGTGTAAAATAAATATGCATATATAGTTGAAGTCAAAACTTTACATGCACCTTTCAGAATCTGCAAAATGTTAATTATTTTACCAAAATAAGAGGGATCATACAAAATGCATGTTATTGTTTATTTAGTACTAACAACACAATATTAAGAATCAAGTGTATGTAAACTTGAACAAGGTAATTTTTTTACAAATTCAACTATTTTCTGTTGTGGACTATATGTAAACATCTTTTATGTGAAATATCTTATTCAGGTCAGTACTAAATAAACAATAACATGCATTTTGTATGATCCCTCTTATTTTGGTAAAATAATTAACATTTTGCAGATTCTGAAAGGTGCATGTAAAGTTTTAACTTAAGCTATATATGTGTATATATTAGGGGTGTAAGAAAATATCGATACACGTGAGTATCGCAATATTTTGTTTGGCGATACTGTATCGATTGTCCAAAACGGAATATCGATATTTAAAAAAAAAAAACATACAAGATTCATTGCAGTTGTTTCGTTTTGAGTTCATATCCCGGCCGCTAGTCTTCATCTCTGAACTTAAACAGTGACAGAAAATACTAGCATCAGCGCACTCCACTAATGTTATCGTTAATATAGTTCGCTGCCAGTAATGGAGGATGAAAGAATTGTTCCAGTTCTCGTTTCGATGTACAAAGCTGAAGTGTGGCACCATTTGGGCTTTTGTGGTAATATCCGGCCCGGGACCGCGGCGCGAGCGCAACCTCGGTTCTGCCGCTTGCCACATCCCGCGTTGAAGAGCCTTTGCGCGGCGGGCGGTAGAGTCGCCGCCAGCTGGAGCTTTCTCTCGTAATTCAGGGGTGTTTTGTGCAGTTGGGGCGGTGCTCGCGTCGCGGTCTCGGCGATTCCACGCGGAACATAAATACAAACTGAGAAAGTTAAAAAGTTCTGAGAATGCTTAACATCTGTATTTATTTGATTGTTTTCTTTAGGAATCCTGCAAGCACTTTATTTTTCATTGATATTAAGCAGATGTCATTTTTTGTTCAGATCAAATGTTATGACATTGTATGTCACAATTGTAAACTTAAACTGTGAAACTTTAAAGTAGAGTCTATAAATATATATTTTTATCTTTTTATAAAATACATTTTATACATACATTTAACTAAAGAATCATGCTAGTACTTGAATATTTCCCCCTTTACTCGTACGGCACAATAAGTGGTTCAATAATGTTGGATGTTACAGGGATGGACTTTTTTTCTTGAATATATAGTTTGTTAAACAAACTGAGCTTTGTAAATATTGTTTAGTCTGGGGGTGATGTATCCAGACAGCTCATGTCATCTCACTCCTTTTAATTCTAGATAAAGAGGATGGCGCCATCTCTACTTTAGTAATTCGTGGGTCCACAGACAACTTCATGGATGACATCGAGCGTGCTATCGATGATGGAGTTAACACCTTCAAAGTCCTTGCCAGGGTGAACTAATTTAAAAATATAAGTCTTTTAAATAATGACAAAATGTGACCCTAACAGAAACATTTCCCCTCAGGACGCACGTCTTTGTCCGGGTGCCGGTGCCACTGAAATTGAGCTGGCGAAACACATCACCTCCTACGGAGAAGTAAGCAAATCAGTCTCATCTCATTTTGCTGTTGGCGAAACCTGAAGAGTGTAAATAATTTGAACATGTCTTCTAAAGTCTTGCCCAGGCCTGGAGCAGTACGCCATCAAGAAGTTCGCAGAGGCGTTTGAAGTGCTGCCCCGTGCTCTGGCAGAGAACACTGGCGTCAAGGGCAATGAGCTGATCTCCAAACTGTACGCTGCGCACCACGAGGGCAACAAGAACTGTGGCTTTGATATTGAGGTGAGGGAACAAGAAGCTGTTTCTAATATGAAGACAAAACTGATATTAATAGAAAGAGGGACCCTAAATGTATTTTATGGTGTAATTGATGGCTATATACTTGTTTTAAACCATTCAGGGAGAGGGGCCTGCAGTGAGGGACATGATGGAGGCCGGTATCCTCGATCCATACCTGGCCAAGCACTGGGGAATCAAATTGGCCACAAACGCAGCCATCACCGTTCTCCGTGTGGATCAGGTTAGCTCTCCGCTTTACAATTATTTATCTTTCAGTTTCTTATTCCGTTCATGTTTATCAATTTAGGTGCTTTGTTAGCCTGTTACTTTCTGGATTATAATGTGATGTGTATATGCCAGATCATTATGGCAAAGCCAGCAGGGGGACCCAAAGCCCCCAAACAGCAAGGACACTGGGACAAAGATGGTTGGGATGAGGAGCCAGACAAATTTGATACACATCATTGATAAGAAATCCTAAATAATTGCAAAGGTGCACAAAAACACGCCACTGTTTGGAGTGCCTAACCACTGGAGTGTGAATCGGGTTGCATGAACACTGTGTGGAAATTCACCATGAATTTGTGGACAAAATGAGACTAGCCTGCTTTTATACCACAGATTAAAGTTACGTTGTTTAAATTGAGCTGAGAAGCATTAGTTGAGTTTAAGTTGGGTATAGCTCACCCCAAAGTGAAAATTGTCATTTACTCAATATCAAGTTGTTCCAAACCTATATGAGTTTCTTTCTTCTGTTGAACACACAAGAAGATATTTTGAAGAATGTAGGATGTTTTGAACCAAACTGCTGCTGGTAGCCATTGACTTCCGTAGTATATAAAAAAAAAAACAAAAAAAAAATAAAATACTGGCTACCAGCAACTGTTTGGTTACCAACATTGTTCAAAATTTCCTCTTTTTTTTTTTTTTGTTCAATAAGAAAGAAACTCACATGTTTGGAACCGCATGAGAATGAGTAAATTACACTATTTTCATATTTGGTTGAACAATCCCCTTTTAATTAAAGATAATGAGTATGATGGTTGTCTCCTAACTGTCTGTTTTAAACCTACTAAGTTCAAGATCTGTTTTTCTTCACGAGCATCACTAATTTATGTCGTTCTCTGTGACATTTTGGCACAATTTACTTGCATGCCGCATGCATTAAAAGCACTATTCCTCACAGGATATTGCACTGCGCACAAGTGACTGTCTTTTACTCTGTAAGTGTCTGACAATGTCTGCTTCTCCTCCACAGATTATAATGGCCAAGCCGGCTGGTGGACCCAAAGCTCCACAAGGAAAGAAGGACTGGGATGAGGATGAATGATGAATGATGTCACTAGCCTGTGTCTCCCTGTCACCGTCGTAGCTTTTCAAGTGTTGTGTATTTAATATCTAGCACCCATTCTTCTTGTGTTTTTTTTATTTTATTTTTTTTAGGAGAAGCAATCCACGTTAACAATGAGTGGCTCTGAGCTGTTATTCTGGTCTCAATAAAGGCGCTTGAGCTGTCAGCATCCTTGTCTCTTCTTTTAAATAATGCTTGGGGACAACAAAATGCAGCGTAATTATGCTTTGACATTCTTGAAAACGTATTAAACTTGCTTATTAAACTCTGAGTTACAACATTTACCCCCGGTTTCACAGAGAAGGCTTAAACCTAGTCCTAGATTAAAATCTAAATCTGAGTTGTTTCAACTGAAATACACTTGCTCTGACTGATCTTAAAATATAACAGTGCCTTTGTTTTGTCTCAAGATAGACACCAGTAATGTTTTTTGCTAAGTACGTTTATAAAAATTACTTAAATGTCCTAATTGAACTATGGCCTAATCCTGGTTTAGTTTAAGACCTGTCTGTGAAACCGGGCCATAGGCA
This sequence comes from Barbus barbus, assembly GCF_936440315.1. Taxonomy (NCBI): domain Eukaryota; kingdom Metazoa; phylum Chordata; class Actinopteri; order Cypriniformes; family Cyprinidae; genus Barbus; species Barbus barbus. Next base: position 12,387,344 of record NC_136723.1, read on the forward strand.
CAAACTAGACAGATTATCTCAAAATTGCTCAAAGGCTTTTATGGAATGAAAGAATCTGTATAATTACAGTAGTTTGCACAATTGCAGCTATTATTCATCTAGTTACATCAGCATGACAGTGTATTGTAGTGGTGGGAATTCCTGCAGCATTTTTTTTTTGGTAAATATTATAAATATATTGGATTATTGTTGTGCTGAGTTCATTCACCTTTCTTCCCCAAAATCCCTTTTTTTCACAGTGAGTTTAGTAATGTTACAAATGACAGAGGATGTGTACTTTATACCATCGCTCTCTGTTCTTCATTTTAGCTCCAATATCTACAGATCATTTGAATGAAAATGTAAATTATGGGTGGTTTGTGTTGGTCGGATTACATATAATTAAATATTATTCAATATATTACTTGGTATTAAATTTTGTGTCTGATAGACATATTTGCTAGCTATTAATATTTTGTCCAATTGTGGCTATGCACTGAGTTTATTTCCATTGAGCCGACGTCATTCGAAAACACCCTCCAGCTACTAACTAAATATAGCTTTGTTCAATGTGCGGATTTTTCTTTCATTAGCTCAGTTATTAATCTTATTAAAATTTTACTAAATCGATTATATAAATGAATCTATCTACTGTTAGAAGTTGCTGTATCCTCCCTCCCGGGAGCGCACATTAGTGGTGGAAATTTTGATTCTTTCCAGAGACTCGTTCATTTTTAGTTCGTTCACCAAAATGATTCGTTCAGATTCGTTCACTAATTCGTTCAGTGACCATTTTTCCATATTACACAAATACGTCACCATGTGCGGCAAATGTGTTGTTCAACTAACTTATTTACTTGTTACAAAATAAAAACCGATTTGGCTTCATTAAAAATTGTGCCCTTCTCATTAAATGAATAAAATAAGTCTAAATAAGTGATCAAAGTCACTACTCTTTTTATCTTTTAAATTACACTCTTTTCGGATGACCAAAAGCACAAGTGTTTTTTTATTTGTTTGCATACTAGGCTAGTTAACATTTAATTGTTTACTAGGCAGAGATGTACACGTTCAAATCTGAGATTATGTTAAACGAGGAGTTATGTTCTGTATGTAAAATATGAATATAAACAAGCGTGCACAGTACGGATACCTGTGCTTTGCATCCGCTTTCTGCTGATTGATGAACTAGATTGACAGAATGGCCGACCTACCCGGTCAACGAACTGGGTATAGCTACCAGTTCGTTCAATTCGTTCACGAACGGGAGATCTCTCTCTCGTTCAGACTCAAAACAGAGCCATCTCGGTCAATGATGCTATTATATTCGTTCGTTCGATCCAACCAATTACATGCCCCTTCTAAACCCGAGCTGAAATGCTATTTGCTGACGTGAGTCACGTGACGCAAATGAGATGGGATGACGTGACGCAAATAATCAATACTGCCATATTTTTTTTGTTTCACAGTTTTTAAACAAACAAAAGTGCATGACATGACTAACATAATGAAATATTTTTTTATTTAAAAGTATGTAACTGTTCAAACATAAAACAACAATAATATAAATAAATAAAACAAAATGATAAATAAAAAATAAAACAATAATATAAAAAAAATAAAACACAGAACCAGTTGTTCGAACGACGAACGTAATAATGAGACGAGATGTATGTATGTAACAGTTCATTTGACTCTTTCAAACTCAAAGCAACTCAATGAAGGGCGTATTCGTTCACTAGATTCAACAAATCACATGCTCCGTCCTCGTATCATACTCGAAGGCTATTGGCTCGAGGTTTAGTCATTCTTTGACAGATGAAACGGTCCAGAGCTACGCATGCGCGCAATAGCGGCGCGCTGCGGTGGAGGGAGGAATTTCAGTGAACGAGAACTATGAGTCAATGGATTACGTGAACGAGAATGATTCGTTCACCTAAAAGATTCGTTCAAAAAGAACGATTCGTTCACGAACGTAACATCACTAGCGCGCATCCATCGGGAGCGCTCTTGCTAGAAACAGTGGACGCGCGCTTCCGCGGTGCAGCGCTAAACATGGCTTCTCTCAGTAAGTCCATACCGCATAGCTGCTATGAGATAGGACACACCTGGAGTACCTCATGTACGTCCTCCACCCTGCAGGTGACAGCCGGAGCTCTGGAGGTCTCCTTCAAGATATATGCTCCTCTGTATCTGGTGAGTGTATCAGCGCGGATCTGTCCGTTCATTCGCCGGGGCAAAGGCGCAGTTAGCCCGGCAGCTACACCAGAGTCCTGCGGGGCGATGCGAGGCCCAGAACAGTCGCAAAGTTATTTAGAAATAAATACACAGACGTAGGTCTCAGCCTGTCATGTTTTACATTTAATATAATTTAAAGTAGAAAAATGTCGTTCCACTGATAACACGGTCAGATAAGCGACAGAGAGCTGCTGGATGATAGAGATCAAACTGTCAGATGGTCCTCTCCGGGATTTTTGAATTAATTTGATGAGAAACTGCCAAAATTGTATTTGCACAGTCATTCTCATTAAACTGAAACTGTTTACAATTAGTCTTCACCGAAGCTTGTTTGGTAGCAGATTTGGGTTAGATGTTTTATTTGACAAGGATTTCCACCAGTTCACATTAAAACTGCCAAATAATTGGATTCGTGAACAATCGGATCTTTTCAAAGACTCGATCACGAATTGCCCCTCATTAAACTCTGGTCATTAGTAATGTTTGCTTCCTGAATGAACTGTTTATGTCAGTCTGAACTATTTTGATATTGTTATTATGTTGATATATTATATTGAAATGTTTATATTGTTTCTTTTAGGCATAACCTATTCATAATGATCATAGCTAGAACCGACGAGTGAATCAAGAGTAGAAATTTTGAGGTAAACTGAACATTTGACTGACTGGTGGAAATAAATTTTTATAGCAGAAGTTTTACTAAATTTAAAGAAATTTGTAGATTTTTTTTTTTTTCAACCTGTTCTAAGTGCACTGCTTTTAAGGACACAATAATGAATGGCTCATCAACCTTCTGAGCCCTGAAGGTTAATTCCACTTAAAGGGATAGTTCACCCAAAAATGAAAATTCTGTCATTACTCACCCTCAAGTAGTTCCAAACCTGTATGAATTTATTTGTTCTGCTGAACACGAAGGAAGATATTTTGAAGAAAGTTTGTAACCAGGCTGCTTTGGGGCACCATTGACTTCCATAGTAGGAAAAAAAAAATACTATGGAAGTCAATGGTGCCCCAGAACTGCTCTGTTCAGAATATCTTCCTTTGTCTTCAGCAGATCAAAGACATTCATACAGGTTTGGGACTACTTGAGGGTGAGTAAATGATGACAGAATTTTCATTTTTGGGTGAACTATCCATTTAACCTCAGGTTGTTGGGTAAATGCCACATTAGTAAATATATTAATCAGAGAATGTTATCTTGTATTTACTTGACTGATTGACTGTGAGTATAACTGGCTGTCAGTCTTTACAGGTCTGACAGAGGGATCATCATTGGGTCAACTTTGGATGTGTCATTAGCTTCCATTGCAGAACTGTAGTTAGTGGTGCAACACCTGAACTGTAGGGTTGCAGAGTTGGCATTCGATTCAGTTTCGCAAAAGCTATGGCTCAGTCTATCAATAGACAGTAGGTCAGTGGTATTTGGGTGACAAACCGCAGTGTCAACATATTGCCTACAGAAACCAATGTGTTACATGATGAGTTACAGCCAATGCCTTTGCTTAAAATAACTCTTTTTCTTTAAGTGCTCTAAGTCAGAAATGGATTTCCTTAATAACAGAAAATTTCTCTAACATGCACTTTATTTTTTTTTTCCTGTGTTCTAGATTGCAGCGATTTTAAGAAGGAGGAAAAAGGATTATTACAAGAAAAGGCTGCTTCCTGAGATCCTGCAATCTACATCTTTCCTGACCGCAAATGGAGGCCTCTACATTGCGTTTTTCTGCATTCTCCGGTAATCTTAACAAAATTCTGCTAACAAACAATTCTTGGAAACATTTGCCATCCCACGTGTGCGGCTGTTTGAACACGAGCAACCTTTGAATCCCTGTCCTTATCAGCCGTTTAAAGTCTATGCAGATATCCGTCCAAACAGGATTGTAAAGACCTTTGACGCATCAAATAAATTATGCACTGGGGTTATGACTGGCATTCAGCATGACCCGGACCACTCTCCTAATTTGTGAATTAATTATTTGAATCCCTTCTAAATGAGACAAATATTCAACTGTGATGTTATCCTCAGCTGAAAGCACCTCCATTAGCTTATGATTCTAAATGACTAGCTATCCTTTCCATTGTTTCCTCTGTTATTCAGGAAGCTGTTGGGACGTTTCTACTCCTGGTCAGCCGGCTTTGGGGCGGCACTGCCGGCCTCATACATCGCCATACTAATAGAGCGGAAAAGCAGGTTAGCCCTGACATTCCCACACAGATTTCCTTTGCTCTTTGTTTTATACAAATTTTATACAAATGATCCAATGTTTAAACTGAACTTGCATATGGAAATGTACTCTGATGGAAAAGAGTAAAGGCCCATTCACACCAAGAACGATAACAAGAACAATAACTATATTAGCATCCATACCAACAGAAGGTTGTCAGTGTTTGTTCATCAGGTGGAAAAACGCTTTGAATGTGATTCCAATTATATTGTTCCCCTGTGTATTATTGTTATATCTGCTGTGTGGACTTCACTATTAAAACAGAATTAGAACAATTGTTAAAACTTCATTGTTATAGTTTACATCCTTTCTGTGATGCGTGCATACAGTGAACAAGTAATGACAAGTAAAAATGATATCGCAAAACCTAAATTAGTTCTTATATAATTTGTTTGTCTTCTCATTCAGGAGAGGACTCCTAACGATTTACATGGCGAACCTGGTAAGACGATTCAGCATTGCTTTTCAGTTCTGCTGCATTATGTCTTGACAGTTCTTTTAAAGTTGCATGACCATTTCCTGGCAGTAGTCAACATCACATCTGTTATCTGTCACTTGTGTTACTTTTTCTGGAAAGCTGTGATCCAAACTGTCTGTTTCAAAGAAACCTTGTCTGATTTTGATCTTAAGTGCTCCGTGTCATTTCCAGGCAACAGAGACGATTTTCCGGATGGCTGTCACAAGGGGTCTTGTTAAGCCTATGAAACATGGAGAGGTACGTTACAGTTCATGCTACCGTTCAGAGGTTTGGGCTTAGTGAGATTTTTTTGAAAGAAATGAATGCTTTTATTAATTTCCTTTTCAAATGAATGCTGTTCTTATGAACTTTGCATTCATCAAAAAATGTATCATGGTTTTTTATATGAAGCAGCACAACTGTTTTCAACATTGATAATAATAAGAAATGTTTCTTGAGACCAAATCGGCATATTAGAATGATTTCTGAAGGATCATGTGACACTGAAGACTGGAGTAATAATGTTGAAAATTCAGCTTTGCCATCACAGTAATACACTTAAATAAAAAAAATAATTTATATATATTTTAAATTGTAATAATATCACAATATTACTGTTTTTACTGTATTTTTATATTAAATAAATGCAGACTTTTTTGAGCACTACAACAAAATATATACTGACCCCAAGCAAGCATTAGTGTAAATGGACCTTATTACATCATGCACTGAGATCATTTAGTGCTAATGATGCAACACCACTTTACATACTTGCAAAAGTTTTATTACTTTGAACTAACCTTGATCTGATCATAAAGTCTGATGTGATGTCTGTCTCATAATTTCCCCTTTTTTTTCCAGGTTCTTCTCTTCTGCTTGACTGCATCTCTCTACATGTTTTTCTTCAGGTCAGTTGGTCAGGTTACTGCCTCTAAATCCTGGTCCTGGAGGATGCCAGGCCTGGTTATTTTACTTCTTTAAAGGGTTAGTTCACCTAAAAATGAAAATTCTGCCATCAATTACTCACCCCTATGTCGTTCCAAACCCGTAATTAATGACAGAATTTTCATTTTTGGGTGAACTTACCCTTTAACGCATCTTCTCATTAGTAGACTTGCTGAGGTCCTCCAGGAGCAGGATTGAGATAGGCAGGCACTCTCTTCAGTACAAATAAAAACCTAGTTGTTCAATTACAAACATTGACCCTTTTAACTTCCTAACTTGTTTTATCTTCAGATGTAAAGACGGACTGAATGGCTTTGCATTCTCTGCCTTAAAGTAAGTTATCGATTTACATGACTTTACGTAGTTCTTAAATTCCCAAGGATTTGCCATTTAATCCTAAGGCCCTAGGAAACACCCTTTTAAGAGCATAACCAACTCATGTCAGACTGTTAAAGGAGCTTATGTGTCTGGCTGTGGCAGATTTATAGTTGGCAAGGAGGAGATCCCGACACACTCTTGTCTGGCTGAGAATGCATACGGACAGGGTTCGGAGAGAGATGCGCAGCCGCCGGATGAGAGACCAGAGCACACACCTGCCTCCAGGGGGAGCTGCATCAGAGCATTTACACGCAAACTCCTAGACTCTATGTGAGTGAGAGAAATGCACATAGGAAACATACATTTCAAACATGCAAGACTATATAGTATTTTTGACAGAAAATGTAATTCTATCCAATACCACCAGAAAATTCTTATAGAATTATCCATGAAATCTTCCAGTTAAAGTAAACTGTACTTTTTTTTTTTTTTCTTTTTTTCTGGACATAATTACTCTTTTACTTTATTTCTTGAAAATTCAAGGGAATAAATTAGCTTACAAAATGTATTTTTTAAAGCTTTCGAAGTGTAACTATCAATTTTTTTTTATAATATAAAATAATGTTTGAGATCAATGTTATTTTATTGACTACAGTAAAAAATACAATACTCCATATATATTTGGGAGGAAATATATACCAAACTGCACAACACTTATTTAGAAGTTTAAGTTTAGGTTAATAGTATTTTTTTTAAATATGTTTTAAAAGTGAAAACCGTAATATTGTGAAGTATTGCTACAGTTTTAGACATTTTCTTCTATTTTATTATATTTGTAATGTAATTTATATCATGGCACGATCCTTCAGAAATCATTCTAATATACTGACGTGGTGCTCACAAAACATTTCTTATTATCAGTGTGGAAACAGTGAAACATTCTTTAGGTTTCTTTGAATAGAGTGTTCAAAAAAACAGCATTTATTTTTTATTAATATATATAATGTATATATAACAATAGTGGGTAAAAATTATGTTTTACTTGCATTTGAAACTTGGAGTTAATTTGAGGTCCTGCTTGTTCAACATTCAGCTTCATTTTCATGCATGAATGTTCCCCTGCCTCATATTTTGTGTTTGCATTCATTGTGTGTGTGTTGTCCCCTTTAGATGCAAACATGGACCCAGGCATAGATGTTGCAAACACTATCAAGACAACTGCATCTCCTACTGTGTTAAAGTAAGCGTCTGAGGCCTCCTAACTTGCCAACTTTCAAACCACTCATGTTTGTTCTGAGCATTTGAGAGAATGTGAATGCATAAACGTGTTGCGTTTTTCTGGGTTAAAGGCTCTGTCGATATAGCAGTGCCCTTTGCTCACTAACTGACAGCTGACGTGAAGTTGCGAGATATTTTCTGGAGAGCAGCTTCTGAGATGCTTTGTGTTTTTTGAAGGGTTTCATCCGAATGTTCAGTGTGGGTTACCTCATTCAATGCTGTTTGAAGGTTCCATCAGCATTCAGACAGGCCTTTACAAAACCCTCTCGACTGCTCTGGCTGCTCTACAACAAAGAGAACTTCCAGCTAGGAGCTTTCTTGGGATCTTTTGTCAGTATATACAAGGTACTTCATCTCTACTAAAATCCAGTGCTGTATTTTTTCTATGAGACAGCAAGTTTCTCTGCAGCTTTTAAGGGGTTTTGTTTTCTTCACCTTTCTCAGTAACTTTTTTTCAGTTGTGAATTTTCTCTCTCTCCAACTCACTTCTATTTTATGAAAGGGCACAAGCTGTTTACTGAGATGGATGCGTAACCTGGACGACGAGCTCCATGCTCTCATAGCAGGTAAAGAGTGTTTTGAACCCTTTTCCCTTTGCACAGCCATTAGAGGTTCTCATCTCAACTTTTTCTCCATTTATCTTTTCAGGCTTTCTTGCTGGCACCTCAATGTTCTTTTACAAGAGCACCACCATCTCCATGTACCTCTTCTCCAAACTAGTCGAGGTAGCGAATATCTGGCTTTTTAGTGATTTTTATTTTTTAAATGAGTAGGGCTTGCTTCTCAATTACTTCTCTGGTGTCTCAGAGAATTGTGAATAAACAGAATTTATAGGGTTACCCAAATTTTTTTATTCTTGAATGAATACTTAAAATACATGGTTTTCAAATTATAATTCAAGCTGCTCTTCTTCATACAATGAAACTAGACCTGTAAAGATGCAAAACGGGCAAAAAGCACCAGAAGTAATGCATTTATACATTATCTCACAGAAGTGAGTACACCCCTCACATTTTTGTAAATATTTTATTATATCTTTTCACGTGACAACACTGAAGAAATGACACTTTACAACAATGTAAAGTAGTGAGTGTACAGCTTGTATAACAGTGTAAATTTGTTGTCCCCTCAAAATAACTCCACACACAGCCATTAATGTCTAAACCGCTGGCCACAAAAGTGAGTACACCCCTAAGTGAAAAAGTGACATGACATACAGCCAAGTATGGTGACCCATACTCTGAATTTGTGCTCTGCATTTAACCCAAGTGCACACACACACAGCAGTGAACTTACACACACACAGCAGTGAACTTACACACACACAGCAGTGAACTTACACACACTCAACGTGAACACACACCCGGAGCAGTGGGCAGCCATTTTTATATATATATATATAATACATAGTTTTTTGTTCTTTTGTGGTCAGTAAATTACCATAAAACCCTTATATATATATTAAATATGATTCATAAACATGCATGGGGAAATTTTTTTACACTGCTATGAAGGTTCAATAAATATTCTGATTACAAAATGAATTTCTAAATGGGTTGCAGTATAAAATGTGTATACATAATATATGTGTACATATAGCCTACTAATAATCTATTCACTGTCTTCTTAGACGTTGTATTTCAAAGGGATCGAGGCAGGCAAGTTTCCGTACTTCTCTGAGGCTGACACAGTAATCTATGCCATCTCCACTGCCATCTGTTTTCAAGCGGTAAGTTTAAAATGTTTAAAATCTAACTAACTAAAAGCACCTTCTGCATAACCAAGGACACGTTTACACCAAGGGAAAATACAAAGCACATTAAAATGCAGAAGCTGTTTGTGCCAGTGTGACTAATTGATGACTCGGTCATGAACTGAATGAGAATCACGCCAAATGTGTTTTTAATTTAACAAAAGACAGCACTTTTAAGTGCACTTTAAAAACCAAACAAAATACGTTTGTCAGGTTTTAAATGATAAGGAATAGTTTTGCTGTGTGAACATGATAGAAACATGCCCATAGTTAAATGTTTTTGTTTAATATATCCTGGGTGGATGTTATCAGGCGGTTATGGAAGTTCAAAATCTGAGACCATCGTACTGGAAGTTTCTACTGCGGTTGACGAAGGGCAGGTGTGTATTAGTGGAAATTATTATTAATAAGTCTCATTATGCATATGATTTCTTGAACGCATCAAGTTATGGATTTCTCTGTCCAGGTTTGCTCTGATGAACAGAAAAGTGCTCGATGTTTTCGGGACCGAGGCTTCCAAACACTTTGGTGACTTCACACCTAAACTTGACCCCAGATATGTGCTGTGTCCCATCGACATGGACGTGCAGCTGGCCTGACAGGCCCGTGGGTATCTGCGAGATGTCTTCCCAGAGACCAACCATGACACGAAGGCACGGAAAGCTCTTGAACACGATCTCTCTCTCTCTTACATTCTCTCGCCCTGACGCTCTATGTCATTAAATGTGAAGTGAAAGTGTGAAGGCAGTTATATGTTTACGTTGATGTGGATCTGAAATATTTTGCAATGTAATTACCGCAGGCAAGACGTGACCTCTTTGTACGCACAATATCAGCATCGGTTTGTCTGAAGATGATTTGAAGTTCATAGGATAATGGCTGCTTATTGGATTTTCAAGGACAGAGTGACAGAGCAGGAATGTGTTCACGCTAACTCAGCAATTCCTCAGCAAATCTTTTTTTTTTTTTAAATCTAGGTAGGAAAGTACAGAGGCAGTTGATTACAGCACAGTTAGCCACCTCAGAAGGTGATGCTGGATTATTTTTGGTCATTGTCATTTCAGATCCTACCAAAAATGATCAAATCAGTAATAAACTGTCTGCCATAGTCAGCATATGCAGGTTAAGCCATGTAAAAAGACCTTAATGACATCAGGGTTGTGTATGATCTCTTCTTTGTCTTTAGTGTACAAATAGTAATATATTGAGACCTTCTCATAAGTACAGGTTTTATGGAAAGTTATTAGTACAGAACTTAACATTTATTACCCACCTTTTTAATAGTCAGATTGCAGATTTAATAGTCACAGGTATAGTTTCAGGAGAGAGAAGCAGATTAATACTCATCCTAATGGACTTTCAACTTCACTTTCAGTAGCAGAGCTTTTTTTTTTAATAAGCATAATATAGAGTAAAATCTGACAATATAATCGAAGTATTGCTGTGTATTTGAAATGTAATTTATGTAAAAAGAAAGAAATCCTTATGTCTCCGATGTTTGTATAAATGCAAAAGCTTTATATTAAACATATTCTGACGAAATAAGCCTCTAAGAGTCTTTTATTTAATTACATCTTGTTACGACAATCTAATTGTAACCTATTAAAAAATATATATATGTTTTTTTTATAACTAAACCTTTTTATTGTACTAAATTTTGACATGTCCCTTCTAAATTTTGTTTTGGAGTGAATTGATAGTTTGACAGATATATTTTGATAAGTGCTGCATTGCAAAAGTAACCGATTCGTGTAAACATCCACTGGAGGGCGATGTTATATTGCGTTCAAATCGCAGGTCATCCAGTATTTCAATCCATCAATTCTCTTAATAGTGTACAAACATTAATAAGTGTGTTTATTTTTTTATGTAAACAGAGCTTAAAATAGCAGTATCTTTATTTCTTGTAGTAGCCTACACATGCATTTGACTGTGTGCATGCTTATTACTGAATCTGTTTATATGCATCCAAAAAAACAGACTTTTTAAAAAACATATTTTCATCGTGTCCTAATGTATATGGCCTTAGAGGACTAAATTCAGTTTCTACCGAGGAGAGGTTTTTTTCATTGTTGCCCTTAGTATTCAGTTCACACGATCCTGACGCAGCACAAACTGTCTGCGAAATAGTTACAAATGGCTTTGTCTTGTCCTCTCACTTTCTCATTGGCTTTGTCTTGTCCTCTCACGTTCTCATTGTCTTCGTCTACAGAGAAGCCTTTGTGTCAGATGTTTCTCAGACTTTACCTTTCTGTCCAGTCTCCGTCCCTCTGAGAGACCCAGTGTGATATAGACTCATATCTAATTCCTGAGAGAGGATCTGCTCATGCCTGCGTTCAAGGGAGTGAACAATGATTAATTCGAACTGGCAGAGAAGTGAAAACTCAGAGCCGCCCAAAAAAAGATACTTGACCTCCAAAGTACATTTATTCGTTTGCCAGACTTTTATCCAAAAGCGAAAAGCTCAGTGCATTCAAAGTGCACATTTTATCAGTGTGTGTTCTGGACTTGAACCCGTGACCTTGAGACTGCTGACATTATGACATTATCAGTTGAGTAGAAATAAAATAGCATTCTTTGAGAAATTAATAGAATTTCCAACTCCGTTCTAATGATGGAAACTGAGTAGAATTAAATGTGAGATGCTTTTAAGATGGTCCTTGCTGCATCTCCAAGGAGAAATATTTATTTGATATCTGATAACTCGTGATGATTATTCACTCTTTATTATTCATCATTATGATCATTATTAGTTATTTTTTAACCCCAGAAACTGCTGGTGTGGACAGACTTCATCTGAAGGACAGGTAGGCTATCCAGATATCCGGTTGTTGTTGTTGTTGTTTTTCAAGTTAAAGAGAATACGAGAGTGAATGTGCAGAATAAGCGGAAAATGTTTCTGGTCACATTCAGTTATGAATTGGCCTAACTGAATAACGCAAATGAAGCCTGTTTTTCAATACAAAACGGCGAAATTTGAAAAAATGTCCAGTAATTTGCATCACCTGATATTACTGCTGTTCGTTTTACATTTCTATCATAAAACAGTGGTCAAATATTAGCATCTTACCTCCTCATTCACATGGCAAAAACTAAAGTGCGCTATTTTTTTAGTTGATTGGCCAACCCAGTCACTTTGACATTAATGAGCACTTAGACCTCTGAGACCTAAAAAAAAACATTTAAAACGTTTTTTCATCCTAACAACAAATAGAGCAGCATCAATATCATTGATAATAAGCAACAATTTGCCCATTTCTAATTATTGGAAAGGACCCATCCCCCCTCAGAGTCGATTGTGGTCTAATTTCTGTGGTCTAATGAACGTCTTTAATTATGCCAGTATTTTTACAATGACCTTCAGCTTATATCACGTGGTAGATGTAGCAAACTTTCTCTTGATCCTGTCCTTCATGCTGAGATTTCCCACAGGGCCTTTAAAAATAACAAGTTGATCTAGAAGTTTCAGTGAGCACTTTTCAGGTGCTGGCCAATCAATCATTTTCAGCTGTCTCCATGGCAACTGAATCTCATCAAACAGTGTGAAGTACCTCCGAGGATGAGAGTGTGAATGTGCAGCCAGAGTGTGTATTTATTGAAAATCATCTCCATACTGTACGTGCAGCAGCCGAGCATTACTCAAAATGTGCAGAAGCTGCGACGTTTCACCTTACAAGGTTACTAGGAGCGCTGCAAACTCTTTGTCTCAGTTTCCGTGTTGTCTCTCTTCTTCACACTTGTCTGGGACCCGATCCAGATGAATCGAACCCAGGTGCAATGTCGAGCTGTCATGTTTGTTAGAAACCGGCAAGAGGTGTGTGTGTGGTTAGCCTCAGATGCACACCTAATCATGGCATGTCCTTTCTTGCCTCTGCCTCCAGGTTGTGAGGATCCATGGCAGAATGAGGCCACACAAACGCTCTGATCAAAGTGATGCGGTTATGTCTGCTTGCTGTTGTATTGATGTCGGTGAAGTCGTCTTGTGTTGTCGCTACACTTTGGATCGATTTGACTTAAGAATATTTCACCAGCTATTACCGTCGCAGTACACCGTATTGAGTGGCCTGGCTGACCTGCAGGGATTTTAATATATAGACCGCCGCACAAAATCTATAAAAAAATCTAATCTACTTAAGCCTGTTTTAACACATTTATTATATGAGACCCGGGATGTTAATGAGTCTGGCAGGTATCGAGTGAGGAATACTCCAGGCAGACTGTTGAGAAGATTAATACTACTCACCACATTCATTAACTCATAATCCCTTGCTCATCTAAAGTCTGTTTTGTAAAAAGTAATGGGACATTTTGCATTGCAGCTTATTTGATTTTTAAATCACACACAGCCAGGAAAACCAATGTTATTATACAGGGGCCCCTAGAAGTATTTGGACATTAAAATGTATATTTATATATAGTTTAAAATAACCAAACCAAATGCCATTTACTTTAAAGAAAACTGGCACAAGTTTGGAAGCAAAAAAGAGACATTTTGTTAGGCATTGAGTTATTTTAAGAAGTATATAGAGTATACTGTTTATGATTAAGAAAACAACTGTATGGACACTTTCACGCTGTCAAACATTAGTGGATTTCTGACCTTCCTGCAATTGTGAATTTTTATCTCACAATTCAGACTTTTCTTCTCAGAATTGCGAGTTTATATCTTACAGTTCTGAGAAAAAAAGTTAGAATTGTGAGAACTCAGAACTGCTAGCTATAAATTCAGGATTGCATAAATGAATTGTGAGATAAAAAATTGCAATTAGCCTACATTTTTCATTTTACTATCCAGTTGCAGAATCAAGCTTCTATACATTACACAGCTACTTTTAAACCTGACTCCGGTTGCTTTTAGTGTTACAACCCTCTTGATTTGATTTTTTTGTTGTTTATATATATTTATTGACCATTTTCAAGTTGCAAACTTTGAGAAAAATATTGTGAATGAATCAAAAGGCAAAGCTTTCAATCACTGCTCACCTCATCACTACTAAATATTCGATCAGCCCTCCGTGGCTTGTTCATCTCAGAGACTTCCAAATGCATTCTTTCTCTCTTTTAATTACACTCTCTTCCTATTAGACATGTCTGGAGGGCAAGGCCCAAGAGTGCCAAACAGAACAGAACGGGACACATTATGTCCTCTCTCATTCACTGGTGTTCTGTCTAATTAAAGGAAAGAGCTGATTACTACACCTCTGCTCTATATGAAGAATCCACTAAACCTAAACTACAGACGGTTCTTGTTTCTCTCATAAACGTTTGGATGTAGACTGAGTCAAGTCATTTTAGCTGTCTTCTGATCCCTCAGTGACCTAAACAGAGTTAAACATTACACATTTCCACTGTATGGACCTCATAAACCTGCAACATAACCATAAAATCTAGGACAGAATGCCACCCCCACTGACTTTGTCTGGTGCCATGGAGTGGATGAATAGGCCAAGGCAGACAGGAATGAGCTTATTGGAGCCAGTGAGTCACTAGAGCAGCCAATGTAAAGCATTATCTCTGGCCATGACACTGTTATTGTGTTTTGTGGAAAAAGCTGCTCTTTTCTTGGTCACTTGGGTCTGACTGTAGTCTCACTGTCTCGGGTTCACAATGGGCCGTAGCTGGGGTTTACGGTGCAGGTTGTACCAGTGGGCCCTGTTTGAAATTGTTTAATTTGTATGTTCATTCTATTTATTTATTTGTGCTATTTACACAATGTTTAAGTTTTTTCAACTTTGTAGGTTTGCAGGTACAGAAACCGAATAATCAAATGTAAAATAGCACTGCATAGTCTTCACTGTAAAAATGTAATATACAGTCAAACCAAAATTTATTCAGGCACCTTCACATTATCATTGTTTATTTGCTATAGTTTAGAAAATGGTAATAAAATATGATAAGAAGAGTTAAACTGTGTCAGAACAAATGAATCTTTATAATGCCAGATAACTTTGATAGAAAGGTATGTAATGGATTACAATCGACCAAAAATTCAGACAACTGTCAGTATGACAATATTTACACAACTATCAATACTTTGTTGACCAGTTACCAAGCGATGCTTAATTTAGTTCAGTCTGTGGAGTAAGATCGTCGCATTAGCAATTAAAGAAGAAACACTTAAACAAAACATGGTCAGGTCAAAGTGTCTGAAACATTTTGGCCCCAATTTTTTAATCATTTTGACTGGTAGTCCACTATATGAAGATTTTTTGGGTAAAAGATGTCACTGTTTACTTTATTTTGCTATACTCACTTACATAAATTAACTATAGTGTCCTGCACCCACTAGTAAAAAATATCAAATTAAAACAATTAGATCTGGTGTCTGAATAATTTTTGGTTTGACTGTGGATTAATTATTGTTAAAACTACAAAGTAATTCAGTCAAAAGCAGTGATTATTCCTTTCATTTTCTTGGATTGACATTAAGGACACCGACAGCTCTAGTAAATTAGACGCGGTCACTTTAAGAGACAATGCATCCAATATAATGAAGCACATACAATTTCTTTCTTAACTAATTACAAGTAGGGCTCGCTGCAGTCCACAAGATCCAGGGGGCTTGGTAGATCCACATCTAGGCGGTGGAGATTGGTAGGTTTAGGGGTGGAGATGGGGTGGGTTTATATGGATCAGGGGGTGGAGATGGGTAGGAGTTGGATCTGGATCCAACCACGACCCCTGGATATTGTTCCGTGGATGCTCACCAAGGCGGGTATTTTGACATAATCTTGTATATGTCGGTACAAGAGCAAGAAGAGGCCAATTCGGTGTTGACGCGATTTGAGACGTGTCTCTCTGCGTGCGCCCTGTGCTGAATTGGGCTCTTTCACATCCTTTTCTGTTTGCATGTTTAAACTGCGATTTGTATTTGTTCGTTCAGGTGCAGGAGGACGCGAAGGAGAGCTCGGTTCAGTCTTGCTGACTGTGAGACGCGGCTCTCTGCGTGCGCACCGAGCACGGCGTGCGAGTACTCATTCGAGCTTTTCCGCGTCTTTTGTTTGAATGCTTTAAACTCTTTTGAATTTTTAAATTGGCAAGGCTTAAAAACACGTACAAATGATAAGCTTTGAAGAGTGAATGCCGTTTGTATAGGAAGTTCAGTTTTATTAATTTATTTATTTTACTACAGACATTCTTCCCTTAATCTAGTACTAAATGCAGAGCAAGACTGGCCTCAGAGCTGTTGTAATTCTCAACAGGCAGCCTATATTGGACAGATGTGCTCTCTGAGCTCTGACTGCGTGTGCAGGCATACTGTACTGTCTGTACCTCATTTAACATGAATCTATATTCTATATTGAGCACTGGCTGCTCTTGATTCACTCTTGTCCGTTGAGAGTCCACTCTGGGGTCTATTTCAAATGTCCTACTTAATGATGGAAGGAGGTGTGCTAGTCTTGCCTAAAGGAAATGACAGACCTGGCGTTTGAAGAAAACCACACACAATAGAGATCCCTGCAACTTTGTTGGACTGAAAATTATCAATGAGATTCAAAATATGAAGCTCGACAATATGAATACATCATTTTGAAACCAAATCTGTGGTTTTTCCAAACTAACAAAGGATATATAATCCTTGAAGTATATTTTGAAGGGTTTACCTAACACTGATAGATTTCATTCAGGCAAACAGGCATGTCACACACTTCAGCAATAAAGATTTCGGTCTTCAATCAAGTCCTGTGCTCTGAGTGCTTGACTGATATCATCACACATCCTCCAGCGCTGCACTTTAAGTGTTAGCAGCGTGTTTTGACTGACATACATTTAGAGGGCTGTCAAAAGCCTCAGACAGCAGACAGGAAGTTTGTTCATTGTTTCCTGATATACTCCTGAGAGTTGATCCAATAACAGACACAACCTGCATCATGACTCCATTTCCTCCTCATCTTTAAACATAAATTTATTTGTTGCATAAATAAGTCATTTATGCAACAGGAGTGGAACTAGATTTATAGATTTTCTGAAAAATGATGAATGACTCGAGTCGAACTCCATTCCACGATTGTTTGTGGGTGGTTGCCAGGGCGTTGCAGTGGTTGCTAGGGTGGCTTTTAGGTTACCAGGATGTTCTGGGTAGATTCTATGGTTGCTATGCAGGTGTTAGGGTGGTGTGAGTGGTTGCTAGGGTGTTCTGTGTGGTTGCTTGGGTTTGTATATGGTTGTTCTGAGTGGGTTCTAGAGTCGCTGTGTGGTTGCTAATGTGTTGTAGTCGAACGGTAGGGTTGTTATGCAGTTGCTAGGGTGTTTTGAGAGGGTTCTAGAGTCGCTATGTGGTTGCTAATGTGTTGTGGGTGGATGCCAGGGTTGCTATGCAGTTTCTAGTGTGTTCAGGGTGGTTGCTAAGGTTTCTGTTTGAAGATGTTTGGGCTGATACTAGGGTTGTTATGCAGTCCCTATGGTTGCTAGGATGTTCTGGGTGGATTCTAGGGTTGTCATGCAGCTGCCAGGGTGGCTGTATTTGCTTGCTCTGAGTGGATTCTAGAGTCGCTAAGGTGTTGTGTTCTATGTGGTTACTAGGGATGCTCTTAGGTTGCTAGGATGTTCTGGGTGGATTTTATGGTTACTATATGGTTTTTAATGTGTTGTGAGTGGCTGCTAAGGTTTCTGTCTGGTTGCTAGGATTGCAAAGTGGTTGCTAGGTTGTTTTGAGCGGTTGCTAGGGTGGTTGCTTACTGAGTCAAGTAAAAGAAGATGATATAATTCATTAATTAATGTTAGTTATCAGAAAATGCTGTTAATGACCCTGATAATGGCTTTACACTGGAAGTTTAAATTGAATGAATGAATCTCTTTAAAAAGCATTTTAAAGCCATCAGCCCTGCTCACATCCACCCACTAACTAGGTCAGTGTTTTTCTTGCTAATACCAGTCAAAGCGATTAACAGTCTGACAAAAGAAGAGAATGGGTATCATAATGGACAATATCTGGCTCTTCTTAAACACCTAAGCCCACACAGCTCTCATACATCTGGATAGTAAAGTGCTATGAAGTTCAGAGATCAAAGCATCTGTTTAAAAGTAAATTAGCTCTTGTGTTATAATTTAAACTCAGCTGATCCAACAAGAAAGACCACAAACAAACATTAAAACAATGATCAAATATCACATTTCTATTAGAGCAGTGCAAGTAGTGCAAATTGACCCTTCGCATGGAGTTTGATTGACAGGCGTTCTGACCAATCATAACACTGAATCTGACATTTTGTCCGACAAACAAATCAGACAGGAGAGTAGATTAACATGGGTGGACTTGAAAAATGGTGTGTATTGACGTCTTTCTGCGGTTGAAAGAAAATACATTCTGACCTTCATTCATGTTCATTTCATACTTTACGTAAATATATAAATATATATACACTGACTGATAAGATCAGGACACATTTTAGAAACTGCGGTGTCATATTGCCACTTTTAGAGGCAAGATATCTCTGTTTTTGCACCTTTGTGTGTGTGTGTGTGTGTGTGTATATATATTTGATATTATTAATAATATGTAATAATATATTACTATTATTATTGTTTTATATTTTAACATTTTGTTTAATAATAACAACAATAATAATTATAATTGTTGTTTCATGGTCATTTTTATATGCAAGATGCATACACATATACCTCTACAGTATATGTGTATGCATTTATTGCATATAATAATAATAATAATAGTAATAAGTATTGTTATATATTAGATATTTCTACAGCATGTTTTAACACATACAGCAACCATGCATCATAATAGCAACCATGTTTATTTTAGCACATACCACAGCAGTGCATACATTTTTGGACGTATCATGGCAGTACCATCACAATCCTTGAAGTGCCTTTGAGTACATCATGTACACGGTTTTGCCACAGTGTGGGGAAAAGTAATGAGAAAGAAAGGGCGATTTCTATCTCTATAAATCTGAACAATGCAAAGTATGAGAGTGGGAGGATGTTTACGTGTGCTCATCTCCATCTAACCATTTGGGTGTGTGTGTGAGTGACTGAATGTTGCTCTATATGAGAGAGATTCAGCGGCTGTGTGGGTGTCTGTGTGTGGGATGCTCTCTCCGGCAAAGCTAATGTGAAGTGTTCAGAGAGCTCAAGAGAAGCGCATAGAGCTTTTAATAAACATAGGTAGCCATGCAAATGTCCACTCCCCCATAAACTCCACATTTAAAGCTCCTCTATTCTATTTCAATAGCACCACCCGGATGCCAATTATGTTATTAAGCATCTTGTTTGATCTAAAAACATCCTGCGCAGGATGTGCAAAATTTCACCCTTCCAACTCGATTTTCTTCTATCATCTTTATCTCTGCGTATCTGCGAGAGTTGCAGAAATCGACAAAGGCACGGGATGTTTCAGCAAATTAATTCGGCTGTTTAATTAGACTGTTTTTGATGAAGCGCTAAGGAGGAATCTGCAGCTGGTATCTGTCACAGTTAGAGAGGAGTAACACCCTCACTCCTGCCGTCACATTCACTCGTTTTCTCTCACCCACAATCCTTCTCATTCGCTCACTCGCTGGAATCCGAAACTTATAACAAGCAGTCTGCCTCCAAAGCTAGTTCCTGTGCATAAATTATTTTAGCATGCTTATATTCTGCTGTTGAAATCACTGTAACAACGAAAGGAACTATTTTAAGTAGGCTAGGCAAAATGTTTGGAAAGGACTTAAAATGTAACGTTTTACGACGTGCAATTATTATTATTGCCTATTTAGAATAAATGACTTCTTTAGTAGCATGACCTTGAAAAGGTATTTTAATTTTCATCTGTCAAGTTAGATTTGCACACTTATATCATGGAGACGTCTATTTGACCTGCATTTAGCTACATCTGCAAGACATATTGTTTAGAGCGTTTGCTCATCTGCATTAGGGCTACGTCTATAGGACGTTTCCTATCAGATGTCAAATAAATGTATATTATATGTCTTTAAGATGTTTATGATTTAGAATGTATGTACAACTGACATCTGTCAGATTTTTGTGAACAGCAGATGCTTTCCAGATCAAGTGATCTTTAACAGACATCTTGCAGACGTACATGCTATAGCCTATGTAACACGATAAGATCCCAGCGACAAGCAATTTGTTAAGCAGTTGATAAGTACAACATCTAATTTGTAAATATTAAACAATTTTAACATTATTTAAAAAATGTGACTTAACCAGTAGATACACCCGATTCACTAAACGAGTCACACTGTTTTTTGAGTCTGAATGGGATTTGAAGCCTCACGATTTAGGCTAATTGTCATACTCAATTACAATTATGTTACTCATTTTGTGTTCATAACGCAAAAATACCAGCCTACTAAAGTAACAACGAAAAAAACGCTTTGCGTAAAGGTTTCTGAATGAATCTTTTTGGTTTATAAATTAAAACATCTGAATGACTCACAGTCCCCAGCATTAACAACCAACCCCAACTCCCCTGTTAAGCTCCTTGGGGCAACGAGAAGTTTTTGACGTATGAGTTGTTATAACTTCAGAACATTAAACTGCCCAAAAACTAATCAAATAGGCTCAATTCACAGAATTAATTTTTTCTTCTTCTTCCCTTTTTTTTCTTTGTAGGCTTAGTATATGCCCAGCCACTGCAGCCAGTCAGGGTGACCTTGTTCCAGGAGATTTTTTTTTTCAGGAGTTTTACTTTCAGAATAACTTCATCATCGTGACTAACAGCCCAAATAACAGCAACCAAATAACTGGCCAGTTTGGAGAGAAAAATGAAAAACATGTTTAGAATATCTCAGGCTAGTTTGATGAGTCATTGAGAATAATAGTAATTTACTTTTCATCTCTCTCTTTCTCTCTCTCTCTCTTCTTGCTCAATCTCTTATGTGCAGAGTAATGGCACTCATATGACTAGGAGCAGGCGGCAGGCCTATGCGTTTTTCCAGTAACCTGTGGTAGTCCAAATCTAATTCCTGCGAGAAAAGCAGATGCAGTCATGCAGTCCATTAGTAGGACACAGAGGTTCTCATATCAATGTTGCCCTCATCCATGAACATCTTGTGCAGCACAAATAAACAAACACACTAGAATCCTCATTCTGAGTGCTAGGCACATTATTAGTTAAATCAATGTGTTCTAAGTATTGCTGTCAAACGATTAATCACGATTAATCACATACATCCAAAATAATATAAATAAAAAGTTATAAAAGTTAAATAAGTTTTTTTTTTTACATATGTGTACTGTGTATATTTATTATGTATATAGAAATACACACACAGTCAAGTATATGTTTTGAAAATATTTACATGTATATATTTATATTCATATAATTTATATTATATATAAATATATTTAATATATAAACCTAACATATTTTTCTTAAATATATACATAATAAATATACACAGTACACACACATTAATTATGTAAACAAAAACTTTTACTTGGGATGTGATTAATCGCGATTAATCGTTTGACAGCACTAGTTCTAAGTGAATTGTCTGAATTTTGGGCATCTATAAATGTTTCAGCAGAGTAGACTTCCAGGAACCTGGTATGAAGTGCCTCCTCGTGCTCTATAAGGAATCAAAACACAAAAGTATAGCCTGCAGAGGCAAAAAAGAAAAAAAAGTGTCATGCAGTTGTCATGGTGATAACAGAGTTGAATATAGTTGTGGAAAGAACTCCAAGGCTGTAATTTGTCTAACCTTCCCACAGCCCGTTATTCCACCCGAGACATCACGTTTATGTTGTTATACACCCATTTAAATATAATTGGTGATGATAACTGTTATGTTAGTAGTGCTAATCCTGCAAGAATGAAGTCAGTCAACAAAACAAGGGATTTTATTTTATTCAGCTACTCTAAATGTACACTTTATACACACATTTTTCTTTGAATATTTTCCATAGCATAAATATGTTTCTTTGTTACATTATATTGTAAAACCTTACAAAACAAAACAGACTTTCATATTTTAAAGTGTTTCTTTATAAATTGACAATATCTTGATGAAATAGCTTACGGATACATATTCAGCGATACAATACAATCCCAAAACACAACACCTCCCACACAGACAAATAATAAATGAGAATAAAAACTCAGTTTTTGCAGCAGGTGCAGATGGATATGGAAAGGCAGTAGATCAATATGCACATTAAAGGATTTGAATAAAGCACATGGTGATGTAGGGAATCATGGGAGGTTTATATAATGTCAATGAGTCATACAGTGAATCACTGCAAAGGAGATGTGAGATGCAGAGAGTGAAATAGGAGAGAAAAAAGGGATGAAATGGAAGGATGGCAGTAGATAAGAAGGGCCAGGATGTTCAAGGAGACAGAGCGGATGAGGGAAGAGGCTGGCGGCTCTCTTTTTCAGATATAGTTTGAAAATGTGTTTTGTGCAAAAAATTAAGAGACATTTAACTTAATTATAAATGTGTTATTGCAGAAGGCATGTTCATATCCTGTAAATTAAACCCATAAAAAGCCCATAGTATTTATCCCAGCATAACAGTCCTTTAACTCTGTCAGTATGGTAAAATATGCATACTCATAGTAAACTGGTTTTAATTCTGGTTAAATGCCCTGTCCATTGGTTGTTGATTGGATGAAGGCAGACTTAATTTTTTTCATAACATCAATAACAATAGCATTTAGAAAATATGTGAATTTTCATGGCAACTCTGACAAAATTAAAAATTAAATAAACAGTTTTTAAAAAGAACTGCTGTCTCTTATGAGTAAACCAAAGCAAAATATTGATGACTCATCCTGAATGACACTGATTTTTGTCCAATCAAATGCTCTCTAGAGTGAATATTCCCCTCCCACAAATACTACCTGCCACCAATTAGAAAGTAGCAAATCATGGTTTGTGAAGAAACTTAAGCATAACCGCCTGTTTCAAAAGTGAAAATGCATAACCCAAACTCAACACATCTTTCAAATTTTTAGTGACATTAGATCAGGAATATAGCTGAAGTGCAGAAGCAAATCACTTCTGAAAGTCTTGACATGGGTGTTGCACATTAAAGACAGTCAAAAAAAGTATAATGTTATTTTTCATATAACACATGGGGTTATTAAAACTCAGTCCACCAGAACCAGAAATAATAACTATATTTTTGATGTACATACTGATAAAACCTTTCTGTTTCTGAAAACATAAGCAGCTGTCTGGGTCTGTCAGAAAGAAGTTCTATAATCTCTCATCTTGTTCAGTCAAGCATGCCAGTCCAGAACTCCCCAGGTTTTGTTAGACATAAATAACACAAACAAACAAAAAATGCAGCTTCAAACATAAATACATTTACTCTGTGTGCAAGCTCAAAGTGTCCGTAGTTTAATGCTGTAACTAACGGACAGATCTCTGAGGTGGTTGCGGCTCATCAATGGTTGACCATAGTGCTGGAATCAGAGGGATGAGGGTGTGAAAATGTCATCCTCTTCAGTCCAAGGACCACCAATACTGCTGCCATAGATTGCTGCCACCTTCTCTCAGGGTTTGAAACATGCAGCACAGGTCATTTCTTTATCAGAGTGGAGCTGAGGAGAGATGGTATCTGGAATCACTGATTTCAAGATATCATTCTCACTGGCAATTATGTGTTTCACAAGGAAGTTGGCAGCTTCATTAATGTTGACGTTTTCCTAAAATTCAGAGAGAAAGAACATACATTCAACATTTTTTTGACAACCAGGTTTCAGATAGTTTGATTTGATCATTTGGAAATAAGATACCATTGAACTTGACCTGTGAACAGTAATGAATTATTAAAACCATAAAAATGCAACAAGATGGAGGTTAATTGAAGTCTGATTGGACTCTTCATTAAGGATGAATGGATAGAGGTGCTGAAATAAATAAATAAATCCCTTTGAAAGCTCTATATTGGATTTAATGAGACCATCCCAATGGACCAACAGTCCATTCTCCTGTTCCCCCTTAGCAACTGCTCTGCATGTGAGTGGCAAGTCTAATTAGCATGCAAATATTAATAACCTTCAATCAGAAGCTTTAATCAAGCACTAAAGGCTCTGACAATACAGGTTCTGCCAAATATATTTATTAGACCACTGTCAGTGGGATAGAAAAGCCATTTTATTATACATATAGGTGGTCCTTGCTAGTGGTAGCTACCATGTCGAGATCACATGACAAACAAAATAGTCTTGTAACTCTCCCAACACTTTTAGCTGCGGAACAAATGTATTACATCTGTTAGATAGACAATAGGTCTCAGTTTAAAATCTAAGATCTCTCTATAAATGATTACTATATTTACATACCAAGGAATTTACATGGCACTCCAAATAATACAAGTGTGCATATAAAAAACGAACAAACAAAACACAGTATTATCTTGATACCATGTCTTTTTCTAGTGACTATACTACAATAGCATATCAATTTACCATGGTATTAGTAGGTACTAAAGGTTATTTTGTAGACAGACACAAATATTCTCGGTCATTACTGTTGCTTCATCTAAAATCATACCAAAATATTATGCCTTACCTTAGCAGATGTCTCAAACCAGCCCACAAATCCATTCTCCTTGCAGTACTGGTCCATCTTCAGGCTGTTGTTAGTCAGAAAGTCTCTATTTTGGTCGCACTTATTGGCCAGGAGCACTGTGGCGATACTCTGGCCATTTGAAAGTATTAATTTTGAGTCCAGATCCTCCTTCCATTTGGAGACAGCCTCAAACGTGGTGGGTCTGGAGACATCAAAAACAATGAACGCCCCCATGGCCTCCCGGTAATAAACCCGCGTCATGTTCCCGAACCGCTCCTGACCTTCCAGTGCAGATGGAGAGGGAGAAAAAAGGTATAAAACAACTGGGAAAAGCACGACACAACAAGTCAAATGCCACTACTTTTCAAAGGTTTGAGGTTGGTAAAAAATTTTTTTTAATGTTTTTTGAAAGAAGTTTCTTATGTTCACCAAAGCTGAATTTGGTTGGTGGAAAATACAGTAAAAAAAAAAGGAATTTTATGAAATATTATTAATTTTTATTTTATTTTAATATATTTTAAAAATCTATTCCTGTGATGGAAAACCTGCATTTTCAGCAGCCCTTCCAATTTTCAGTGTCACGTGGTCCTTCCGAATTTATTCTAATATGCTGATTTGGTGCTATAGAAATATTTCTTGTTATTAATGTTGCAAACAGTTGTACTTTTTTCAGACTTTTTTAAGGATTCTTCAATGAAAAGAAAGATCAAATGAACAGCGTTTATTTGAAATGAAAATCTTTACTGTCACTTTTGATCAATTTAATGTGTTCTCACTGAATTAAAGTATTAAGTATTTAAGTATTAAAAAACGTCCAAAAACACTATGCTGAATGCATAAATTGCTTATACATAGTAAGATATTTTAAGTAGCAGCTCATGGTCTCAAATTCAAAGAAAGAGCCTGTGCTTTCAAGCTGAATAAATCTGGCATGATTACATTTAGTATAATGAATCTACTGGTGAAGAACCCATGACTCTTTACAATTCTTTGTGCATCCTCCTCCTTGACTAGTATCCACAGCAAACTTTCCTGTTGTTCTTATTCAATCGAATATGCTCGTTACGACTGACTTTTCCAGCTAATGGCACATTCCATCTGTGCGCCTTTCTCTTGTCTGACTGAATGCAGCCACTCATCTGGGCTGCCAGCATTATACAACATTCCCTAGGACAGCTGTTTCTCTCAGCTTGTTCTGTTATTTGCTCAAAATTAGAATCAAGAGGTGTGTGTTGATCTCCGTGGGTCTGACAGCAGTCTGCTTCGCACATGATGGACCATGAAACAAGAAATGCTGTATTGGTTTTGTTAATCCATATAACCGTTTGAGATATCGCACAGGTGTTGTACAATGAAATATGAACAACGAATTATAATATAAATCATCAATCAAGTCTAAATAATGCTTGCCTTTGCTTAATGTGTTTATGAACCGAAGGCAATTTTCAGGTTTGAATAAGAGCTTTTGCTGCTATAGGTTGACTGAATGGGAATGCCCTTTTACAGAAAGTGTTAGTCACCTAACTTGACAACTTGGCAAAATGTGTGTGCTTTTGATGAAAACTATTAGTCACTAGCAAGGAAAATGAACTCAGCATGTTTCACTTCATGAAACTGTATGTCAGATGACTTCCCGGGCAGCAATGAGGTGTTTATGAAGCCCACGAGGAGTTTATGACGATGCATGACTACTGAGTCATGTCAGGATGAGAGTTTAACAAAAAGCCAGTCCTTATGAGAACAGTATAGTAATGATGCATTAGGCCTCATATACACCTTATCCTAACTATTAGACTTCCTCAAAAAATTTTTTTGTTTTTGCTAAGTATGCTATTTCATTTATTAAAATTTGTCACTAAAGTACCATTGTTACCACAGTTAGCCTAGTGATACAAACAAACAATGACAGAAAGATTTAGCTTCATATACAGTATACTAATTACTACAGTAGTAAGAATAACTCTGTACCATGTTATTTTGAAGTTACCATGGTATATACATACGTTTATATTGCCTATTAAATAAGTAAACATCTTTAAGAACAGCATTGGTTATGTTTCTCAAAGTCTTTTTGTTTTTAAATGTGCTGATGTTTCGAGCAGGTGTGCTAAGTGAAATTTACCGAAGACTGTAAGTAAGTGCTGGAAAGACACACTTGGTTTGTTTACAGAGATTTTTTCGGAAATCCAGTTCTCAGTGACGCGTGCCTGACACGTGAGGAGGACGATGAACAGGAACGAGCAAAAGCTTCTGGTTTTGGATATTTTGTCGCAGAACAAGATCAACTGACATTAAATTGAACGACGTTAAGCCGTAATGGACTAATTTGATATTGACATAGAGCTGCTCTTTAAAGTTTCACGGATCTCTACCTTACAAAACCAACCCTTACCAAAATTAACCATGATTTTATTATAGTAAAGGTGTAGTATAGCCTAACCATGTTTTTGGCGGAATGATTAACATTTGTATAACCATAGTTTTACTACAAATACCATGGTTAAACCATGGTTAGTGTAGCAAAACCGTGGTTACCCTGTTTTTTTTATTTGTAGTAAAACTTTGGTTAATTTTCGTAAGGGAAAATAGCTAACAATTTATAAACGTTACAAAATTTTCTCGATTTACCCTTATAAAAATGATAATATGCCAATATTTTACCTTGAACCTTAAATTATGCCTTATTAAATAATATTACAAAGAAAAACATGAAATTAAAGGTAGTCCAATTTAAACTTTTAATAATAAAACTATGAAACTTTTTCTTTTAAAATAGGCATATACATTTTTAACGGTAAAATAACTTACAGTTGCCCATTTCCATCACGCGAGTTAAGTTGTATGCTACTTAAAAACAAAAGCACATTTTGCATTCCAGCATATTTTTTAATAAATGCGGACACGTGTCTTGGCTTTGACACACTGCTATAGCCTACTTTCTGTTACCTGCGATGTCCCACAGCTGCAGCCGGACCGTCTCCGAGTCCCAGTTCAGAACTTTGAGCGCAAAATCCACCCCGATGGTCGCTCTGTAGTTAGTGGAGTACGTCCGATGCACATACCGTTTGATGATGCTGGTCTTCCCCACTCCCAAATCACCGATGACAAGGATTTTGTACAAATGCTCTTTCTGATTGCTATGCATCGCTGAGGACATTTGTGTGTCCAGAGTTTATCACACTAACTAGTCATCTGTCATTGAACTTAAACTGGCACCGCCCAGGGCGTGGGGAAACTTGTGACCAGCTGTCGGGCAAACTCTGTTTGCTCATGCACTAAATATCCTGCCATTCAGAGTTTGTTGACTCATGATGACAGACACAAAGCTATCTATCTATCTGTCTGTCTGTCTGTCTGTCTGTCTGTCGGTCTGTCGGTCTGTTGGTCTGTCTGTCGGTCTGTCTGTCGGTCTGTCGATCTATTTGTCTGTCTGTCGGTCTGTCGGTCTGTCTGTCGGTCTGTCGATCTATTTGTCTGTCTGTCTGTCTGTCTGTCTGTCGATCGATCGATCGATCGGTCTGTCTGTCTATAAAGAGAGAGAGAAGTACGTAAAGGAGAGACTATAGAGGAGGTGGAACTGCATTCCACACTTAATCATGGAAACTGTGAAAATAACACAACCACGCAAACTCCAGTCGTGGGTCATTATCTATATATAATGATTAAAGTAAAAACATTTGTAATTGAGTCCCCTTTAATAACACTCAGGTAAAACCAATATTTTTACACGCTTTGAAGAGAAATAAAAAAGGCTTATCCACACCATAACTAAAACCTCGAAGTAACAGAAATATTGCAAGCTACATTCGTCCCACTGTCACAAAGCTTAATCCACTATGACCATCATATTGAATCAGCACAAATAGTTAGTAGAAAAATACATCACACGCACACACGGCTGAAACCTACATTCTATGAATGTCTTGTCAGAAAAGGCAAAGAGCGAAAAATGCAAACGACTTTTAGAAAATGTACAAAAGTTCTCAAAAGAACATTAAGCACTTATTTCAGCTAATGGCACTGCTTTGCATGCAAACATGTGACCTTAGTACATTACACCTATTCAAGAAGAATATTGCACATCGATTAAAAGAATAGATGTCTGTTGGTAGGTACAATGTGCATTCCTACTAAGTCTAAACAGTTTAACTTAAGTTCATACAAAAATCCTATCTTTAATTGGAGACTTTCATGTGGTTTATAGGCTTTGTCTATGAAAACTGTAATGCCCTGTGTGTAAGTATCATGTCCACAGTGTAATAAGAATGGGAATTTTGTTTTTGGCTCATCTACTGTGTGTATGGATTTGGAACAAAAGCCTGAGTGGATTAAAAAAGGAAATGATCTGCAAATTGAATTATTATATTTGCCCTGCATTCATATATATTGCTTTATGTATACATAATCTGTTCATTTATACCGTTCAAAAGTTTGGGGTCAGTAATTTTTTTAAGTCTCTTATGCTCACCAAGGCTGCATTTATTTGATAAAAATACATTAAAACAGCAACACTGAAATATTATTAAGACAAAAAACGGTTTCTATTTTAATATCTTTTAAAATGTAGTTTATCCCTGTGATGGCAAAGCTGAATTACTTCTGAATTACCTTCAAAAATCATTCTAATATGCTAATTTGATGCTTAAAAAAACATTTCTTATCATTTTCAATGTTGAAAACAGTTGTGCTGTTTAATATGTTTGTGAAAACAGTGATTATTTTCAATATTATTTTGTTACTTTTAGTCAATTTAATGTATCCTTGGTGAATAAAAGTACTAATTTCTTTCAAAAAATCTTGCTCACCCCAAAGCTTTCAGTGGTAGTGTAAATAGTTGAGTTTGATTGAATCTCCCATTAGTTTGTATCATTTTCTCAAATCCCATCTTTTAAATTAAAGTTAAAGATTTATTATTAAATACTTCAAGTAATACTGGGACATGTTCATATAAATAAATCCAGTCATCTAAGACATATAATCTAAATTAAAGTGTTAGATTTGTTCAATATCTAAATAAACCTGCCCTTACAACCCGTTCTATTTGATTTATTATGAAAAATATAATAATAAATATGATTTTATATGAAGTTATATGAAGTGGCAGAACATGCAACCTCTAAACTAGGGGAATAACAAAAATGAACAATATTTAAACAAACAAGGCTTAATTTGGTCCTACATTCAACCGTTTGCGTTTCTGTTGTATGTGAAGATCCGTGCAAGACGTTCAGGTATCTTGCTGACAAGCAACAAGAGAGATAAAAATGACATCGCCTGGATCAGGAGTTTTGTCAGTTTTCCCACCTGTGTAGATTGATGTCGTTGGAATGTTATTAAGGAGCTGTAAAGCCATGAAAACTTTTTGTGTAAACTGACCAACATCAGAAACTTCTTGCCAAGAAGGACCATAAACTTGTCAGAGCGCTCTAGTGCACAAGAGCATATCAAGTACATCCTTAATTATCTGAAAAGCAGTTTGGTGAAGTGCCTTCCCCTGCGCAGATTGGAATTTTGAGGACGGGCTGGATTCCAAGCACCATAAAACGTCCTCAGCGAGTGCTTCTATATTAAGAGTTTACACTCCTTGACATTTACAGCTGGGTTTTGCAATCTAAGCAGATGCAGGATCTCAGTAGCTGCCTCTTGATCTCCTTCAGGCGCTCCGAAAAATCTCTCAGAGCGAAGACGAGCTCTGGCTGTAGTGCCGAAGCACCAGCTGGTCGTATATCGGGGAGCAGGGCTCGCACAATGGCAGCTCCGAGGCTGGCGATGTGGGAGATTCGCTGATCGAGTCCACGGAGGAGTCTCTAAATGGCGAAGGTGGTGTCAAGGCGCCCAGGTCCTCAAAATCAGTGGTCCTGACCGCACACGAAGAGTCGTAGGTGCTGTCAAAAAGACTGGCGGGTGAAGCCCGGCTACTCCCACCGGCGATGATGCCCCCGGCGATGCCGACCGCGGAGCGAGAATTGGTGTTCGCTGCGGCCACCACGTCTGCATAGGTGGTGACGGTGGTTGGATGCGGCCTTTCTTGCTGGTGGAGACAAAAAGTAGGGGAGCAGGGTCTGGGGACCGGGGCGGTGGAGGCATTCACACCTGTTCCCGGCGGTGAACCGGGCAGCATCATGCTGTTGAGCTCACTGATGTTAGCCGTGAATCGACTGACCACACAGCTGATCTGATCCATGATGCATGTCTGGGACGGGGCGCCGTGCTGCAGGCGCTCCGTCAGGTATGAGGGTATAGCCACCACTGTTGCGCGCTCTTCGTCACGCTCTTCCATTTCCCGCCGCTGCATCGAAGGCCGCTGGCACACGGTCGGCAGAGGCGAAGGGGTCCGGGGGCAGTAGGTTACAGGATAGCGCTGGTTTTTCTGAGACCCGTCGTATGCCAGCTTCACCCCGGGGTCTGGAGGCCGATCACAGCCCTTTGAGAAGGGCTTAATAATGGCCGTCTGGTTGGCCTCTTCTTTTTTCTTAATGTGGATTGAGATCCGCTTCCACAGGTTTGGCCTGTAACTTCTCTCATTCTGTGCCCAGGTCACTGTTTTGCCATTGGAACTGTTGAAAGAAAACAGCATTGTGCATTTGATTGATTAATTGAACATAAATACATGTTATAAATGTATATTTTTCTCAGTTTGAAAAATATTGATAAAGGTTAAAAATGTGTATATAAAAAAATTATACAAAATATAGATTTTTATTAGCATTTTAAATATATATATATATATATATATATATATATATATATATATATATATATACACACGCAGTCAAACCAAAAATTATTCAGACACCAGATATAATTTTTGATATTTTTTACTCGTGGGTGCAGTACACTATTGTTTTATTTATGTAAGTGAGTATAGCAAAATAAAGTAAACTGTGACATATTATACCCAACAATTCTTCATAAAGTGGACTACCAGTAAAACTGATAAAAATTTAGGACCAAAAATTATTCAGTCTCTTTGACCTGACCATGTTTTGCTTAAGTGTTTTTTCTTTAATTGCTAATGCGACCTTTTTACACCACAGACTGAACAAAATTAAGCATTGCTTGGTAATTGGTTGACCTAAATTGGTATTATCTAATTGTGTACTTAAATTTAACAGCTGACAGCTATTCAACCTATTTCATTACATACCTTTCTATCAAAGTTATCTGACATTATGAAGATGATATTTTATCGCCATTTTCTAAACTATAGTGAATAAACTGTGATAATGTGAGATAACATTACAAATAATATATATATATATATATATATATATATATATATATATATATAAAATACAAAAATATATGTATATATATTGTTACGAATGGATTTGTGTTGCATGGGGAAAACGGTATATCATTTGCTCGTGTGTGTGTGCGTGCATAGGTTTCCCCTTTCTCTCCCCCCCCCTTAGTGTTCTCTTTCTCTCTCGCTTTCGCTCTCTTCCCCTTTCTCTCTTTCTCCGTAATTGATTACAGGTGGAGTTGATTGGGAGGAATTTTTTTTATTCATAATATGGGACTTTACCGACATGTCTATGAAAAAAATTGAGCTGATATGGCTACAAATAATAATCACTAAAAGCTATAAGGAGATAATGTGGAATAAAATTAGAGCAAATTGCAAAGACTGCAAAACACCATTTAGATACCCACATTACAACACAGTGTTTTATGTAACAAGAATGAATAGACGGTGTTGTGCCTCTGTGTGGTGATAAGTTACTTGATTGTCATGGAAATTATGCTAAAGGACATGCTAACATATATCAGTTGAATAACTATCTGCCTTTAAAACACAGAAATTTAGACTACATTTATGGACTTTAGTATGGATTTATTCAGGCCACAGAATCACCTTTTTTAAAACGGTGAAGAGAGACCATCCTCACATTGCTGCTACACCCTTGCTAATGTGTAACACTACAGCTTAAAGGCAAGAGAGAATAGATCCTGCTTCTAGCCATTCCAATCCATCCATTCCAAGCGCAATTACCACCCTCATCCAATCCTGTACGTCAGACAGGAAATCTCTAACTTTACTTCTCCTAATGCACCTGGGGGCTCATCGACCCAAATGTGTGTAACTCCAGAGTTGCTCCAGGAATGATTCACAGGCATACAGGGTAATTGGTTGGGGCTTTTTTTTTTCTCTTTCGAGGGGAATATTGACAGGGTTTTTTATGTGCTCTAAAATATGCTCAGTTGGGGAGTTCATGCATTTTCAGTCTAAACTCATTTTCATCCTCAAAAGCAAACCTTTGGCAGGCATTACTGAGAGATAAACAGCTTTAATGTGAGCTTTATTTATTTATATATTTATTTTTCAGAATCGGCTTCCCTTGCATCTGAGAGCAGTGACTGCACATCATCTTCTTATAAAGAAGTAAAAATAAGGATTTTCAAAACTGACATGAAAAAGAATTGACACGTCATGCCTCATTATCCTTCAGTTCATTCAGTGTGAATCCAATTAAACCAAAGAGTTTTAAAGAAGAATAAAGAAAAAGTAAGAAAAAATGTTTGTCAATTCCCAACCTTAGAGAGCTGAATAAAATAATATCAGTTCTGAAATTATGACCAAGGATTTATTGTAACCTCTCATAGGTTTATATGAGTTTATATACAAATATTATACATATTAAAATATTAATAAATAAATATTAAAAATATATATTAGATGAAAAAACTAACTAAACTAAAAATGTATTACCTCTTAATAGTAATATTAAAAAAAGAAAAACAAATAAAATTGACAAATGCACGTAACAAACTAACTAAAAATTATAATTAAAATTTAAAATATTAAAAATATATATTAAAGTTTAATAGTATATAAAAAAACACTAAAATATCAATATAAATAAAACTAAAATAACACTAGCCTCATACTGACCTGACAGTGTCTCTGCCAGAGCCTCGTCGTCTGAACAGGTTAGCCAAGCTGCTAGACCGGCTAGCGGCCGAGGCAGCTTTCCCATCACCCACGTGCATCCTCACAACCGTCGACGTGGTGAAAGCGCTGCGTACGTTCCTCTCAGGTTTGGCCAACATGATGTAGACTTTGGGCACAAACATGCAGCACAGCGCAGTGGTAGCGCTGAGGCTAACGGAGAAACACATGGTGATTATCTTGTAGTTTGACCCGAAATAAATTGGCACGAAAGCCAGCCAGATAATGCAGGTGGTGTACATGGTGAACGCAATGTATTTGGCCTCGTTGAAATTGGCAGGGACGTTGCGGGTCTTAAAGGCGTAGAAGGTGCAGCTGAGAATAAGCAGTCCGTTGTAGCCCAACGGCGCCACCACTCCGAGCGTGGTGGTGTTGCAGATGAGGTGCACCTCGCTTATGGACGGATAGTCGTAGATCACTTGTGGAGGTTCCATGATGAAGAGCGCCACAATGATGCCCAGCTGAATCAGGATCAGGATGAAGGCAATGACCAGCTGGGCGCAGGCGCTCATGAAACGAGGCTTCTTGGTGCAGATCTTCTTCTTGCTGCCGGCAAGGATGCGAGCGATGCGGTTGGTCTTGGTGACCAGGGCTGAGTAGCTCATGGCCGGCGAGAGCCCAATTCCCAATCTCTGCAAGTAACAGTAGGCCACGTGCGGTTTGGCGATGAGGCAGAACGTACACAGGTAGCCCAAACAGATGCCAGCCAGGATGATGAAGCACAGCTCCCTGCTGGAGGACTTCACCACCGGTGTATCATGGAACCTGATGAAGACTAAAGTAACGAAGATGGTGGCGAGCAGGCCGAGGCAGGCGAAGGCCACGGCGGCGATTGGCTCAGGATCTCCCCACAGAAGGTACTGCACCGGGATTGGCTCACAGCCTGAGGAACATGAATTTGAGACGTTAATGTAATTAGTAGGGCTGATTTAACATGTTAACTGGAAAAAAATGCATTAAAAGTAGGCCTACTTTGGAAGTGTAATAGGTTACAGATTACAAGTTACCCTATTTAAAATGTAATAAGTAGTGTAACTATTTCAATTATTTTATTAAAGTAATGTAACTAATTAAATTTTAATTAGTTTTCTAAATTTCTCACAAATGTTTTTAACTGTTAAAGGCCCGTTCACACCAAGGACGATGACTATAAAGATAACGATAAAGATATAGTTCTAAAAATCGTTCTCAATATCTCAAAAAATAGAAGAGTCCACACCACTATAACGATAAAGGCACAGAGAAACGATAACGTTGGAATCACTTTCAGAACGATTTTTGCAGCTGATGACCCAATCAGAATCAATCTTGTTATAATGAGCTCGAGAATTTAAAACAGCAGACGCGCATGCGCTGAGAATAAACAGACGATGTCGTTCGCTGGCGTGGACGCTAATATCGTTATCTTTATATTTATTACTGAAACTTTGGTGTCATATTTTAAAGCAGTCAATGTAATTTGGGAAAGAAATCAATCATATATGTGTGTGAAAATATTCAGTTGGAACCCCCTTTGCAGGTAACTGTAATTTAATTACACATTTTTGTCAGTAACTGTAACAGATTACAATTATATTTGTCCTTGTTACACGTTACATGTACTTACTAACATTTAATTATGCATAATTACATGCAAGTAACCCTAAACCCAATCCTAACCCTAACCATAAAGTAAGCACATGTCGTTAATTAATATTACTCAGTACTTAAATGTATAATTACACTGTAACAAGGACACCTTAAAATGAAGTGGAACATTATTTTGTGATTAAATTACAAAATTCAGTTACATGTAACGTAGTTACGGCAGTATTTCCAAACAAAGCCACAGCAGAACTGTTTTGCATTTCTTCAGCAACACACGGTGGTGTTTCAATACTGAATGAGTCCACGTTTTTAAACTAATCGAGTAAGTCAATGATTCATTGACCCATTCATAAAGACAGTCACTTGCTTAGTTTGTGAATGAATCAGCTGTTTGAACAAATCAGTTGAATGAATGACTGAATGACTCACTCACTCATTAAGAAAAAAACCTACTGGCGGTTTTATTTTCTGATTGGGAGTATCATTTAATTTCTTTTAATAATCTCAGATTTCAATATTTAAAACCATTTATTATCATTATTTATGCAATGTTGAATATTTCATGGTCCAATTCTCGCTAATAAGAAACCATTAACTTTGACTTTTGCCTCAATAAATCCTAATTTGCTGCTTATTAATATTTAGTAAAGTAGTTGTTAAGTTTAGCTATTGGGTAGGATTAGGGATGTAAAATTTGATCATGAAGAATATGTGCTTTATAAGTACTTAATGAACAGCCAATATGTTAATAATAGGCATACTAATATGCAACTGGTTAATAGTGAGAATTGGTCCCTATATTAAAGTTTTACCTTTTATTTTTGTAAAATATTTATTTCTAAAACTACTTTGTGTAATGTCTATTCAATGCTTTTCTCATGTAACACAATAATGACTTTAAATTATCTTTTGGGGAGGAAATTCTCAATCAAATTTGATGTGCGATTAATTTTCAATTAATTACATTAATCGTTTAATTAATTCAATTTAAAAATGTAATCACTCAACAGCCCTAGAAATAAGGCATTACTGAGTTGCCCCTGGAACTTCAAATAAAATGTTTCCACTTCAGGGGTTGTAATTATTCTGCATAAAGATGTATGTGCAATGCAAAACACTAATTTAGCTAGTTAGAATATGGCCTATGTCTATAATTATTTAGAATCACTGATGTGTGACATTAAAAATTGTACAGAGAACATCCATCATTATGCAGATAACACAGTAAAACTATAGGCTGAATTAACATACAACTTTATAAAACAAAAAAGAAAATGTGCAAAAATAAACAAAACCATCCATTCAACCAAGCGCCATGCATTATGCATTAGAGGCTGACAAACAAGCGCTGATATATTTAGCATGTGCGATTTGCATCAACAGACAGTGAATGAGGATAAAACTGAGTCTTGGTTTGGATAGCTTTTAATGAGGTTGGTCAAATGACACTGGAGGTTTGGTTTGTTTTTACAGGTCAGATTCACAAACTAGCAACACCAAGAGCTACTCTGGAAAGTGACGGTTCTGATTATCAAAGGCTTTTGTGAAAGTGCCTATAGGGCAAGTGGGCGAACTCGGCAGCCATATTTGTAATGCCCCTGGGCAGCTATTTTTAGTCATGTTCTGAAATCTCAGTAAATGTTTGTTGAAATTACACTTGAATAACATGTTTCAATCAGGAATAAAATATGATACCAGCTGCACCATAAGCTGTGCTTCTTAAGCATTAAAAACAGTATTTTTGAGGCTGGTCCAGCTAAAAAACTGGCATTAATGCTCATATTTGAGTATAAACATGAACACTTTACAATAAGGTACAATTCATTAACATTAGTTTGAATCAACATAATCATACTCTCACAATGACCAACCATTTTTACAACATTTATTTGATCAGGGATTCTCAAACGTTTTGTCAGCTGAACCCTGAAAAAAATTCTTGGGAGTATTTCAAAATATTTTCTTGAAGTACCCGCTGATATTTTTAGTAAATATTTCAGCAATGTAACAACAAATTTTCATGTTCACAATTCTCTGATGTAGGTTAATGGTCATATAACATACAGGTAAACAATTTTCTTTTCTTTTTTTGATAGAAAGTGTTTTTTATTTATTTATTTATTTTTAATTAATAATTTTCATATTCATTTTACATTTGTATTATTTAATTAACTATAACATTTTCATCAAACCCCCTTTTTGGAAACCAAGATTAACACATTAATGTTAAATTATGAATGTACTATTGTTTATTATTAATTCACATTCATTCATTTACTAATGTTAATTTATACAACTCAGAATTTTTTTAGCATATCTTAGCATATGTAGAAATTAACATTAACCAAGATCAATAAATGTGTTTATTAATTACTAATATTTACTTCATGATCTCTAATGCATTAACTAATGATAAAATATTGGAGATTATTATGGAGTGCTACTGTTTACTCTTATATAATATGAGCATTAGCATTTATGCAGATTTCCTGAACCAGCCTGAAAAATACAGTTTTTAGAGTGAGTTGAGCTTAAATGTTTTTTTTTTTTTTACATTTTAATTTCTCTGTTATAGTGTCTTTGTCTTTGTACAGTGAATAAATGCTGTAAACAATAGTATAAAATCCAAAAACAACTAAATTAAAAAAGAACTGCAGGTACTCAAACTCAAAACCACCTGCTACTAAATGTCGAAAATTGGCATTAAGGCTCTTGCATGAACAGCAGAGCGGCCTCGGCTCTCAGTAATGTACTACATGCTGAGAGACTGCTGCTTCAAGGCTTACGCTTGACAGCAATTCTGGAACATTCTGATGGGGACCCCCGCCAAGTCCAAATCTCTGTTTTTGGCATTAAGTTGCCATGGTCCAGATTCTCAAATAACGCTCTAAGAGATAAATGGATCTCCAATGTTATTCTGTGACCCAGATACTTATATCACACACTGCTGTACGAGATGATAAGCTCATGTGGCTGGTCTGAGAAGTTTACAATCATGGGTAAACGATGGCTTTGACTTCTGGATGAACTACAAGAAGAACTACATTTTGCTCTGAAGGTGGATGTAGATTCACCTGTGAGGTCATCTGTAGGCCAGGATCCAAGCTCGCACATACGACAGGTGTATTCATCAAACACAAACTCGTTTTCTTTACACGGAGTGCAGGTCCAGCAACAGCTCACCTCACCTTTACGGATAACCTGAGGTGGTCAGAACAGAGAGGTCAAGTTATGCAAGTTATAGATTTCTGTGAAGAAAATACTTGCTCTCAAAGCCGCCACCACATTGCCAAAGTGTTGTGGGTGGTTGCAGTGCACTGCTCTGTGGTTGCTACAGTGTTCTAAGTGGTTTTTAGTGCATTGCTGTGTGGTTAATAAGGTGTTTTTAAAGGTTGCCATGTGGTTGCTAAGGTGCTTAAAGTTCTACCTCCAAGTTTATATGATATTCTGCTCTCTAAATATGTGGCTTAGGCTCCTATGTCAGTATAATTCAATGGGATATTTAAAAAAAAAAATTAAAGAAAGTAATACTATTATTCAGGAAGGATGCATTAAATTGATAGTGATAGTAAGTGATAGCAAAGTTACTAAAGATTTACATTATTGAAATAAATGCTGTTCTTTTGAACCTTCTATTCATTAAAGAATCCTGAAAAAGTGTTATTGTTTCCACAAAAATATTAAGCAGCCGAACTGTTTTCAACATTGCATATTAGATATGCATATTAGAAAAGCATATAAGAATGATTTCTGAAGGATCACGTGACACTGAAGACTGGAGTAATGATGCTGAAAATTCAGCTTTGCATCAAGGAATAAATTACATTTTAAAATATAATAAATACACAATAGTTTTTTGAATTTTTTAAAAATATTTCACAATATTAGTTTCTTCTGTATTTTTGATCAAATAATTGCAGCCTCAGTGAGCATAAAATACGTAAAAACATTAACAAATCTTACCAGCTCCAAACGTTTGAATGGTAGTGTATAATAAATATGCACATATACACTTAAATAAAACTAATTTAATATAAAAACACATATACACTGACATAACACAGATTTTCTCCTTTACTGCCTTTTTCACCTTTATCTGAGCTTTTTCACAGGGATCGCTGCACACCGATCTTATGATGGCACTGCTGTTGGCCCAGATCTCCTCGTCATCCATCTTTAGCCCACTGTTGTCCCAGCTGCCCACGTGGATGTAGCTATAGTCCTCCTCACTCATCTGTTTAAAGTTCATGATTTCATACCTGGAAAAACACACATAAAAGCACTGTTATGGATGTGAAACGGTTAACTCAGCATCATTCATGTTTTGCTTATAAAGCCATTCAGTCTGAAGGAAGGTATTTTTGAAAATCACAATGACATCAACAAGAGATTGTTTTCATTCTCTTTGAAAGGAGTTTAGAAGCACATTCTGACTTGTGTTTGGAGTAGAATACGAATGATTCCTACCTCCCTGGGGAGTCTCCATTCTCATCAAATAGCACTACTTCTCCCGAGACGCCAGAGAAGTTTGTCCTCATGAGGAACTCTAAGAGTTTACCTCCATCAATCGGCCGCATGGCTTCACACAGGCCTGCGTAGCCGGGACACAGAGACTTCTGCATGGCATGCAGGCCGTAAGCCATAGAGTAGATGGCATTGATTACAAAGCCCATCTTCGTGTCCTGAGCGTATTGGTGTCGGAGCGACTCTTTCTCTATGAGATGGTGTAGTGAAAACAAACAACAGAACAAACAATATATTGAGTTGTAAAGACACTTTTTGTAATATCTATTCAGTGCTTTCATCCACCACACTAAAGTCTTGGTCCACATTATATTTTTGTTGATTGATAGATTCATTATTAGATAGATGAGTAAAAGGATGGAAGGACAAATGGATGGCTAGATGAATAAATTATGAATACTTGAATTGACAGATGAATTGATGAAAATTAAAGACTGATAGATGTATGCATGAGTAGATGAAGCAGTGGAAGGACAAATGGAAGTATAATGGATGAATATATTGACAGATTGATGATCTATATTTGAATGAATAAATGAAATTGTGGAATGAAAGATGGATGATGGATGGATGATGAATAGATGAATGAATAGATGAATTGATTGAATGAAAGATTTGGATGTATGGATGGATAGATTGTGGAAAGACGGATGAATAGATGAAAGAATATATTGACACATTATTGGATGGATGATCTATACATGACTGAAATGATGGATTGAAAGATTGTTGGATTGATGGATGGATGAAAAACAGACAAAGCATTGGAAGAATGGATGGATGGATGGAAGGGCGAATAGATGAAATAGTGGAAGGACAGATGGATGGATGGAGGGACGGATGGGTGACTGGATGGATGGATGATGAATAGATGAATGAATAGATGAACTGATGGAATGAAAGATTTGGATGTATGGATGAATGGATGGATGGATAGATAGATAGATAGATAGATAGATAGATAGATAGATAGATAGATAGATAGATAGATAGATAGATAGATAGATAGATAGATAGATAGATAGATAGATAGATAGATAGATAGTGTAGAGAAATGGATGTATAGATGGATGAATATATTGACAGATTAATGGATGGATGATGTATACTGTACATGAATGAATAGATGAAACGATGGAATGAAAGATTGATGGATGGATGGATGAAAAACACACAAAGTATTGGAAGGACAAATGGATGTAAAGACGAACAGATCGACAGACTGATGGATGGATGATGAATAGATGAATTGATGGAATGAGAGATTGATGTATAGATATTTGGATGGATGGATGGATGAAACAGTGGAAGGACAAATGGATGTATAGATGGATGAATATATGGACATTAATATATGGATGATTTATATATGAATGAATAGATGAAATAAGGTAATGAAAGATTGATGGATGGATGGATGGATGAAAAATAGAAAAAGTATTAGAAGGAAAAATGGATGTAAAGATGAACAGATCCACAGATTGATGGATGATGTATAGATGAATGAATAGATTAAGTGATGAAATTTTGGATTGATGGATAGTTGGATGGATGAATGAGTAAATAATATAGTGGAAAGATAGATGATTGAATAAATGAAGAACAGTTGAATGATAGATGAGCTGATAGGTGGATGGACGGATGGATGGAGAGATAGACACACAGACAAACAGATATAGAGAGAGGATGGATTAATTGATGACAGAATCCAGATAAACTGTCCCAAACTTGTTCATGTGAGAACATATTCCACTCACTGGTGCAGGTCTTGTTGTATTTGATGCTCTCTTGAGGATGTCCCTTCAGCCGGCACTGGAAGCGGTGCTGCCAGAACTCAGGGAACCAGGGGTTCCGGAAGTTTGTGTCCGGCTGCAGGTTCAGGTAGTAATCATCAAACCACGTGACGTAAGCAGACTGCAGCTTAATAGTGATTCCCCCTGCTGCCTCCCTCTGGAAGCCGTCAGTGACATCATAGCGGTCCGCCCAACCATCGCTGCAAGAGACAAGTGAGTAATGAATGGCTTTTATATAGAACAAACTCCCTTGAGAGACAGTCAGGGAGCCTCCCGGTCCAAACTGACCCACATAGCAGGCAAAGCCCAGTAGTTATGACCAGGTTACTCTATGAATTAGGTCTTGAGGACACAGCTGGCCAGTATTTCATAGTGACAGACTCATAATAAACCTCTCCATGAGATATATGTGCTCCAAATCTTCGCCATTAAGCATCAAAGGGATCTTTGGATGACAACAGACGAGTCATACCTTCTCCTTTCATACAAACACAAGAAAAATAAACTACACTTTTCAGCGTCTACTCCATCTATATGTTCTCGAACACTTCCTAAAGTCATTGCGCTAAATGTTATACAACTCAGCGGTGTGTGGGCGGTATCATTTTTGTTCTCATGGTAGGTAAGGAGAGGCTTTCATAACTTGTCCTTGGAGGCAAAAGCAATGGGAGTGAAGCAGAGAGGAGCATGTTAGTAGCAGCTTGAATCATCTCATGGAAAAGAGCTGAACAGCTCAGTAAACCCACACACTGACCCCAGCAGGTCAGCCTCCCTCTGCCCACTGCCGCTGCAGGAAAACTTAAAAAAAGACAACAAAAATACCAAAGCAAAGGCGCCGCTACCTTTACAAAGATGTCTGACAACATTTTAGAGCACATTAAAACATACTGCAAAATCAGGGTTGGCCGAATATTTGTCATATGCATTTGAAATGTTGATATTTACCAACAAGTAGTTAAACCTCAATCCAAAATGTGTAGAGATTTTCAGTCATCTTTTGAACTGTTTGTTTAAACGAATAAGTTCAAAAATACTGATTCAGTGATTTGTTTGTGTCGGCATACAAAGATGTTTATGGAATAATTCAAATTTCAATGAAAGTTCCTCAGATTGAATAAAAACCATAAATCCAGCCCAATGCAAACACAATAATAACACAATAATGCAAACATGAAAAATATCATCAGAAGTCTGGAAAATGTTGAGAACTTTTTTTAATAATTAATTAATTGTCAGTTTTGAATTTTTTTGTTTGTTTACACTTTACAATAAGGTTCCATTTGTTGACATTAGTTAACTACATTAAATATGTGAACTAACAATAAAAGCATTTATTAATTAAAGTTAATATTAATTTAAACATTCACTAACACATTATTAAATTCAAAAGCTGTACAATATTATTTAATTTACCTGAGCTAACATGAACTAAAAAAGAACAGTTGTAAATTTATTAACTAATGTTAAATACCGTAACAACTGTGGTGCTCATACTTAGTTATTGTTAGTTAATGCAGTAACTAATGTAAAATAACGGTACCTTATTACAAAGTGTTACCTTTTTTAATTCAACCAGATGTGGTCAGGTTTTATAGCATGAAAAATGAAAAAAGAATAAAAAAAAAAAAAAGTAATAATAATTATATAATGTTTATTTGCTTTATAATGTTTCATAAAAAAGAAAAAAAATATGTCTGTGGGTGTTTAACGTTTTGGAATCTACACAGATCACAGTTTTAATCTGTTAACAATAGCCCACAAAGGAATAACACACACACGTTTATGTGGGAAGCTGCTGTATTAAGGACAGAAAATAATATCAGATTTACACCAACAAATGCTGCAAAGAAGCTGCAAAGTGAAACTGATGATTAAATTAGGTTACCTTTTTATCCATCCCCAGCGGCAGGGGGAGTCAGATCAGCCCTCATCAGCAATAGATCAGCTCTTGTGCACACTTCACTGATGAACATTTTGACAGATAATACAACAGAATACAATAGTGTCCTCACACTCACTATGGCAGATGGCTGGGCACAGTCTGCAAACTGCTCATTAGTAAATAATTGAAAGTCATTCAGTTGTGAAACGGTGGAGCCTGGGCATCACTGTTTCCATGGCTGTCAATAGGCTGCTGAGTGGGGATGTTGACAAACAACCTTTGGTAACAATTGTTTTTGTAAGGATCAACTCATACTACAGTCCCATATGCCAATAAAAAATACCATATATATTTTTTAAATGTATTGTAGATATAAGCCTGTTTCTCTCTCACTGATTGGACTGTTTTCGAAGCTGCTGAAAACGATCTGGACGAGCTCACAGAGACTGTAACATCTTATATCAGTTTCTGTGAGGAAATGTGCATTCCTACCAAGCAGTGTTAATTTTGGCAGGCATTTTTGTTTTAGTCTTAGTCTTTGTCTTGAGACGAAAATGCTTAATAGTCTTAGTCACATTTTAGTAATTTGAGTCTTTTATAGTTTTAGTCTAGTTTTAGTCGACGAAATGTTATTCTGGCAAGCTAAGGAACAAATTCTCTTCCAGTGATTCTGCTTCAGTGTGGAAAGGTATGAAATATTCTACTGTTGTTTGAAAAAAAAAAACACCCCACACCCACCCTGAACACCTCTCCACACAACCATTAACACCCCCAGCAACCCCCCTCTCCCCCACACCTGCAATTCAGATCAGTTAAGATGACGTGCGCCAGGTCTTCAGAAAGAACAAAAGAAGGAAAGCACCAGGCCCAGACGGTGTCTCACCAGCCTGCCTAAAAACCTGTGCTGACCAGCTGGCCCCCATCTTCACACAGATCTTCAACAGATCACTCGAGCTGTGCGAAGTCCCCTCATGCTTCAAATGCTCCACCATCATCCCTGTACCAAAGAAACCCAAAATTACTGGACTTAATGACTACAAAACTGTGGCACTAACGTCTGTGGCCATGAAATCATTTGAAAGACTGGTTTTGGCTTATCTGAAGGGCTTCACTGGACCCTTACTGGGCCCCCTGCAGTTTGCCTACAGAGCAAACAGGTCCGTGGATGATGCAGTCAACATGGGACTGCACTTCATCCTGAAGCATCTGGACAGACCGGGGACTTCAGATTCCTGGGCACCACAATTTCTCAGGACCTGAAGTGGGACAATCACATTGAGTCCATTGTGAAAAAGGCCCAGCAGGGGTTGTACTTCCTTCACCAGCTGAGGAAGTTCAGCCTGCCACAGGAGCTGCTGAAACAGTTCTACTCTGCCATCATTGAATCCATCCTCTGCACTTCAAT
Organism: Barbus barbus; assembly: GCF_936440315.1. NCBI lineage: Eukaryota > Metazoa > Chordata > Actinopteri > Cypriniformes > Cyprinidae > Barbus > Barbus barbus. Next base: position 12,432,168 of record NC_136723.1, read on the forward strand.
AACTGTCTGGTTCAGCTCAGCTACCAAATCTGACCTCAGAAGACTACGGAGGGTAGTCCGGACTGCTGAGCGAATCATTGGTACAACCCTCCCCACTCTCCAAGAACTGTACGTATCCAGAGTGAGCAAAAGGGCTGGCAAAATCACTCTGGACCCCTCACATCCAGCACACTCCCTCTTTGAACTGTTACCGTCTGGTCGACGCTACAGAGCTCTGAGCACCAGAACGACCAGACACAGAAACAGTTTCTTCCCTCAAGCAATCCATCTCATGAACACTTGACACTAAACGTGGAACACACAACACTATTATACATTATTTATTCACCACACATACTTATTTTTTCATTTCAAATTTGCACATTTCAGAACTGTACACACATAATTGCCTATATTATATATTGTGTTTTTTCTATTTTGTACATGGCCTATTTGTATATTATTCTTTTATTATCTGTGTCCTGTCCTGTCGCTGTCTTTCTGTTGCACTGTAGAGCTTCTGTCACTATAACAAATTCCTTGTATGTGTAACATACCTGACCAATAAAGCTCATTCTGATTCTGATATTTTTACAATCATATAACAATTGCCTTTTTTACATAAATATTATTTCCATATGCTTTAGTTACGCATATTTACTCCTATATTTGTTGGAAATTTGTCAAATATATTTTTAATATTGTTTTATTTATATTGTCCAAGTAAAAAAAAAACTGCATTTACCAAAAATGTTTAATACTGGTAAATTAATATTAATATTTTAATTTTGGAAATTTATTTTCATGCCCCTTGAAATACATTTTGTAATATATTTTGGCATTACAAACAAAATCTATTTTTTATTAGAAGATTACGCTGTATTTTAAATATTTTGGTAATAATATATTGGTAATTTTAACAAATTTTCAAATCAATTGAATCAATTAATTAATGCTAAATAAAGCAAAAATGCATGCACCAAATAAGAAATCCAATATACTAAAGAAAGCACATGGAGTTTTTTTTGTTATTGTCTTGAGAAACTTTTCACTTTTGTAGCATCGCTTTTGTAGCCACATAGAGATCAAGAAACTGGAACAGAGACACAGTGGCCACATTCTAACTGAATCAAAGAAAAAAAACTCAACATTTGCCACCTTCCCTGGAGCTGGTGTCTGACACCTCATCAAACACACACACACACACACACACACACACACACACAAACTCGGTCATCCACTCATGCACACGCAAACACATCTCACCCACGCATACACACACACACACTGGCACCCCCATAAACATGGCATCTTCTCTCAGCACATCCAGGCTGTGTGGAATGCCCAGAGGCCCAGAACAAAGACCATGACACCATTTTCTGAAATAGATTCTCTTTAAATATTCAGAAACTACATAAGCAAAATATAGGCTCCTACCACAGAACAAATCAACCGGCTTGTTAACTTCACCAAAACAACGATTTTCCAGATGCATATTTTGATGTCATCTGATTCTAAAGTTATTAAAAAAGAGCTGATCTCAAAATAATGGAGTTTGTTGGGCATTGTAAAAATACCCCAAAAATCTTTTAAAGAGTGCACTTCATAAATTATTGTTGGATATATGAACAGATTACATCAAAATTCAAAATCTCACAAAAATGTTTTATGCTTTAAAAAAAAAGTTTTCTCACAAACATTTTGAAACATTATTGGTGATTTGTCATTGAATATTATAAATAAACAGACAAACAAACAAAATAAATAATGATGCTCATCATGCTTTATATGCCATAAGCAAAAAAAATTATAATAAAATAAATAAATTGTCTGTGTGTGTTTCACGTTTTGGAATCTACACGAATCACAGTTTTAATCTGTTAACAATTAACCCACAGAGAAATGACACATGCACATTTATGTGGGAAACTGCTATATTAAGGACAGAAAATAATATCAGATTTATGCTGTGGCATTACAGATATTTTCCAGAAAAGTCTGAGTGCATCCCTCATTGTCAATAAGACGTGGTCTTGCAGTTAGGACTCTGTGTCATCATGCGGGTGACCCGGGTTCAGTTCCTGCTTCAGTTCCTGCTTTTTTTTAACCTTTGTTATATTTTGGGACAAGACAACCTTCGTTACAATGCCAACCAAATGCTATTTATTTGGCATATGTTTCAAAGTATTTTGTTGAATAAAACCATTTAATTTACATGTTGCTATTTTTAGGTTGCAACAGATATATTAGTAATTGTATTTTTTCCTCTTATTTCCATTTAGCAGAAGGTGAAGTCAATTTATTGTAACCTCAAAAAAGCAAAAAACGACACACTTCACCTCTAAAAGTTTATAAAACACGTCCACCAATGAGTGAACGTCTAATTATCCAACCAAAAAGCCCCTGAACAGAAGCAGAAATTGGAGGCATTATTCTTAGTTTAATATCTCAAAGACATAATACATTATTTCAGTCTGTAATATCCATAAGCAATTTATTAATGGAACAGCCAGAACTGAATTGGGGATGAAGCTAAAAATAGGTAATTTAGCTGTCGCACTCCAGGAGATTAAAAATGGGAGGAATCATTTCTTACTTCATTTGACACTATGAATAGCACGTGCACATTTTTCAAGATGTCGATGCCTAGTCAAACTCAAAATATTCTTCTCACAGGATCAGTCACAATCATTTTTTTGTCAGTCATTGAATATTGAATTAGTAATCTTTCACAAATAACTGAAGTGTCTCTGTCTGTCTTCGATGAGAAGAGAACCTATTAGGTAAAGTTGACTTGTGTAAGAGTGTTTATGAGACCATCTGTACTTGTGAAATCAGATCCAGCATTACAGAATTACTTCGGTGTGACTGAACCTCTCAAGTCCTCATTACAGAATCAACAGGCTTACTCAAGACATTATCATAACATGACTCAAGTGCCTATCACTGAAATAAACATAAATCACATACCTTGCTTCAGCAGTGGATGACTGTGATGGTGATGATGATGGTGATGGCAACATTTGTGGTGATAACAGACAGAAAGATGAGCCTTGCTTCCCTGTTTTGATCCATCTTGATTTTGTCTCTCTCTCTCTCTCTCTCTCTCTCTCTTTCTCTCTCTCTCTCACACACACACACACACACACACACAAGTAAAGAGTTGCAGATGATGATCAACAGGTGTAGGTGGAAATTCAAACGGTAACTTTGAAAGAATTGGCTTATGGCGCGACCCTATCTGACTCACAATCTCTGTGGAAAAAGCACTATAAGAACACAATGCAGTAAAGATGATGCAGAAGATGGGGTGACTGGGGCTAGTTGTCACACTGGGAAGTCATCACATGAGGTATATCTCAGTAACTATAAGATTTTGAATTTGATTTGAATTTGAAACTTGAATTAAAATGACTTTAAATTGTAATAAGAGGCTGCACTGACCCCAGATTTTTGAATGGTAGTGTAAAAATAGTATAATATACACCATATAATATGACAACATGCCCCAAGGAAACTTATTCCTGAGCAATTACAGTGAAACATTTTCATTGGAGTTCTAAATTTGTACAGCTGCTTTTTGTTTTGTACTACTGTTCCACAAAATAAAATTCAATAAACAGTTGTTAACAACTTTTATTTTTTTTTAATTGGATAGTCATGACTAGTGTGTGTCTAAGCAGAATTTAAAATTTAAAAACAAATATACTCCAAACAAATTGTACTCTTGAGAAACAGTCACAGGAGTAAAACATGTGGCAACTTCCCTACGTCTCCTCTAAAATATTTTCCAAGTATGCTTTTTCTGCTGCAGTAAGTGTTATAGATGTACAGTAAGCTTTTCTAAAACACCACCTAAATTTTGAGAAAAAAAAAAAAAAACAAGATTTGTTTTCCGAACCTGCCAAGAGTGCTTGCCACAGCTCACAGGCACAATTTTAGAAGTGTTTTCTTGCCGTTGCTTTGATAAGAAATGTCTGCAAAAAATATAAATCCATGTGCATAGAGTTCATATTTTGGGTAACTCACCTGCCAACCAACAGAAACTCTCCAACTAGGCGGCGGCGTCTCATGGCCATTAGGATGCCACGTACAGTCATGCCCTCGCAGAAACACGCCACCACACGAGCTTTGGGCAGGTGGCTCCTGAGCTTATCGAGAAGACGGTCGAAACCCTGTTCTCCAGCGTTGCTGTAGATCTTGTCAGAATGGGCAATACAGATGCCCTCCTTTGCTGCCATGTCTTTGAAGGCTTCCATTCCACTCTCACCGTAGTTCCCTGAAGATTGAGAGATTGAATGATTTTTAAGCTTGAAACATGTTCAAAAACTTTGGGCCATCACCCCATCATATCAGTTTCAGTTTGTGGATATTTAAAGGATAAAATCATTATATAGTATTGTATTGTATTATATAATATAATATAATATTATTATTTTTTTTAAATATATTGTCTATAAAATATATTTATATTAAATATTATTTTATTATAATTTTAATTAAACGTTTATTTAATAACATAGTTCTGTCAAATAATTTATTGTTTTTAATATAAATTAGCTTGGAATTGTACAGCTTTAATGACAGAAATGGCCATCACAAACATCCTTTTAATTGGTTCACAAAACAATCCACAGTGAAATGTGATGCTCAACCTGTTAAACTCGTGCTGAAATGGCCTTGTTAAAATCTTCAGGAGAATATGAAGAGCTGTAGGTGCTACACACAGTCAGAAACAACACACATTTTAGCTAACTCTCCCACATTTTACTCTCATCATTAGTTCTTCTTGTGTTTACAAATAAAATCTACCCAACTTTCTAATTATTTGAGTTTCCCTTTACAGGGATTAATAAAGTTTTTCTAATCTGTTACCATGACCTGGGTGGGCCAGTTGGGGGAGTAGTGAAACGTTTGGTACAATAGATTGAACCCTAATTTCGAGGAATCATGGAAATTATGGAAATTTTGATTTCTCATTAAAAGACCTTGCACTGCTGAACTGAAAGTAATTGAAATTGAAACTTCATATTTACGGCAAAGTCTCTGAAAATATCATTTATGTTATATAAAAGTGTCCTTGTTCTGTGCTTTGTTTCCTGAATATATTCAGTAAGAAATAAAAATAGATTGAACTTTTTCATGCTTTGAAAAACTAATGAAAAACAGGCCATGGTGCCCCTCTTTCATAAAGCGTCAGGGGTAAACTCCCCCAATTTACATAAAAATCAGGTCACCTACTTTTGTGTGAGGAATGTTCCCAGTCTTCACACATTTTATGAGGTGCGAATTTGATACAATTGCAAAGATGTCTTGATAAAGATAAAGATTTCAAACATGCACCTTCATTTCACTCAAATACAGTAAATCGACTTTCACAGATTTTTCCAAAGCAATGCACAAGCATCCTAATTACACCCGAGATTATGAGTTCTGATAATAGAGATTACAGGGATTAAAACAATATTCACAAGATCATTCCAGTGATGGAGCTTTGCTAAAAAATATTAGGAGTGAGCGTAGTGGTTAACATTCTGAACTCGTAACCTAAAGGTTGCAGGTTCAAATCTGGCTGAGGTGATATCTGAACCGCAAGGTCACTGAGACCCCCTTCACCGTCATGTCCCAGAGGAAAACACTTAACCCCTGGTTGCTTTTAGCACTCCAGAGAGTAAGAAGTATCTGCAAGGTGAGAAATGTCCATTACTGTTCAGGAACTCTACCATGAAAATATGGCTGGCTTTTGCAGAAGAAATTGATAATTTCTTGTATGCAGTACTATCATGTACTCATCATATGTCTCAGTATTTTTTATAATAACCATTCAAAAGTTTTGGGTCAGTAAGGTTTTTAAAAAGAAATTAACACTTATATTCAGCAATTATGCTGCAAATATTACATTTATAGAAAGTGTTACAATGTTACAAAAATTCTATTTTAAATGTTTTTGCACTTTTTGTTCATCAATGAATCATGGTTTCTAATACAATTAAGTAACAGCTGTTTTTGTTCATAATAATAAGAAATGTTTCTTGAGAAGCAAATCAGCATATTAGAATGATTTCTGAAGGATCATGTGACACTGAAGAGTGAAGTAATGATGCTGAAAATCCAGCTTTGCAATCAAAAAATATATTACAATAATATATCGTATTATTACAATAATATAATATATCTTAAATGATATTGAAAACAGTTACTTAAAATTATAATGAAATTTCATAATATCACTGTTTTTACTCTATTTTTAATCAAACACAGCATTAGTGAGCATAAGAAATCTTAGCCAACCACAAACTATTGTCTAAATGATAAATGATAAAAAGTGAAACATAAATATTAAATATTATTGTAACACTTTAACTGCTTTTAAATATTGTTTTGTAACCCTTTTACTAACTTTAAATATTATTTTGTTATTCTTTAACTAACAGATGCAAATTAATGACATCCCCCTCCGTTTTTCAATTTTGATGGAAAAACAAAAATACAAGCATCAAATATTAGCAATGAATTTGGAGGATTCTGAGATGTTTTGTGCTTTGTCTTACTTTAGAACATCCTGAACTGTTTGCTAGAATAACAGAAATCAGTATGATGATACTAACATTTGAAGAAAAAAAAGAATGAGAATTGCCTTTACTGAGCATTATTTTCTATATTTAGCATCCTTGTTTTGTATTTCCATTGCGTAAATAATCAAAGGATAATTAATAAAATCTAAGAGCATAACCTATGCATAACTTGACTTGACTATCAAACACATCTCATTCTTCATCTCTGTGAAGTCTTAGATTTGAGAAGTGTACTTCCAAATGCGCATGACTTCATCTCTAATCTCTCTCCTCAGGGAAGATCTTCTTCAAATCTTTCCCTCCATTCCTCTGTGCCAGTTCGGTGAATTAAATCCCTCGCTGCACTCAAACTTCACTAGAACCTTCTGTCTCAGATAAAAATGGATATATAATAATAAAAAAAAAAAATTGAGTTACATAATATTTTACTGGCATTTCATCAATAAAGGGCAGTAAACAAATGGTCCTGTAATTCAAAAGGTTAGTCACAAGAAGCAATAATAAATGTGGGTAAAATGACCTCATAATATAATATATGCACATAATAACGGAGATATTCTGATGACCTCAACTTTTCTTTCCCTCCTACAGAGAGACAGACGCTGCAGCAGAGACAAGTCTTTAAACAGTGTGTTCACTTGCACAGGAAAATACATTAAACGCCCACATACACTGAAAACAGAGCTAAAGATGTAAATGATCTTCATGATCGCCTTTCAGCTAATGATTTCTGTTTGTTCTATGGTCTGCAATGAGGCCAAAAAGGCCATAACAAAAGCGCAGCAGCAACACAATACATGAGCATGTCTATTAACCATTCACTCTGTGTACGCCGTATGCAAAGCATCATGGGGTGTTTTCAAACATCAAAGACACCTTTGAACATGATGAAACAATACATAGACAAATCTGCAGAAAGGAATGATGCTGCTTGACAGAGTGTCTGAATGGCCTTAGTTTGAAAGGAAACTTTTGCATTTCAATACCTTTAATAAAATAAGTTTTTATAAAAGACAGTAAACCTCACAACTATACACACAGCTTTCAGCTTACATACTTCTTCAGTAATTTCAATGGTTCTTTCATGTTAAACTAGGGCAAAAACACCTATTCTCCATTGGTGTTATGCATGTTGATTGACAAGCTGGTTAAACACAAGTCAAATCAAATGTGACTACAAACATTTGTTCTATTTTATCAATAGAGCCCACAAATTACAAATGACAAAGTATGATATAATACAAATGGAGCTACAGATGCCAGCAAATGAATCAACATTATGGAGTATTTCACGGCTCCTTGTTCTGTATGTGGGTGAAAACTGGGGTGGGCTCCATATTTAACTACATGCTGGCAATTAACACCTGTCTGTGAGGTCATCAGTCTTCTACCCAAACCGCTTCAGTTTGTAATATTCAGTCAACAATGAAACAGGGATAATATTTAATATTTAAGTAAAACTAAAACCATGAACAACATTTTTCATTCCTTGAAATAAAAATAAACAGTAGATGAAATAAAATATATGTGATCTTGACCACAAAACCAGTCATCTGAAGAATTATAATAAGCTGAATAAATAAGCTTTCCGTTGATGTATGGTTTGTTAGGATAGGACAATATCTGGCTGAGATACAACTATTTGAAAATCTGGAATCTGAGAGTACAAAAAAAAAAAAAAAAAAAATATATAAATAATAAATATTGAGAAAATCGCCTTTAAAGTTGTTCAAATGAAGTTCTTAGCAATACATATTACTAATCAAAAATTACGTTTTGATATATTTTCAGTAGGTAATTTATAAAATATCTTCAGGGAACATGATCTTTACTTAATATCCTAATTATTTTTGGCATAAAAGAAAAAAATGTATCATTTGAACCCATACAGTGTTTTGTTGGCTATTGCTACAAATATACCCCAGCGACTTATGACTGCTTTTGTGTAACCCTGGACCACAAAAGCATATATATATATATATATATATATATATATATATATATATATATATATATATATATATATATATATATATATATATATATATATATATATATACTGTATATAACTATTTATAATATATACTGCCTGAGTTAGTAATATACAGTAAAGTATGCACCCAGGTTACTATTTAATATTCGTTAGTTTTGTTACTTGAATTTTAGCTTAAGATGAACTTGAAGTTAAGAAAATTAAAAATGATCAGATATACAGTATATTATATAAGAAACTGCAATTGCTAAAACTTAACTCCCATTAAAAGCAAAAGAGAGAGAGAGAGAAAAAAACTAATTCAAACACTAATAAATCTCAGTGCTATTAAATATCATTGCTATGTACATTCAAGAGATAAAGTTTGACTTAATGCAGTTTAAATAGTGTTAAATCTTTTGTCACAAGTGTAATAAACAAGTACATAAAATGATTAGCAGATGCCTGGATCTTGACTACAAGTGGCGCATGCTGCATCAGAGACATAAACTCTTTATGAGGACTCCTTAAAAGGTGTGACATTTCCCTCTATGAATAATAAAGAGATTTCGCTGTTTAGGCCAAGATAACGGTGAACCGCAATAGACAGTGTGATACATTATCACCTAATAAAATCCCTCTGGAAAATCTCTCACTTTGAGAACGTGGAATATTTAACACTTTAAATAATAGTTTTACATGCTCTTGGAGATCTGCCTTTTTCACTGGAAGACTTCTGTGAAATACTAATGCGAGGAAAAAATTAAACCTCCAGAACTAAAAAATGAATAGGCTCAAAAGAAAAATAAAAGAGTTGCAGGGAAGATTTAGCTCTTTTAAGAAGCGTTGTGGAAAATCTCATAGTAACCGTGAAGAAAAATGCTTCCCCGAGGAAACAGATCACTTACCTTCAGTGTGAATGGCAGATACGTAGGTCCAGTTGTATTTTTTGACGATGTCCACCATCGCTCTGGCCTGCTGGGCGTCAGAAGGTACCACCCTCATAAAGTACTTGTACAAAGACTTATCGCTGAGATCCATACTGGTTGCCGAATATGCAATCTGGGGAATGTTGAAGAGCTGAAGGAGATTCTGAACCTGAATGGCCACAGAACTGGATCCAGGTCCAATCAGCCCCACAATGGGCTTCTTCCCTGTCATGGGAGTCCCTCCACCTTCGGTTGTACACTTAGACATGCCCTCTTCCTCCTCGGCTGAGACTAGAGTGTCACGGATGAACTCGATGCTCTGCTCCAGAGCCACGGCTGAATGCCAACAGGAGTCTCTGATCTCGCAGCCAAGCGTGATGTTGGGTAGGATGTGCGGGTCTGCGTTGATGCGGTCCAGGGTGTGCATCATGGCCTCCACCCGCTGGATACCATACTGCTCGCGTACAGCGCCGCACTTGCGCTCGTGAACCTTGTCGGCCGGTGGCTGATGATGGACGGAGAAAAGAGCCCCGATGATGATGTCGCCGGGAATGTGTGCCAAGACACGTCGCTCGCTGGCTTGGGCCTTCGCTAAATTGTCTGGCCGTGTAGGACCCAATCTGTCTCCGAGCAGCACAAACACCAGCAAATGTAAAATCCCCATTTCCTCGGCCCTCTCAGATCAGAGTGTCGAATACTGGTAGGTCCCTCAGGGCATCTGAAAGAGTCACAAGAAGCAGAAATCTTCAGAACAATATCCCTGGAGATCATCAACCTCCCACTGAATCACAGAGGTGCATATTTGTGAGAGTCGTGATAAGGATGAGCTGTCGCCAGGGCAACATCTTATTCTAAAGTCTGAGGATTTTTCTGCCTTCCTCTAAATATCTTGAGATCAGGAGGAAAACAAAGTTGAAATGCACATGAAGAGGTTCTGGTAGATCTCAGTAATGAGATGCATCATTAACAATGACTTGTTAGAAACAAAGAGCATGTAAATCTTTAAATATGTATTGATTCTGATTCATGTATTCGTTCAGAATCAAAACCTCAGAGATTTTCCACAACACAGAGACCCAGAGGATAATATTCTTATGCAGATTTGCAGCCAGTGAATATTTATATTGCCTCTTTAACCTAACCTCTTTTCATTACTGTAAATGAATGATATATTTCATTAAAATGAGTTACGCAGTTTAGTGAAATAAATACAGAATTCCCAAGAAGGAATCTTAGTTACTTATATGTGAGCCATTATATCATAAAACATATTGTGGTGTTTTCATCAGTTTACAGGGTCTGAGGGTTATATCTCATACTTTTACAGATCACTTTGGGAAATCGTACAATGTGTCATGTCAAGAAAACATGGGAGAGGGATTTGGGGACTGTTTTTGTTGTCTAACCACAATTTATAGTACTTTTTGTTGCAATAGACTGATAGAAACCCACTGTATGAACACAGAACCTCATGTATACTTAATAAGATTGATTCTTCATACTCACCTCTGAGCTCAAAATGCAGAGTTGGTATTGGTATTTAGACGCACTAGTTATGTTCTTCTACTGCTAGGTTTTGCTCTCTAATTCATTTTTAAACAGCAGCACTGTATATCTTCAGCTTTCCAACTGATTTCTTCTAACACAAAATTGTTGGACAAACTTATAAAGTGCATTCTGTTCACTTGGATCCGTGACAAACCACCAACAGTTCTCAACAGTACAGAGAAATGCATGCTGCATAGAAAGCTTGCTATAGTCGATGTACTTATTTTCTTTTTTTGTAGCTGCTGCGCATTAATTTTTCTATGTGATTGTTCATTTAAACAACAAGTTAGAGACACATTAATAACTGAAAAAGGTGCCAAACACAAAAGTTACTAGAGTCAAGAAGCATTCGCTGCTGTCTGAGCTCTCCGTGGTGCTGAAACCATAAACCAGTGAATTTGAATCAATGAATAATAATGTGGCGGAATACCCTGCCCCCTTCATATTTTGCCATAACACATACTTAAGAACGTGATGGACAAATAAAACATATGTCCGTTCAAATGAACAGAAACAGGACCGTGAACTTAAGCGTGAGGCATTAGACCTCTGGTGAAAAAGTGTTAAATAGCATCATTAATAATAATAACAGCAATGATAATATTACTCACCGTTCGGCTGTTAAATTGGTCCATTGCTCGTGTTCTCACAACCGAAGTGTCTCTGGGTGTATGAGCGCGTGCGATGCGCGTTCACTTCAATGACAACTCTCGCGCGCGTCACGTGACTTATATTTATCTCATATCTCATATTTACATCAGTAGAAGTTTTTTTAATTATTATTTTTGTATGCCCATAAACCTCTAAGATATGTTTAAAAAAACTGCAAGGTAATTTCTTTTTCATTGGAGTACCGTTAGCCTACTATGTGTTTCATGAACTTCTCAACCGATTAGTTGAGGTAAATATATATATATTTTTTAAATCAATGGCCAGAATGAAAAGTTTCAACAATCTGGTATGCCACTAACTAGAAAACGCTTTTATTAGAATTCTTTCCCCCTAAGTGTATCTTTCAGTGAGAGTAACAGCGCTGGTGCAGATTTCTGACCACTCAGTCATACGGACACAGCGCCATCACCTGGTAAATCAGAATGTTAGATTCTTTATCACAGATTAGTGCTACTTCACACCTTTTTGTTTTACAACCTCTCAATCATTTAGTCTCAAGTACCCCTTCATCAATGCAGAAATAACTCACAACTTACAGGATATCATTTCGTTTTATCATTATTATCAATAAATTGCCCACTATGTAATTGATTCACTTTTAAACCAAAACAATTGATAATACTGTGAGTGAAAAACAGACTTAACTCCTTAAGTAATGTAACTCCTTTTGAAGCTTTAGGATTGTGCCCAGACCATCTGAGCTGCAAAGAAGAGAGAAGCATAAGGTGAGAAATGTAAATATCTACCGCTGTATTTTACTACAACTGTAACCCAGTTTTGCATATTCATTTGGACTTGTTTTGGGGAATTACTGCTATAAATCACCTTCATATATATATAGTCATACTATTCAGGCCTACATAAAATATTTAATAGTAAAATATATAATGCTTGCAAAGATGTTTTTCTGAAGAAAGTCCAACTGAGGCTGTGAATAGATTATTATTAATAATATGCAGTTTATATACAGGTTTAAGAGAAAGTTTTATAGATTTATTTTTGTGTGAATTTTATATAAATATTTTTCATGTTTTATGTACTTTTTATGAAATGTTTTATATAATTTACATACTTTTAAATGAATGTTATTTTATATAATATGAAAGTGATTACAAATTAACTGTTTACAAGTCAATTAATCTGTAAGGTCATACATGATATCAATACAGCAATATACAGCTCCTCTATATTTTACTATTGGCCTCTAGATGGCAATAACATACTTTTTTGATTTGTAGAAAACATTTAAAAAAGGTACAAATCTTATTTTGCTCAGGTTGTGGCATTAGCTGGTAATCACTTGACTTTATTATTATACTGTAGTTGTGTGATCCAAAACATAAAACAACATTTTATTCACATCCTCTGAGACAGTTGCATAAACACAGACACTGTGTCTTAAGAACTAGTTTGACCAGTTAGCTAAGATAATAAGTCTCACTTTTCTGATTAAAATTGGGCCAGTCTACATTTTTGTAACTGACTTTAAACAGTTATGACCAGTCTAGATGAAAACAAATTAGATGGCTAACTTAAGAGTAGTCTAAGCAGTTTATGCAACCGGCCCCTGGTGTGTGGCAAGGATACAAATTAAAATCACCTGATTCTAATTATGTTGGTCTATTTAATGCTCATTGCAGTTGATTGCTTGTTATTGCAGTTGAGTCTGACATTGAAACATCGGTTTTGTAAACTAACTCCTGCTCTCAGTTCTGTTTTTGTTAACGTTTGATCTTAAAAACTCTTGTGTAAGTTTGTTGGCATTGATTAGCCTTTGGCTATAGTGCATTGAGCGTCAAAATGCCTACTGAAAATCTGTCTGATAAACGCATGTCCAAGTTCAAAAATAAGGGCAAGGAGCCAACGGTGAGCTGTGCATCCATTCTGGCAATTTTCCTCCCTCTTATCTGTTCACACCTTAAAATCTATTGATGTCTTTACACCCCATCTGTGCTTGCAGAAAATGCGTGACCGCAGAATTGCAGAGTGCGTTGAGCTTCGAAAAGCTCAAAAGGTTGAAAGTATTATGAAGAGGAGAAATATTTCATCTGTGGGAGATGAGGAGCCTCTGTCACCAGAGTATAACACTGACAACAAACAGGTGTTTGCTAGCTAAACCTTTAATTAGAATTCACATTTTTACAATACTCTTATAACTTAGTTTTTTTTTTTTGTTTTAAGGTCATATCTGAAACTATTCAAGCAATTGTTGCCAATGTGAACAGTGACTGCCCAGAGAAGCAGAGACAAGGTTGTCAAGCAGCTAGGTGCAGTAACTAGTCTTAACTTCATCAGCGATCTCAACTTTTTATAGAGCATTATCAACCTTCAAATTGATGCCTACAGGAAGCTGCTTTCTCGGGAGAGCAACCCTCCCCTGAAGGAGATCGTAGAAGCTGGACTTCTGACTCGCTTTGTGGAGTTTCTAGGACGGAATGATGACCCCACGCTACAGTTTGAAGCTGCCTGGTCTCTCACTAATGTTGCATCTGGCACCTCCTGGCACACACAGCAGGTGGTAGAGCACGGGGCAGTGCCAGCCTTCATTGCCCTGCTGGCTTCACCTATGCTGAACATCAGTGAACAGGCTGTCTGGGCTCTAGGCAATATTGCAGGTGAGAATACTTTGAACTTCATCTGCATCCTAAAAGAAAGTGGCACTTATTCTCTAATGCTTGATGAAACTTGGGTACTTCAGTGTTAAGAAGTGACTTCCTAGCTACTAGTTCTCAGGGGCGTAGCCATTTCAGAAGTGAGGGGGACAGAAATGAGAGATATATGTATGTTTCTTCTGCTCACCAAGCCTGCATTTATTTCATCCAAAATGGTTTTATGTACAACTGCTTTCTATTTGAATATATTGGAAAATGTAACTTATTTCTGTGATCAAAGCTGAACTTTCAGCATCATTACGCCAGGCTTCAGAGTCACATGATCCTTCAGAAATCCTTCTACATTTATGCATTTAGCAGCCGCTTTTATCCAAAGCGGCAAGGATTCTTCTAATATGCTGATGTGCTGCTCAAGAAACCTTTTTGATTTAAAAGTTGTAATTTTTTTTTTTTTCAGGATTCTTTGAACAGAAAGATCCAAAGATCAGCATTTATCTGAAATAAAAAGCTTTTGTAACATTATACTATACCATTCAAAAGTAGAGTCAGTATTATCTTATTTATTTTGGATAATAAATGAAAGAAATTAAGTTTTTATTTAGCAAGGATGGTTTTAATTGATCAAAAGTGATAGATATTTATAATGTTACAAAAGATTTCTATTTCAGATAAATGTTGTTCTTCTGAACTTTCTATTCATCAAAGAAACCGGGAAAAAAAAATTTCTCCGCTGTCTTCAATAACCGCTTTTTTTTTTTTTTTTTTTTTTTTTTTTTTTTTTAAGCAGCAAATCAGAATATTATAATTTCTGAAAGATCCTGTGACTGGAGTAATTTACACTTTAAAATGTATTCAAATAGAAAACCGTTATTTTAAATTGTGAGTATTTCAAAATTGTACTGTTTTGCTGTAGGCCCACTTTGGATCAAATAAATCCAGGCTTTCTGAGCAGAAGAGACCTCTTTAAAAAAACATTAATCTTAATGTTCAAAAAATTTTGACTGGGCAACTTTAATTTTTTTCTCTTATTTCTAGCTTTTAATTGGCTTAGAAATCAGATACACTGCTGGACAATAACCAATAATATGTATGAATATACTGAATTTTTGTGTCCCATGAGACCAATATTTTCTATACTGTAATGAATGCTTTTATTTATTACCTGGAGATGACTTGAAAAACACAAACCATATAATCGCCCTTATATAGAGCGCCCTCCGGCTTCGAGTATGAATGAAAACGCACTGCATGTAATGAGCGTTTAGCGCTCGTGATGTTCATCTCGCCTTATTCTGGGTCCGAATAAAACATCAGGTCATGCAACAGACCATCCTGTCTCTTTGAATTTAATTTTATATTTATTCACACCGGCTCTTGAAAACCTTTATGCCAACACACTTGCCCGAAAAAGTGCGGGGGACGAATTTGCATATTAAAAGTGTGTGTGTGTGGGGGGGGGACACGTCCCCCGTGTAGTCTACTCCCCTGCTAGTTCTGAAGACCGAAAACTATTTGCCAAAGTGTTCATTCACCCTTTTAGGTGATGGTCCATCATATCGAGATGCCCTGATTGACTGTGGTGTCATCCCTGCGCTGTTGGCACGGCTCATGCCAGATGCTCCTGTGAGTTTCTTCTGGACACCCCTTCTCTGGATTTGCAAGTGTAAATGCACAATGTAACCCTCAATTTCTTTCAGGTGGGGTACCTTCGCAACCTTACGTGGACCCTGTCAAACCTTTGTAGGAACAAGAATCCCTTCCCTCGTTTCAGTGCAGTCCAACAAATGCTCCCCTCCATAATCCAACTACTTCACCATAGTGACAAATCCATCCTGTCTGATGCATGCTGGGCCATTTCGTACCTCACTGATGGACCCAACGAGCGAATCGATGTGGTCATCAAGACTGGAATCCTTCCACGGTTGGTTGAGCTCTTGGGATTTGAGGAACTCGCTGTGGTGGTAAGTACCCTAGTGTTTCTAACTTCCTGGTGTTGAATTGCTAAAGAGGAGTTTCTCCAATATGATCTAGACACCAGCCCTACGTTCAACTGGGAATATCGTGAGTGGTTCAGACTTGCAGACACAAGCGGCCATCGACACAGGTGTGTTGAGTGCTTTGCCCCAGCTGATGCGACACCCTAAGTCCAGTGTTCAGAAGGAGGCAGCTTGGGCAGTATCCAACATTGCAGCTGGACCCTGCCAACAGATCCAACAGCTCATCATGTGCGGATTGTTGGCTCCTCTAGTGGATCTCCTGAGGAATGTATGTCGCAACTGATGTTTTTCTGGCACGTTGAATGTCTTCTGCCCACGCGGCGTTGCCTATAAAATGTTTTGGCTTGAATTTGATGGTTTGCTTCTAAAGCTGGGCATAAAATGAGGCAAATTATACAAACAGACCCCCTGGGGCTTCTTGAAATTTTGCATTTCCAGTTGGCAAAAGTATACTTTAACATGCTTTGTCGACTCTTTGAGGTAATTATATGGAAAAGTTACACACATGGCTATAATGAATTTGGTCTTCTGCAAGAATTTCTGACTGTTTCTAATGTTTGCAGTTATAATTTGACTCTTATTGCTGCTATGGTAGTCTGGTTTTGCATTGGTTTACTAATGTTTGTAAATGCTGCTATTTGGGGTTCATAAATGGATGCCTACTTCAAGGGCAATACATTTTCAAAATCTACCCACTTTTCAGTGTTTGTTTGACCAGGATCTGTAACACATTTGGACACTGTACCTTTTCAAATGGTTATGCAGGGCGACTTCAAAACTCAGCGAGAGGCAGTATGGGCAGTGACAAACTACACAAGCGGTGGGACTGTGGACCAAGTTGTTCATCTGGTCAAGTGTGGTGCTTTAGAGGCCATCTTGAACTTGCTTCAAGTTAAAGACACTAAGACTGTCCTGGTCATCCTAGACGCCATAAATAACATTTTCTTGGTGAGTCCAATGTGTTTTTTTTTTTTTTTTTTTTTTTTTTTTTTTTTTTTTCAAAAGATAATGTAAATCCTACTGCAACTCCCAGTGCTTGGTGTTGTGAGGGATATGCTAAAATATTAACTGTGCCTTCTGCAGGCTGCTGAGAAACTTGGAGAGGTGGATAAGCTTTGTTTGTTGGTGGAGGAAGTGGGAGGGCTGGATCGAATAGAGTTTCTTCAAAACCATGAGAACAATGCCGTTTATCGGGCAGCTCAAGCTCTTATTGAGAAGTATTTCAGTGAGGTGGGTATCTTTAAAGGATTTTGTTAGGATGGGGAATTTTCTTGTCAAACACTACTGTAATTTTTGTGGAACTGCACTTTGATCTTGTAAAACTGAAAAGCTTGATCTGCTCTCCAACCAACCCCATCTGTATATTCCTATGCATGCTCTCTCAGGATGGTGACGATCAGTGTCTGACAACTGAAGCCACAGATGCAAACTTTGTCTTTGGAGCATCTGATGTCCAAAAGAGATTTGACTTCTGATCTCATTAATCTTCAACTGAATAAATATTTTTGCAGTATGTTCTGGCCTATTTCTTTTGCACTCAGATTTCAGGGTAAGGCAGTTAAAATTTGGCCATGCTGGCAAGGTAGCATAGTTTGATACTTGTAGATAACACCAGAGCCACCTTAATGTGACAAGTCTCATCACAAATGGCTTGTTCTGTTGACTGTATATGGGTAACACTGGTTTTGTCCCATTGTTAGTGTAAAGATGGCTATTGGTGTCTATGACTGACAAAACTTCTGAATCTGTCAGTGACTCGCTCTCAGGGTTGTTGCAACCACATGAGTTCTTTGAGCTTAAAAGATATTTTGAAGAATGTGGGTAACAATTTCTGGTCCCCCATTGGCATCCATAGTACATTTCCTTAGTACATAATAGGATTGTCACTTTTGGGTGAACCCTTAACATGTTTGCTAATTCATCTAACCGCCACTAATTCACAATTAGCTCTTTATACAGGAGACGCTGCACAGGAATTTTACAATGCTGCTTTTCCCCCCCAAAGAAATCAACCCTTGTAAAAACCCTGGTTCGTTACAATCGCTTTTAAATTGGTAAATTGCAACAGTTTCACCGCACTTGTTTTGAATGGCAAGTAATCTTTCACAAGAAAATGTGCGCTTTCACCTTGACATTTACAATTATGAACTCTTGCTCTGGATAAACCAATATTAATGTAGCGTCAATGACTATGCACTAGCAAAGACAAAACGGTGGAATGTGAAATGCTCCATTTACTATGACGGCACACATTTTGGTCAATCAAAATATTGTATTAACAGTAACTTGGTTCTTTGAAAAACCTTCTAAACATGCCCTGTACAATAAATCTATAGTTTGACCTTGGACAAACTAGGAGCTTTCAGAATTGATAACTCATTCGAGCTTCATTATGTATCAAACCTTAGAACCAGAGAAAATGATTCCCACTCCTATTCAGATAATAGTAGTTCTTACAGTCTCTTAATTTAATCACATTCATCCTCACTGTCATCTTTTTCCTTTTCCTTTGGTGGAGCTACTGGTGGAAGATCTAGTCGGGCCCATGACATTGGTTCTGCCTTCTTCAACACAACCTCAATTTTGGTAGCCATCATGTTCACCAAACTTTTACTTGCATCAATTACCTAAAGGGAAAAGCAAATGGAAAAGTCTTAAAATCAAATAATTTGATGCATTACTGAAGTTTCTGTTAAAGCAATAAGCCTCAAAAAGCTGTTATTTACACTGATTTTAGAACAGCTAAGTGGTGGTTTTAGGAATGACGTGAAGTGGAAACTTTTAAAAGTCTATACTTACCCCCCACAAACTGATCTGCTGTTCAAATTTTTTCTCTCCTTCAAACATAATGTGGATTTTGAGCTGCAAGAATAAAATACATTTTAAATTAGCACCATGCAGAATCTTGCAAATAAATGTAAAATTATACAGTAAAATATTGTGCACAGGAGTTAGTTTAAAAATATATATACACTCACCTAAAGGATTATTAGGAACACCTGTTCAATTTCTCATTAATGCAATTATCTAATCAACCAATCACATGGCAGTTGCTTCAATGCATTTAGGGGTGTGGTCCTGGTCAAGACAATCTCCTGAACTCCAAACTGAATGTCAGAATGGGAAAGAAAGGTGATTTAAGAAATTTTGAGCTTGGCATGGTTGTTGGTGCCAGACGGGCCGGTCTGAGTATTTCACAATCTGCTCAGTTACTGGGATTTTCACGCACAACCATTTCTAGGGTTTACAAAGAATGGTGTGAAAAGGGAAAAACATCCAGTATGCGGCAGTCCTGTGGGCGAAAATGTCTTGTTGATGCTAGAGGTCAGAGGAGAATGGGCCGACTGATTCAAGCTGATAGAAGAGCAACTTTGACTGAAATAACCACTCGTTACAACCGAGGTATGCAGCAAAGCATTTGTGAAGCCACAACACGCACAACCTCGAGGCGGATGGGCTACAACAGCAGAAGACCCCACCGGGTACCACTCATCTCCACTACAAATAGGAAAAAGAGGCTACAATTTGCACGAGCTCACCAAAATTGGACGGTTGAAGACTGGAAAAATGTTGCCTGGTTTGATGAGTCTCGATTTCTGTTGAGACATTCAGATGGCGTAAACAGAATGAGAACATGGATCCATCATGCCTTGTTACCACTGTGCAGGCTGGTGGTGGTGGTGTAATGGTGTGGGGGATGTTTTCTTGGCACACTTTAGGCCCCTTAGTGCCAATTGGGCATCGTTTAAATGCCACTGCCTACCTGAGCATTGTTTCTGACCATGTCCATCCCTTTATGACCACCATGTACCCATCCTCTGATGGCTACTTCCAGCAGGATAATGCACCATGTCACAAAGCTCAAATCATTTCAAATTGGTTTCTTGAACATGACAATGAGTTCACTGTACTAAAATGGCCCCCACAGTCACCAGATCTCAACCCAATAGAGCATCTTTGGGATGTGGTGGAACGGGAGCTTCGTGCCCTGGATGTGCATCCCACAAATCTCCATCAACTGCAAGATGCTATCCTATCAATATGGGCCAACATTTCTAAAGAATGCTTTCAGCACCTTGTTGAATCAATGCCACGTAGAATTAAGGCAGTTCTGAAGGCGAAAGGGGGTCAAACACAGTATTAGTATGGTGTTCCTAATAATCCTTTAGGTGAGTGTATATATATATATATATATATATATATATATATATATATATATATATATTACACCTATGAGACTTTCTATGTAATGTCAGCATAAAATCCAACAGAAATGACATTGATGCCTTACCACAGTGCTGTTCCCCTCCACTGAGCTCAGTTCTGGTACTGCATTTTTGGCATAAATGGAAATGATGACCTGACTTCCTGTTTGGTGCCAATCAAACCTGCATGGCACAACCTTCTTTCCCTATGTACACATAGAAAAATGTCATCCTAAGCTGAAAATAGAATTCGCATGTACATGTATTCAACATTATGGCCTTCAGCAAATTATTTGTTCATTTGAAACTTGGATATTGGCCTAAAAATGTTTTATTGGACAGGATGTGAAAAAAAATCCAATTAAAGTAATATAGTGCTTTGACTTTTAAATCTCACGGTAGACACTTACTGTATCTTTTTTCTTCCACTGATGCTTTCCTCGGGTACAGCCCTCCAGAGACAGAAACGTGTTGAAGTCTGAGGTTTTCCTCTTACAGCAGCTCCAATATTTCATCCTTTTATGAGGAAGGATAAAAACAGGACTTAATTGCAGAATCTGCGGATATATCTGAAATTTCTCCATTTACATTTTTCTAGTACTTTTTAGTAGTAGTATTCAGTTTTGATCTGGCGCTAATTTACCCTTCATGGAAGATAGGTACACCAGCATGATACAAACATGTCTCTTCATCACTGTCTGGTCCATTGAACGTCTGAAAAACAGAATAATGAGAATCCATTGTTTATTATAGACCTAAGAGACTCAACGTGCCATGGATTCTAATCGGAGAAGCAGGCAGAGAGAACAGTACCTTACTGCAGCCTCCATTCTTACAGGATGTCCCTATCTTAATTTCATCACTATTCTCCTCTATAATACAAGAAAGAGAATAAAATGCATCAGAATAAAAGACAAATATAAAAAGGTGGGGAAAAGGACGGTTGGGTTATTCTTACCCTTTATCTCCTGTGCATTTTCCTCAGTTAATTTAAGCTTTTCTAAAGCCTGTTTGAGCGAAGGAGAGATCTTCAGTTGTAGAATGCAGAAAGGCTCATCTGGACTACAAAGACAATTAAAAACAGCTGTTTTCAGTCATTTTTTCTTAAGAGGTTATAACATCAATGTGGGTTTTGGCTGGGTGAAATGTTAATGAGAAGAACTTGTTCTCTATAGTAGAATTAATGCTGCGTAACTTTGTCTTCTGAATATCTGAACTAATGAGCCAGAAAATACAAATAGGGAAGACCCTGTCCTCTTCAAGTGTGCTTTTACCTTGGTCGCTGAATAGACTTTAGAGGTTTTGGTGCTTGGGTGATGCATTCATTAAACTCTGGCTTCACATCATTCACGCTCTTGTCCACAGGGGACTTCACTTCTGGTTTAACAGGCTCAGAGGGCTTCTCCTGATTATGAGGGCCTTTCGTGCAACCCTAAAAGATTCATGAAAACTGTTATAAGACTCCAGCCACAACTCTATCTATGAAAACGCTCATTCAGTCTCATCACATACAAGCACTCACAGCAATACTGAGGAAATCCGAAAAGTCGGTTGTTCGTCTCTTGCAGCAAGACCAACCCTGGGAAGCAATGAAAGGCACAGTTTAATGGGTTTATATCTGAGTAAAATAACAATGGAACGGTTAAATTTTACATTAGGTAAACTTTTCTTCTTGCATGTCCATACCTTCAATGCATCATGAAACACTGGCACTCCGGGGTGGTATGTGCAGGGGTCTATGGATAAGAAGAGATTGATAGCGTGAGATGTGACGTCAGAACAATATAGTCACATGTCAGTGTAGATCAAGTTTGTTACTATAAGCAAGTATGCCTTCTATAAACTTAATAATCATTTACTAAATCGCAACTATTGATTAAGCATCATTCAAACGTTAATGACCAGCATTGTAGATGCCTCCTTAAATGAACATACAAAATGACTTTTAAATAAAATTAACATCGGAC
This sequence comes from Barbus barbus, assembly GCF_936440315.1. Classification (NCBI taxonomy): domain Eukaryota; kingdom Metazoa; phylum Chordata; class Actinopteri; order Cypriniformes; family Cyprinidae; genus Barbus; species Barbus barbus. The sequence continues at coordinate 12,454,624 of NC_136723.1, forward strand.
TCTTGAGAGACGGTCGTGTTTCGGTAATGCTACATGTATATCAATAAATGTTATTTAGACAAAAGGTTTGTTTCTGCATTTATCCGGCTATCTACCATAGCAACCCGGCTATCGTTTGTTTGTTAAGTCTTACCATTTGAATTCTTGTCGGGATCAAATCGTTGTCCACATCCCTTATTATAACACAGTACAGACATAATGTTTGACAGAGATTAAACGTATAGTGTACAACGTGGTCAAGAAGGAATGATCCGAAGTCTTGACTAGCTTGCTACTGCTGCTTCCCGTCGTAAGGTCCCTTCCGGAATCTTTCGTCAATCTCCGTAAATGATCGTGCAGCACTTCGGCTCCAATCGTCTATTTTCGGAATGTCTCGGAAATAGTTGGAATGATGGAATCACAGAGTGAGAGATGGGATGCACCACCTAACGGAGTTATGAATTAAAAACACAGACAAGGCAGTGCATGAAAATGAGCCCTGTTCAATTCTATTTCACGCCGTCACATAAAATTATTATTTTTTCCGCGAAGACCAAGTCTAATTATTATGAATATGTTATTTTTATGTTGCAATAATCCTAAATGCGTTTTGAACGATATTCTAAAGAACATCAGTATTGTTTTGCCCGTTCTGTTTAGCGTAAACACATTAATCTAATTGTCTAATGTTTGTGTGAGATAAGGTTTAGATCATTTTGTTGCCATGGGACAGCAGCAACAACACCGGTTTCGTTTGCGCATTCACGGGATAGCGAGCACTCGTGAGCGCGCTTTAGGAGGTGCGCGCTCCGCTGATTACAGTCAACTGTGAGTGGCACTGAGTCCTGTTTGGCAAAGAAGTGAAGGATGTAGTTTCACAAAGCGGGCTCTTGGATGTCTGCAGAGCAGAGATTTCTTTCTCCCTAAGCCAGAGGTAAGAGCTCATTCACATATTTTGATGCACTAATTATCGGAGAACAAGTGACTGCTCGGTCTTAGTAACAACATCCTTTACTAGAATCCACAGCGTTGAAAGTTTCCTTTGATTACAATCGCATTTTAATAGAGACTCGTGCGTTCATTAAAGATAATCGGTTTTGTTTGACATGATCAAAGTTATTTACTTCAAATGCAATACAAAAATATAATGCGAAACTGTAGGCTATGTGTCATTTATTCACATTTTCTCTTGTTGCACTTTACTTTCAAGAACATTTAAATATTATTTCAATATTATGTTTTACCTGTATGTCACACATATATGGCTATTAACCCTCATTTTTGCTCTTCGTTGCTGTTATCAGTCTAGCAGTGAGATTACCATCTAACGCTTTTCAGTGTTTTGTGAAAGGGTATTACTGAGTCCGTTGAGAACAGGGTCAGGTATTTATTTATTTTTTGACAATTTAATCCAAACCAAGGGCTTCTTAATAAATAACTGCCTTCACATTTATGTGAGCAATAAGATACGTCTTTGTGAGATGAATGCTCTAGATTGAAATGTTTTACTGCATATATATCTCTCTCTTTTGCAGGATAACTGGATGATGGCATGGCTATAAAAAGCTGCCTTGGGGGGAGTATGAGGATCTGTCTCACTAGTTTCTCCTTATTGCTCCTCCACCTGCTTCCTTGTTTAGGGCAACTGCAGGAGCCAGGGTCCTCCACCTTTCAATTTACTGCCTCAATCTACAATGCCTCCATTTATGAGAACTCTGCAGCTCGGACATACATTAGGACTGAGGTTAAAATGGGGATTCCTCTTTCTAAGTTTGGTCCTTTGGACATCAAATATTCCATTGAATCTGGAGACGATGAAGGGCTGTTTCAGGCTGAGGAATTTGTGTTGGGGGACTTTTGCTTTCTCCGCATACAGACTAACGGTGGGAGCGCTGCCATCCTGAACCGTGAAGTGCAGAATAATTATACATTAACGGTGAGGGCTACCAGCAAAGGCGGGCTGGATGCTTACGTGACAGTTAATGTGCAGATTATGGACATGAATGACCTCCGACCTTTGTTCTCGCCCACTTCCTATGCCATTGATATTTCAGAAAGTTCTCCACTGGGAGCAAGCGTGGCTCAGGTGACTGCCACTGACGCAGACATCGGCTCCAATGGCGAGTTTTACTATTTTTTCAAAGAAGATGTGGAGGAGTTTGCTGTCCACCCAACCAGTGGGGTGGTATCACTCACAGCCAAGCTAAATGCAGATAAGAACAGCAGATTTGACCTTGAGGTTTTAGCAGTGGATCGTGGAATGAAGGTTTATGGGAACAGTGGTAGTAGCAGTACAGCCAAACTAGTGATCAGTGTTGTGCGTATCAATGAGTTCGCTCCAACGCTGACTGCAGTCGCACGTTACCCTTTAATATTAGAAAAAGAGCCAGTTTACGCCATTGTTACTGTAGAAGATTTGGACGAGGGACCCAATGGAGAAATTGAATGGGTTGCCATCATTGCAGGTGACCCTCAGGAGCAGTTTGTCTTTGACAGAGCTCCACTTGGAAATGAATACAAGCTGAAGACATCTGAACCAGTCAACTGGGATAAATTTCCTTATGGTTGCAATCTCACTTTTCAAGCCAAAGACCGAGGAACACCACCAAGACTCTCCAACACTCAGTCTGTTCAGCTCTTAGTGAAAAAACGACAGTCTGTGCAGGTGAGTTTCGAAAAAAAGATTTACAAAACCTCAATTATTGAGATAGCACCACCAGGGACCATAATAGAGACTGTGAGGATATCTCCAAGACCGCCGGTCGTCAGCTATGCTCTAAGCCTGACCTCAGATTCAATTTATTTTATCATTAATCCACTCACTGGTGTCATCTCAACAGTGCAACAGTTTACCACATTAAAACAGCAGCTCTTCAATTTAGAGGTGATGGAAACAGTAAGTGACATGACAGCAAAGGTGCAAATCACGGTTGAGGATGCTAACGACAACTACCCAGTGTTTACCAGCACATCTTACGAAGTCTCTATCAATGAGAGCATCCCAATTGGCACTGTGATTCTCACTATATCAGCGGTGGATGATGATAAAGGTGATAATGGGTGCATAACATACAGCATAGCCAGCTTTCAGCCCCTTCCATTTATCATCAACCAAAATACAGGAGAGCTGACGACATCCAAAGAACTGGATTTTGAATTTTCTTTGGAGACATATGTGTTTGCCGTCCGAGCCTCAGACTGGGGATCGCCTTACAGACGAGAAAGTGAAGTCAATGTCACGGTACAAGTGTTGAACATTAATGACAACCAACCTCTTTTTGAGCGTGTGTCATGTAAAGGTACGATAGGATGCGATTTTCCTGTGGGTCAGACGATCCTCATAATGTCTGCCATTGATATCGATGAGCTTGGGTTGGTGAAATATAAGATTCTGTCTGGAAATGAGCAAGATGTCTTCACTCTTAACCCAGACTCGGGGATGTTGTCATTAAAAAGACCCCTCTCTTCAATGAGTGTAAAAAATGAACAGTTCAACTTGAAAATAGCTGCGTCAGATGGCGAGCTGCTCTCCGCACCCACCTTTGTAAACATATCAGTGGTTAGAGGCAGAATGCCAGCAAGAAGTTTCAATTGTCGAGACACAAAAGTTGCACAGAAGTTAGCTGAGAAACTTCTGAAAAGAGCCACTGCCATTAGCAAATCCAAAGTGGAGGAAGGCTACACAGATCTATTTTCTGTCAACAGACAGACACCTCAGTTTGAATCCTTTCCGTCCGACATTGTAGTTCGTGAGGACATGCCCGTGGGAGCCAGTGTCCTTCAAGTGAACACAAATGATGGTGACACAGGCTTCAATGGTCGCATTCTGCATTCCATATCAGATGGGAACATTGACAGCTGCTTCAATATTGGCATGGAAAGTGGCCTAATATACATTTATCAGCCACTGGACCGTGAACGATCAGATCGGTACCTTCTCAACATAACTATCTATGACTTGGGTGTTCCAAAGAGATCCAGCTGGAGATTGCTGACAGTTATCATTGATGATGTGAATGATAATAGCCCAAAATTCTCCCTCGAGAGCTATACTGCCATTATACCAGAGAATGCCGCTATCGGCACAGAAGTGATTCAGGTCACAGCCTCAGATGTAGATCTCGGTCAGAACGGTGAAATCTCATACACCTTGTTAACAAACACCCCTTTATTTGCCATTAACAGCGAGACCGGCTCCGTTTATGTGTCTAGTCAGTTGGACAGGGAGTCTGTCTCGGATTTCACCCTCAAAATTGAGGCCAGGGATAAAAAAAGAGGGAATCAGATGTTCTCAGAGACAACACTGAGAGTCTACATCGAGGATGTAAATGACTGTGCCCCAATGTTTATTCCCAGGAGCTACAGTTGTCGTGTGTTGGAGGACCTTCCTATAGGTGCAGTTATAGCTTGGCTGCAAACGCAAGATCCTGACATTGTATCTGGAGGATGGGTGAGATACTCCCTGCCCAATGATTTCAATGGAACATTTAAGATCCATCCTGAAAGTGGTGCCATTAAGGTGGCCAAAGACCTGGACTATGAGAAGCAGCAATTTTACAATCTCTCGGTGGTTGCAGAGGACTTGGGTTTTCCAGTCAAGCTTCGCTCTGAGTCTTATCTTGAAGTGGAAGTCATTGACGTCAATGAGAACCTCAACGAACCATATTTCTCAGAATTTGCAGTGAGGGGCACTGTGAAGGAAAACTCTCGGCATGGAACAAGTGTCCTCCAGGTGACTGCTCAAGATGATGACAAGGGCAGGGATGGAGTGATCAGATACTCTATCAAAGCTAGAAGTGGTCTTGGAAGGTTCTCCATTGATGAAGAAACAGGTATCTATAGTTTGATTCTTTATGTGCCTTTTGGTTGTGCTGTCTGCTATTCTTTGTCTTTTTTGAAGACTAACCAGTCCTGAGTCGATGCTTGCACAATAAAACAAAACCTGTGAAAATGGTTGTGAATTTATGCTCTAACATTTTACTGCAGTGTGCTGACTGAATGGTATTAAAAGGTCATGGTGACGTTATTTCTCTTGGCAATGAATTTGTGCTCTGAGTCTACAATTGCCACTGAAAGTGCCGCCACTGGAGAAGACCACTGACCTAGAAAGGTAGAACTTGGCCTCTGTGTGGTTTGAAATAGTGTTCTTCTGTGATTTTCACAGTCTGTGATTTTCAAAATCTGTGAGATCTGGCATTTGCTGTGAGATCTGATATTTTCAGCACTGAAAAAATGCTTAGTTACGACTTATGTGGTGCCAGCTTCACTATTAATTACAACTAATGACTATTGATTAGAGAACTACAACAGGCAGTAGGATGTAACCGTGGTCCTCCATTCACATGCAAGCTAATTAGTTTGAGCAAGTAAGCAAGTGGTGCACACTTGTGCCAGAACCTCAAATGAGCATGGAATTTCCACAGAGAATTGAATGCCCTACCAGCAGCAAAAGACAAGTTGTAGGGGAAGCGGATACATGAGAACAAGAGTTGTCTTTCATCTTCAAAGTAAAACCTCTGGGACAAGTAAGGACAGTGGCTTTGGCTCAGCACGCCCACTACATATCCACCTACCGAGATCCATTTAGCTGCCTTGTTGCTCGGTGTGTTATGAGTCCTTTTCATTGTCACTGGACTTTTGAAATGATTAAGTGGGCAGTTCATGCAATAGACTTCTAAACAAGCGGAAATCACAGCCACTTTATCTCGGCCACCAGTTGAGACGTGTTGGGTTGAAGTTGTGTGTATGTAAAGTGATTCTTATATACGAAGTCTCATTGCTCAGATCCAAGAGTGAACTAAAAAGGCTGGTGGGATTTATGAAGGCCTTATCAGCAGAGCGCTCTGCTGCTTTGAGCAGGCATTGGTATTCCTGCCCACACTTTGGGAAATAAATCAGAGTGCACTCTCACTCAGACTCCTGTCGAGAAACAAGTTCAGCTCTAATTTGCCTCTGAGATTTGGCCTCTTTTTCTCCAGAGTCAGGTTAAGTCCTTTATGTCAAAATCGCTCAGACACCTATGCAAAGGGCTGCTTGTGCTTCACATCCCCACGCACTGCACAAGACTGATGTATTCTGTTTTTCTTTTTGAGAGATAACATATTTTTGGAGCATAAGGGAGTCGAAGATCTTTACCACAAGCCCACTTCCTCTTACAGACTTCTTGAACTTTGATTGTAATTCAGGGGAGATATCAAGGGTTTTCCTATTGATGCCTGCATAGCATACAGAGAAACTTCTCTCAGACTGTAACAAAGATGCAGATTTGGAGTAGAATGAAAGAGATAGGGAAAAGATTTATGCTGAAAGAGAAAAATGCATTTTCAGCATGTTTAGGCGCAATGCTTGTGAAATCCAGATAATTCAAGATGCCTGGTATAAAAATAACTGCCCTTGATCTTGTTTGTAGACATGAAGGATGAGTTGATGGCTTAGTTCTGCTTGATTATGTTCTAAATTCAGGAAAAACGATGAATATTTGATTGTTTACATCTTAAAATATGAACTACATTTTTTCTTAAGGAATTTGAAATTAAAATGGTGACAACAAATGTTATGAATATTATGAAGTTGCATTATGGCTACCTTTTCACTTGCAGAGAAACATCTGCTATTAAAATAAATGGCATGCGTGTCAATGTGACTTGCATTTGAAGTGGTTATTTTCTCTTATTTGCAAGTTCTTAGAGGATAATTGGGGCCTCTTTGTGATATTGCTAACCACAAAACACTTAATCATCCTTTTAAGTCTGTTGCAGTTGAAGGACACGGCACTGATTTTCTGCCTTCTAGCTCCATAATCAGTCCTTGATGTTTATAATACACACCTGTTGGTTGACGCGCATGAATAATGATAAATGCTAAAAGCAACGGCTTGTAAAGCTAAAGACGCAGATGGATTTAGTGCTGCTTTCAATGACATGATCAGTGGTTTGAGATTCACAATCAGCTGAAAGCCAATCGTAGCGTGTCAAATCGTTTGCATTGCTCTAGTCCCTTTCGCGACAGCAAATTAGTTTCTCGTGTTCAAATGCTTTACAAAAACAGGCACTTAGTGTAAATCTGTGTCTCTTTAATTTGAGCTGGGACAAGCCTCGTGTTTTGTAGAATTTCTGAGCCTCAGCGTCAGAACCTGTGGGACTCCATCAAAACAACCTCAGCTTCAAAGCTAGAATCTTTGAATCAAAAGTGTGGAAAACATGTCTGAGTCTGTAGTCCTGAGTCCTGTTCCAGTCAACATTGAAATCTTGTCACTTTTTTTATGCCATCTGTTATATTTCTGACACGACTGATGTGGTTTCTCGGTATATGAATGTATGTAGGGTGCTGTATTCTCAATGTGATCATTAATTGCTTGTGTGACCTATACATTTACAGCAGTTTGGCATAAAGGTTTTATTTTAATATGATGAAAGTGTGTAATGTTATATGATGACATCAATTAACTTTTTGTTTCAGCGCTGAGGTTATATAGTTATCTCATATATGGGTTTAAAAAGCGAACTTCATTTTTAACATCTTGGCGAATTTCAAAGGTTGTTTACTCCTGGAAAACTCTGTTAGAACATGCTATGTTTTCTATATTCCCTGAGTTGCAAGACGTGATAATATGTAATAAGAGTACTTTTGGCTGCATTTCAGACTGAATTGCACCCCAATTTACTCCTATTGCAGTATGAAAAAAATCCAGCATGTTTAAAAGCAGAAGAAACGGCTCATTAGTGAACCTTCTCTCCATCCTTTAAATTCAATTTAACTGGAACTATCTAGATTAATTGGTACACTTTTCATTTAACCTTCATTTTCTGTTTGGGTCTGAAAGGCTCCTATTTTTGCTCAAAATGCTTATCATTTAAGTGCCAGGTTGATACTTAATGACTTTTGCTAATCTTATGAGAACTGATCATAAAGAAACCTTTCAGCTTGATAACCTGCTTTAAATGGACCAATCTTATCTGAAAGTCTTTATGTCTTAACCTTATTTATGACCTAAATTAAAGGTTTAATTGTTTCTTTCTGCTGGGTTTTGATTAGTCATTGGAAGACTGGAGGGATTGAAGACAGAAAAAGAGGTTAATTTCATTTCAATTTATTATTTTTACATGCAGCCTATATGTTTAGGAATTCTGTGACTTTAGACATACAGTAGGTTATTAGTGGTTTAGAGTTGCAAATTCACATACTGCTCTTAATATTTCTCATATATATATATATATATATCATATTGCATGGTATTGTATAATATATGTGATGTTTTCACACAAAAGATTCTTTTGTAATTTAGTATAAATAAAGTAAAAATGAGATTGTATGGACACATGAGCAGCTGGCAAATGAGAGGTCCGCAAAACACAATCATGTAAACACAAAAATTGTTTATTGTGTTTTGAAGTGGTTTGATAATAGAGTGCTGCAGGGTTGACATTTGTGTAGGCCAAAACCCAGAAATGAGTTAGCATTTTAAGTCGTCAATATTATTTGTATAGCGCTTTTAACAATGCAAATTGTGTCAAAGCAACTTTACATCGGCTTGATATAAAGCTGGGTGGCTTTATATCAGCTTTACAGTATTTAGATGGGGAAATAGTTTGTCAAAATAGTGTCATTCTTCTCTGGCCAGACAAAATCATAAGTTTAAATCTAGGCTAAAGCAGAATCAGATTGTACAAAGGACTCATCTGGTTCCTGTGGTCTTGTCCCGATGGCCGTCTTGGAGTCCGGGTCTTCACTGGGGCTCATCTAGGTGTCCTGGCTGTAGAGTTTGCAGAGTTTAGCTCCAACCCCAATTAAACACACCTGAAGCAGCTGATCAAGCCCTTACTAGGCATACTAGAAACTTCCCAGAAGGTGTGTTGAGGCAAGTTGGAGCTAAACTCTGCAGGACACCGGCCCTCCAGGACCGAGTTTGGGCACCCCTGTCCTGAAGGGATTTTTGAACGGCTTTGTTTAAATACCAGAAATAAGGTCTGTGGTTAACACAAGCTCAAGGTATTGTCACAATTTTTCACAAGTAATACCCCTTGCGAGTTTTTATGGCACACTGGCATAGTTTGGGTCATAGGTCATAGTTTGGCCATATTTTATGCAAGTTGCTAGCTGTGGGCAAGCACTCCCTCATTACAATCCAGATTCAACATTAGAATGCAGGTAAGAGCAAGCAAGTTTATGGGTGCATACACTTGCTGTGAATCCGTCTGAAATTTTGCATGAGAACAAACAATAAATATTATACAAAATTATTAGTGAACGAGGCCAAAGTACTCTTTAAGACTTTGTTTGTCTGATTCATCTGTATGTTTTGTGGTCTCACTCTCTGTTTAACAGGTTGATTAACAAGTAAAATAAGGGGAACTGGTTTTGTTTTTCTTTGAAGGTGTGTATTATGAATATGGAAGATTTCCTTCAGGCAAACTGACCTGTCACACTGTTAGCTCACTGAGCAACCATTCAGTCAGCTTCAGATGCCCCTGTTTTCACCCATATCTTTTGTGTCTTTGTCCCCTCGGTTGTGTCCTACTTCTCAGTGCTTTTAAGGTTTTAGTAAGAATCAGGGACCTGCATGCTATGTGAGTACTCCTCTTTTTTTCCCCAGCTTTTGCTGGCTGTAAGGGTCGGAATCCCCTCGACTGAATGGCCGGTTGGTTTTGTTCTGTGCCATGGTTGACCGATCGACTGCATTGCATTGCACAGCCACGAAATGGGTCATTCTGTCAGCGACGCCCCTTCCTATCACTGATCGTATTTACATGTGCCCGTGATGCAATGTCGAAGTGCTCCTAATCACAGAATGGCAGAGCCAGCACTTTGGTCAGGAATGATTAGATGTGCTGTGCTGAAGACCTGAAGGTCATACAGTCTCTGAGTGGAGCTGTTGTACCCTGCGGTGGGATTCCCAGCCCATCTAAAGTTAGTGGTATGTCCAAGATGTCAGTTCGGATTGGACACCACCAGCTAAAAATTTGTTCGCTCAGCAAACATGTTCTCTGCAAAGTATAACTGTATTACACCAAAAGTGTAAACAGACTGTTTGACACAATGTTATATACAGGTACATCTCAATATTTTTTGTCACTCATTTCAGAAAGTGAAACCCATATATTATATAGATTCATTACACATAGAGTGAAATATTTCAAGCCGTTATTTCTTTAAATTTTGATGATTATGGCTCACAGATAATGAAAACCCAAAATTCAGTGTCTCAGAAAATTTGAATATTACATAAGATCAATAAAAAAAGGATATTTTAAACAGAAATGTCAGGCTTCTGAAAAGTATGTTCATTTCTATGTACTCAATACTTGGTTGGGCCTCCTTTTGCATGAATTACTGCATCAATGTTGCGTGGCATGGAGGCAATCAGGCTGTGGCACTGCTCAGGTGTAATGGAAGCTCAGGTTGCTTTGATAGCGGCCTTCAGGTCATCTGCATTGTTGGGTCTGGTGTCTCTCATCTTCCTCTTGACAATACCCCATAGATTCTCTATGGGGTTCAGGTCAGGCGAGTTTGCTGGCCAATCAAGCACAGTAACACCATGGTCATTGGACCAGCTTTTGGTACCTTTGGCAGTGTGGGCAGGTGCCAAGTCCTGCTGGAAAATGAAATCAGCATCTCCATAAAGCTTGTCAGCAGAAGGAAGCATGAAGTGCTCTAAAATTTCCTGGTAGATGGCTGCGTTGACTTTGGACTTCAGAATACACAGTGGACCAACACCAGCAGATGACATGGCAGCCCAAATCATCACTGACTGTGGAAACTTCTCATTGGACTTCAAGCAACATGGATTCTGTGCCTCTCCACTCATTCTCCAGACTCTGGGACCTTGATTTCCAAATGAAATGCAAAATTTACTTTCATCTGAAAAGAGAACTTTGGACCAATGAGCAACAGTCCAGTTCTTTTTCTCCACAGCCCAGGTAAGACATTTTTGATGTTGTCTCTGGTTCAGAAGTGGCTTGGTAAACCTTTTCCTGAAGATGTCTGAGCGTGGTGACTCTTGATGCACTGACTCCAGCTTCAGTCCACTCCTTGTGAAGCTCTCCCAAGTGTTTGAATCAGCTTTGCTTGACAGTATTCTCAAGCTTCCAGTCATCCCTGTTGCTTGTGCACCTTTTCCTACCCAAATTCTTCCTTCCAGTCAACTTTGCATTTAATATGCTTTGATACAGCACTCTGTAAACAGCCACACCTTTCAGTAATGACCCTCTGTGACTTACCCTCTTTGTGGAGGGCGTCAATGTTCGTCTTCTGGATCATTGCCAAGTCAGCAGTCTTCTCCATTATTGTGGTTTCAAAGAACAAGATATAACCGGAAATTATACTGTAGGGATGGTCATTAATCGAAACTCAAATTTAAATATTCTAATATTTTGAGAAACTGATTTTTGACTTTCATGAGCTGTAAGCTCTAATCATCAAACTTAAAACAAAAAAACTTTTGAAATGTTTTACTTTACATGCAATGAATCTAAAATATATGAAAGTTTCACTTTTTGAAATAAGTTACAAGAAAATATTTTTTCACAATATTAATTTTTTTTTAAGATGTACCTGTAGAGGAGACCGGGGCTAGTTGTCACACTTTTCATTTCAGTAAATTTCTCTTTCTTGTCACACATCTCATGTATTTCATCACCACAGTATTTTTGTTTCTAACATAAAATATTACGGTTTACATTGTACAACTAGGGCTGAAAATTGTTTTATGAGGATTTAATTTATTAGGATAAACAGACATTAATTATAGACTTCTGGTTAATTTATCATATATTAGAATTTTTCACTAAATTAACAATAAATTGACAGCCCAATATAGTATAATGCATAAATCTATGTAATTTACATTTTTAATCTACACAAAATAAGCAAATCGTCAGGAAATATTACATTCACACAATATAGAAAGACTTTACTGTAAATTGTAGAAAACTGTGACAACTAGCCCCTTTGACCCCTATAACAGTGATTTCTATGTAGCTCATTACCACATTGAATTATTTGTTGCAGATGCTTTTATATGCATATAATCGTTTCACAATTGAGTTGTGGACAATAGACTGTAGTAAGAGAACGGACCTCTGCAAAAAAAGCATTTTCGCTGAATTGCTTTAGGTTGGTCTCAGGTATCGTTGACAGTTGAGTAAATTTCCCCAGAGAAAATATGAAGAGATATTACACTTTTAGGCAGACCACACCAGCTCTGGTTTTGAAACACTCAACAGAATTGACTCTGGTTTCTGGGAGTGTTTGTCTAAAAACATTAATCTTTCAGCCTGACTGTAATCTCCTCAAAATGTTAGGCACATTAGAGTTTAATAAAGTTTGACACCAAAGTTTGATTCATGGTAGGGTTGGATGATTTTGATGTGTAGTTGAATCACAATCCAAGTTATGGATAGCTTGAAAAATAAGTGAATGTTCCCTGCAGCTCACTCAGGCCAGAGTGCTGATAGCAGTTGATGTGTCATAAAAAATGTCATAAAAGCTCACAAAGTGTGTGAAGTACTTCTTGTTTAATTAATCAAACAGGTGATCGATATGAAATAAGTTTTTTTCTGTTCTTACAGGAATGATTTACACCACCGGCAGCCTGGACTGCGAGACTCAGAAATCATACTGGCTAACGGTGTATGCAACGGACCGTGGCGTGGTGCCACTCTCTGCCTCTATTGAGGTGTTTATCCAGGTGGAGGATGTGAATGATAATGCACCTTTGACCTCTGAACCCGTCTACCACCCGTACGTCATGGAGTACTCTCCCAAAGACGTGTCTGTGGTCCGTATCCAAGCCCAGGACCCGGATGTTACCCGCCTCAGATAGTCGTCTCATGTATCGTATCACTGCTGGGAATCCTCAGAACTTCTTTTCCATTGATTCCAACACAGGTAATAAAAACTTTTTTTTTTTTCTCATAAAATCTTTTATTTTTCATTATATTACCAAGGCTGCAAATTGATTTAATTTTTCCCCCAATTAATTAGAGCTAAATTAGGCAAATCACATTTAGTTGCATATGTGAATATTTGCAGGAAATTATAAGGATTTAAATTATGAAGGTAATTCAAAGATGTAGAACAGTACGCTTAATTATAGACTTTTGTTAATTGTGTTATTTTTTAATATACAAATAAAAACATTTATTATAAAAATACAAATGTAGTAACACACGTAAGATTATACTGCATATGTTTATAATAATTTTTTTAATAAAATAAAAATCTAAAAAGTATTTGAAATAAGTATAAGTATACTACAAATACATTTACATATTTATGTACTTAATTTTACTTTTGATTTTTGTAGTTAATGCGCTTCAATTTTGCAGAAGTAGTGCTGAAGTTTAACTAAAGATATACTGAAGTAAATATGATTGTTAAAGTGGAACTATTGCAAGTAAAATATCTTGCATTTAAAGTCCTCATCAATAGTGATATTAAAATACTTTTTAGGCTTAATATTAATAAATTTACATTGTGCACAAGTAGTACTCCAAATAAAGTTTATTATTTATTTTGTAAATAAATATTATTTTTTTATATCAGTAAGTCTTGAGCGATATGTCAGTAATAGATTTGAACTATACTTAGTATGAAATAAATGTATTAAATATATTCCTTTTTTACTAGGGATATGAGATTATACTGCACAAATTTGTCACATTTTTAATATAAAAATAAGAATTTAGTATTATATGTGAGATTGTACTGCATGCATTTGTAATTTATATTTTTTATATAAAAACAAACATTTAGTGATATATATGAGATTATATTGTACAAATGTTTGATTTACATTTTTAACCTACAGAAAATAAGAAAATCTACAGGAAATAAATAATAAATAATTTATTTCCCCTGAATATGAGCAAATAATCTTTGATCATATCGCCCATCGATCGCGTTCACGAGCGCTTTCACAAGTACTACTAAACAAACTGAGCAGCACAGGCTGTAATCTGCTCGGTGTCAGGACATTCTAGTGTGAAGTGTTAACACACATGCCGCGCTCTGATCCCATGGCATGCTGGGTGCATGCTGCACTGCTGATTACACCGAGGTGCTGCTTTCCTTGTCATTTGATAAGTGAGTCATGGGAGCTTATGTATGCAGCTGTAGTCAGTGAATTAATTAAACAAGGTTTGGTTGCCAGCAGGAAAGCTTTTCATTCTACTATCGGCAAATCCATCCAAGGCAGCATGTGGCACCACATATTTACACTGGAATACAGAGGTTTAAGCTCAATAAATCTTACTCCATATATATAATGAGATATGAGTGAATGTGTGCATGCACTGATATGTAGTGAGCAGAGAGGTAACACTGTATTTCACTATATGAAAGCCTTTGAGTGTTGAAGGATGAAGTATATGGAAAACAATATATGGAAGGAAATGAAATTATGGTTGAATCAACCCAAAAGTATCAAACCTTGAAGGTTTTATAGTTTGACCCTGGACTGCAGTCATAGATTCTACTTTAGCTTCAGCCACTGTGGGGAAAAAGCCGTTGTAATTGCTCCCCACTTATCTAGCTCTCTTTTTGTGATTGTCTGTTGAACTCAGCCTGAGTGTTCAGATAAATTGCATTGTGAGCTCTTTTATAAAAACAAATGTGTTGTGACTAAGCCAGCAACCAATTACTGCACCCTGAAAATAGAGAGTGCATGTTTGATTATTAGTTTAAAGCGCTTGCCTCTAATAGTCATATCTTATACGATTTCTTTTCGTTACAAATGCCCTCCCAACAATATCTTTATACTTAAATGAATGGTTTATGAGTGAAAAATCCTTCTCTTATACTTTCCTTTTCGTGCTTCAGTCCCTCATCGCCTCCGAGTTCATAGTTTCTCTAATTCCTCTAATTGAGTCTCTCTGGATGACACACATTAGGGAATACTGTGGATTCCAGCAGTGCAATTCAACCTGTGCCATCAGGAGTTCTTTTGTTGCCATGGTTATATTTAACAGAGAATCACTGGCTCAGAAAGCACGTACAATAGATTTATGTTAGGTAAATAATGGGAACTTGTGCTAAAATGGTCACATTATTCTACAAAATGATGAAATTTGCAGTATGTTTGCACATGGTGTATATATATATTTTTAAACACCCTCAATGGAGCTCAGAAGGAGAAATGCACTCTCAAGCTTCAAAAAGGATGGGAAAACACCATAAAAGTACTATAAAAAATCATCCATATTACTGATGTGCACTATAGTTCGCAAATATAAGTTATACATTCTTCAAACTTTTCTTTACGTGATTGACGGAAGAGGCAAAGTCATATGGGCTTTGAACGAGATGAGGATGGTAACTATATTTTTGTTCTCTCTTTCTTTATGAGATTCTCAAGCCCTCTTCTCTACAGCTTATCAGTATGTCCACAGCAGGAATTGTTGTCAAACCCATAGATCTGCTTAAAATGATTTACCTTCAGACTTCAGCATCCAGATGTCTTGTGCCTTAAGGAAGCATTCATATTTAGGAATGCCTTCCTGTTCTCAATCTCTGCTGTTCTGTCTGCACTGAAGTGTTTTTAAAGCCACTAGGGGTTTGAAAAATTACCCTATGCATTCACCACATACCATCTGTGGGTTTATGCCAAAGGCCTGTGTCATGAGCTGCTGTTTTTCTGCAATAAACAAAGAGTGTTGTGTAAATTTATGCACCCTTGCTGACATGTTATTAATCATTGTCGAGTAGAGTGGCTTTCCATGCTGATTGTTACAGCTCTTTCATTGCACAGTTGTCAAGTAAGTTACCAGCTTATTCAATTTTATAATTTAAAAAAAAAACTGTTTTTCAGGACTCATCACCACCACGTCAAGGAAACTGGACAGAGAGCAACAAGCAGAGCACTTCCTAGAGGTACTGAATACTTCTTTATCTGTGCCTTAAAAGAGTAATTCAAGCAAGAAATCATATCAATATCATATCAATCATATCATATCAATATCTCAAGCTCTCTGAAAACCAGTAAACAATTAGCGATTAAATAAGAATAGGAAACTGATTATAAGCAATAGGACAAAAAAAAACAACAACTAAAGAACAAATAAATAAGAAATGCTACATACATTTTATAAAGTAATCAAATATATAAAAACACTGCATATTCTTCACTGTATAAGTTATAAATTTCCTTTTATTGAAGTTACAAAAGTGTTTAAGTCAAGAACAGTGAGAGATTTTCTCTCTTTTGTTGGACTACTGTCACTTTAAGAGCTGCCCAGATCCAATATACTGTTACACATGTGTTTTCTTTCTCAGCTGTTTGCTTTCACTTAAGACCTAAATTACTGTTTTATAAGGATACATGCAAAGATGAAATATTGACACACATAATAAGTGTGTGTATTTAACCATTCAAGGCCTATAAAAAGGCAAAAATAACTCAGTTTCAATACTTCCATGCTGTATATGCACCATCTTCATGTTCGTGCGCTTCTCTGACAGTGCTCAGAAACCGTATCTCAGACAGTGCACGCATGTAGAGAAATAAGTTCTCTTTCGCAGCTAATTGTGTTTCAATGGCTTAAAATCTGTTGTTTTTAAACCACAATGCTTAAAAATGACCACGTAATATAGCAACGTCACATGAGCGTGTAACTGAGATAAAGACCATAGTCTAAAATCTCTGTCGGTTGACAAATTTCTACCGGTTAATCGTGTCTCGCCCATGGTATACTGTATTTTATGGTGTATTTATGGTTTGTACTGTTTGAAGTTTGACAGCCATGCACTTTCATTTTATGGAAAAGAGGAATTGAAAAAAAGGGGAACATACAGGTTTGGAATGACATGAATGCAAGTAAATAGTAACAGTTTTTATTTTTGGGTGAACTATCCCTTTAAGAGCAAATGCATTTATTCATTGATTCTCAAGGGCAGTTTTATTAGTTTATAAAATGAAGTCATGTAATAGTCATAAGTGACAAAACTATGATGAAACTCCTGTACAAAGCAGGCTAAAATGATTACCCATCAACAGCCTAAATTCTTTATTGATTATCATACAGGATGCACCCTGACTTATTTATTGATCTGTTTTAGGAACACATTTGTCCGTCCGACGAAATAGTGAGATGCTACCAGTAACCTACTGAATTCATTTGAATATAAGGAGAATCATTTGTAGTATCAAGTGAGGAATGGATTTACGCATGTAAAGGCAACAGTGTTTCCATGTGCTTTTTAATTTCTACTGTCTTATAATTAGGTGCAGTACAGCAAACGACTTGTCTACATTTGCATTATGAGTGACAGAGAGGATAAAGCCAGCGCTTACTGACCAAGGACTCTTATTTGGCACTAAAACACGTGCAGATGTGCAAATTTTCATACAGTCTGGTGAGCAGCTCTTAAATTGCTGATCAGTTAATGAGGGCAGTACAGTAGCATTGATCAATGGGATGGGTGTGGCTCCCCGTGATCCCTGCTCTACATGGGCCGAGCGGAATGAGGGCCATTGATTTTTGTGTTCACTAAATGATGATGCTCTCTGCAGCAGGCTTCAAGTTTCAAAGTTCATATCTTACATCTAGCGCCTTTGACAGCTGCCCAGGCATCAGCGTCTCCAGCGTGTGGCGCTGATGGCGGATGGTGGTCATCAAAGATTTAGTTCGTAGAGGCTTTCATGATCCGCTGCTTCTGAGTTTTGCAGTGTCGTAATATACCCCTGGCCCCAATTTTGTGGCCACTGTCAGATCAAGTTCTGGGAATCTCCAGTGGATCTCCATGAAGAAGAGCTGACTCATTGTGTTGTTTTCTAAAGAACACATTGTATTGATGTATTTTTCTATTCATTTATTTTAAATAGAAGTTGAGTAGGGACAGTTTTGTTTATAGGCATTTCAGTCTTTTATTAGGGCTGTCAAACGATAAATCGCGGTTGATTGTATCCACACCAATATGCCTATAATATGAACATAACCAACTGTATTTATTATAACATTCATTATTATAACAAATATCCTACCAGCAGAGGTTGCCAACGGCCTGGTGTTGTTACACTTTAAGAAATTCTTAATTCGTGGCAGTGATATAGTCCTACCTATAGCCCATTAAATGAAGTCAGATATTATTGCACTTTTCACAGTACACGAAGTAGTCATTGAGCAGTTTTAGCTGGGCGATGTTGATAATAATGATCCACTATTTGAGATTTAGCTGTTTTGTAATGAGAATCAGAATGAGCTTACTTGCCAGGTATTGTCAGTCCTTGGGTGCTTCTCAATTCTTATTTGTGCATCCTCGTTTCCTTTCCTTGCGTCCTTTCCTCGCATCTTAGCTCCACCCCTTCAGGATACGAGGGAAGGATGCACATAAAAGACGCGAGGATGGAGGAATTGAATCAAGTGAAATGATACATCCTCGCTCCCTTTAGCATCACTTTAGAGCGTCATCAGCTGCGCAAAATGGATCTGCCCTTATGTTGTTAAAGTTTGTTTTTTAAGACTTTCAAAATAAACATTAATAAAGCAAGATGCCCTGTTGAAATATATGACATGTATGGTTTATTTAAATTGCAAAGGTAAAATATAAATTAAAAATTATTACAACAGATGAGAAGGGGGAGGAGAATTTACACGTGCGTCAGGTTTTTCGATGAAAAAGACTTCCGCATAGGATACACCTGTGTATCCTCGCTCATAGCTCCTTTGGAAGGCTCCTCACTCCTCGTTCCTCGCCTCCTCACGGTGCAATTAGAGAATTGAGATGTCCTTCAAGATGGCTAAGCTCGATCGGTTTCCGGGTCATAGGATGGAGGACGGAGGAGTGAGGAAGCGAGGAGGGATATTGAGAAGCACCCCTTGTCTTGTGTTTCCCCTCCTCTCGTGTCCCTATTTGGCCATCCTCGTTCCTTTAATTAGTAGTTAATGTGTCCCCAGCCCTGCATGTGATTGCCCCACACCTGTTTCTGTTCTTCCTTGCTAATTTCCCAGTGTTTATAAGCCCTGTGTTTCCTAGCCCCTGTGTCCGGTCTTATCGTCATTGATGTTCGTCTCTCCCCAAGCTCCTCGTCTCATTGTGTGTGTCTTCAATAAACGGATTATTGGAACTTCCACGTCTCCGCACCTCCTTGTATCCCGAGAGGGAACGTGACAGAAGACCGGAACCAAACAGAAGTAAGCGGCGCTTTTCCATCCCCGCCTTTTTTTTCCGTTTTTGAAAGTTTTTTGTTTGCCCCTTTTTCCCCGCTCCCTCCACGGCGATGGAGTTCACCGCCCGCCTCGGCGCCCTCGTTTTGCGGGATCTCCCCTTCGTGGAGTACACGGAGGAGTTCTGCGGGCTGGCCAGGAAGGCGGAGCTGCACGACGCCGTCATCCTCCAGCTCTTCCGGCTCGGGGCCTGTCACCACCGCCCCATGAACCTCCCAGACACCACGGGATTAACCTGGAGAGGAGGGATTTGCCGGTGTCTGGGAGATGTCCGGGCCCGAGCCAGTGTCAGCCCGTCCTCGTCAGCGGCTCTCCCGAGCCCGCCGCCGCTCGCGCTTCCAGAGCGCCCCCGCGAACTCGCGCTTCCAGAGCGCCCTCCAGTGCCGGCTCCTCGCACGTGCCCGCCTGTGCCGGCTCCTCGCACGTGCCCTCCCGTGCCGGCTCCTCGCACGTGCCCTCCCGTGCCGGCTCCAAGCACGTGCCCTCCTGAGTT
This sequence comes from Barbus barbus, assembly GCF_936440315.1. Lineage (NCBI taxonomy): Eukaryota > Metazoa > Chordata > Actinopteri > Cypriniformes > Cyprinidae > Barbus > Barbus barbus. The sequence goes on from NC_136723.1 coordinate 12,474,256, forward strand.
CCCGCTGGTTCCGTCCAGCCCCGCGCTGCAAGAGCGCCCCCAAGTGCCGGCTCCAAGCACGTGCCCTCCCGTGCCGGCTCCACGCACGTGCCCTCCCGTGCCGGCTCCAAGCACGTGCCCTCCTGAGTTCCCGCTGGTTCCGTCCAGCCCTCCTGAGTTCCCGCTGGTTCCGTCCAGCCCTCCTGAGTTCCCGCTGGTTCCGTCCAGCCCCGCGCTGCAAGAGCGCCCCCAAGTGTCCGCATTTCCCGAGCGCCCCCAAGTGCCGGCTCCAAGCACGTGCCATCCCGTGCCGGCTCCACGCACGTGCCCTCCTGAGTTCCCGCTGGTTCCGTCCAGCCCCGCGCTGCAAGAGCGCCCGACAGAGTCCGCGCTGCAAGAGCGCCCGACAGAGTCCGCGCTGCAAGAGCGCCCGACAGAGTCCGCGCTGCAAGAGCGCCCGACAGAGTCCGCGCTGCAAGAGCGCCCGACAGAGTCCGCGCTGCAAGAGCGCCCGACAGAGTCCGCGCTGCAAGAGCGCCCGACAGAGTCCGCGCTGCAAGAGCGCCCGACAGAGTCCGCGCTGCAAGAGCGCCCGACAGAGTCCGCGCTGCAAGAGCGCCCGACAGAGTCCGCGCTGCAAGAGCGCCCGACAGAGTCCGCGCTGCAAGAGCGCCCGACAGAGTCCGCGCTGCAAGAGCGCCCGACAGAGTCCGCGCTGCAAGAGCGCCCGACAGAGTCCGCGCTGCAAGAGCGCCCGACAGAGTCCGCGCTGCAAGAGCGCCCGACAGAGTCCGCGCTGCAAGAGCGCCCGACAGAGTCCGCGCTGCAAGAGCGCCCGACAGAGTCCGCGCTGCAAGAGCGCCCGACAGAGTCCGCGCTGCAAGAGCGCCCGACAGAGTCCGCGCTGCAAGAGCGCCCGACAGAGTCCGCGCTGCAAGAGCGCCCGACAGAGTCCGCTCCTCTGTGGCTACCAGGGGGGAGCTTCCCCAAGAAAATTTTGGGGGGGGGTAAGAGGGTCACAGCCTGTGTGGCCGGGCCAAGGGCCAAGGCCACAGAACCCCCCGGGCCCGAAAAAAATAGGCCCTGGCTTCCCGAGTCCCCTGGCCTCCCGAGTCCCCTGACCCGCCCTGGCCTCCCGAGTCTCCAGATCCGCCATGGCCTCCCGAGTCCCCTGACCCGCCATGGCCCCTGGAACGGGCACCGCCCTGGAGGCCTCCAGAGCGCCCAGCCCCCCTCCCCATTGGATGGTGTTAGGCGTGAGGACACGCCTTCCGGAGGGGGGCGTAATGTCAGTCCTTGTCTTGTGTTTCCCCTCCTCTCGTGTCCCTATTTGGCCATCCTCGTTCCTTTAATTAGTAGTTAATGTGTCCCCAGCCCTGCATGTGATTGCCCCACACCTGTTTCTGTTCTTCCTTGCTAATTTCCCAGTGTTTATAAGCCCTGTGTTTCCTAGCCCCTGTGTCCGGTCTTATCGTCATTGATGTTCGTCTCTCCCCAAGCTCCTCGTCTCATTGTGTGTGTCTTCAATAAACGGATTATTGGAACTTCCACGTCTCCGCACCTCCTTGTATCCCGAGAGGGAACGTGACAGGTATGGTTTACACATACGAGGAATTTGTTTTAATGACAGAAGCTCCACAGTGCAACAGAATGAGAGCGACAAGACACAGATAATAAAAAGAATAATACAAAATAGACAATGTACAAAATAGCAAAAAACACAATATACAGTTTTTTTTTTTTTTCACACAGGGCCATGTGGGTTTGGATTTTGTTTTCCCTTCATAAAAAAAACCCTTCATTTAAAAACTGCATGTTGTGTTTACTTGTGTTATCTTTGATTTAATATTTACATTTTTTTTTGATGATCTGAAACATTAAAGTGTGACAAACATGCAATAAAATTAAAAATCAGTGTATATGATAGACAATTAAATATGTACAGTTATGATATGTGCATAACTGTACATACATAATTGTCTATATTATATATTGTGTTTTTTGCTATTTTGTACATTGTCTATTTTGTATATTTGTATATTATTCTTTGCCCATATTTTAGGATCGGTGGATAAGCACAAACGTAGCAAATGATGATCATTCCCTGTAGTTCAGTTAAACATAGGACAAACCCGCAAATGGTTTTATTTTAAAGAACAACTGCGGTGACAAATAAGACAATAATACCAAATAGCCCATCAGCGTGAACTGGGGTTTTATGTGTGGATAATGGGAATGAAAGCCTTAATATTTAAACCTTAAAATTAACAATATTATTATTATTTTGCATATAGGCCTATTTTAAATGTTTTTGTTTACTTAACGGTTATGAAATTTGACCAATCAAATCGAATCAAATATTATTATTAATGTGCTTTAGTGCGTATTTAAGCAATAAATGTTCATATATTTTTTCTGTAACATTTTTATTTATACTTTTATATATAGGCTATGCACAAATTAAATTACTGGTTTTGTGGCTCAATCCTTTAAAAATAACCAGGAATCACTGTACTATATTAGACCTACTGATTTTAGATTGTTAGTTATTATAGTTATTATATCTTTAATAAATAAAAAAATATGAATAATATTAAAAATATAATTTTTAATGAAAATATTAAAGATGGTCTCTTTTACTCATTAAAAGTGCTCACGTATATTGCACAGATTTACAGCTCTGAGTGATTTAATGTTTGATAGTTGCAGGTCTTATATGGCTGCAATGATCGAGTGTTAATGAATCTAAATTCATCCGTACACAGATTAGAACAGGCACACAGTGAGGGTGTGGATACATAACTGGATTTTTAATGTCTGATGTTACGTGGACACTTAAAGGAACCTTTAAAAATAGTAAGAGAATCAATATAGGCTCAAATATTTTATTACGATATAAACAAGGAAACATTGAGCTTGCCATGAAAACATTTTATTAGCACTTTATAACCTACAAGTTTGTGACGCATTGAGCAACGTAGGCTATAACTATCTCTTTAAACAACAAAAAAAAAACAGTTGTGCTTTAAAACGTAAAATCAGCCGCTTATGTTCGTGTTTGTCCATTTCTAAAATACATCTAAATTATTCTAAATTATAGTCATTTGCATATAAAATCCCAATTTAGTGCTGATCTGTGGCCTGCCGATCCTCAAGGAAACATGAATGAAGCGCTATTCAGCCTGAAGAACCAGGAGGTGCTGTCATCAAGAGTGTATTTGTAAACAATGACTTCCTCTGACTAAAATTACCATGGTTACTAATCAGATAATAATTAAGATAGGCCTATGATACTAGTTAGCACATAATATTTCTGTAATATGGCCAAATCAATTACAAAATCGTACACAAAGGAATGTGCATGCTCGGGTCTACACCAATATGATTTGCCGTGTTATAAACCAATGGAATTGGGGGTGGGCGGAGCGACACGTGTCGCCCCGCCCCAATCGTCCAGATTGCACTCTGGAGTACTTGAATGAAAGCGGTGTACCTGTCATACCATTGGTAGGCGAACTCGTGAGCTCGAACATGATATCAACAAGTTTTTTTTAAATGTAGGACTTTTTTTTTTTTTTTTTTCTCCCACAGCCGAACGCCGGAGATTCGGCATGGTGCCGGAGAACTTTAAGCCCTGATTATGTAAACACAAACTTTTATTTTGGATGTGATTAATCACGATTAATCATTTGACAGCACTTGTCTTTTTTATTTATCTGGAGAACAGAGAGAGATGTAGAGTTGCTATGTGGGGTTTCTAGGGTAGTTGCTAAATGGTCACATACTGGCCCAAGTCAAAAGAGGCCATCCTCGAGGCCCTAGATATGGCTGGAGTCACTCCTTTAATCTAAATCTGTTGTAATGTCTACTTGCCAGAAATCTGGTTGATTGCTTAACTTCAGCTTTAATTTATGTCAGTACAAATGGCAAGGGATGAGTTACAAGATTTAAAGAACAGAAGTAAAATGTGCAATATGTTATGGCAAAGTATTTTGTTTTGATTGTATAACAATGAAAAGGTACATGTGCAAATGAATAGATGCAAATCAAGTACTAGTTCATAAGTTTGGGGTCAGCAAGATTTTGTTTTTTGAAGTCTCTCATATTTACCAAGACTGCATTCATTTGATTAAAAATATATATGAAAACAGTGTTGCAAAATATTACTACAATTGAAAATAATGATTTTTATTTGAATATATTTTAAAATGTAGTATTTTCCTCTGATGGCACAGCTGAATGTTCACCATCCATTCCTCCAGTCTTCAGTCAGCGTCACATGGTCTTTCAGAAATCATTCTAATATGCAGACTAGCTACTCAAGGAACATTTATTATTATCAATATTGAAAACATATTTTTGTAGAATCCATAATGTTTTTGAATAAAAATTAATAAAAAGAACAACATATATTTGAAATAGAAATCTTTTGTAACATTATAAATGTCTTAACAGTCTTATTAGATCAATTTAACTTATCTTTGTTGAAGACAATATTCATTTATTTCAAATAAAAATCTTACTAACCCCAAACTTTTGAAGGGTACTACATATAAGTTGGGTATAGTATATATAATAAGTATATATTATACATATAAGTCATGAAGACATGAGTAAAAATATACATACATGATTGCATGAATGAAGGTATAAAGAGACAACGAGGAAATGTATGAAAATGTATGAGGAAATGAGTAAAACTCCATTTGCAGCCTCCTTGACCTGGTAATATTGGATATTGACACTGAAATGAAAATATACTGCCTATTTTATCTTCAGAAGCTGTGGATTTTTCACCATAATTTTGTTTACATGTGTTTATCTAGGTTACAGTTATGGATGGAGGAGGGATCTTCAGGCAGTCCACTGTCTGGGTGATAGTGCATGTTCAAGATGAGAATGACAATACGCCTGAATTCAAAGAGTCTGTGTACCGCATCAGCCTTCCGGAGCGGGACCGTAACAAACGCGGTGATCCTGTCTACAGAGTCTTCGCTTATGATCGAGATGAAGGGTCCAATGCAGATCTCACATACAGCATCGTGGATGGAAATGACGACGGCAAATTCGTAATCGATGCCAAGACAGCCATGGTGTCTTCCAGGAAGATGGTGACAGCTGGTGGCTATGATATACTCACGGTAAAGTATCAGACAGATGGGCACTTCAGTGAATATTAAAGAGAGGTTTTTCTTTAAAGCAGCATAACGTTTTCAGCCTTTTTTACTTCATATTTTCTCAGATAAAAGCCATTGACAATGGGACCCCTCAGAAGTGGTCGACCGCCCGTTTGCATGTTGAATGGATTCGGAAGCCCATGCCTTCGCCAGTAGTCTTGCGATTTACAGCAGCCATTTACAACTTCACAGTGGTGGAAAATGCCAAAGTGTATGAGTCAGTTGGAGTGGTCTCTGTTTGGCAGACAGAAACTCCTTTATGGTTCGACATCATTGGTGAGCATAAATAATGCAGCAGTTTCAGTCATAAATTAAGTCGGGATGCAAACTTTAATGTCCCTGATATTACTGATGTTACTGTCTGCTTTGGATGAATCGCTTGTGTTGTAGCATTCCTCAGTTGCTTCGGATAAAACTGTGCGGATAAATGAGCAAATGTAAATGTAATTTAAAAGAGTGGATATCTGTGGTAAACTATTCTGACAATGATTTACTCCATTTGCTTTTTGCTTACAGCTCTTCTACATATTTATCATTTGCACCTATACTTTCTACTCAATGGAATTTAGTCAACTAAAATATGCAAAGAGGGTCATTTTGATTAAACGTTCTCAGTATTTGGGATTTCGCTGAGCTTTGCAGATGTTGTCCCACATATTGGAATTGCTTGTGTAAATTTTAGTTGGAAAACTCCTGAAAGAATTAGCATTTAAAAATAGTTGTCTAGCTTAATATGAGCTTGTGACTTCAATGTCAGTTTTTTTTTTTTTTTTTTTCTCTCTGTTTATCTGTATCTGTTTCTGAGAAGGTGGAAGAACGTTTTATATCCCACAGAGCTCCTGTGGTGGAAACTGTTCATCTGACAGTGGTAGGCTAACTGTCAGTATTTTGTAGTTATTTTCCTAAGCATGAAGGGCTGGCTGGTTTATCTGATACTTTTACATACTCGCTTTAAAAACTCCATTTGCTGCAGGGCAAACGTGACGTGCTCAATCCTGTAAACACTTTGAGTGCTGAGATACCTTCCAGACTTTGGGTCTTCTGATCTCACTTAAGTGCAGTGAAAATTGAGTGGAATTGGAACAGATGCATGCAATGCATACTAAAGATGCGCAGAAAGTTTGCCCTTATCCGTCAGAATGGACCTGAATTAATGATTTGAGAATCTGCCGTGAAGAGGCCTGAACTTGACACAGATGTTTGTGGGAGTCGAAGATAAGAGACCTGAGGCTGATGGGAAAGATCCCAACATAAAGCGATTGATGTTTCGAAAGCTGTGAAACTTTGATGAATCACTGTGAAACATAAAAAATGTATTACTCACAGACGTGCCAAACTGCGTGCTGTTTACCTTGATCCTTTTCTGCTAAACCTTTACCTCTTCGTTGGATTTATAAGTGCATGCAAAGCATTTTCTATCACTTCTCATTTTTCAGTTCATGCTAACTGATTTCTTGGTGTAATAGGTAACTATGATGGTCCATTTGATATTCAGAGAGGGATGGGGACCATAGTAATAGCCAGACCTCTAGATGCAGAGACACAGTCGCTATACAACATGACGGTACAGGTGACAGATGGGACAAACACCGCTACTACACAGGTAGGTGTATTTTTAGTAATGCAAACCTCTTGGAAACTTTTCCTAACAGATGCAACAAGTCTGCTAACTTTGCCAGAAACTTTGCAAAACGAATATTCTTGGCAGCTGTGGTTGAAATATCCAAGAGAGAAACGTCTGTAAGATTTTAAGCAGTGTGCCAGCTTTTATCTAATTTTATCAATACAAGTTTGCTGTGTGAAAGCGATATCTATATAATCTTCACTGAAAATGTCTTCAGATATGCCAGGGGCTGCTGAGTATTCCAGTGTCCCAGAAACCTACATTGTATTGTCACTCTAGCATGTGCTTTTCTGTTTCTTATTTAAGCTGTTTTGACAGTGTCTATTGAAACAGTGTAGATTACACATGCATCTGTTTAACTGAGATTGAATGTCTCTGTGAATAGCTAAAAATGACTCCTTATCTACAGATTTACATAAAGGTTTTGGACAGCAATGACAACAGTCCTATTTTCTCTGAGCGTACATATGAAGTCTCGGTGTCTGAGGATACGCCAGCCGACACTGAGGTCTTGCGTGTCCGGGCCAGGGACAAGGATGAACGGGCAAAGTTGAGCTATTCTATCCATGGCAGCGTTGATCCGGCGAGCATGCGGATGTTTAGGATCAATCCTAGTACTGGTGTCATGTACACAGCAGATCGACTGGACTATGAGACCCGCACTCAGCACATCCTTACTATAATGGTGAGAATCAACATTTGTATTATTAAATGTGTATTATGATTTCAAAACTGAAACAGATCATTTCACATGTCATATAGTGGAGTCCAAAGGTCTGAGATCACTAATGAAAATGCTTCACAATTTTAATCTAATAAGATCATGAAAAAATTATATTATAATTATAATAAAGAATAATTATAAATATTTTTAAATAATAATTTATATAAATTTAATTACATTTACGATGTCGTTTAATTTAATTTAATTAAAAAAAGTAAAATTATTAAATAAAAATTAGTGCTGTCAAACGATTATTCGCGATTAATCGCATCCAAAATAAGTTTTTGTTTACGTAATGTGTGTACTGTTTATATTTATTATGTATATATAAATACATACACATGCATGTGTATATTTAAGTAAAATGTTATATTTGTATATTAGATATTTATATATTATATAAATGTAAATATTTTCAAAATATGTACATTTACACACTTATATTATGTAAACAAAAACTTTTATTTTGGAAGCGATTAATTGCGGTCAATCGTTTGACAGTACAAAAAAAATATATATAAATGGTATTGTCAACACCATAAATGTATAAATATATTAAAATTCTCACAAAGTATTTTTAAATGGTTCAAAATTAAAAGCTTTATATTTGTTTAAAGATTTTTGTTTAGATCAATGTGGACTCTTAAACCCCACTGTCTCTTTACTGTATATAGTATTTTAAATAATCATAAATATAGCCCAGCATACCAGATTTTATATTTTGACATTTTTAACTGCTCCTTTTTTTCTCTTTTTACTTGTTTCCTCACAAATCTTTTCCATGCAAAATCTTAGTTTTTCTCCTCAGGTCTGTTGCCCTGTCTCTCCTCCTCTTTTTTTTTTTTTAGGTGAAAGATCAAGAATTTCCCTATTATAGAGACCTGGCACGGATTATTGTAACCTTGGAGGATGCCAATGACCAGCCTCCTTTTTTTACTCGCACTATTTATGACAGTACAGTGTTTGAGTCGGCCCCTCCAGGAACGTCAGCTTTGCAGGTGATCGCACTAGACAGAGACTCAGGGAGAAACGGGGAGATAGTTTACTCAATTGATGCAGGTAAACACCGTGTTCTCAGCTCTTGAATTGATTACGCTCTCTGATAACATTTCCATTGTTCAGCTGTTTTGAGTAAAACTGATTGTCTGTTCCACAGACTGTGATGCATTAGCTCATTCTTTTAACCTGTCATGAATCTTAAGATTTATCTTTGATGTATCCTTTACCCGACATGCCCCTTTTCATCATGAACTGACAGGTACGTGTCATTTTTTTCACAGGAAACACTGGTGGCATATTTGGAATAGATCCATTATCTGGCATCATTTCAGTAGCTAGAGAGCTGGACCTTACCACTGTGGGTTTTTATACCCTTACTGTGAGAGCCACAGATGGAGGTACTCCAGCGTTAAGTAGCACCACTACTGCTAGGATCTCCATCTCTCTGTCTGATTTCTCTAGTCCAAAGTTTGCCCAACAAGAATACCATGCTGAGATCACTGAGAATGTGGCTATTGGGACTTTTGTCATATTGGTCTGTGCAATTAGCCGAACCACACTGATTTATGACATTATACAAGGAAATGATGAAAGGAGGTTTAAAATAAACCGTTACACAGGTGTTATGACAACACAAAGGAATTTTGACTTTGAGATGACCTCTTCATATATGCTGGTGATCCAGGCTGTAAACATGGCTGGGATTGCCTCCAGTGTCACTGTCTGCATACAAGTGTTTGATGAAAATGATAATCCTCCAGTTTTTCAGGAGCTCACATATACAGGAACCATCAGTGAGGCGGCCCCCATCAATAGTGTGGTGATAAGTGAGGATGGAAAGCCCCTGGTAATTGAAGCCACAGATGCTGACAAGAATCACAATGCCCTCCTGGTCTTCCAGATTGTGGAGGACACAGCAAAATTGTTCTTTACTGTGGACTCAGGAACAGGCTCCGTCAGAACTATAGCTAAACTTGACTATGAAACATTCAGTTCTTTTTATTTTTCTGTTAATGTAAGGGACAGTGGCAGGCCTCAGCTGACAGCAGAGAAACCTGCCAAGGTCCTAATCAGGGTTGTGAACATCAATGACTCTCCCCCTCAGTTCTCAGAAGAAGCTTATGACACGGTTTTGCTTCTTCCAACATACGTTGGGGTTGAGGTTCTGAGATTAGAAGCCACTGATCCAGACATGACCACTGATCTGATGTATTCCTTGGCTGATAGCAACTTGGAGCACTTCGAAATTGACTCATTATCGGGCATACTCACGGTCAAAAACAACAAACTCTCCAAAGACCGCTATCGTTTCAATGTCAAAGTGTCAGACGGGCGGTACTTTTGCACAGCACTCGTGACTGTGTTAGTTAGAGAGGCTATGGACAGTGGCCTCCTCTTTAGTCAAACCACATACTTCTCCTCTGTACTGGAGAACAGTGTGAACATTACCACTGTAAGCATTGTAAATGCTGTAGGAAACCGCTTAAATGAACCACTAAAGTACACGCTTTTGAATGCTGGGACACGCTTTACAATTCGTACCACATCAGGAGTCATTCAAACCACAGGAGTCCTTTTCGATCGAGAACAACAGGAACTGTATGAGCTGGTGGTTGAGGCAAGTAGAGAATACGACCAGCTGCGAGTTGCTAGAGTAACCGTCAGAGTAGAAGTTGAGGATTTAAACGACAATGCCCCTGAGTTTCTAGGCCTTCCATATTATGCGGCTGTGCAGGTTGATGCAGAACCTGGCTCATCCATCTTCCAGGTGTCTGCGACAGATTTGGACAAAGGGATAAATGGAGCTGTGTATTATGAGTTTAAGGAGGACCATCCAAATTTTGAGGTGAATAAGCTCACCGGGGAGCTTACTCTTAAAAGGGCCTTTGATGCAGACTTGTCCAATGTAGAATATCCGCTGGTCATCCTTGCTCGTGATGCAGGCTACCCCTCCCTCTTCTCTGTTGTTGAGCTTCCAGTTACAGTTGTGAACAAGGCCATGCCTGTTTTTGACAAGTCATTTTATGGCATATCAGTTAGAGAGGATATTGCAGTGTCAACTCCCATATTATGCATAAATGCCACCAGCCCAGAGGGCCAAAACATATACACTATTGTAGAAGGGGATCCTTCCTACCAATTTGACATTGGCTTTGACAGTGGTGTGATTAGTGTCATATATCCTTTAGACTATGAAACCACACCCTTCTACAGGCTAACCATCAGGTCTACAGACGCTCTCACTGGAGCCAGATCCGAAGTAGATGTGGACATAGTTGTGATGGATGTAAATGACAATGCCCCTGCATTTCGTAATGCATCATTCACCACCACTTTGCCAGAAAACTCTATGATTGGGTCTAGCGTGATACAGCTTTGGGCGACAGACAAGGATTCTGAAAAAAACTGTGTAATTAGCTATCAAATCCTCTCTGATGGATTTAACAGCACAGATTACTTTCACATTGACCGCACTAGCGGACTCGTGTTAACAGCTCGTATTCTGGACTACGAACTTACACCGAGCTTTAGGTTTATCGTTAGGGCAACAGACAACGGTTCCCCATGCCAGAGCAGTGAGGTCACGGTCACCGTCTTAGTGAGTGACGTGAATGACAACCCACCATCCTTCAGCCAGCCACTTTATGAAGCTTTTGTGAGCAAACTGGCTCCCAGAGGGCACATTGTGACAAGTGTTCAAGCTTCTGATGCAGACAGCTCAGATGCCGAGAGATTGAAGTACAGCATACTCTCTGGAGATGAGAAAATGAACTTCATAATAGACTCTCAGACAGGTGTCATTTACTTGTCCAGCCAGCGCAGACAGGGGGTACGGCCAGCATACAACCTCAATGTGTGTGTATCAGATGGGGTCTTCACCAACACTGCACAGGTGAACATTCGAGTCATGGGGGCCAACCTTTACAGCCCTGTCTTTAGTCAAAGGTTCTACTTGGCGGAGGTCCGCGAGAATGCCCCAGCAGGTACCAAAGTCATTCAGGTGCGTGCCACAGATGAGGACTCAGGGATTTTTGGTCAGGTCATGTATTCCTTTATCAATGACCTTGGAAAGACTCAGTTTTACATTGGAGCCGATGGCCTGATAACTACAGCTCAGAAACTCGACAGAGAGAACCCAATAAACAGAGACATTGTGCTAACTATTATGGCGCTCGATGGTGGGGGAAGAGCATCCTTCTGCACCATTAGGGTAATTCTTGCTGACGAAAATGATAATGCGCCACGTTTCAGGGCTATGGAATATAGAGTTAGCATAAAGGCTAATGTGCCAATGGGTTCGCTGGTGACTCAAATCCAGGCTCAAGACCCAGATTCCGGCGATAATGGCAGAGTTATCTACTCGCTGTACAGTGAGGCAAGGCTTCCTCTAGTGGATGTGCTGGAGATTGAGCCTGACAGTGGCTGGATGGTTACAAAGGGAAGCATGGCGCATCTGAGAGGAACAGTTCTCTCCTTTTTTGTCAAAGCTACTGACGGAGGTGTTCCAGCCAAACATTCCCTTGTGTCTGCATTTATTCATGTCTTACCACCTGATGCAAATATGCCCTCCTTCACCCAACCCCAATACTCCTACACTGTGCCAGAGGACACACCTGTTGGGACAGTCTTGGGATCAGTGTACTTAAGTCCTGGTCAGACTGCTTTCTTTTCTGTGGTAAATGGAGAGACTGGGGAGAGTAACCAGGGTGGGACATTTTTGGTTGAGAGAGAAACTGGACTTCTAAGACTTGTTAACCCCCTTGATTATGAACTCATCAACATTTACCGTTTCAAAGTTGCAGCCACCATGAGACAGGCACTGGTTGAGTCCATGTCTGTAGTGGATGTAGAAGTCAGGGTGCTGGATGTGAATGACAACAAACCATTATTCGAAACCAGCTCTTATGTGACCATGGTTATGGAAGGTATGCCTAGGGGTACACGGGTTATCCAGGTACGAGCGCTCGACCCTGATTGGGGCTCTAATGGACAGGTTAATTACAGCCTTGGACCAACCCTAAACCAAGAGCAGGACAAAGCTAGTGGATCTAAATCTGCCGCTGGTGCCGTGTTTGTGATTGACAGCAAGACTGGTTGGATCACCACTCTCGGTGACCTGGATCATGAGATGTGCCCCTCTTACACCTTCAGCGTGGTGGCGTCTGATCTAGATGAGGGTATCTCACTTTCCTCCACAGCGGTAGTGACCGTTGCAATCGCAGATGTTAATGACAACCCCCCTACCTTCGAGAGAGAGTACTACAGAGGTGCTGTGCGAGAGAGTGACCCACTGGGAGAAGTTGTTTCGGTGCTGAGCACTCGTGACGGGGACAGCTCTGATCAGAATCGGCTTGTCAGCTTCCATATCACAGGTGCGTATTAAAGTAGGCAACTGGAGGATGATTTATGGCTCACGGAGGCTCTCCGGGAAAGATAATCACATTGAAAGGGATTAATTTAATGAACTAAGTGTACAAAAGCTATATAAGTAAAGAACCATCTGCTTTATGTGTCACATTACTTTGTTTAAAGCCCATCTGGGGATGTGAACAGATTGTTAGAATTAAGCTCAGTTTATTGTTTCCAATAACTTGGGATACAATATATACCCTCTCCAAAAGTGTCCCTAAGTGTTCTGGTTCACTTAACATGCTCTTAGAGCTATTTTCATGTGTGTTAGCACATTTTAATTTGATGTGTTCAATAAAGTTTATGAAATATATGCATATTGTTTTATACTACATAAAGAACAATAACATCTTACAGCAAATAAACTCTGTAATGTGTTTATGGAAATAATGGTTTGGTCTCTGTGCAGGCCATCACAGAGTTTCACAAATCTACCTTGCTCATTTATCTCTATTCTGTTGCCATCTTTTTAACTCAGGAGGAAACCCCAAGGGGGTATTTGCGCTGGCTCCCATTCAGGGGGAGTGGAAGGTCTTCGTGAAGCGGCCTTTGGACAGAGAGGAGCAGGATCGATACCTGCTCAATATCACAGCCAGCGACGGCCTGTTTGTAACCCGCATAGGCGTGGAGGTCACTGTCATGGATGTCAATGACAACAACCCCATCTGCAATCAGGTCTAAGCAATTGATTTAGGCTGGCATTTGTCATCTCATACAGCCCAAGTTTAACTACCATGTTTAATGCTTGCATACTGATGTAAATGAAGTTTTGGTATGCAAAAGTATTAAGAATTCAATACACTGTCTGAATACATTTTCATCATTATTTTTTAGGCGCAATATGAGGCCTCATTTCCAGAAGATGTGCCTATTAATACTGCTATTCTGACGGTTGGGGCAACAGACTTGGACAGTGGTGTCAATGCAGAAATTCAGTATTCTCTGTTTGGCATTGGCGTTGAAGATTTTTACATGGATGCAAATACTGGTATTTCTGTACAAACTCCTTTTGACATGTGCTTTTAAACTTTTGATGCTTTTAATTTTTCATTTTCTTAAGGCTTGAATGAATACACTACATGACTTTTGTCCAGACCTTTTCCCTAAAAAAACATTAATACATATACTTCCTCATAATTAAAAATTGCAACAATACAGCATGCTTCCTATTTAATCCAGCCGCTTATAAAATCTGCAAGTAATGCAAACACTTTAAGAATTCTTAATAAAATTCAAACTGCAAATATGAATGGCTTCTGGTTCAAAGGTAAACTTATATTTATTGTTCAAACACTTAATACTTCTAAGCCGTCTACCAGAAGGCATTGTTTCAAAGTGCAAGGGGTGCGTGTCATTATTCATCATGATACACTTAGATTTCCTTATTACTTGCTGCCAATAAAATTCAGTTAGGCTCTGCAGTGGCACACCAGTAATTTTTGAGCAAGTTCTAACAATATTTTGGAGGCGATTCTTATTCTTAATAGAAGTAGATGCAAACCACCATAAGAATGGAAAAACTTGAGACACTCTCATTAACAGTATTATAAAATACACTCAAAATAAATTTTTGTATAAAAAAAGAATTCAGTTTCTTCAGGGCAAACATTCTGTTGAAACTTTAAAGTTGTGTCAGAAATGGCACCAAGGTATTCCTCTACTTTATCGACCTCTCTGTCCTGAATAAGCAGTGGTTGCATCTTTGGAGCATTTTTTTCTGAAATCAATCACCATCTCTTTTGTTTTTGTTATATTTAGTCTCAGCTATGCTTTGTTGCACCATGTAATAAACTTAAGAATCGCATGACTATCGTCACGCTTTCAGCTTGATAGCAAGGATAGGAAAACTGTATCGTGTGCATATTTAACAACATAATAGTTATCCTGATAACTTTGACATTCATTTGTATAAACGGTAAAAATAATTGATGACAGTATACAGCCCTGTGAAGACCCAAAGGATGTACAAAGTGTATCTGATAAAACTCCATTCATCTTAACGCTTTGCTCCCTACAAGTTAATACGCAAATGTCTATCTGCAAGGCACAACTCACTAGGGGAAAAGGTATGAGTATCTGCTCAAATCTAGTTTACCAATTAACATGGAGCTAAAAAGTAAAGAGCATGTGGTTAATCAACAATGGTCAGGTCAATGTCAAAAAAAGTTAATATCTTTTTAAGTAGAGCTTTTCGTGAGATAGACTGTTGTATGTTGGACAGAAGCATCATGGTTCAGTTCCTTAAAAAATCCAGGATCCATAAAACCAACCAATGACTAACATTGTACTCATATACTTTCCAAATGTTGGTGGAGTGTGTTTGGAATTGACAGTATTACCTAGATTACAGATGACATGATTCTTTTATGTCTAAGGATATCAAACATGTTTGATATTTTGAGATGATTAGACATTTTATGCACAAGTTTGCAGTGATTTGCGAGTATGGCAGTGAATGCTCTTTGCTTTAGTGTATTAATCCTGTTTTTTCTCTGTAACCATGTGTTAAAACGTTGTGTAGTGTATTCCAGCCTTCAATTTGTTTTAATAAATTGAATATTTTTAGGTTTTCAGATATCTTTAAAACATGTTTGCCAGATTGAAAGAAAAGTTGAAAGTATCTTTAGATGACAGTAATTTAGTAATTAATGAATTGACATCAAGTCTTGATTGAATGAAACATTTATGACAGATAAATATTTAGCACCATCATCTATCAGTTACAATATCTCTTATTAATCTGACTGAAGTTTTTACTCAGTGCAGCTCTGGCCCATGGTTCTGAAATCCATCCTGTGAGTCTTTGCACTTTTCTTATGTCTCTCTGTTTTGGTGCTAGGTGAACTGAAGGCGGCTTCTTTATTGGACCGTGAGAGAACTGCGGGTTATAAGTTGATAGCACAGGCTACAGATGGAGGAGGGCTGTTCTGTCGCTCTGAAATTTCTCTGACCATTCTCGATGTTAATGATAATGCACCATCATTTGCCTTCACACGGTTCATGGCGAGTGTATATGAGAACGCGGCACCCAAGGCCTTGCTCACACGCCTTCGGGCTAATGATCCAGATGAAGGTAAGTATTTCACTCGTGTAACATTTAGGTTCAGCTCTATATGAGTGTATAAGAGGTCCTGTGACTGATGACAACTGCCTTTTTCCTTCACCACTTCATTTGAAATAGTCCTGCAATGTGATTTTAAAAACTATAAATATCAGCTCATAAAAAAAAAACATAATTATTATTTAAAAAAATAGCAAAATAATGTTTTTTAAGTACAGGCCATACTTTTTTTTTTTTTTCAAATGATCAAAGTTCCTTTATGGATCATACAACTTGGAAACATCATCATTGCATTTTAGCAAAATTACAGTCCAAAAATATGCCCTCTCCCAGGTCTAAACAGGAAGATGGTGTACTCACTTGTTGACTCTGCTGGTGGCATGCTCTCCACTGACCCATCCTCTGGTGTGGTGATCCTGGAGAAGCCTCTGGACCGTGAGGTGCAAGATTCGTATCAGATCAGGTTCAAGGCTACCGACCGAGCAGGGGGCGATGGCTCGCTCTCCACCGAGGTGGACCTCACCATCATGGTTCTGGACGTGAACGACAACCCACCTGTGTTTCAAAAGCAAGATTACATGGTCACAGTGCCTGAAGATGTTACTGTAGGAACAGAAATGCTGCGAGTCTTTGCCACAAGTAGTGACATTGGAGTAAATGCAGAAATCTACTATAGATTCTTATCTGGAAATGAGCTGGGGAAGTTTTCCATTGACGATTCAACAGGCAAGGCGGAGAGACGCACGTTTTCTGCATATATAAAATGTATTTCTGGTCTAACAATGTTTTGTTAGAGTTCTTCTGGGAGCTCACTTGTGATTAATACAGACAAAGGCTTATTGTCAGTTCATTTATTGTTGCTTTTTCACGAATCATTGAAAGAAATGTAAGAGTCTATTGACTGTAGACAAGACATTATGATTTGATAAATTGTGTCTGTTAAAACAGCACAATATAAGTGCAGCGAATGGGAAAATTAGTTATGAATGCTCCACGAAACTCTAATAACAGGGCTTAACATGCAGAAAACATGTGAACGGTTATTGAGAGCGCTCTTTGTCTCCTAAAAAGGTGTGGGCAGTCAGTGGAAACGCTGAAATATTGCATTATTTTTACACACATCACGCATTCAATTTTGACAAAAGCGTAAAGTGCTTTAGCCTAAACCCGTACTTTGTAAGAATTAAGCTCTTGAAGGCCCAGCTGGGAAGTACTTTCTTTTGGCTATTGTGCGTGAACTAAATATTCAGGCTTTTAATGTGTCCCAAGGAGCCTTTGTATTGTGAGTTATGTAACTGTGTTGTCTGTCACATTCATATAAATTAATTGGCTTTACTCTGACTCATATCTCGCATGATTTCAGGCATCATTTCTGTGGCGGATGATCTTGACTATGAGCTCTGCAAGGATTTTTTCCTGAATGTCGAGGCCTTTGATGGTGGAACGCCTCCCTTGAGAGTCACGACAATAGTGACCATAGAGCTTCTGGATGTCAATGACAACTCGCCTTCATTCAGCGAGGACATTTACAATGTTTTGATCAGCGAGGACGTGGCCATCGGAGAAACTGTCACGAGGGTAAAGTTCTCTCATTAGCCGAGCCACTTCATTGGCATTTAATTAGCCGCAGACATAATTTCAATTTCACAGCTAGCATATAATTAAGCTTATTGCTCGCATAAATCCCCTTAATGAACTTAGTTATTCATTTGTACTGTGTACTTGAGCTGTAATATAAATTACCGTAGGAAGGTGTAATTTGCTTCATGATCCGTATAAAATCAGGGAGTTTTAGCCTCTTTGCTCTCAAATACGCTAGAATTTGTAAGTTTGTTATCTGTGTTTGTTATGTGCAGCTGTTTGCAGAAGACCTGGACAGTCAGATCAATGGACGAATCACTTATT
Organism: Barbus barbus; assembly: GCF_936440315.1. Classification (NCBI taxonomy): domain Eukaryota; kingdom Metazoa; phylum Chordata; class Actinopteri; order Cypriniformes; family Cyprinidae; genus Barbus; species Barbus barbus. The sequence goes on from NC_136723.1 coordinate 12,492,135, forward strand.
CCATTCTGAAAGGGGACCGTGAAAATCAGTTTTGGATCGACCCTGTCACCGGGCTTCTGAAAGTTAACAAGGCACTGGACAGAGAGACGGTTAGTCCTTGGAATGAGCTCGGTTACTTTGGCTAATGAATCTTGACATCCTTGCGCTGTGACTCTTCTAGACACTCTCCTGAGATATTGCATGATTTTGGCCAATTATCTTTAAATCAGCCGTAAAGTCTTTAATTAGGCTATGTAGGGCTGAAATTGAGCCTTTTGAGTGACTGTGGGTGAGCGAACAGTCCTGTTCCTTAAAAAAAAAAAAAAAACGACATTTATCAAGAGTTGAGTCGTTCTGAACTGTTTTTGCCTGACATTTATCCTCCTGTCTCGGTTGCTTAAGGTCTCCAGCTACTCATTGTCTGTACAAGCGTTTGACAGCGGGTCACCTGCCAAGTCAACCACTGTGAATGTCAATATCGAGATTGCCGATGTGAACGACAACCCGCCAATCTTCTCTCCCGCTAATGCTTCAGCTGTTATTCAGGTGTGTGAGACAGTTTTAACTCTTTTGTTTGCAACAATAGACATTATCACATACCTATATGCTACATGTTACTGTTGATTGTGCTTAGAGTTAGGGATTTCAGTGAACCCTGAACTAGGACTGAATGATATATTGAATACATTAAAACCATTATATATCTTGTGAATATACCTGTATAATGTAGTTTATCATAAAAAATGTGTCATTAGATTTAATCTGCATGATTGTTAGGACGGAGATATTTTAATTAATAGCATCTCTGATTTAAACTTCAATAGCAAAAATGCTTTTAGAATTTGTACATTTCTGTTTTTGTGAATCAGTTCAAACTGCCTGTTTTGGTTCCATTTATTCAGATCTTGAAATATTCCAAGTGTGACATTTAAAATGTATTTACATGCTTTAGTAAATATACACTGCCGTTTGAGGTTGGTAAGATTTTTGAAAGAATTTTTTAATTTTATAATTTATTCCTGTGATTCCAAAGCTGAATTTTCAGCTGCATTGCTGCAGTCTTCAGTGTCACACGATCCTTTAGAAATCATTCTAATATGCTGATTTGATGTTCAAGAAGTATTTCTTATCATCAATGTTGATATTTGTGTTGCTTATTTTTTTTATTTTTTTTGTGGAATCCATGATTTCTTCACGATTCTTTGATAAAAAGATAGAAAGTTCAAAAGAACAGCATTTATTTGAAATATAAATCTTTGTAAATGTCTCTTTTGTAACTTTTTTTTTTAATCAGTTTAATGAATAAAAGGTTTCTTAAAAAAACAAAAAAATCAAGTGTGTTGGTCAATATTGCAGTTTATGCTCATTAAATGGAAAACTATATAAACAAATGGAAACTTAAGTTTTTTTTATTGCAATATTTTATGTATTGCTCTTATCATTTAGCACGCACTTGGTTGAAAATAAGGGTACTCTTTAAAAAAAAATTCACCCTTTCAAGCCATTTTGGTACATATACAGTACATAAATATTGAGTTATGTTGTAAAAAGGCAGAAAAATATTGAAATACAGTTCCCCTACTTTTAAGTATTACATTTGGGCACGTAACTCAGCTCCCTATGGAAATGAATTGTACTGCTTGTTTAGGAGAGGTGTGCTGTGACTTATGATCTACCCCTGCCGGATGATAAAGTGTCTAAGAAATCTCATAGACTTAATCTAAAGGAAGTACCTGAGCAATATATATGGACTGGAATGTCATATAAATTTAGGGTGGGCGTTTTGACTAGGTCCAGGATACAACCACCTAGCAATTACCCTGGACACTCAATAAATTCATACCAGCAACCAGCAACTGCACACTAGCACACTAATATAGACTTTTGTATGGTCAAGCATCACACATAAAAATCTTGACCTTTAGACCTTTTTTGAATTCAATTATTTATTTTTTTATTTTAAAAATTCTTAATTGTATTTATTTTATTTTTTTCTCAAGTTGAACAAGCCTGCAGGAACTACAATCCTCTCACTATCAGTTTCTGATAAGGACTCCTCTAGAAATAGTGCACCTTTTGAGTTTCACATTGTGTCTGGAAATGAGGGCAATGCTTTCAGTCTGGACCAGAATGGAGAATTACGGACAAGCCGGATATTTGGTCCTGATGCAACACGAGAGTATATGCTTGAGATACAGGTTAGTGCAACAGCTCAAAAAAGTGAACTGTCAGTTAAAAGTGAATTCAGAATTACAGAATTCTCATGCAAGTGTTTCTTCAACTGTGAGCACTTTTGACCTTTTTTGACTTTTGTTATGTTTATATATTTATTTATATATAATATAAAATATATAAATGTATAAACATGTAAATATTTTCAAAATATATACTGTATGTGTGTGTATTTATATATACATAATAAATATACACAGTACACATATATTATGTAAACAACGTTTATTCTGAATGTGATTAATCGCGATTAATCGTTTGACAGCACCAATATTTTATTATGGATTTTCATATTTTATGACAAAAGTGTGGATTTAGGACCACGATAAAACAAAAAAAAGTTGTTTATAATAATAATAGGAAAATAAAATAAATAAATAGACAAAAAGTTATTGCGCAACTTTAATGCAACCTTCATATAACAGAAAGAGAAAAGTGTCAACCTCTGGAATATAAAAGTGCTGTAGATGAAGAAACACCCATGTAGCTGCTCTGACATTTCTAAGGAATTTAATTCATTTCTTGAGTTTTATGAAGCTTTTCAATTGTTAGAATTTTACAGTGTGATCTTGTTCTTGTCAACAAGGCCCGTGACTCAGGGAAGCCTCGTCTGTCCTCCACATCCTTTGTGTTTGTGCGTGTCATCGGAGACAGCCTCTTCAAACCTGTGGCCTTCCCACTGGAAATCAACATTGTCATGGCAGCAGATGTGTTTCCTGGCGGGATTATAGGGAAGATCTATGCCACAGACCGAGACGAGAATGATGTTCTGTCTTTCAGTCAGAGATCACAAACAAAGAGTCTTTTCAAAATCAACAGACAGGACGGGAAGATTGTGGCACTAAATGGCCTGGAGCCTGGAAGGTAAAATAAATGCTAATTTAATTTGAAATGTGTATTTCTTCAATAATGGGCTATTTTGGCCTGTGGACCTTAATATAAAAATAATTTCCCAAAACTCTCTTTCACACTGTCACTGTTTTATTTAAATAATTTAGTTATACTATAATGTCCAACACGTCCTAATGCTATTTTATTATCTGTATGCATGTATTTATTTTCTATTATCATAGCTTTAAGACTAGCATTTATGTATCTGAAATAAAGGCAATACAAGTAATAATTTTCAGACCATAAATAAAAGACGAAATAAAAGAACTAAAAACTATTCAGAGGAAAAAAACTATTGCTGAATTTGTGCTGGAGTCAGTAATTGTGTAATTTGGTGTAAATAATTTTCACTATAAAGAGTTTGTTTTACTCTGTTTAGACTATTATAATTTTTTTAAATGAACAAGCAGAAAAATAGTCAGAATAAATTAAGGCATTCGTAAAATGTTCCCAGACTATTTGTTTAATTGGAACTTCTTCATAAAATTATGGAAGCTTATTTATACCACAGAATTTAAAATAAATGAATAAATGTATTACGACTTAAATTTATATTCTGAAAAGTCAGAATTGCAGAATTAACATCTAACAATTCTGACAAAGATTGCATGATATTGAGTTGATATTGTATGATAAATTGTGAATCGTATGATTAAAAAGTCACAATTACTTTTAAAAAAATGTATTCCTTGGGAGAAACAAGCTTGTCATAATTCTTACAATTTTTTTTTATCAGAATTGCAACTTCTCAGAATTGAGATTTTACAGAATTGAGATAAAACGTCTTTAATTCCATCGCAGAAATAAGCTTTCAGATATAACAAAAATAAATCAATTAATAATAAATCCACATAAAAGTGCTGGCAACTTAAAAATAAATTGCTTCAATGTCATGTCTATTTTGAAATTCTCTCTCTTTTTTTCATTGCAGATATATAATAATCTGCAATTAGCAGATTCAGATATACATGGCAATTATGATACTATTGGCTCACCAATATATATTTCTGTATGTATTTTTGTGCTCATATTTGCATAGCTGCTTTATGATCAGTAAAAAAAAATTTTTCAGATACTCCCTAAATGCTACAGTCAGTGATGGGCGGTTTTCTGTGATGGTGGGCGTTAGCGTCCAGGTGGAGCAAGCCACGGATGAGATGGTGCAGAATGCAGTGACTCTGCGTTTCCAAGACCTGTCCCCTGAGGATTTTGTGGGTGTGTACATGGAAGAGCTGAAGAAGGTGCTCCGTACCTCACTGAATGGGGACGGGACGGGTGTTATTGACAGACCAGACCCTCTTCACATCCTGGGAGTGCAGCCACTGAGTCGCTCCAGTCAGCTGGAGGTGCTCCTTGCTGTGGAGACACCAGATGGGGGTTATATGGGTCCAGGAGAGCTGGCTCTCAAGCTGGAGGAGGTGAAGGGTTTCCTAAAGGGAGCTCTAGGGGTGGTCAGTGTCCTGGATCAGAGCTGCTCAGGAGAGCTTGAGTGTGGGGAGAGAGTCTGTGAGCTCACCCTCAGTCTCGACCCCATCGGCTTGGTCACCTACACCACCTCCAGAGTGAGCTTTGTGTCTCCACGCTTCAGCAGGAAAGAGATGTGCACGTGTCCAGGTTAGCGATTTGATTCAGTCTCAAATTATAAAATTGGCAAAACTGATTAAAATTTATTCCAAGGTTGCCAGCTCTCAAATATTTGGTGTAACACACACACTTTCAGGTTCTCATGCTAACCTTAATAAATCTCATGGCAAATAACAAGAAAATGCTAAATGTGCTTGACTTGCATATATACATGCGCATATTTCCATTCAACAAAACATAAGAGCGAGTGAATATTAGCTGACTTTAAACTTCAAATACATATCAAGCAAAGAATGTAAAACAGAAAAATTAGCGATAGTTTTGATTAAATATTAGAAATTTCATTAAATGTTGTTGAACAAATTTACATAAGAAAGGTTGTTTTATAGGAATAGTAACTATAATGGAATCTTAACTCTCGTGTTGTGTTCTGGTCATTTACTTGTCCTGGAGAGGATTTCTTTTCTTAAAAATGCTAGTTAATTTTATTGCATTAGACTAAAACCTACTGACTTTGCTCCCACAGGGTATAACAACTTCTCTCTTTTTTTTCTTTTTGATAATTTTTGTACTTTTTTGAGGATTTCTATCCCCTCCACCTAGTTGCATTTTTGGCATATTGCACATGAAGAGTTCATTTGCAAAAACAGATAACTCCGTTTTTAACAATTTTCAAAAATCATGTTTTTTTCATTTTGTGCATTCCAATTAATCTCATTCAAACTGCAGTTGGGTTATTTTGATTAGGTTAAAAAAATAACTAAAAAATACAGCTAACTAACACAATAAAAACCCAATAAAAAATTTGACTGATGATTTTTTTAAATGTTTAAAAAACGTTTTTTATCTCTTTTTGCAAATAAACTCTTCATATACATTTCTCCTTGTGCTATAATATTACCTAATATTGGATTCCGTCTTTTTATCAACTTGTTTTCTTTCAATAAGTTTTTGAGTAAATATTGGCCAAATTATCTGCAAATGATGCTTTTTTTCACTCAAAATCGGAGGCATAAGTTCAGATCAATGAAGTTAATGACCAAACAGTTCCCAAAATAAATAAAAATCCAGTGTTAACGAAAGAAAACAAGTTGATAAAAAGATTGAATCCAGTATTTGGTGATAATATGGCATAATGAGAGATTTACAAGCAGTTTTTAAAAGGCAAAGTTTTAACTAGGAGCATTATTATTGATATTATTATTATTAGTAGAAAGTAAAAAGTATTATTACTTGCTGATGCCCCTCTAAAACATTAGGTTGGTAAACAGCATGCACTTCAGTATTGAAACTTTTATAAAAACTATATTGTACTACAGTAACCTTAAGTATTGAGATAAAATCAAAAATGAATTGTTGCCTCCTCAAAACCTCAAATAGGTGCCTGTAATTGATCTGCCCATTCCATCAAAATCTCACCCCAGCCAGGTAACCAAAGTTGGCAACCCTGTTTATTGTATGCATTTCATAGTATGCATTATTTATCCTGGTTGATTAAATTCAAACAGTAGCTTGAGTGGCAGAATTTCCATTTGCTTGCTTTCTAACTTTTTGTACCCACTGCAGGAGGAATATGTCCATCTTCTCTGGAGCTCTGTGATGGCCAAACGTGTCCGTCTGACATGCAGTGTGTGCGCAGCGGCCCCGCAGCGCCATCTCTCTGCCAATGTCTGCCTGACATGCTGGACAAGTGCGAAGGTTAGATCGAATAGGCTTTTCACGCTGCTCCTTTTAAACCCTGGCTTAAGGCCAAGTATAATGTTGGGTAAAGCAACGTTTCATATTTCGGTGTCAAAATTTAAAAACATACAAAAAAAGTGACTGTTACTGCATATTTGTTTTTAATGATTTTTAAAGCAAATAGAGATTGATGTGTACATGAAAACAATGGATATGTAAGGCAAATTTGTTGGAACGAATATCTACAGACATTTTGTTCTTACCAAAACATGCTATTACTTTGAGGAAAAACATATAGCATGATATAATGCAAGTGATACCATATTAGAAATGTTTATTTTCTGCGAATATCTTTTGTGAAAGTGTGTATAATTAGCAGATATTGATATATGGTGTTAGCCCTTGACTGACTGATTTCTGTACCTGTGCTGGCAGGCCAAACATCTCTGAGCTTTGCAGGGAACAGTTACATCAAATACAGAGTGACGGACAGTGATGGGAGCGGAGACATGAAGCTGGGCTTGAGAATCAGAACGCTGCACAGCCAAGGAATCATCATGTACACACGCGCTGACCCCTGCACACTGCTCAAGGTCAGATGGATACAGAGATATGATTTAAACTATTGTTTTCTACATAATTACATTGGATTATATACACATTATTAAGCACAATTTTACTACCGTTCAAAAGTCTAGAGTTGGTAGGAGTTTTTAAATGTTTTTGAAAGAAGTCTCTTGTGCTCACCGAGGATTATTTATTACAATTTATTACAATATATATACTGTTTTACGATCTTTGAACAGTGATTTCAAAAGAAAGGATTTATGCATTTTAAATTGATGTATCCTAAATATAATAATTGATATATTTTTTTCATTCAACAACAAAAAAAAAAAGATTAACTTTTTTTACATTTTTTTTTTACTAACCTGAACTATTAAATGGCAGTGTATCTATAGATGTATGTCATATTTAGAACTTTTGGGGGGCATTATTATGTACACGTCATTGTAGTTGATTTCATCAACAAAAATAATTGTTTTTACTGGTTTTCTGTACAACATTATGTACGGAAGTAAACCAAATACAGTAATGACATTATGGTACACAATATTGAAATAATACACAGTATTATGTTAAAAAAATAATCATTAAAAAAATTAAATAAATAAATTATATGTACATATTTTATTTTATAATAGTATAAAAAAAGATTATGGTTGTATGTTTGTTTGTTTTTTCAGATAGAGGAAGGGCGTCTGTGGTTCCAGATGGACTGTGACAACAGACTGGACATCCTGGGCATCTCAGGGCGTCCAATCAATGATGGGTCCTGGCACGCCGTGACCCTAGAGCTCACCAGTAACTACACTCTCCTTTCGCTGGACGACAGCTATGTGGAGCGCCGGCGTTCCGCGCGGGCCCCTGTCCGCATCTGGCCCCTGGCCGCAGACGGATCACTGTTCTTTGGGGCTCAGGTGTTGCGTGGACCAGTGGGCAGAGGCGGCCAGAGGCCCCTTCGGGCGCAAGCAGGCTTCCAAGGGTGCCTCGGGTCCATCATGCTCAACGGGAATGAACTCCCTCTTCAGAATAAGAGGAGCCGGTATGCAGAGGTAGCTGGACTGAATGAAGTGAAGCTGGGATGTGTTTTATACTCTGATCCGTGCCTCGGAGGACCATGCCAGAATGGAGCTTCTTGTACAAAGCTGCCCTCTGGTGGTGAGAAATAGAAAGCTCATATAACCATCAATACATCAATAACGGTCAATTGTTCAGATTATTGTCTTAGCTCCGCATAAGCTAGTCTTGTCTTAGAAGTCTTATTTCTCTTTGAATTTGTCCCCAGACTTCTCATGTAGCTGCCTGCCACAGTTCACGGGGTCCCGCTGTGAGCTGGAGGTGACGTCCTGTGTGCCCTCACCTTGTCAGAACGGGGGTGATTGTAAGGCTGTGGGAAACACCTTCCTCTGCGGTTGCCTCAAAGGCTTCATGGGACTCACGTGAGACATTTTATGTCATTATATACTATTTGTAGGATTTACCTTTAATCTTGCATACATTGCAGACCTTAATAACTTTTAAGATCAGACAGTTTGGTAGGAACTGAGACAAATGATAACACATAAGACATCAAGTAAAAATGTAAATTTCTCTAGAAGGACTACACAGTAGGTAAAAAACAGTAGGTACTATTATTTTAGTCATTTTCATGTGAAAAATATATATTTATGTAATGTAATATACTCTTAAAATATGATTAATACTAACCAATTATTTTGAAAATAACTTGACAAAAATAATTAGTTCCCAGACATTCAGATTTGGTCATTTATACATATTTCCATATGTTTTAAATATATATCAATACATATACATATTATTTTATTTGTGTTACCCAATAGATTGCCTCATTAAAAATAATTGACAATGAAAATTGCTTTGAGTTTTAATTGCTCAGACATGGTTTTGTTTTTCTTCTGTTAAAACATAAGCAAAACATTTTAAGAGGCCACTTTTTTGCGATCAAATGGATTAACAGTCAGTGTCATCTATGAGGAAAAATAGTTTTTCTTCTGAAATCTGTTTGGTAAGGCCATCTTGCATTTAAACAGAATTGGTAGCCAGCAGCTTACTTTAATTACACTCTTCTGAAAGTCATTACACTTAGCGTTCACCTGCTGTTTTCCATATCAGACCTTGATTGTTTGAACTGCGTGTTGAATACATACGTGACACTGTAAAATAGGTATGTTGTTTGCTTGTGTTAATTAGACCTTTCTCACTAATTACTAAAATCGTTTGATGGATAAAGAACAGATTTTAGAGCAATCCATCAAAAATCCATGCGAAATGTTATTTCTCCACTAGAGGATGCTGTTGTTTTTTTTTTCGAGGCAAACCTAAACCTGTACTTGAACAGCTGACTGAGAAAAGTGGGATACTGGGACCTGTGCCCTTTTCCTCTCTGTCCTTTTATGTAGTGGGGAGAAAGTAATGAAAATCTAATTGCTTTATATAGCTACTATATAACTACTTTCTCTGCTTTACCAGTTGTGTCATTACGTTACGCAATACAAACAACCCTCTCATTATGCTCTCTTATGCTCGCTTGAGAGATTCGTTAAACTTTCTTGTACTCAAGAGTACGTATAAAGAGTTCTCTGAGCAACAGATCATCACATATTTGCTGTTTGCAGCACAGAGGGGAATTCAGCTAAATTAAAATTTATGAATCTTAAAAGCCAGCAAGAAAACTCCTTCTCTCTGCTTCTGAGTACTACTAATTAGATAATGAGAGAAACACTAAGGCTGTGTTCAGAATAACAATATTCTTATTATTAATGCAGTTTATAGTGTGGAATAGTGTTTAGTGATTAGTACATCAGCAAGGATGCATTAAATTGATTAAAAGTGATAGCAAAGTCATAGTTTTTAATGACGATAAATGCTGTTCTTTGAATCATCACAAAATCCTGAAAAAAGTATCACAATTTGCACAAAAATATTAAGCAGCACAACTTTTTTCAACATTAGAAATGATTTCTAATGAGCATATTAGAATGATTTCTTAAGGATCACGTGATAAATGTAACCATGGTGGGCACTACAAAATTCTTTCAAAAACACTAAATACATAGATGACCTGCTGCATGTGCCAGAATGAGCTGTATTCACTTCCTGTGTCCGAAAATGTGTGCACTGTACTGTCGAAGGTTCTACATCTGATGAAGAATTTAAGTATACTGAAAGTATATGAGCATGTAATATGATATCTGGTCATACCACATCTTGCATGTTGTTCTCTGCAATTTATGAATATAACGAGCGAAGGCTCTCCTATGGCCTCATGTGATAGCAAGAGTGTCCATTGGATGCACATTTCAGAGTCTCAGCAGAAGCAGTAGGTCATCCATCGTCTAATGTTCTAGAAATGCGAACGTAATCATTAACATACTGCTTTGCACTTACTTCATAGTTGGGACTGTATCCCAATATTGTGTCCCACAATCCATTTAAAGCATTTTAAATGATCCTTCATTTCGGCTGTGATGAATGAACCTTTCACTCCCTGACTTATTTGATGGGACTGACAAATTTTAAGTCTTTTTTTATACGAAATTGAATTGAAAAAGACTAAATAACTGTAAAAAATTTTCAAAGCATGAAACATTGCATTTTTAAAAGAAAATTCCACCAAAAGTTAAAATTATCTCAAATATCTCAAACAGACTCAACAAATAAAACAGTGTCTGAAGGTGCATGTTAGAAAAATACTTATATTTTAAACTTTTTAGACTATAAACTAATAATAATAATAAATGTTAACTTTTTAGCTGGAGTATCTCTTTAAAGAATAGTATGCAGTATATACTGTACAGTAGTAAATTACACAATCCTTCTGTCCACAGATGTGACGAGGATGTGAACGAGTGTGAGAGAGAGGAGTGTGAGAACGGAGGGGCATGTGTGAACACGTTCGGAGCCTTCTACTGTAACTGCACCATGGGTTTCGAGGGTCAGTTCTGCAGCCAGCCGTCTCTGGACGGCCCAGACACTCAGGCCCTGTCGTACGTCGGACCAGGAGAGATCATCGGCATCGGCGTGTTGCTCTTTGTGGTGTTAGTCCTGCTGACCCTGCTTGCCGCGTTCCGCAAAAAAGTCCTCCAGAAGGACTGGAGCCGTGGGGAGGCGGTGGGCATCTCCACAGGGACCAACTACATGCTGCATAAGACAGGTATGGGAGCCGAGGGCATCGAGTTCAAAGCTGTACGGGTCAGTGGCGAGTGTCGCGCCAGCCTCTACCGGAATGACCGCGCAGGAGGGCCCCTGCAGGTCATGGTGCGGCCCACAGCCTGCACGCTTCCCCACTGCCAGGGAATCCCTCGAGAGGAAACGGAAAAGATGGAGGGAGGGTTGGCCACCTTCTCCTGCCCTCCGCAGATGAGCACCTTCCAGGCAGATCTGCCACACATCCTCGGGATGCCGCGGAGAGGTGTGGCCATCTGCAGCGTGGCACCCAATCTTCCCCCGTCTATGTCCCCGAACCCGTCAGAACGCAGCCCAATCCGCAAGCCTCCGTGGGAAGAGGAAGACGAGGAAGAGGACAATGCTATGGAGCTTCAAGTCCAAGCTCTGGAGTGGGAAGACAGGGGTTATCAGGAAGACGGAGAGGAAGCATACAGAGCCGAGGGTAATGACTTGGCGCACACACTTTCTACTCATCCCAGATCAAACGGAGAATGACAAAACGGCAGCGTTTCAGCGTAACTCCGTAACTCCCCGTGGCCAATTAAATGCTAGTCTTTGTGTGGATGAGATTAAACACCACGGTCTCCATTTGGAAAATCCATCTTACAGTAATGTGTGATGGAGTGTAATTACCTTAGAGATAAGGTTTCACACAAAAGGAGAAAGTAAAGTGAAACGAGGGGTTTCACACAAAAGGAGAAAGTGAAGTGTTTAGAGTGAATCCTCAAGATTCAAGCAGAAACATCCATTCACATTGTGATAAATGCTATGCGTAATGCGTTAATCGCAATAATGTATATTAAAAAAATGGATTTTAATCTAATCTCCCTTCATAATGAGTTTCTTCTTTATGATTTCATATTCAACATTCTTGCAATTTTTCATATCTCGAAAATTGACCAGGGACTCAAAAATGGTTTCACACCAAACCAAATTTAAAGTAATCAGAACCATCTGCTGTGCTGTATCGTAGCATGAAATAGGCCAACAGGAGCTTTTCTCCTCATAAATTATTAACCGTCTGGCCATGTAGGTTGGCAGCTAGTACATATGTGAAGGTGATTATTACACTTTCGCTTGTGGAAATGCTTTACCTATGTAAGTTTTCTCTTCGATTTGTGTTCTGAAGTGGAAGACCTTGGTCTTGTTAGTGTTCTCTTCAAGCAGAAACTAATTTGTCATGGACTGGTTGTTAGCTTATGCGGTGTGTTTTCTGGGATAAATATAGGACGGATATTATTGCTCTTTCACTTTAGCAGATTTGAAAGATTTTTATGCCGTAGAGAGTATTAAGCTGTAAATGCGGTTTTGTTTGTGCGTATGTGCGTGTCTGGTTTTTGGATATTAGATGTCTGTTTAGTGAATGCAAATGAGCCAGTAGTTCAGACTCGACATGGCAATATTTTCACTGGCTCAGAAGTGACCATAAATACACAAACATATTAAACAACAACTGTTTTCAGTGGTGAAAAATAATAAGAAATGCGTGCAAGTCAGCATATTAGACAGATTTCTGAAGGATCATGTGACAGTGGAGACTGGAATTATGGCTGCTGGAAATTCAGCTTTGCCATCATAGGAATAAATTACGATGTTAAAATAGAGAACAGTTATTTTAAAATTGTAATAACATTTCACACTGTTGCTTATTACTATATTGTTTTTGCTGTATTTTTCATTAAATTAACTCAGCCTACTCTAATTCAGAACTGTAATTCAGCATAAGAGACTTATTTTAAAGACATAAAAAATTAAATGGTATGGCATTTAAATGGTTGTGAAAATGTAAAAACATTTAATGTGTGTGTGTGTGTGTGTGTGTTTGTGTGTGTATGTACAGTATTTAACATATAGTTTTTTATAAAGTAAAAAAAAAAATTTATTAGTTTTTATTGTGCATAATGGGTAGAACTTGTTCAGCTACATGACAGCTATAAATTTATAAATACTTCAGCTGGAAAATGATGAAAGACATTGGGACAACTCTCAAGCTGGCCCTGAACCATCCCTATTGTTGAATCCTGCTGTGTGTACTGTATGTGTGAATGTATAGCACAGCTGCATGCATTTGCATGCGTGTGGGTCTGTATAAGAATCTGCTTTTGTATTCTTCTGCAGAAGCTGGAAATGCACCAGAAGAGGTCACCTGCTTCTCTAATAGCAGCACGAGCGAGGCGGACTCCCTCAGGTCCTTCCAGTCCGATTCCTGCGACGACAACGGTGAGAAACATGCATTGCAAGACCCAAAGTCCTTAACATACCCTCCAAACAACCTCCAAAAACTTTCTCTGCTCAAAGAATATTAATTTAAGACTGACATTTAACTTCCTGCATTTATATATTAAAAAGACTTGATTAAAAACACACACATGCAACATTATCACATTAATCTATACATACACTCTCACGCACCCACCTGTATTATAATGACCTAATCTTAGGCAGAGGTAACTGATTATTCCATTGACCTAATTAAGATGACTTGCATTGTCTGATTTTTCCAAAAGGAAATCATGAGGATTAGTAATAACCCTACCCTGCTTTAACAAAGTGACAGCCTGAATAGGTCAGAGCAGTAATTACAATCCATCTGCCTTTGATATGCTCTCCAAACGCCATTGCTATCATGACTCAGTGGTGTAGCATCACTTCAGCTGTACAAAATAGATGCCAGACTGACACATCAGAGGTCCGCTTGCTTCAGTTTAGCAGATTTCCTGATGCTGGAGGATTACAAATGGGTCATAGTGATTTATATAAATGCTTATGTAAGGTTTTCATTGAGTATTTGATGTTTGTTTGATCATTGATTCAATTGTTGCATGATATTTTACACTTGTTCATGCCCTAGCCTCCATAGTGACGGTGATACGACTGGTGAACAATGCAGTGGACACCATTGAAAATGAAGGTATGAGTCAATTTCAAATCAGAATTAGAGTTGTGTGGCTTTTGTCATAGTGTTATTTTGTCATTTAATTCTTCACTTCATAATTTTGCCCAGTCTCCTTTCTTTCTTTCTTTCTTTCTTTCTTTCTTTCTTTCTTTCTTTCTTTCTTTCTTTCTTTCTTTCTTTCTTTCTTTCTTTCTTTCTTTCTTTCTTTCTTTCTTTCTTTCCTTCCATCCATCCATCCATCCATCCATCATTCTTAGTGTTATTTCATTTTTAATTTAAAGATATTTAATAATAATTAAAAAAATATTATCATGTTATAGTATATTATTTAGAAATATTGCAGTCATCATTGCAAGATAAAGCTAACAAGTCATCAGGACACCGATGCGAAGCAGAACTTCCTGCTGGCTTAGATGGCTTCTAGGCAAATAAATAAATAAATGGATGTGAAATATCGATTGGAGGTGAAAGTATTTTATTGTGTGAGAAGAAAGAAAGGTATAGAGTGACACTAGAGACATCCAGCACTGCAAGGAAATCGGTTGCCTGGATACAACTGTCAATTACACTGCTTAGCATCATTATAGAAGGAAAACTGACCATAGGATGCTGCAACTGACAGAATGAAATATAGAGCTGTAGAGTGTCCTGTAGTAATATTTGATAGTATTATTCAGTTTAAATGTTAGAGGGATAAACCACACTGCATGAAAAGGTAAAGGTGAAATCCCAGAGCGCAGGAACTGAAGTGTCCATTCATGCAGGAGTTCAGTCCACACTGGACAAAGTAGGATTAGAGCCGTTAATTAAACTGCACAACTCTGGACTCGAATAAAACCAGGGTTTAGATTCGCTCTTTAATCACTCACAAAGGCCTAATCCAATTGCATTGAAATCCTGAACTATTGAACTAGCCTTTAGTTAGTGAAGAACAGCATCCCTGTACTCCGTGGCTCAGCTGCAGTGACCTGTTTTTGAGGCACACCAGAACCAGTCTCTAATTAAACCTGCCCTAGACTAAAGCCGTTTCCAATCAGTGCGAAAACAAGCTGTTTGCTTGAAAGTCTCACACGCTATGGTAATTTTTACTGTCTGAGGAGTTCTCAGCTCCACCTTCTTTCTCAGAGGTCTGGATGAAAGTGGACTGTTTTTGTTGGTTATGCTAAACAGCACAATGTGATTTATCCAAGTAGGACATGTTCCTGGATCAACAACTTTTTTTGGGTCTTGGACCAGCATTCTTAAACTTTAAAATGGGTAAACTTTCAGTTGTTGCCTTGAGAAAATGTTTCTGTTATTACTCATTTCTATTTATTATCTTATTTATTACTATTGTATTACTATATAAATAACTTTCATGTAACCGGTTGATTTAAGTTATAATATGTGTATATGTATTTTAAAGTGCCCCTATTATGGGTTTTGAAAGGTTCATATTTTGGTTTTGGGAGACCCCAATTGCACCC